>NC_142874.1:38356564-38984689 GCF_051225735.1 Oryctolagus cuniculus
TGCATGCCATCATTAATCTTTATAAGGAGGCCAGAGAAAGCAAAGGAAAGAAAATTAAATTGAATGTGTGGAATTCAAATATGGGAATGCAAATTGGACATAGTTGAATGACTCCAAGTATAACAAGTTAATTTGGTGTTCTTTACATAAATAAGTTCAAATAAATTGCAGAGCTTGAGAGAGAAGTCTTGCTTGATGCTTGCAAAATCTCACATCAAAACCACACAGTAGAATGTCTAATATCATTCAAATAGATAAAGCCTTTAATGCTTATGCATTCATAACCCTACATTATAATAAATTGCTTGCCTAACTGGTATTTCAAAATATACAATAATGAATGAAATGCTATTATTACAAATTTTGCTACTTGTGAATTTTTATTATTTTGTCTCTTATGGCAGAAGACAATGAGACTTTTCAAAACTTTGGCCTTGTGCTATTACTTTTTACTTGGTTTTTTTAGCATGTTTCTATTGTAATTAGTTTTATATAAACTAATTAACGGCCGGCACCACAGCTCAATAGGTTAATCCTCCACCTAGCGGTGCCGGCACACTGGGTTCTAGTCCTGGTCGGGGCACTGGATTCTGTCCCGGTTGCCCCTCTTCCAGGCCAGCTCTCTGTTGTGGCCCGGGAAGGCAGTGGAGGATGGCCCAAGTGCTTGGGCCCTGCACCCCATGGGAGACAGAAGCACCTGGCTCCTGCCATTGGATCAGCGCGGTACGTCAGCTGCAGCATGCCAGCATGGCGGCCATTGAAGGGTGAACCAACAGCAAAAAGGAAGACTTTTCTCTCTGTCTCTCTCTCTCACTATCCACTCTGCCTGTCAAAAAAAAAAAAAAAAAAAACTAACTATAAAAACTCTCGGGGGCCAGTGCCATGGCTTACTTGGTTAATCCTCTGTCTGCGGCGCTGGCATCCCATGTGGGCGCCAGGTTCTAGTCCCGGTTGCTCCTCTTCCAGTCCAACTCTCTGCTGTGGCCCGGGAGGGCAGTGAAGGATGGCCCAAGTGCTTGGGCCTTGCACCCGCATGGGAGACCAGGAGAAAGAACCCAGCTCCTGGCTTCAGATCGGTGTAGCGCCAGCCATAGCTGCCATTTAGGGAGTGAACCAACGGAAGGAAGACCTTTCTCTCTGTCTCTCACTCTCTCACTGTCTAACTCTATATGTCAAATAAAAAAAAAATTTCCTCTCAATTCTCAGCTCCAATTCCTGGCTCCCGTATACTGCTTCTGCTTCTGTGGACCCTGGGAGGCAGTGATGATGGCTCAAGTAATTGGATTCCTGCCACTCAAGTGGAAGACCTGATTTGAGTTCTCAGCTAGCAACTTTGGCAATTCTGGTCATTGTGGGCATTTGGGGAGTGACCTAGGGAATGAATGGGGGCATTCTCTCTCTTTCAATGTCATTGCCTCTCTGTCTCTCAAATAAATACATTTAAAACTGTTTTAACATTCTTAAATGCCACTGAATAAGACTCTTTTTTTTAAAGATTTATTTATTTATTTGAAAGTCAGAGTTACACAGAGAGAGGAGAGGTAGAGAGAGAGAGAGAGAGAGAGAGAGGTCTTCCATCCGATGGTTCACTCCCCAGATGGCCGCAATGGCCAGAGCTGCACCAATCCAAAGCCAGAAACCAGGATCCTCCTCCTGGTCTCCCACGTGGGTGTAGGGGCCCAAGGACCTGGGCCGTCTTCTACTGCTCTCCCGGGCCATAGCAGAGAGCTGTACAGGAAGTGGAGCAGCTGGGTTTTGAACCAGCGACCATATGGGATGCTGGTGCTTCAGGCCAGGGCATTAACCCAATGTGCCACAGCGCCAGTCCCTGGATAAGATTCTTGAATTCACAAAATATTGAGTAATTAGTAAAATAAAGTCAGATTTTTTTGTTAATTTTTTCCATAGAAGATACCTTATGACCAATAGCATGTATTAATCAGGCTATGAGTCTTATAAAGCTTATGTGCCCATACCCTGTAGTTCCCTTCTAAAAGTATTGCCATACTGATAGATGCGCTAGAGGCCCTGAAATCTAACACTGCCTTGGCCATAATTGATTGCAACAGGCCTGATTACCTAAACCAAGAATGTGGCAATCTGCAGGCTGATGAATTGCCCTTGAATTTGGTGTCTCAGTTCCTCCCAACAGGATCATACAACTGGATGAATCAGACTGTCCTAATCTCTATGGATTAAGTGAGAAGTTCAGCCTTGGAGAGACATGTCTTTATCACAGAAACTAGCTGAATCATAATAAAAGAGGGCATCCGGGTATGGAACATCAAAGTCCAGTTAAGTCAGTGTCTTAGGTTAGCAGGACAGAAATCAGGGTAAGCAAGAATGTGAACCCACGCAAAGTCCCAACTGGTTTCCCAGCGTTGAAGCTGCTACTAGACGTAAGGATTTCTGTGCTAAAATTGGAAAAGTTCAAATGAGCACTTGGCTTAAGTGGTTAAAATGCTGCTGGGATGCCAGTATCCTATATCAGAATACCTGTGTTTGAACCCTGGCTCTGCTTCCAATTCCAGCTTCCTGCTTATATGTACCTTGTGAGGGAGCAGGTAATGACCCAAGTAGTTGAGTCACCAATACCCATGTGGGAGACCCTGATGGAGTTTCTGACTCCTGGCTTCTGCCTGGCCAGCCCTAGTTGTCATGGGTATTTGAAGAAATCCACACGAATGTAAAAAATATGACCGAGTTGGATAATAGCAATGTGCAGTTTGGATGTTCTGATTCTTTGTTGATAAAATTGTAAGCTGGTACCGTCATTTTGGAAAACACTCTGACAGCATTTAGTTATGCAATAATATCATCTAATGATGATGTCTGCAATCAAGGTAAACATACTTCAGCATTCAAAGTATGAATTTGTCAGTTTAAATTATAGCCTAGATGGGATCAGTTGCCCTAATTGGGAATGCAGACCTTGTTAGTGGTCAGATAGAATTCTTTTTTTTTTTTTTTTTTTTTGAGAGACAGAGTGGACAGTGAGAGAGAGAGACACAGAGAAAGGTATTCCTTTACCGTTGGTTCACCCTCCAATGGCCGCTGCAGCCACACTGATCCGAAGTCGGGAGCCAGGTGCTTCTCCTGGTCTCCCATGGGGTGCAGGGCCCAAGCACTTGGGCCATCCTCCACTGTACTCCCGGGCCACAGCAGAGAGCTGGCCTGGAAGAGAGGCAACCGGGACAGAATCCGGTGCCCCATCCGGGACTAGAACCCAGTGTGCCAGCGCCACAAGGCGAAGGATTAGCCTATTCAGCCTCGGCGCCGGCCTATCAGATAGAATTCTAATCAGGAAGCCATCTCTAGAGTCATCTTCTATAAGAATTCCAGTGATTTTTATTTCCTTCAGTTCCAAAGCATCTGTGAAACAGTTTTAGAGATAATAGGAATAGATTTTCACTGGCAAAGTAGTATCCTGATCTTACTCATCCTTGCATTGATAACATTAAGCATTGAAATGGGATAAGGAGACTGCGCTCTTAGTGTTGGTGCCCAGGACTTGATCCTTAGAATGTCCCATATCTGTCACTAGTTCTCAGCGGCTTTCTGGTTTCTTGACTTCAGTGGATGACAGGCTATAACCTGACACTGGAATACTGTCTTGTTTTTTTTTTTTTAAGTATAATTTTCACACTGGGTATTTTTTGAAGCATGAAAGAAGATAGAAAGCTGAGATTTCTTCAATCTTACAGAAAAGATTTGAGTAACTCTGTTTTTCCTTGCTGATAAATGTTAGTGTAAACTGGAGTGTACTATGATATCTGTTTTCTTTATATCTTCATAAGCTTGTAGGTAAGTAGTGACTCTACTCTGCATTTAAATATTACTTGGTTCTGAGTTCTATCACAAGTTAGCTAATTGTTCCACAGGCTATGTTGAAAGGCCAGGTCAATGCTGTGTAAACATTTAGCTCATAATCCCTTGAATACATATCTATAAACAATGGTATTTCACAAACATTAATTGAGCTCTAAAATTATTTTTTATTAATTTCAATGAGACACAATCTCTACCTTTTTCTAAACATTGATGCTATCAAACAAAATCATGAGATTATCTGTCCAATGTACCCAACAGAAACTAAGTAGCTTACAATTATGCACCTCACAGAATTAGAACAGCAAATCAACATCTGACAAAAAGATGTTATCCTAGCTAAATTACTTTGATGTTCAGGGACTATTTGTCTTAGATAAGATGTTGGGAACATTATGTTTAAAACCATAATGGCTGTTCTGTTTTGAAAAGTGCATTTAATGGTATTTGTTGAAATAAATATGTAAACCAAGAAGTGATATTGGTCCATGGATAATTTTCAAGCTTACCAAATTGTATTGATAATTTTAGTAACTGCATTACTGATAGCAGCTTCCAAAACTTACTTTCATTTTAATAATCTAAATGTAACAAATACATGATATCACAGGGCTGTCATCTCATTGGTCAAAAAAGTTCTATGGTATGATGGTAGAGTATGTGCAGAGGATCACATGGTCAGCTAGAAAGCTCTGAAAATGGGTGGTCTCACACTTAGGCATTTACAACAAACTTCTCATAGAGAACTTAAAAGTTCACAAGAGGGGCCGGTGCTGTGGCACGGTGGGTTAAAGCCCCAGCCTGAAACACCAGCATCCCAAATGGGCATCAGTTCGAGTCCAGGCTACTCCACATCTGATCCAGCTCCCTGCTAATGTTCCTGAGAAAGCAGCAGAGGATGGCCCAAGCTCTTGGGCCCCTGCACCCACATGGGAGACCCAGAGGAAGCGCCTGGCTTATGGCTTCTGGATTGGGATCGGCTCAGCTCTGGTCATTGCAGCCATTTGGGGAGTGAACCAGCAGATGGACGATTTCTCTCTCTCTCTCTCTCCCTCTGTCTGAAACTTTGTCTTTCAAATAAATAAAAAAAACTTTAAAAAATTTTCACAAGAGAACTAAGTTCTGAGGGTACACCTCACTGATCTAAGGACCTTCCATCCATTACTCCCCACATTCTAATGGTCCTACCACCTCCCAAGTAGCACTACCCTGAAAACCTTCTTATTTTTTTTTTTTTTACAGGCAGAGTGGACAGTGAGAGAGAGAGACAGAGAGAAAGGTCTTCCTTTTTGCCGTTGGTTCACCCTCCAATGGCCGCCGCGGCTGGCGCACTGCAGCTGGCGCACCGCACTGATCAGATGGCAGGAGCCAGGTGCTTCCTCCTGGTCTCCCATGGGGTGCAGGGCCCAAGCACTTGGGCCATCCTCCACTGCACTCCCTGGCCACAGCAGAGAGCTGGCCTGGAAGAGGGGCGACCGGGACAGAATCCAGCGCCCTGACCGGGACTAGAACCTGGTGTGCCAGCGCCGCAAGGCGGAGGATTAGCCTAGTGAGCCGTGGCACCGGCACTGAAAACCTTTCAAACATAGGCCGTTAGGTGACACTGAACATCCAAATGATAGCAGGCAACTTTGTCTTTTTGTTGTTAATTTCAAATCCAGGCCTGATTTCAGAACACCTATGAGAGATGCTGGAAGTAGGTATATCTGCATAGTTGTGAAGTCCGTAATGAAAGATGTAGCTTAAATAAAGCATGAGGCGCCTTATAATTCTCCTTGCTCCCCTCTGCGGACTTAATCCTGCAAAAACTGACCCCAGACACGTGGCGCCTGTATGATCAGCGTTCACCCAGCCCCTCATTTTTGTTGTTGTTGTTGTTGTTGTTTTTGGATTGCATTGCTGAAACGAAGAAAACATTGACTAACAGATTAATTATTTATATTACCCCATTTAACTAAGGTAAGAGTTTAGGAATTAAAAATAAAAAATAGACCACGATTGAAAATGTTTATATTGTGTTTGGTGTTATGTTTCTGAACTGTTTTTATTTTGGTTTCTTGTTTATTTCATCAGCCAAAGTATATTATGTGCTTGTTTCTGCAGGCGCATGTTATTCTTGTTTACTCAATTAAAGGGAGTCCGCCAGAGAGATGTCACGATGGAAGTGACTGCGTTGAAGCATGTTGTTTGAAGAACTTCTCGGGCATCTGAGATCCTTCATATTTGCTCCTGGCGCTTTCTGCATCTGTCAAGTTCCTGAACATACTCAATGGCTTCTCTGCCCTTCCTATTCAAAGCCCTTTCTGCAGTTTTGTAAGCCTCAATTTCCTCCATTACATCCTTCATTAGATAGCTTTTCATCGCTATAACCACACGACCAGAGAATGGCTGCTGAGGGAGGAAGACCATTTATTTAACTCACGGTTTAGAGGTTAGCAGCTCACGATTGAGTGGCTTCATTAGTCTGGCATCTGAAGAGAGCAATGGGTGGTGGAAGGCGTGAGAGGGAGAGGTTATCCTAAACTTGCTTCATATGACACCCCTCTCAAGAACTGTGCTCCAAGACCATGTCCCTAATGACCCAAAGACCCACCAAGACACCATAATTGGGTGTATTCTCTACCCTTAACTCATCTACCATGAACTTTAATTCATAAACTGTTAACATAAAACTTTGGGACTGAATCATCTTCATGACTTGGGGAGCCAAATCCCATTCAAATCGTAGCACATCCCTCCTTGCTTGAAATAAAGGCCCTGGTTTCTGCTCTCCTGACCCAGTAGTATTTGTACCGGCCCGGAAGAGAGCTTCCATTGGCGCCTCCCCAAGAACACGGTTTACCAAAGCAAACCTATTTTTTTTTTTTATCTTACTGCATATAAAATCACAGTGGGGGTTAAATCTCTAGTCTGATTGGGTCTGTTTTTTGAAAATGAGGACAAGGTTGAGAAAGTGTGTTCCTAAAGAGGTGAATGAAATAGTGGATTCAGAACGACCCGACTCACCTTCACTTTTTAAGTTCCACTGTGCTTGTCCAGAAAACCAATGGGCTTCCTTGGTCTCAGGATGTTAGATACCTTCTCCTGGCAGCCCTCTTACACTTCTATTTGAGGCAAAGTCTTATCTCCATATTTCATACTGTCTCCAGATACATAAGTAGAGTTGCATAGCAGCATGCTATGTGAACAAGTAAAAAATTTGTGGTGGCAAAAAGACATAGGATGAATGTAAAAATAATCACTATGTATTTCTAATTTACTTCAACAAAAACCTGGGCAATATCTGTAGGAACAGACTCTAAAGGGGTTAAACTGGGAAGGCACTAACCTAACACTATGGGGTGGAAATTATTAATAGGGTACATTTATCAGATGTTTGTTAATGTGTTGCTCAAACAGTAGGGGTACTTCTAATCATTTCCTCAGCTGTTTGCTGGCATGCTGGGCTTAATAGTGTGTATATTAGGGAATATGATATCCTAGAACTTCTCTTGCATATTCCAAAAAAAGAGCCCAAAGAATGAGGAGGTAGACATGTTGGAGTGGCTTTATTCTGTGTAATTTTTTGGCTCAGCCCATATGATATTCCCTGAGGATTTACTGAGACACTCCCCTTGCATCATTAAGGCAAATCATTAAGGAAAGGGGAGCTCAAGTATCCTTGAAATTCTCTAAATTGGTTCTTTGCAGGTCGGGAGTTATGGTGGAAATAATGCCATGAAACATACTTGTTGATTTTACTGAGGAAAAGTGGGATTTGAGAGTGGAAGAGGCCGAAGAACAGCAGTGAATCTCTAGACACAAAGTGGGCACCGATTCTGCGGTTGGAATCAAAGTTAAAGCAATAATCAGAATGAAGTAACCCATACAGGTCATTAGAGGCAGCTTACTGATTGATGATACTGATTAGATGGATGGGAAACCTGAAGAAGTCTCTTTTGATCTCTGCAATTATAATAAACACATGGTACTCCAGGTTATTAAACGGAGACAGATAAGCATCACTACAATATTCTCTAATTCAGGTCCCAGGCTTGAGCCAGTTCACAAACCTGAAGCCATTTGAAGGGCAGAATGGGTGTTATTGAGGAAGGACCAGGCAAAACAAGTTTGAGGGGCCGGCACTGTGGCTTAGTGGGCTAAGCCTCTGCCTGTGCCATCGGCATCCCATGGAATCAAATTCCACTATGAATAGTATATGTCTACATGACACAGAGAGCACTATATACTTTCCCTGTCTTAAGATAAGCCTAAATGATCTTACTCTATCATAACCCAGAGCACAAAAAAATTAACAGGGCTCCTTTCTGTTATTATCACATTGTCTACTGTATTGATAAATTTATGATGATTAGATCTGATAGTAAGAAATATCAGATATAATAGACACACACATATCAAAGGGTTCAGAAATATATTTCTATGAATATTGATGACCCTCCCAACTCCAAGAAGTATCCAGAGACCCAGTGCACTGGGTCTCCTTCCAACATAAATATACATTGTTTCTGTACAAAAAGATGAGGAAGAATTTATCTGGAACATATAGTATGTGTCATGTGGCACACAACAAGTAATAGAATATATGATATAAAACTTGTAAAGTATATTGTACATATAAATATTCAGAACTCAAAATATTTTGGGGTTTTTGTTAGTCATTGGTATAAATGAACTACTTGATTATCCCAATTACTCTCCTCAACAAAAATCAGAGATAGGGGCTGGCATTGTGGCACAGCTGATTAAGCTGCTGCCTGTGACACTGGCATCCCACAATGGCACCAGTTCAAGGGTTCAAGTCCCAGCCTCTCCACTTCCAATCCAGCTCCCTGCTAATCTGCCTGGGAAAGCAGCAGAAGATGGCCAAAGTGCTTAGGCCCCTGCTGCCCACGTGGTAGATCTGGATGGAGTTCCTTGCTCCTGGCTTTAGCATGGCCCAGCCCTATCCATTGTGGCCATTTAAGTAGTGAACCAGGAGTTGAAAGATCTCTCTCTCTCTCCCCCTACTCTTCCTCTCTCTCTCCCTCTCTTTTTTTCTCTTCCTCTCTCTCCCTCTCCCTCTCTAACTCTGACTTCCAAATAAACAAATAAATCTTTTAAAAATCAGAGATAAGTATTTCTATTTTTTTTAATAGAAGACGACATTGACACTTACAGAAGTCGGGTAACCTACTCAAGGCTGCAAAGCCAGAATTAGATATAGGGCTCTGATTCTAATGCCCAAATGTAACTGACAATTTAAAACAAAACACGACTGTGCAAGATTCATACACAATGTCAACTCATGACATCTGATTTCAATCTTTACATTGAAATCAAAGTTGTAAAGTAAAAAAAAAAAAGAAATGAGCATTTAATTAAATTACACAAAGAAAAAATCAAACATAAGGGATACAGATAATTTATATTTATTAAGATAAAAGCAAAAGTTAATGACATTTAAATTTAAAAGACTTTTTAAAAAGGAATATTCATTTTAATCATTTGAAAGGTAGAGAGGGAATGAGGGGAGAAGAAGGGGTATGAGGGAGAGAGAGAGAGAACTCCAACATCCACAGCAGTCAGAGCTGGGCCCAGTCTGACGCCAGGAGTGAGAAATTCCATCCAGGTCTCCCACATGGGTTTCAGGGACCCACAGAAAACTCTTCTTTGAATGAATAATATGTGATAGATTTATGGCGAGCTTCAACAAACACACAGAAAAATTATGAGCTCTGCTCATTAAAAACAAAACAATTGGTGAGCAGGGCAAATGTAATCTGTATGGCGTTATCCCTGCTAATCGACCAGCATCCTTCCTCCTCTGACATTGATTTCCAACCTCTCTGAAATACATTTTAATTCATTTTTCTCACAAAAATATATTTTCCTCTATTTACCTGCCATCCATAAATGTCCAACAATAAAAGCATTCCAAATGTTAAAAGCATGTCAGTAATTCATGCCATATTTGAAATGAAAAAAGCAACTCTGTCCTGTAAAATCTCTTGGCCCATCAAAAGGGTAACATTGCTACCTGTAACAGAATAACAAAAAGCCAGGATAAGAAGATAAATAGAGGGGAATTCATAGATATTTTTTCTAACATATAAATTTTTAAAGAAGTTTCCTCTTTTCTCTTTCCAAATATTACATTAGCATGTATATATAATATAATATAAAGTTTTCTCATTTTTACTAAACTAGTAGTGGGAAAATTAATTCATGCTGAAAAAAAGATGAAGTACAAATGACTGAAACAGGTTTTTTTTATAGCTGATTCCAAAAAAGAGTCTGTGTCTTGAGGACAAAATTTGCACCATTATTACCATTACTAGAGCCTAAAAAGCATTGAAACTCTCTTAAGTTCATTGCATTAAACTTGGGAAAAGGCTGTAAGTTAAATTTTATCCATCTACACTAAAAACTACAAAACTAGAAATAAGTGCAACCCTTATGTGAGGTAACATTTAACTGAAAAGACTTATGATTACCTAAGATTTCTACCATAGCTACACACACGCATGCACATGCACACACACATACAATATCCTCAGTCAGCATGCAATTTCTTCCATAAATGCTCACACACATTAGATATTAAATGAATGAATCTCTTTGTTTTAACATCCATACAATGACAATAGATGCATAAGGAGAAATTATAGTGTAATGGTTAATTATGAAAGGTTTTGTGGAGGATGTGAATATGCCAATGTGAATTGCATGGTGGTCTGTGCAAAGACTGGAGGGACATTATGACATTATGAATTGTGTATAACAATAAAACAGATTGTCTAGATGGTCTAGAAAGGCAGGCTCACAAGCAGTCATGTGATCATGGAGTTCTGTATTTCTTTAACTTTCATTTAGATTTTTATTGTGATTAATGAGATGCACTTTTGCAAGAGTAGTTACTTAGCAGGTTTGGTCCATTTCCAGTTACAAAGCTGCCATACAAAGTGGAGTTCTCTTCCAACAATGATAGAAAATTCTACTATATGACTATAGAAAATGTAGGTTTCAGGTTTCACAAGATCCTGGGAGACCATTTTATCCTTCCCCTACCATTCTCTTTCCTAAAAGGAGCAGTCTGTGTTCACTATTTCAGTTGTTGTCCTAATTCTGCCATTGCATACTCTAATGATCAGCTTTTCATCACTGTAACTAAATACCTATGACAAAATACTCCTGACGGAAAGAGACTTAACTTTGGCTCAAGGATTTGGAGGTTATCAGTCCACAAGTGGGTGAGCACCACTGGTTCTGCCCTCGGGGAAGAGGAAGCAGAGGATGACAGTGGCTGAGGGTGTATGGAAGAGGAAGTCGCATGGCAAGTCAGGAAGCAGAGAGTGACCAGGTCAAACTCTGCCTTAAGAATCAGTGTTCTCATGAGAACTACCTTCTACAGGCACAGCCCCAATGATCTAAGAAGCTCCCACAAAGCTCACCTCTTAGACATCATAATTGGATTAAGTTTCCATGTGGTTAGTAATATCAATTTATGACTTTGGAATTTAACATCTGTGTGAGATCAGGAGCCAAACAGTGCTCAAATTCTAGCACTTACTGTAAAAATATAATTCATATCAAAATGGTGGTGCACACATATGTATCAACACATAAATATATGTATATAAAGTATATTTTTCACATTTAATATATGCGTATATACATAAATAGATGCTTTCTAAAATAGCATGTGCCTTTTCAGTTTTTAATGCACTGTGCATTTTTTGCTATTCTGATCCAGTTTATGCTAAGAATATTATTTTAAAGATGATTGCAATCAAATTAATGCAAGAGATACTAGAAGGTCATCGTTCAGAATCTGAGAAGTGCTTTGTACAATACCCATCAATGTAGCCTACGTTTGCCACTTCTATGTCTCCTTTTTTCAAGCTTCTATGCATCACTCCACAGCTTTCATGTTTCTACTTTAGAAGGTTCTAGATTTAGTTAATTTATAACTAATTTGTTGGATATTTGAGGTGATTACCAATTTTGGGTTTTTTTCTCTCTGTACACAATTTTACTGCTCTACTGAAATATGAACTTTTAGAGAAGAGCAACAGCTATTGGAATTCTTGTCATAGTCCTCACAATTTTGTTCACATTCAGACTGCTAACAAATAAAAGCATCTGCTTGTTTTCCTCTAACAAGATTTCACCTCATATAGACATGTATACTGAAAATATGACTCATAGTATCATAATAAATATGATGAGATTTGTATAATAGAAATATGGCAGAATATAATTTCAAAAAATAAAACAGCAATGCTTAATGTGACAAAAATCTTTATTCAATAAAAGTCTACATATTATTCAAAAACCATTTATACCTGTGTGTATATGCTTATGTGCTTATGTGGTTGTAACAAAAGCATAACCATGAAGTTGTTCAGAGGTAAATATTCTCATCAAAAGCAAAATATATAGAATTAAAATTAAAATAAATGAGAACATGTCCACTGATGGTGTTTCCTGTCATAAGAATATAGCTCATAACAGAATTTTGTATAATTCAATATGTAAAACTCAAAAAAAGAATGCTTATGTTACATAAAATTCGGTCAGCCTAGTATATCAATGTCTCTTAATTAATTTAGGACTCTGAACTATTTTTTCTATTGCTTTAATTCTATGCCTAAATTCTTCATTTACTAAAAATGAAAAATTATTAATATAATTGAAATATATGACAATAATAATATTTTTGTGGTACAATTCTACAAACTAAAAACCCATCTTAATTTTAAATATAATGCAGTTGGGGAAGTTTTAGAAAGAAAAACAACTTTAAATAAGTCGCAGAAAAGTTTTAATAAATTATAGGTTATAGTAAAATACATAATGTACAAATGTTCATTAAAAAATATCCAATTAACATTTCATAAGTATCTACAAATTTTATGAATGATCTAGGTCCCTATCATATTACAACACTATGGACTCTATTAAAAATTCATCTAAATAAATATTATTACTCCTTTTGGAAATCAATGCTGAAAGGCAAAAGAGACCCAAATCTAAGTAATCCCTGATGTTGCTATTGCTGATTCGAGAAAGAGGGTGAATATTAGTCTCAATATCTATACATAACCCCCATGCGAACTAACAAAGTCACCTTGCATTGACTCTGGCTAGGAAGGCAGTCATGAATATTCTTAAATTAAATATCCTAATAATGTTTTTATCAGTAATGATTTCAATGAACTCTGGCTATGTCTATATACTTATTAAGAATAAATATAACTGAAAAAAATTAGTACGTTGCATGACAAAATAGAAATCAAGAAGTTATCTATAGATCGAAAGAGTGACAAAAGATGCCCCAAAACAGTTAATAGTATTTAACACTTTAAAATATAAACCACCCAATAGTGTTTAATATGTGAAAATATAAAATACTATACAGGTTCATTAGGCCTATTAGACCTATGGAATCTGGAAAATCTCTGCATTTTGGTTGAGTACAAGTTCACAGCATGAATTATTAGAACGTTTCTGACAGAAAATTGTTGACACGCGTTTAGACTGGATTAGTGGTAACCAGACATTTAAAAGTGTTAATTCCTTTGTACAGGTTAAACTACAGCTTGGTTGCTTTGTTCAGCTTTAGACACAATTCTTGAGGGACAAAATCAAATTAGATTGTCTAGAAAGAAATAACCGGTATGATGATGGGGTTTTGAAGCTATGAGAAACAGCAGTAAAGGAAAATGGTAAGTTTGTGGAAATATGCTAATTCTTTTCTAGAACAGAAGTTTTGTCACACTAGAGGAGGGTTATATTTATTTTCTGTGACTCTGGGACCCATGTATAGACAATAGGGAAGTGTATTTTGTTTAAGTATGAAGAATGAAATAATGATAATATGATCTTCCAACAATAGAACACCTATATCATATGATGAACTATTCTATCCAGGTCATTGGAAGCATCAAAATAATTGTTTTCCAATAACTATTTAAAAAGTTCATGTACCAAGACGTATTTGGTATTTCATTTGCATCTTATGATTCTAACTGCATAGGTTTAGCACGGTTTCAACCAGACTCTGTAAGTGATCTAGAATTGCATAGTCTGAAGAAAAATAGTCAAACATACTTGGATATAAACTTGAAGATTGATATTTATAAGCTGGATGCAAAATCCTGTCTAATGACTTCATAATCTGACTTCATTTGAGATGTCAAGATTTCCAAAGTTTACAAGATTTACATTTTGAAATGTCTTTCAAAAAATTTTATATCCCTTACACCTTTTCAGATATTAATAGTTTTCCTCTATGCCTATGAATTCAGGATTCACACACTTCAATATTTAAAAGAAAACAAAAGAATAGAACAAGATGGCAGCTAAGTAAGAGGCCTGGGTGATCATCTCCTCACAGACAATTCGAACAGCTATTTACACAGCAAGTCACCTTCCCAAGAGCTACCGAAGCCACAAGAAAGACGAACATGACTGGTTTCAGTGTAAGAGTAAGAAAAGCCAAGACGGTGCCCTTATAATCTTTTCCTTGTTCTGAGCAGACAGCAAGTCACAGTTTGCATTTCCATGCTAGTGCCAGTGGAAAAAGTCCACTGCAGAGTCTCAGGGTCCTAACTATCAGAACTATGCTGCAGCCAGCATCATCTGTGCCTGGTTACAGCAGGCTCAGGATGAGTGTCCAGCTCAGCAGCAGCCAGACCTGACAGTGTGGGCTGTGTTTCTATCCCTGTGCTGCAGTTGTCTGCATGGCTGTGGCCTCTGGGTGTGGTCCAGCATTGTCACATCGGTGACCGCAGGACTGAGTCTCTGGGCCTGCCTTGGCCCCATGGGGAGGCTTGTAGCTAGGGACTACACTTTTTTGGTGACTGCTCAGTTCATTCTGAGCAGCACAATACCTGTAGATGAGGGACAAACCCTGAGTTCAGGGTATCACCTAGGACATGAGGCACACAGGTCGTGGGCTTGAGACAAATCTCGACTTAGAATGCCACCTACTGCTGAAGCGACAGAAGTGTCCATGGCTCAGAGAAAAGAAGTGGACTGCTTAGAAGTTCTGGAAGGACAAACACAGAGGAGAGCAGATTATACAGACCGAAAAGATAATTCTTCAACATACATATGACATCATATATGCCAATAAGCATAAGAAACTCTCAGGAAACCATGGCCTCATCTAAAGAAAAAATAAGGTGCCAGAAACCAACCACTTAGAATTTGACATTGTCAAATGCTCAGATGAATTATTTAAAATAAACATTTTAAGGAAAGTCAATGAACATAAAGAAAACCTAGACAGATAATACTCTGGGACCCAACAGAGATGAAAGTTATTTTTAAAACTCAAACAAAAATCTATCAACTGGAAACTATAGTAAGCAAAATTTAAAACATTTCATAAGGCATTAATAGCAGCATTGATCAGACAGAAAAAAGAATCAGTGAGGTTGAAGACAGTCTATTTGAAGTTCTTCAGAGGAACAAAAAGAAAATAAGCAAGAAAAAATAACAGGAAACTTCACAAACCTAGAAAAAATGCAATTATTCTAGTGCAGGAAGACGGAGATCAAAAGTCAGATTCAAATCCTGTCTTTCACAACAAAATGTATGCAATTGGAAACCATTATACTTAGTGAAGTAAGCCAGTTCCCAAAAGACAAATATCAAATGTTTTCCCTGATCTGTGGTAACTAATAGAGTACAAAAAATGTGATATATATGAGTGAAATTGACATTTTGAGATTTGATTATTATTTACAGTCCTTGTCTCTAATGTTGAGAAACAATTTTTTTCTTACTATTTATTGAATTCTTTACTTAGTGGAGGGTTAAACTTATGATTACAAAATAAACTGAAAGTGGATCATTGCAAAAATTAAAAGAAAGAAAGGAGGAGGGAGGGAGGGTGGGAATGTGGTCAGGAGGGACTGTAGGGTGGGAAGTATCACTCTGCTCCTATATCTGTGTATATGAAATACATGAAATTTGTTCACCTTATATAAACAAAAACAAAGAAGCTTTGATAAAATGCAAAAGAAAAGTCATACTCTTTTCAATCAGGTCTACTCCAAGACAAATTATTATCAAGCTCTCCAAAGTTAAACATAAACAGAGACTTCTCCAAAAGTACAGAGAAAGGACACAAACAGCACATATAAAGGTCCCAATTCACGTGACTGCAAACTTCTCAGCAGAAACCATATAGCCCAGGAGGGATTAGGATGGGACTTTCGCAATACTGAAGAAAAAAGTATGTCAACTATGAATACTGCACTCAGCAAAGCAATCCTTGAGATATGAGGGAGTGATAAGGACATTTCCAAAGAGAAGTTGAATGAGAACTTTATCACCACTAGACATATCTAAAGAGAAATACAAAAAGAAGTTCTTCAAACTGAAAGAAAAGAGATGCTAAAAAGTAAGAAGGAAACATCAGAAGGCATAAAACTCATTGGTAAGACTAGCCTATGCAGACAAACTCAGACTGCTCCAAACGAGTAGACATGGTGTGTAATCCATTCACATCTTCAAGAAGAGATGAAAAAGGAAAACAGTTAAAAACTAAAAATACAGTAAAGGACAGATACTTCTGAAAGAGGTGAAATTGGATATCAAAAATTCAGAATAGGAGGAGGAAGGGATTACAAGCACTGTGTTCTTTATTTGTATTTTTGTTTCTTTTCCTTTATTTATATTACATTTTAAGTTGTTATCATTTCAACTTATCTTATAATTAAAAGATGATTGTGTAAGCCTCATGATAACTACAAAGCAAAACTATATGGAAAGTATACCAAAATAATAAGGAAATAGTCAAAGTCCACTACCTGAGAGATTCACTTAAACACAAAAGAAGAATGTAAGAAAGAGAAAAGGAAAAAAACTATAATAAAGCTACAAAATAAGTATCAAAATGGCAGTATTAATGCTTCACCTATCAATAATCACATTCAATGTAAATGAATTAAATTTTCTAAATAAAAGATAAAGTGACCAACTGGATTTAAAAAAAAAAGACCCAACTACATGTTGCTTACTAGACACTCATATCTTCTATGAAGACATGCACAGCTTGAAAGTGAGAGGATGGGACAACATATTCCATGCAAGCAACACACACACACACACACACACACACAGGAGTAACCATACTCCTATTACATAAAATATATTTTATGGGGTCGGCACTGTGGCACAGTAAGCTAAGCCTCCTCCTGTGATGCCGCAATCCCATATGGGCACCAGCTGTGTCATGGCTGCTCTTCTCCCAGTCCAGCTCTCTGCTTAAGGCCTTGGGAAACAGTGGAAGATGGCACAAGTACTTGGGCCCCTGCACCCACATGGGAGACCGGAAGAAGCTCCTGGCTCCTGGCTTTAGATAGGCCCAGCTCTAACTATTGAGGCCATTTGGGGAGTAAACCAGCACATGGAAGATCTTTCTTTCTGTCTCTCTCTATATATAACTCTACCTATTAAATAAATAAAATCTTAAAAAAAGATAAAATTCATTTTATATTAAAAGTAGTAAAAAGAGTCAATGCAAGTTATTATATAATAAGGGATTTAACCCAGCAAAAGGAAATAATACTTATAAATACATATGTGTCCAATATAGGAGCACCCAGATTCATAAACCAAATATTAGAAGACCTAAAAAGAGAGACAGCCTGTAATACAATAATAGTAGAGGACATTTAACACCTCATTTTTAGAAATGGACAAATTCTCTAAAGAGAAAATCATCAAGAAACAGCAGAGTTAAATTGCACCTCTGATAAATTGCATCTAACAAACACCTAGAGAACATTCTAATATGTGCAGAATACAAATTCTCCCCCACAATACTTACAACATTTTCCTTTATAGATCATAAGGTAGGTTAAAAGAAAAGCCTCAACAAATTTTAAAAAAGAGATCATATAAAGCATCTTTTCTGACCACAATACAATAAAACTAGAAATAACAAGAAAAATATGGAAACTATGTAAATGTGTGGAAATTGAACATCTCATTCCTGAACAACCCATGGATCAAAGGAAAAATTAAGGAAGAAATGTAAAACCTTCTTGAAATAAACAGAAATGGTAACATACCAAAACTTATGGGACACAGCAAGCGCAGTACTAAAAGGGAAGTTTTTAGCTATCGGGGCTTACATCAAAAAAGCAAAAGATCTCAAATAAACAACTTACTGATGCACCTCTAGGAATTAAGAAAGAAAAGAATACCTTAAAATTCATAGAATGAAAGAAATAATAAAACACAGAGCAGGAATAAATCAAATAGAAATCAAATAATCTATATATAAAATCAATAGAACAAAGGGCTGGCTGTCTAAAATGTAGAAAAACTCTTAGCAAGCTAAGAAAAATAGAGAAGATTTGAATAATAAAATCAGAGATGAAAAGGGAGGCATTACAAGTGACACCACAGAAATACGAAGGATTCCTGGACATTATTATAGCAAAAAACTTGATAAACTAAAAGAAAAATAAATCTTCCTAGACACATATACCTACTAAGATCGGCCCATGATGAAACTGAATACTTAAACACACCAATAACAAATAATAAGATTGAAAAAGTAATAAAAAGTCATCTATCAAAGAAAAGCCCAGGACCAGATGGTTTCACTTTAATTCTATTATAATTTAAGAGAGAGCTAACACTAATTTTCTCAAATTACTCCAAAAAAATAGAAGAAGAGGGCGTTCTCCCAAAAGATATCCTTGATGAACATTGTTGTAAAAATCTGCAACAAAATACTGCCAAAGTAAATTGAATAGCACTTCAAAAATTACTCGCCGTGGTCATGTGGGATCCATTGCAGAGACACACAAATGGTCCAACACATGCAAATCAATACACAGGACACACTACATCAACATACTGAAGGGCACACATCACACGATCACCTCAATAAATGTCCAAAATGCATTCAATAAAATCCAGGGTCCTTTCATGATAAAAAGCTCTGAACAGTTAAGTAGAGAATAGACACACACTCACGCACACACACACAGCTGTCATCTTACTGAATGGGAAAATCTGAAGATTTTGTCTCTAACCTCTGGAACAAAACAAGGATGTCCACATGCACCACTTTTATTTAACACAGTGCTGGAAGTCCTACCCAAGGCAATTAGAGGAATAAATGGTAGTTGAATCAGAAAGGATCACTGTTTGCCGATAGCATATTATATGTATAAAACACCAAAGGCTCTACCAAAAAAATCTATTAGGAGTACAAATCCAGCAAAGCTTCAGGGCAAAAGGTCAACATATAAAAATTAGTAGTGTTGGGGCCGGCTCTGTGGCGTAGTGAGTAAAGCCGCTGCCTGCAGTGTCGGCAGCCCTTATGGCTGCTGGTTTGAGTCTGGTCTGCTCCACTTCTTATCCAGCTTTCTGCTACGGCCTGGGAAAGCAGCAGGAAATGGCCCAAGTGCTTGGTCCCCTGCACCTGCGTGGGAGACCCAGAAGAAGCTCCTGGCTCCTGGCTTTGGATTGGCTCAGCTTCAGCCATTGCAGTCATTTGGTGAGTGAACCAGCAGATGAAAGACTCTCTCTCTCTCTTACTCTCTGTAACTCTGCCTTTCAAATAAGTAAATCTTAAAAAAAAAAAAAAAAAAAAAAAAAAAAACTAATAGTGTTGTTATACATTAATAGCAAATTATCTGTAAGAGATTAAATAAAGTAATTTCATTTCCAATTGCTACTAAGTAAAAAAAAAAAAAAAACCTTAAATTAACCAAAGATGAAAAATCTCTGCCATGAAAAATATAAAACATTGGTGAAACAAATTGAAAAGGACACAAAGAAATCAGAATACATGCATGTTCATGTATTGGAAGAATCAATATAATTAAGATGTCCACAATATTGAAAATAATTTACAGAATTAATGCAATCTCTATTAAATTACTAATGACATTTTTCACAGAACAAGGGAAAAGCAATACTAAAATGTATGGGAAACCACAGAAGACCCCACATAGCCAAAACAATTTTGAACAAAATTTAAATTCATTTGTTCTTTTTTTTTTTTTTTTTTGGTGAGATTTATTTATTTGAAAGGAGGGGGGAGAGAGAGAGAGAGAGAGAGAGGTCTTCCATCCGCTGGTTCACTCCCCAGATGGCCCAATAGCCGGAGCTGTGCAGATCCGAAACCAGGATCCGAACCCACATGGAATGCTGGCACTGCAGGCGGCAGCTTTCCTAGTACACCACAGCACCAGCCCTGCACCTTATACTTTTTTTTTAAAGTTTTTTTTATTAATTTATTTTTTTATTTATTTAACAGGTAGAGTTATAGACAGTGAGAGAGACAGAGAGAAAGGTCTTCCTTTCGTTGGTTCACCCCCAAAATGGCCGCTGCGGCCGGTGCTGTGCTGATCTGAAGCCAGAAGCCAGGTGCTTCTCCTGGTCTCCCATGGGGTGCAGGGCCCAAGGACTCGGGCCATCCTCCACTGCCTTCCCGGGCCACAGCAGAGAGCTGGACTGGAAGAGGAGCAACTGGGACTAGAACCCCGCGCCCATATGGGACGCTGGCGCCGAAGGCAGAGCATTAACCAAGTGAGCCATGGCACTGGCCCCAGCAACTTATACTTTTGACAAAGGGTTAATAAACATAATGTATGAGAAAGTCAACTCAATAGCAAAAAAAGTAATAATAATTCAGTTGAAAAATGGGCAGTAGATATAAACAGATATTGCTCAACAGAAAACATTCAAATGACCAACAGATAATAAAGAAATTCTCAACATCACCAATCTTCAGGGACAATCAAAAAACACAGTGAGAAATTACACCACTCCAGATAGATTGACTATTATCAAAAAGACAAAAGATAACAAGTCCTGGCAGGAGGTGGAGGAAATGGAACGCTTGTACACTGCTGATGTGAGAAGATGAGTTAGTATAGCCTCATGCACAGTGGTAAGTATGGAGGCTTCTCAGAAAACAGAAGACTATATGACTCAGCCGTGTCACTACTGGGTATACAGTGAAGGAAAATGAAATCATATGCACTTCCTTGTTTATTGCAGATTTCCACAATATCTAGGATAGAAGTGTCCACCTTCTGACAAATGGATAAGGAAAATGTCATGGTACACATACACAAGGGGATACTAGTTAGCCACAAAACGATGAAATCTTGACATTGACGAGAATGTGGATGGAACTGGAGGTCATTATGTTCAGTGAAACAAGTCAAATACAAGTGACAAGCACTGCATTACCTCACTCACACGTGGAATCTAAAAAGTTGACCTCACAGAACCTAAGAATTTCATGGTGGTTACGGAGGCTAGGGAGATTGGGAGGCGAGGGATGGGACTACAGTTCATAAATGGATGCTAAGTTATAGTTAGATTGGAAGAAGCACGTCTGCTGTTTTGCTGTAAAACAGAGTGAATATAGATAATGAATATGAGCTAGACATTTCTCTAAAGAAAACTAGAAGGAAGGATTTTGAATGTTTTTACCATAAAGAAATATTAAATGTTTCCTTCGACTGCACATTATTCATCTATAGATGTACAGAAATGTCACAATACTCTATATATACATACAACATGTCAATTAAAATTAAAACAAAAATATTTAAAATATATTTAAAATCAAAACTCAAACAGAACGAAATAACCAGATTCACTGAGAGTTAATAAGAAAAAATTATCTTACCTAACAGATATAATATTGATTTATTAAAGGGAAAATTCTATGGGCTTTAATTATAGAAGAAAAGGGAGCCATGTAATATAAAATGCAAGAAAAAGAAGTTTGTCTTAAATTTTTACCAGGCACATTCCTTATTCTTGGTCATAATAGAAAAAAATCAGTTGACTACGTGTTGCATGAATATGCTATTATAAAACAACACTTGACATCTGGATCCAGGTCAGAGGGTGAAAGCAACACCTTGCAGTATTTACTCAAGAACCACAAAAGTTCATTTCAAGGTTGATAAACTTGCGTACCAGAACACTTCTATTAAAGTTTACTCTAAGTTTGGCTACAGTTCATTTATTTTTATATAATGCCTAAAACTGAATACATGGTTGGGTAGTATAATGCCTCTGAATCACATAAAGTATTTAGCAATGCATTAACATCCTTTCATCACTACCTGTTTCAACTTCAAGAAGTTCATGCTGTTTTCAGTTCCTGTGACCTAATGGTTCTACTCTAGAGAACTGTATTAAAGTATCTTCCTAATGCTAGAAACAGTTGTTACAGGAATCAAGTAAACTTAAAATATTTTATTTTTGCCCCTAGAAGAGCATTTTCTAGTTACATGTAAATCATTGTCTCTCAGCCTTTTGGCTAAGATCAAGTGTAGTTACATGTAGATTGTTTCTCCTGCCTTCAATGGTTCCTTTAACCCTAACTCCTGTCTCCTTCCTTTTCTCCTTTAACCTTAAAAACCTTGAGTATCTCAAAAACTGAAGAAAGCAACAATGATTTATATTTGTTTTTATTTGATTCTAGGTTTTATTTTGAGACAATATATGAAATTATTTTTAAAGAAGGTAATAAGACGAGTAGCACAAAATAAAATGAGAGGAATGGGGCCGGCACTGTGGCGTAGCAGGTAAAGTCGCCACCTGCAGTGCTGGCATCCCATATGGTCGCCGGTTCGAGTCCCGGCTGCTCCACTTCCGATCCAGCTCTCTGCTGTGGCTGGGAAAGCAGTAGAAGATAGCCCACGTTCTTGGGCCCCTGCATCCATGTGGGAGACCTGGAAGAAGCTCCTGGCTTTGGATCGGCACAGCTCCGGCCATTGCAGCCATTTGGGGAGTGAACCAACAGATGGAAGACCTCTCTCTCTCTCTCTCTCTCTCTCTCTCCTTCTCTCTATAACTCTGCCTTTCAGATAAATAAATAAATCTTTAAAAAATGAGGAGAAAAAATTAGGAAACAATTATATTGCCTCTTATAAGGATGCAATAAAGTGAACTAATAAATAAATTTAGGTGAAAACCATTCTCACGATATTATATTCAAAAGTTTTCTGGAAGGCACTTTGGCAAAAAGTATAACAGCATGCATACACTTTGATGCAATAATTCTACCTCTGTGATTTTAATTCGAACAGTTAAAAGTATCACAATGCTGCTCATGAAAACTTTAAAACATAAAGCACTATCTGTAATGATTTAACATACACATAATTATATAACCATAGAATAATGTACAATTCATTTCTTATTAACTTGATAGAATATTCAAGTGGCAAGACCAAATTACAGAAGAATATATATCATATGAACATTCCTACATGCAGGTTAAAAAGCATGGGAAAGAATCATAACTATTAACAATGATCATGTACAGTTTGAGGTGGTAGGGAACGGATTAGGGGAGCAGTTTTTTTAAAAATATTTATTGTAAAATACTCTCCTCACATTAAACTAGTAAGTTTCTAATTTTCTAATATAAGGAAATTATGCTCATTCAAAAAGCTTTATGAAATGATTTAAAAGTAGTTTTTCATTGTAATTTTTAATCAAAGTAAAATAAATTATCCCCCAAATATAGACTATGGTCACGCCACATCTCTGGCAAATCTGTTGCTGCCATCTTCTGGAACTTGGTTACTAATGCATGCCATGAGATTGCTTTCCCCTTCTGGAAAATGCTTCTCAGAGGAGACAAAGTCAGAATATCTATATTCTTATATGAATGCAACGTGAAACCAAAATTAGATTTTTTTCATTGAGTTGAATAATTTGTTTATTCACATTAGCCTAAGCTGGCCCCTGGACTTTACTTGGGAATGCAGAAAGGAATGTCTTACAATGAAATTCCCACCAACTACTGCATGGGCTGGATTTTTCTTCCACAAAAAAAATTAAAAAGCAAACAATGACATAAGATAAAATACAATGATTTGAATAGACAGTAACAAGCAAATAAGCAGTTTTTCTTTTCTATTCTGAAATCAGATTGTGTTAAAGGGAAGATGGGCAAAGAAAGAACGCACAAAGCAGTTCCAGAAAGGTGGATAAAAGGCAGTCACGCATGGAAGAAACGATGCATAGAAATACCTATTCAGTGTGTGCTACTCTATCAGGACAGGAATAAAGCAGTAGATCAACTTCTTACCTAAGAATGATGTGCTTCCATAAATGTAAGCTTTTGTGGGGGCCGGCACTATGGTGTAGTGGGTAAAGCTCCTCTGCAGTGCCGGCATCCCATATGGATGCTGGTTCAAGTCCCAGCTGCTCCACTTCAGATCCAGCTCTCTGCTATGGCCGGGAAAGCAGTAGATGTCCCGAGGCCTTGACCCTTGCACCTGCATTGGAGACCTGGAGGAAGTTCCTGGCTCCTGGCTTCAGATCAGCACAGCTCTGGCCATTGCAGCCAATTGGGGAGTGAACCAACAGATAGAAGCCTCTCTTTCTCTCTCTCTCTCTCTCTCTCTCTTCCCCCCTCCCCCTCTCCCCCTCTCTCCCTCTCTCCCTCTCTCCCTCTCCTTCTCTCTATATATAACTCTGACTTGCAAATAAGTAAATCTTTAAAAAAAAAGAATTTTTTATTATTTATTTATTTGCACACATTTCATAAATACAAATAAAGATTGCTTAAAACATCAATGACATAATGAAGGTTTCATACCCCATCCTGTCTGGGACATTTTCAGGTGAAAGTAAAATTATTTCAAACATACTTGGGTCTCCAGATGTTACTGGAACTCTCTGTTCGCCTTCACCATTAACTTCTGGAAAGAATATTGGACACTCTAATTTCCTACTTCCTTATCTCCCGTTCACATGTAGACTTAGTGCAATCATTCTTCTTCTTTCTCACCCAGTTGAGTCTGGTAAATGTTTGGCTTTTGCAGGGTGGGGTTGGGGAGGGAGTGAATGTAGCATTTGCCAATCTCAAACAATTTCCACCATGTCTTATCTAAAGCCATCACAAGGATGTGGCTGGGTGCAGAGTTGGGACTAGATGTGCACAGGCAGGTAGCTACAAGCTGCAGCACACCACCTCTGATATCTCTGTTGAAACTGTTGTTATCTAAGCACAGGACAGACCCCACCGACTTCCTATCACCAAAGGAAGTCGCATCTCTTATCTACCTGATGAATAGCCAGCATTGGCACCCCCATATCTGTGAACATTCTCCTCTGTTGTTTCTCTTCCCATTTCTCTGGCTGTCACTTGTCCTCTGCTGTCTAAAACCCACAGGCACATCTGGTCAATGTATACCAGGCTTCCATCCTCCACTCCCTTCTAAATTCATTCTCATAATCTCGGTCTTGCTCTATCCCCACATACCACAGATATCTCAAACACAGCGAGGCCAAAGTCAGCACTGAGCTGCTGGTCCTCTCCTCTTTTCATTGCCCAGAACACACACCGTTATTTAATTCAATCATATTACTTAAAATATGGTCATGTTGTATCTCCTGGGTGTACCTTTCTTCTAGGTTAGCCCACCCCTGCCTGCCACACTCCACCAGTTCATCTTCGAATGGTCAAAACTCCCTGTCTTTAGCATAATCTGATCATTACATTTCCTGGTTTCCCCATTTTCCCTACAGACTACATTATTAACTCTAAGGCCCATGGTGGACCCTGCTTTCCTGCCATGCATAGCAAGCAGCAACAGAAGTAAGTTATATTATGATAAAGGTACTGCCTGTTTTTTCCCGTCCTGAGCACCAGATTCTTGATTGAAAAATAAATACAGCATACATGGTTGTATTAATTTCTATTGTTGACATAGCATGTTACCACAAATTTAATGATAACCAACAATGCTCATTTTTCCCCCTTATAGTTCTGGAGCTCAGAAGTCTGAAATAGGTGGGCAGGATCATATTGCTTCCAGAGGCTTTAGGGAAGAATCCGTCTCCCAGTGTTTTCCAGTTTCTAAAACGCTGCCTGGATTGTTTTTGCCACAGCCCCACATCACCCAACCTCTGCTTCCATTGCTGGCACAACTCCTCTCTCTTACCCTCCTGCTCAGGTAACATTGGATAATCTCCCTATTTTGAAATCTTTAATCACATCCACAAAATCCCTTTTGACGTCTAAGGTAACAAGGTTGTAGGTCCTGAGGATTAGGGTATGGAAGTTTCTTGAAGGCCCACAACAGAGTTTAGTGAAGAGCAGTGGCTCCATCATAGCTTGCCTGGATCCAAATCCTGGTTGTGTGTATTAATAGCTAGAATATCTTGGGAGGATAATTAATTTTTCTGTACCTTCCTTATCTTACCCATAAAACATGGATATAAAAAGTACAAATTTCACAAGATTTAAAAAAAAGGACAAAAAATAATAAAAGTACAAAGAAATATACCGGACCCACTACTGTTAGCCTTGTGCAGGTAGCAGAGGTCATGTCCAACCAAGTCCCATTTCTACTTACAAAAAATCTGTATGGCATCTAATTAAGGATGTTGCCCTGATAACAAAACCATATTGTTCTGAATGACACATTCTGAGTTAGAATGGGGAATCACATCTCTGGTGCTGTGTAATAAGTCTGTCTCTACACAATAGCCAAAAAAAAATGTACATGGTTACATTTGAGTAGCAATGCCCAGGTCTCCCTCACTCATCAGAATACATTTTTAACCAGAACAGTAATCAAGATCCTGATGTCTCCCTGCTGAGAACTCCTTGCTGACAGATGTTCTCCTCTGGCACTGGTATTGGTCAATGCACCAGTCTGCATGGGCACTTCTGCTTGCTAGAAGTCATGGTCTCTGTTAACTGACATCCATGAGGTCTTTCTTTTTGCAGGGCACTTTGGGAAATCCTAGGTTGGGGCCTTATTTATTCAATCAATGCTGGATATGGCTACAAACAATCCATATCTCTCTTTAATTTTTATCTAATCTCAGACTTACTGGCCAGCCATGGGACAGTAAACAACTTGCCTGCTGAGTTTAGGGAAGGGAACTTGTGAACAGATTCATGTCTCAGTTGCTTCTAGATCTCCTCCCTCAGCCCCAATCCCTTGTCCAGTGGGCAGCAGAAGCTGAGGACCACCTGCTTCTCCCTGGAACACGGATTTGAGGCACCAATGCTCAATCCCTTAAAACATCTTTGGGCTACGCTCTGTATTCACAGCCTCCTCATACTGATTTATTAACTCTATATCTCAATGTTGATTTGTTTATGCATAACTGTTGAATAGTGAATTATTAATAGATCGTAGAAACCTGGGTTAAAATACCAGGTATAAGTGTAACTGCTAGTCAATGAATTCATTTGGACAAGTTAACGAGGATTGCACTCAATAAATTAAAAATAGTAAAACAATATGTTCTTTTACCTTTAACTTCCATGTTATTTTAGTTAGTGTTTTTGGTTTTTATTTATTTTAAGGGTTACTTATATTAACTGTGATGCAGATGCGAATTTGACTTTAGCAGCATAAAGCCCTTCATTTTATTAGATTGTCGTCTTTGCTGACTTCACTTTAAATGGATAATTCACTGAGTATGCCAAGGCCGGGAGCTGTGCATTAAAGCAAGATGGGAAATGAACTTTCAACTCGTTCCACAAGGAATGACTTCCGTGCAGGCCCCCTGTGGCTCAGCTGCATGAGAACCAAAGACTGGATCCAAGTGCAGGCACTCTTCCAAGCCGTCCAGCTGCAGTATCTCATGCCACACTCAGTCTTTTAAGGTGGGCAATATCGTTATCTTCAACAACTTGCACCACAGCCGCAGGTGCTGAGCAGGGACGCCAGGCACTCAGCCATGCAGCTTGTCTCTGCAAACTTCGTACGTGACATTTATTCGGTCCCATCCACTGGCACGCTGAGTCACAGAACTTCCGGTGCTAAAGGCGGCAGAACCGTGAATGCGCTTTGGCTCACGCAAACGCTCTCGGACCCTGGAGGGAGCTGGGCGGGGGCTGTCTCCTAGGCAACCGCAGAAGCACCCCTCCCCCTGGACGCAGAACGGTGACGTCACTTTCTTAGTGCGGCTGGAGGGCGGAGTTGGGTACCCAGGAGACCCGTTGGTGGGGAAGTCACTTCCTGCCGGAGACGCTGTTTCCTAGCAACGGCCTCCCACCTCCGTTTTTAGTCCCGCCCCCTCGGTCAGTCGGGCGCTCGGTGTCCGAGCGCTGCTAGGCCTGGCCGCCGCGAGAGGCTCGCGCCGGAGGCCGTGCGCTCGGTTCTGGGGAGCCCGCCGCAGGAGTGGCGGGGGATCACGGGGCGGTGACTGCGCCGGGGTATGCGGGGGCCTGTCGTGTGCTGGGTTCCGGACGCCCTGAGGAGCTGGCGGGGACCCGGGCGCTCCGGGCTCTGCGGTGAGCGGCCGTCCAGGTGCGCGCTGCTGCGGGTGGCGGGCGCGGCCGAGGCCCGGCCTTTCCTCAAATAGAGACTTTTAAGACAGCCCATTGCGGAAACTTCCTTTTGCTTGATTTGGCTTTGTTTGCACTGTTGTGAGGGGCAAAGTGCTTGGAAAAATATCGCTGTTCGTGTTCTAACGTTACGATCTTTTCCTTTGAATAGAGCAGTGTGCAAGCTGTGTGTGTGTGTGTGTGTGTGTGCACTTACACCTTTTACCCTGCCAGCCCTCCAGGCGCGGTCGGTTTGTACGCAGTGTTAACACTTTTGGAATAGAAGTGAAAAGTAAGGTGTATATTAACGGGCAGCATTTTGCTCAGCTTTAAATAACCGTAAAGCTGTTTTAGGGTAAAGTCTTCCTGAATTTTCGTTTTTGAAAACAAGCTGCTTGTGAGGATCTGGTATTTCTTTGCAAGAACACTTATGTTTTTAGGAGAAGATGTAGCTCCGTGTTCGTGCGATGTTGGCTCGGCTTGGCTCCTGGGGGGAGGCACGCACTGCAGTGGGAATTCTCAAGTGTGCGAAGAAGTCTGATTTGCTCTTTTGTGTATTTCAGCCACTTTCAGAGCTTGGACTATTCCAGTTATTTATTAGCTGTTGTATAAAGGTAAAAGGCAACACGATGTCTGACGAAGTTTTTAGCACAACTTTGGCTTATACAAAGAGTCCAAAAGTTACCAAAAGAACTACATTCCAGGTAAAGTATTCCAAACATCTTCATTTTCAGTGTTTTTACAACTTAAACGCTGTATCAGGAAGGTAGGAAGTGGTGATGTACAATCAGTCCTATATAAGGATGAGCAAACCTTACATTCCTTTGAGCTTTTGCTGACGGTCATGTTGGGGCTCCAGGATTATTTAAACGACTACTCAGGTAGCCTCATTATGAAGTTCTTACTAAGTTCAAAGTTAAACGAGTTGTAATTATTCATTTGAGTAGCAGAGAGACAGAGTTCCCATCAGCTGATTCATTTCCAGGATGACAGCAACAGTCAGGTGTGGGCCAGGCTGAAGCCTAGAGCCAGGAACTCACTCTAGATCTTCCATAGCAGTGACAGGGACCCAACTCCCTGAACCATCCATCACCTTCTGCCTACCAGGAGCACATTAGCAGGTATCTGGATTCAGCAGTGGGGCTGATACTGGCCCAAGCACTCCTCCTATATAGATGCAGGCATCCCCACCTGCATCTTAACTGCCAGGTGTAGCTTTAAATGGCTACTTTCCTGTAAACATTTTGTGTTTTTTCCTGTTGTAACATAAAAACATTTAAATTGTCTATGTTGTGTCTACAGTTCTGAACTCAGGCGCCAAAGGTATTGATTGCCTCCATTTCAGGAATGTGCCAAAATAAAAATGTTTTAAAAATACTAGTTTCAGGGCAGGTATTGGAGCAGCAGGTTAAGCCGCTGTTGAGACACCTGTGTCCTATATTAGAGTGCCTGGTTGAGTCCAGGCCACTCTGCTTCTGGTTCAGATTCCTGCTAATGTGCACACTAGCAGGCAGCAGGTGAGGGCCCAAGTACTTGGGTTCTTGCCACCCACATGAGAGACCTAGATGATGTTCCTGGCTCTTGGCTTCAGCCTGGCCCAGCCTTGGTTGTCTCAGGCATTTGAGGAGTATGAATCAGAGGATGGACTATCTCTTTCTCTGTTTCCCTCCTCACCCCTCTGCTTCTGTCACTTTGCTTTTGAAGTAAATAAATTATCTTTCAAAAAAGCACCAATTTCTTTCAAAATGCCAATTTCTAATAAATTTTGTCTAAATTGAGTTTGGTTTCTTACCTTCCAGCTTGAATTACCCTTATAACCTGCAATTAATGTATTTGATAGTGTCCGTCTCCTCCATTTTAATTGCAGGCTCTGTTAGGAAGGTCTCTTGTCTGTGACATAGCACACTGAATCTCAGGGCGCAGGTGCATGGCACAAAATAGGCTTCCAATGCATGTTTATTAGATAAATGGAACCTCCCTTTGAAAGCAGTTATTAAAAAAGTATTATTCATTTAAAACTTATAAATATGAGACCTCCACATTTGGGCAGGAGTTGATTTTAATTGTTTTCTTTCAGGATGAGCTAATAAGAGCAATTACAGCTCGCTCGGCCAGGCAGAGGAGCTCTGAGTACTCCGAGGACTTTGACAGTGATGAGATTGGTATGGAGAAGTAAACCGCGTTTCTTTTTTTTACTTCCTTACTTCTTTAGCAACCCATCGTCACTTTACGCTAACATATTACCCATGGATTAGATTGGTTTTAGATTTCAACCTTTTGATTAGTAGAAAGCAAGTCTTATCTTCAAGAATTTGTCTTAAGTGTCTCTTGTTTGAATTATAAATTAACTGACAACACGTATGCTAATAAAAGAGGGCTATCCTTTTGGAGTTGGAGAAAGTTTTATGTTTAAGGTTCACAACCCTACAGCTGGTTGGTAACCAAGGACCACAGAACTACTTTGGTGCATATGGGAAGCACTTTTGTAATGCTTGTCATACATCACGTTTTTTTATCTGTAGTTGAGGGTCGGTGTAAAAAACAGATCCTTCACATTGCATATATTACTAGCATCTTAATTTAATTTAGTTATTTAAACTTATTTTAGGTTTTAAATATAGGCACACAAAATTCTGAACTTTTAATTCAGTTTTCTATTCTTTACTGTGCACTGGGAGACTTTTAATGTTCTCTGTAACAAACAAGCAATCAAAATAATAATTAAATCACTGCTATGTTGTAAGGTTAGGATATTCTTTAGTTGTTCTTTTTTTTTTTTTTTTTTTTTTTGACAGGTAGAGTTATAGACAGTGAGAAAGGTCTAACTTCCGTTGATTCACTCCCCAAATAGCCGCTACGGCCGGTGCTGCACCGATCCGAATCCAGGAGCCGGGTGCTTCCTCCCGGTCTCCCATGTGGTTGCAGTGACCCAAGCACTTTGGCCATCCTCCGCTGCCTTCCCGGGCCACAGCAGAGAGCTGGACTGCAAGAGGAGAAGCTGGAACTAGAACCCAGTGCCCCAACTGTGACTAGAACCCAGGGTGCCAGTGCCGCAGGCGGAGGATTAGCCAAGTGAGCCACGGCACCAGCCTAGTTGTTCTGTTAAAAATAATATGTAGTTTTGTGGACAGAACTGTAGTTCCAAAATATTTATGGGGGAAAAAAAAAGCTAGTTAAATTATTCCATTGACAGTTGCTGTTGATTTTATACAGAGTCATTTGCAAAGAAAGTTTTATACTCCAAACTTTGGTTGAAATGTCCCACTGCTGACAGTTATTTTGAGGAGTTTTTGGTGGTGGTTCCCAGGGCAAGTACTGTACTTGGCACTGATTGATTTTGAGTAAATCAGTGAAATGGAATTTTTACTTTATATGTGTCAATAAAAGCTGCCTATATTAGGTATTTTGAAGAGCTGCAAAATAGATTTGCACCCATTCATGATGTATGTTTTTCCAGTCATTTCTGTTCTTTAATCTTTTTTGGTTCATGCAACCTTTAAAACTAAAATATACTATTGAAAATGCTTTTTTTTTTTGCGTTTTTCAGTTTCTTTGGGGGATTTTTCTGATACCTCAGTAGATGAAAATTCAATTAAGAAGAAAATGAATGATTTTCATATATCAGATGATGAAGAAAAGAGTGCTCCAAGACTGACTTTTTTGAAAACCAAGAAATCAAGCAATGACCTAATCAAAGATAAGCCAGAATTGACCATCAAGAATGATGAGGAAATGGCACCCAATGGTTGTGAAGACATAGTCGTAAATTCCTCATCTGAATCTCAAAGTAAAGGCCAAGAAATTGAGAAAGACAAAATTAAACTGAAACCCAAACCCAGAATTCTTCCAGTGAAAAGCACATCTTCAGGTAATTTGTTGGTTAGCTATAATTGCACTTCTTGAAAACTATTTTGAGATAATCCGCACAAAATACTCTTGTATCTAGTATATGTTTAAGGGGGAAAAGCCATCAGATCTAACTTTTTAATTTTATATATATAAAGCAAAATAATAGACCCCTAGAGGAAACCTGTAGTTAGGCTTTCTGGCTGTGTTATCAGTCTCGCATCTTGCTGCTGCTGGAAAGAAAGCCAGAGCACCTTCATCCAGAAGCTACAGCTGCCAAAATCCCACACCAGTGAGCTTGAGTTTTGCTTTTTTAGGGACAGATGTGCAATGTAATCCTTTCTAAGCCCCTCGGACTCCAGAGATTAGAGCTAAAACAGCATTGGAACTAATCCTGAAAACAGTCATTCCCATATCAACATTTTGCCAGAAAATTTTTTTGACGTTTGTGTACTTGAAGGGACAGTTTTGTTGTTGCTTTCCCCACTGTTTCCCTGAGTGCTAGGCACAGAGGAGCAAAGGTAGAATGGAGCAAGGACCAACCTCTTTAATGACTCCCAGGCCACCACACAAGAAGTTGTGCAGGCAGTGTTAAAGACTTGGTGTCTTCCAGTTTTGTTGCTTTCTGTTTTATAGAGGAAATATTCATTGATGCTAACTTCATAAAAATGTCTTTGTTTTATATCATCAGTAGATACAATGCTGGCCAATAGTTCACACATTGTACGTTCATTGTATAGTTCACATGTTAACACTGATAACATCAGAGAACATTTTAGCTATGTGTTAAGAAGCAGCTCCTTCCTCCCCCTGCCCCCAATCCCATTAACTTTGAAATGATGAAAAGATATAAGCAAAGAACACTAGAAAATGTGTCCAGGACATTGGAAGACAAGTCATTGTTTATTAGTTATATATAACATCAGCAAATACATGAAACTTTACCGTATTCATATGAAAGAAGATGTCGCCTACTCTTCCTGTTCTTCAGAGCTGTGTTGAGAATATACTGAATTGTGTTTCATAAACACTACACGAACGCAAGCAGAAGACAAAAAGAAGCAGAATTAGCTTCTAAATTCTACCTTTGCAGCATAGTGAGTGGAATCAAAGATAGAGAGGAAGGAAACATAATTGAAATTTATTAAGGAAATGTGGGCCAGTGTTGTGGTACAGTAAGTTAAGTCCCCTCTTGTGATGCCAGCATCCCATGTAGGCAATGCCAGTTCAGGTCCAGGATGCTGTGCTTCTGATGCAGCTCCCTGCTAATGGGCCTGTGAAAGCAGCAGAAGATGGGCCAAGTACTTCAGCACCAGAAACCCATGTGTGAGGCCTGGATGGAATTCCATGCCCCTGGCTTCAGCCTGGTCTAGACATGGTTGTTGTGGCCATTTTTGGATAGAACCAATAGCCAAGAGATCTCCATCTCTTCTCTCTCCCTTCCCCTCTTTCTCTCTCTTTTTCTCTCTTTGTCTGCATTTAAACAGAAGTAAAGAAAAAGGAAAATGTCAGCATATAACAGCTAGAAATTGGTCGTAGACATATGGAAATATAGAATTAGAAATTTATGGTATCTAGGAGCCAGCGCTGTGGTGCAGTTGGCTAATCTTCTGCCTGCAGCACTGGCATCCCTTTGGGGTGCCAGTTCTAGTCCCGCTGCTCCTCTTTTAATCCAGCTCTCTGCTATGACCTGGGAAAGCAGTGGAAGATGGCCCAAGTGCTTAGGCTCATGCACCTGCATGGGAGACCCAGAAGAAGCTCCTGGCAGCTGGCTTTGGATCAGCCTAGCTCTGGCTGTTGTGGCCATTTGGGGAGTGAATCAGCGGATGGAAGACCTTTCTCTCTGTCTCCCTCTCACTGCCTGTATCGCTGCCTCTCAATTAAATAAATAAATTTTTTTTTTTTTTGACAGGCAGAGTGGACAGTGAGAGAGAGAGACAGAGAGAAAGGTCTTCCTTTGCCGTTGGTTCACCCTCCAATGGCCGCCGCGGCTGGCGCGCTGTGGCCGGCACACCGCGCTGATCTGATGGCAGGAGCCAGGAGCCAGGTGCTTTTCCTGGTCTCCCATGGGGTGCAGGGCCCAAGCACCTGGGCCATCCTCCACTGCACTCCCTGGCCACAGCAGAGGGCTGGCCTGGAAGAGGGGCAACCGGGACAGAATCCGGCGCCCCGACCGGGACTAGAACCTGGTGTGCCGGCGCCACTAGGCGGAGGATTAGCCTAGTGAGCCGCGGTGCCGGCTGGTAAAAATATTTTTTAAAAAAGAAATTTATGGTAGATAAAAAGCTATGGTAAACTAAAATGAATATGGAAATACTTAAACCACAAAGTGGCAGCAAAACTCTAACTGATCCACTTAGGGGTGTGTACACACACACATACCACTTGTATATCTGCACATGTAATATAATTACCAATATAGGTAATATTATATGTTTGATTATAAAACAAAGTTTGAAAAAAGTATTTGGGCATTTGTTTTATTTCTGAGAACTTGACAATACTTCTCGAAGTGGAGTTTTGGTATACATTATATTAAAGTCGTTAACCCTCAGGTTCTTCAAATTGAAAAATGAAAATTGAGGTTAGTGGTCTTTAGATAACACCCGGTATATCAGATTCATTAAGGATCTGATGAATAATTCATTTATGAAAGAATTAATGTGGTTTACAAATATAGTTTTATACTCTAAATTCTTAGATTTTTTTTTTCATGTCGTATAAGATCCTTCTGAGTAGCAAATAATGCTTTATTTATTTATTTGGAAGGCACAAGGACAGAGATAGACAGAGAGAGAGAGAGAGAGAGAGAGAGAGAGAGAGATGCAGAGATCCCCCATCTGCTGATTGACCATTAAAACAGTAGAACTTGAAAATGTTCATTCTGCCTGCTTGTCTTTTGTAAAAAGTGCAATAACCAGACTCCTTCAATTTGTAGAGCAAGTGTCACTTGGGTGGTGATTGCAGGAAATATTTTCTGCAGGCTAAGTTGTTTTAGTTTTAATATTAATGTCACCAGAGTTGTGGTCTTTGCAGTCAGGTGCTTGTGCTTTAACCCCAGAACTGTAACTTCCTAGGTTTGTGACCTTGGATACAAGACCTCTTCTTCAGTTTATTCATCTATGAAATAACTTAACAGTTGAAATACCTCTAGGAGATAAATGACTTCATGTATTTGAAGTGCTTATAACAGTTCTGGCATGAATTAAGCATTTTATAAATACATCTTTTACTCATTTTGATATTTAGTATTTGTTCATAAACAGATTGTTTCATTTATCCACAAATATTTATTTTGATTACCACTGTAGTATGTTACAAGCACTGTGATGATAGAAAAGAATACAACAATAAAGATGTAGCACAGTCATCCAAGACTTAATTTAGTCAGGATGTGTTCGAAAGGTATGATAAACCAATTTTACACATAAAGTTAAGACAAAAATATAGAAATGATAAGCTTCCATCAACATATTGAGAGATGGAAATACATTAGTTCTTATTTTAAAGTTAGAAATAAATAGTAACTTTAATTTAAATATCTGCTAGAGAAGTCTTATGAATGCAGTTATATTCACAAATTATCTAGTTCTACATTTCTTCCTCCATTGTAAAGGGGCACTTCTGTCCCCTGTGTGCCAACTTCACCATCTTCTAATTTGTAACAGGCTTTGGCTTATAATTTTGTTTATTGAGAATCATCTCCTTTTCCAACCTGTAGAGTCCTTGTACAGGGCCTGCTATCAGGTACTCAGTAAAGGTTTAGGGAACCTCCTCATTTTATACAGGTAGACCAAGGGAAGGTATCATTTTGTTTTTGTTTTCTTAAATATCTAGAATACAATGAAGATCATGAAGTTGAAGAGTTAGGATTTCATAAACAAGTACATTATACTAAAGTATATATATTAGCTGCTTTCAGGATGGCAAATATCTTTTTATTTTGGTTAAGAGCTGTCATTTAATTGCGCTTTATGTGAGCTCTGGGTAGACAAGGATTGTGGCATTCCTATGCACTCTCCAGGACAGAGAGACAAGGGCGAGAACAGAATGGAAGTAGGGAGGCCACCTGGGGGTAGTTGAAGCCATGGGCTTTGTTTGATACACTGGACTTACAGCATTTTATCTTTCAGCAGAAAACAACAGCAGCCTTGAAACAGATGACCACTTGAAACCTTTACCTCGGCCAAGGAGCATGTTAAAAAAGAATAGCTACAGGGAACAGAAAGATAGACTGGAAGAAAAAGAAATCTCTCCCAGTCAAGAACCACAGGTACAGTCTGCACCTTCTTCCCCTACGAGGCCAAATGGCACAGAATTAGAAGCTGAGAAGAAAGAGGAAAATGATCATCCTGAGGTTAGTACTACTTCTTTGTGTTCTTGAATTTAAGCCTTTGCATCTGATTGTGTGTGTGTGTGTGTGTGTGTGTGTGAGAGAGAGGCAATTTGTGTTTGTGTTTTTACATGGTTTTTTTTGTTTGTTTGTTTGTTTTTTTTTAAACAGGCAGAGTGGACAGTGAGAGAGAGAGACAGAGAGAAAGGTCTTCCTTTGCCATTGGTTCACCCTCCAATGGCCGCCGCGGCTGGCGCGCTGTGGCCGGCGCACTGCGCTGATCCGATGGCAGGAGCCAGGAGCCAGGTGCTTATCCTGGTCTCCCATGGGGTGCAGGGCCCAAGCACCTGGGCCATCCTCCACTGCACTCCCTGGCCACAGCAGAGAGCTGGCCTGGAAGAGGGGCAACCGGGACAGAATCCGGCGCCCCAACCAGGACTAGAACCTGGTGTGCTGGCGCCGCTAGGCGGAGGATTAGCCTAGTGAGCCATGGCGCTGGCCCGTTTTTACATGTTTTCTTTTGCAATTGATATGGAAATGGTTTCAAATTTAAAAAAAATCAATATCCAATTAAACTATGGCATACCAGTGATTATAAGATACATCCAATTTCAGGGAAAGTACGATGTAGAAAAAAGATGTTTCTCTTTAGAATCTATATGATACTACAATTTTCAGTTGCAATCTATTTTTAATTTACATATTTTTAAATTATGTAATTTATGGGTACAGATAATATAGCTAGTATCACTTTATTCATCTGGTTTACTTGACTCAACAGATATGTATTTAATGTTTATGACACTATTTTATTTTATTTGAATATACCAAAATGGAATTGAATATGACCCTTGACATTTCTGTCAGGGGATTTACATCTTGTTCTTAAAGGATAACACCTAGTCCCCTCTCTATATTCCACTGTGGGAAGCAGACTTCCAGCTCATATTTCACATGAGGAAAGTATGAGAGGAACATTCTTCTACCACAATCCGTGTGGGGGCATCAGGATAACTGGGCTTGGTGTGGAAGGATCTGCTCCCTGGGAGGTGATACAAAAGGGGCCACAAGGAGCTCCTTTGTACTGTGGCTGAATGCATGAATTCCTGCAATTTGGACCTGAACTGTTGGGAAGCACAATAGGCAACTCATTCAAATCTTCTGCTGCTTTCCCAGTAAAGCAAACAATTTGACTGACTCCTCTGTGCTCTTTGTAACTTGTTCAGAAAATTGGGGCAGGGAGGGGGAGAAACCCAAACAGTTAACTTTATGTATGATACATACTTTATGTATGATACGTACTTTATGTATGATATGTGCTTGTGTATGATATGTACTTGTGTATGATAAAATTATCCTCTCAGTTCTGGTGCCAACATTCAATATCCAGGTGTAGGCAGAGCTGTGTTCCCTCTGAAGGCTTTAGGGAAGAATTCTTGCCTCTTTCAGCTCTGCTGGTTGGCTGCAGTCCTGAGCATTCTCTGGGTTGTAGCTGTGTCAGTGTAATCCCTGCCTTCATTACTACATAGCCTTCTTTCCTGTTTCTCCTTGGTGTTTCTGTGACTCCTTCTTCTCTAAAAAAAGAAACCAGTCATCAACTATAGGGCCCGCCCTAATCCTGTATGTCCTCCTCTTAACTAAGTACAACTGTAAATGCCTTATTTTTAAATAAGGTCGTATTTTGAGGTTGTGAATAGACCTGAACTTAGGGAAGAACTATTCAAGTGGGTAAAGATACATAATTTTGAATGCTGTTTTTGAACATTTCTTAATTGCTGTGTTGAATACCCACTCTGTGTTTCAGTATTTCTTACAGAAAAAGTGTTCCCAAAGTTTTAAAGTAGCATCATACTGTGACATAGAATTCCACAGAAAAATATCCAACCCTAGTCCCATCATCTAATAGTACTGATGTTCATTTTACAGCTTTATATTAGACTGTTTTCCTATATTTGCTTTATTTTCCATCTTAATATTCATAATATTTTGGGTTTTTCTTTAAGATTTTTAAATGTATTATTTGTTTACTTTTGAGTGGCAGGGACCCAAATACTTGAGCCATCAACACCTACTGCCTCCCAGAGTACGTAGTAGCAGAAAGCTGATCAGAAGTTGAGTAGCCTGGACTTGAATCCATGCTCTCTGATATGGGTTGCTGGTATCCAAAGCAACATCTTAACCATGGTACCAATACCCACTCCCTTTTGTAATGTTTTATATCATTCTTTTCTTCATCTATTAATATTAGATCATGAGTATTTTCATGCTGCTTGTGTGATCTTAAGACCACATTCACATTCACATCCAAAACATAACCCAGAACACAGAATTATTATCATGCCATTGGACACTTCTATTTTTTTTTAAATTTTTTTGACAGGCAGAGTGGACAGTGAGAGAGAGAGACAGAGAGAAAGGTCTTCCTTTGCCGTTGGTTCACCCCCCAATGGTTGCTGCGGCCAGCGCGCTGCGGCTGGCACACCGCGCTGATCCAAAGGCAGGAACCAGGTGCTTTTCCTGGTCTCCCATGGGGTGCAGGGCCCAAGCACTTGGGCCATCCTCCACTGTACTCCCGGGCCACAGCAGAGAGCTGGACTGGAAGAGGAGCAACCAGGATGGAATCCGGCGCTCAGACCGGGATTAGAACCCGGTGTGACGGCGCCGCAGGCAGAGGATTAGCCTATTGAGCTGCGGCACTGGCCGGATACTTCTATTTTTAACAATCTGAGTTTTCAATACATGAAGTATCTCCATGATTGTGCTCTGAATCTTCTTTAAGTTTATGGTTTCAGGGATTTCCCATCTGTTTTTTGTTTAAGCCTTCTCCCTCCTTTATGTTTAACTTTTGGCTTTTCACTGGTCTGTTTCCATCCATATTCTGTCATTCTCAAGCCTCTTAGTAAACTCTTACTTGACACTGTACCTCTACTTACTGCCTTACATTCCTGCAGAAGGCATAGCTAGATACTGAAAGGATGGGCTACTTTGTTTTATCACTATATCCTCATCTCCCACTTTTCCTGTCGATTGTGTATGTGCGTGTGTGTGTGTGTGTGTGAGGTGGCATGAGCGTGTATATCATATTGTTCTTGTGTTAAAGTAACCTAGAATTCCTGGGATAAAGTCTGGTTGATTATGGCATAGTATTTTATTATGGGATTTGATTTCTTAATATTTTGTTAAAATTTTTGCATCTGTATTTATGAAGGTTATTGGTGTATATATTTTTTCTTATATGTTGTTATCAGGCTTTTTTATTAATTGAGTTGAGTAATACCTCTTCCTGCTTTACTTCCTGATAGTTTAGTGTGAAACCAAAAGTTTGGTACCATTTTTCCCTTTAATGAGAAGAATCACCAGCAAAATTATTCAGATCTGGAATATTTTGTGGAGAGGTCTTTGGGCTTAAATTCAGTTGTTTTTGTAATCTGCTGTTCAGATTTTTCCATTTCAACAGTTTAGTGATTTCTGTATACTAAGAAATTGAGACATTAATTTATAAACATAGTTGTCCATGATACTGCCTTATCCTTTTGATATCTATTATCATGATTATCATTACATTCTTTTACCTCTAATGTATATATTTTTTGTTTTCTGTCTCTATTTCTTGTTAAATATTTATAGACTGCTTAGTTTTATTCAGCTTTTCACAAGAACAAACTTGGGCTTTGCTAGTATCTCTGTTGTGTATTTCCATTTTCACTGCTTTTCAGTGTTTATTCATTTCTTTTACTTTCTTTGATTTAATTTTATATCATTGAGTGAAAAGTTTCTCATTGACTTTAAGCCTTTCATCCTTTCTAGTAAAACCTTCGAAAGCTACAAATTTTCTTTTCTGCACTGCTTTAGCAGCCCCAACTTTTTTGATGCCTTTTACTTTCATTGCAATTTCTTTAAATATAATTTATAATTTCCAATGTGATTTATTTTGGGACAAATCAATTTTTTGTGGTAAATAACATTTAAAAAGTTTTATTTATTATTTTATTTGAAAGACAGAGACAGACAAAAAAGACAAAGAGGTCCCACCCACTGATTACTCCCCAAATGCTCATAACAACCAGTGCTATGTCAGACTGAAGTCAGTCTAGATCTCCCAGATGGGTGGCAAAGACCCAACTACTTTGAAACATCCCCTGCTGCCTCCCAAAGTGTGCATCAGGAGGAAGCTAGAAATGGAAGCAGAGCTGGGCCTCTAATCCAGGCACTCTGATTCGTGATGCACACTTCCAAAGTACCATCTCAACTACTGTGCTAAACACTTGCCCCCAAATTAAACTTCCCATATGATACCATCATTACCTTTTGGAAAGATTATTACTCTATGAAAACATGTTTAATTTAGTTTCAAATATGCTTATTTTGTCTCAGATATTATCTTCAGAATTTTGAGGAAAAATCAAATACATCAAATCCCTGTGATTTCCTACCTAAAATATGTAGAATTACCTGGGTTTATAAATCTTTCGTTTAGACAACTATTAATATTTGTTTGAGAGAAGATATTTGTACCTACTGTCATCTTTATACTTTTGTTGAAAGAGGAATTGTAGAAAGAGATGTCAGCCTAGTCATTGCCTTAGATATTTATAAAAGATTTCATTTTGAACAGCAGGAGTTTTGAAAAATATTAACAAATATAGAGATACCAGTTATATAAAGGACTAGAATAATTCTTTTAGTGATCCTTTTTAATGACTAGGACATCAAAGTCAAAAGTATATTCTTTTCTACTATCTTGATACTTGGTATTTCAACAACTAGCTCCTAATAATGCATAATTTTGAGTCATAACAAAGTTTTAATAAAGCTGTTGCCTCCACAAATATTGGGAACTAAACTTATATGGTAAATGCGTTTCTTTTAAACAGGACCCATGTGCAACAAATCTATCACCATCATCCCTTAGAGAAAGTACTGGAAATTCCTTTTCACCAGAACCTGGGGAAAAATCATCCATAAAAGGTAGATATTTATAATTTTGTGTCTTATTTGTGACATATGTATTGCTTAGAAGTCTGTTTGTAAGAGAAATGATACTTTTTATAGTTACAAGGAAAATAACTATTTGTATTAGTCTGAGTTTTAATCCCAACTATGCAGTTTATTAACTGTTGTTACTTTAGATGCCGAAAAGTGATCTCTGAGTGTCTAAGTTATATATTATCTGTCTCATAAGGCAGTTGTGGAAATCAAGTGACAAAGGGCATTTCAGCCATTAGGCAGTTCCTGGTACAAGTACAGTGATCACTTAAGGTAAACTATTACTATATATGCGTTGCTGCAGCAGATTGTAATGCAACATAATGGCTAGGTGAAATTTTAGAGTGAAACTAAACTAGATTTGAATCCAGACACAACAACATGAACATAGTAACCAACCTATCTTGCCCTGTATATTGATCTTTAAATAAAAGTATTCTACCTCATAGGGTGGTTGTGAAAATTAAATTAATGAGTAATATACACAAAGCACTTAGAACAATATCATGGTAAGCAGATAGTGACGTGTCTCATGCACTGCTTCTTTTCCTAGGGGCATGACATGTGGCTTAATGAGAGACCTAAAAGGCATAACTGTTTCTAGGACTGGGATGTGTAACTAGCATTAGCTAAGTGCTTACTATGTAACATTTTTGTCATTTTTCAGATGAGACAAACTGACGTGCAAAGATATTGGGAATCATACCCAACTTTAGTGATGGAGCCATAGCTTGAATTTTCAGCTCCAAAATCCCCATTGTTTTTTCACTGAATAGATTAACATTTCTAAAAGTTCAGTGATGAGTTGAGTTGTGGTCAGTCTCCAAATATGAATGTGTCCTATAATAATAAAGTGATTTTAAACTTAGCTTACCCCAAAACAAGTTTCCAGAAAAATGAATGCAGCAGAATTAATACTTTTGATAGTAAAGGTTACACATTTAGCCTGGAGGTACATCTTGGTAGAATTGAAACTTGATAATTCACATAAAAGCATTAATTTCTTTCTGTTGAACATCCGTAAGTGCAACAGAATTAGAATAGGAGCCATTGAGTAAAAGCACAGCTGAGCCATCTTATTCCAGAGTTGAGCACCGAGAGGGTCAGTAACCAGCCTGTCCTTAGTGCCCTTTTTAGTATCAGGGTCAGCACTATCTCAAGATGGGGATGCAACTGCCCAGCGACTGACTTTATTCTCTGTGTAAAATTGCATTGGTTCTTGGTTCTCCTTCATCTGTGCAAATCTACAGCCGCATTGCCAGTAACTGTAGTAGCTGTGTGCCCCTTGTTCCAGCTCACACACACTCAAACGGTAGAATTGAATGGATACTACCATCTCACTTCATGGGTTCATACGTCACCACCAAAGTCTTTCAGTATGGTTTGTTTGGGGCTAGTTATACCGTTATATTTATTAATATGCTGTTTTTCTAATTATTAGATTTTTGGAGTGCTTCATTAGGTTAAGAGTAGTTATTTTCTTTTTTTGTAACTCACAATTTATTCAAGTTTAATATTTTAGTTTGCTTTATATAATATTCCCTCAGTATCCACAAGAAATTGGTTCCAGACCCCTGGCAGATACCAAAATCTGTGGGTGCTCAAACCCCTATTATAAATTATCTGGTATTTGCATAATTTCCCATATACTTTAAGTCCTCTCCAGATTATTTATAATACCCATTACATTGAAAATGCCATGTAAGTAGTTCTACATTCTATTGCTTAGTAAATAACAAGAAAAAAAGTCCAGAGGAGTTCAGTGGAGATACAATTATATTTTTAAAACTATCTTTGATCTGAAATTGATGGAATCTGCAGCTATGTAATCTATAGATGTCAAGAACCGGCTGTATTTTATTATACAAGAAAAAGAGATAATAGCCAGTCTTCATGTAAAGCAAACTGACTTATTAATTCAGAAGAGAGTTCTAATCCTGTTACTCTGTCTCCAAGTAGATCAGAATGAAGAATTCACTGAAAACTGTGCTTCCTTGAAATCAAATGCAAATAAAGAGAATTCATTATTGATGGACTTTGTTACTACTGCACTTGAGAAACCTAAAGAAAGTCATTTGACTGCTGAGGGCCATAAAGAAGAAAAGGAGAAGGCTGAACTGGTAACAGACGATAACTCAGCAGTTGATCCATCACTATTTAAATCTCAGAGTATCTTATTATCCACTAGTCCAACAGAATCTGCAAAGGTAATTATATACATTTACACTACTTATTCTGTACTATAGCTTCAAACTTAAAAAATTTTAAAGTATGTTATCTTTTGTGTTACAAACTTCTGAATTACAGAAAACTATAATTGTAGAAAACTCATCTTTTAGTAGTAGTGTTGTTAAGTGGTTTTTACTTAATTAAATTGAATTTTAACTTCAAGGAAGATTTGTAGTGAATATAATGAAACCCATTGTTTTGCAAAAAAAAAATCAAAGGTATATAATATACATTTTGTTGCTTTATTTTTTTATTTTCCTTGAAAGCAGGAATAATAATATCATACAACATGGGATTCATGACAAAGATTATAAAGTGAGGAAAGAAGGGAATATTATTATGTAAGGCATATAATTCAGTGAACATAATAAGTATGTAGCAAGTACTATGGCATCTTGAACCTATTTGTCATTTTTCTTAGCATTTCCCTGATGGCTAGTGATGCTGAGCAGTTTATCCTGTGCTGTTAATTGTTCCTCTGCTGTGCAGAAGCTTCTTAGTTTGATGCAATCCCATGTATTGAGGTCTTATTCAAAAAGATTTTGCTTGTACTAATGTCTTGGAGTGTTTCATCTTTGTTTCCTAGCATAAGTTCTTCTATTTAGATCTTTGAGCATTTTGAATTGATTATTGTATAGTGTGTACATTAGGGGTTTTGAGTCACACTTCTGCATGTATAAATCCAATTTTCCAACACCATTTATTGAAGAGATTGTCTTTTCTCCAGGTAATATTTTTAGCACATTTATCAAAGATAAATTGGTTATGCATGCATGGATTTATTTCTGGAGTTTCTATTCTGTTCCATTTGTGTATGTGTTTACTTTTATGTCAGTCTCACGCAGCTTTGGTGAAAGTAGCCTTATTGTAAGTCTTCACATCAGGTATTGTGATGCCTCTGGTTTGTTTTTATTATTCAAGACTGCTTTCACTAATGGGGGTCTGTTGTGTTTCTAAATGAATTTTAGGATTGTTGTTTCTAATTTTGTGAAGAATGCATTGGTATTTTGATGGACATTGTGTTGAATCTATAAATTGCTTTGGGTAGTATGGACATTCTGATAACATTAATTTGTTTAATCCATAAACATGAGAGACTCTATTTATATTTCCTATTTCTTTCTTTAATGTTTCGTAATTTTCATTGTGGAGGTCTTTTTTGTCCCTGGTTAAATTTATCCCAAGGTCATTCTTTTTGTTGTTAGCTATTATGAGTGGGATTGTTCTTACAAGTTCTTTCCCAGCAAGACCACTGCTGGTGTATAAAAAATAATACTGATTTTTGTGTATTGATGTTGTTACCTGAAACTTTGCTGAATTCTCTTATAACTTCTAATAGTCTCATAATAGAGTGTTTTATTTCCATTTATATAGAACCATGTCATCTGCAAATGGGTAATTTGACTTTCTACTTTCTGATTTATAAACCTTTAATTTCTTTCTCTGGCTAAAACTTCCTGTACTGTATTGATTAAGACTGGTAAGAGTCGACATCTTTGTCTAGATATTAGTGGAAATATTTCTAAAATTTCCCTATTCAATAAAATGTTGGCTGTGGGCTTGTCATATATAGCCTTTATTATCCTGAGATATGTTCCTTCAGTACTTAATTTGAGGTTTTTATCATGAAAGGAAGTTGTATTTTATCAAATGCTTTCTGTGCATCTATTGAGGTAGCCATATGATTTTTATCCTTCATTCTGTTGATGTGATGTATCATGTTTATTGATTTGCCTATGTTGAACCATCTCTGCATCCCTGAGATAAAAACCACATGGTTAGATTGGTTGATATTTTTCATGTTATTGGATTTGATTTGTTCATTCTTTATTGAAGATTTTTTTATCTATGTTTATCAGGGATATTGGACTATAATTTCCTTTTTTGTTGTTATATCTTTGTCTGCTTCTGGCCTTAAAGAAATTAGTTTGGAAGAGTCTCCTCCATTTAGCTCTTTAAAATAGTTTTAATACTTATGTTAGTTACTCCTTACAAATTTGATAGAATTAACCCAGAAAGCCATCTGATCTTGGGCTCTTCTTTGTTGGGAGATTCTTTTTCACTGACTCAATCTCATCTTTGGTTATTGATCTGTTCATGTTTTCTATGTTTTTATAATCTCATTGATTATATGTTTCCAGAAATTTATTCTCAGTTTTCCAATTTGTTAGCATATGGTTTGTTCATGATAGTTCTTAATGATTCTTTGTATTTCTTTGCTTTCAATTGTAATATCTCCTTTTTGTCTCTGGTTTTATTGATTTCAGTCTTCTCTCTTTTTCTCAGTCTGTCTAATGTTTTCTCAGTTTGGTTTGTCTCTTTAAATAAGCATTCATTTCATTTACGTTTTGTATTTTGTTATTTTATTTCTTCATTTTTATTTTTTTACCTTCCACTCATTTCAGATTTGGTTTGTTCTTGGTTTTCTTTACTTATTTTCTTCTTTAAAAGATTTATTTATTTATTAGAAAGTCAGAGAGAGGGAGAGACAAAGAGAGATCTTCCGTGTTCTAGTTCATGCCCAGATGACCACAATGGCTAGGGCTGGGACAGGCAAAAGCCAGGAGCCAGGAGCTTCTTCTGGGTCTCCCATGTGGATGGTAGGGGCCCAACCACTACTTGGTCCATCTTCTACTGCTTTTCCTATGACATTAGCAGAGAGCTGGATTGCAGGTGGAGCAGCTGAGACAGGAATCAAGTGAGATTACAGGAGTAGCTGGGACAGGAACTGCCAAGCATCCATATGGGTTGTAGGCATTGCAGGTGGTGGCTTTACCTGTTACTCCACTACAGCAGCTCCTTGTTCTTGTTTCTCTATGTCTTTGAAATACATTGTTAGCTTATTTTATTTGCTACATTCCCATTTTTTGATGTAGGCCCTTATTGTTAGAAACTTTCATCTTAATATTGCTTTGCCTGTTAGTTGTATGTTGTGTTCCCATTTTCATTAGTCTCCAAGAATTTTTAAATCTTCCATTTGACTTCTTCAGTGATCCATTATTCATGAAAGAGCATGTTGTTCCATCTCCATACAGTTGTATGATTTCTAGAATTTCTTTTGTTTGTAAGTTCAAGCTTTATTCCTTTGCGGTCAGAAAAGATACACAATATGATTTCATTGTTTTGAATTTGTTGACTTATTTTGTGGTCTAATATATGGTCTATCCCGAAGAATGTTCTGTGTCCTGATGAAAGAAATGCATATTCTTTAGCTATGCAGTAGAATGTTTACTTCTCCTGAAATGAATTTTTTATCTCTTATAGCTACATTTGACTAAAAATATATTCTAGTGTGTATTCACTATTAAGGTAATATGTGTATTCACTGTTAAGGAAAGAAAATAGGGCTAACTAAAAATTTGTGATGGGCAGGGCTTTTATAATGAACAATATTAGTTTTCAATTAAGATTATGAAGACTGATTAAGCCATTTTCCAGGTAAATCACCCTTAGCTATCTTCTTTAAGAAAAACACTCCTGCCAAGTTAGCGTCCATCTGCACTCTCACTTTACTCCTAGCACATACTCACCCATTTGTATAAAGTAGAAAAATTATTCCTTCAAAAAAGGGTATTTTGGAAGTTTATAGACGGTATCTTAGAAATCTCTAATATAAACATTTAATTTTTGTAAAAAAATAAAAGTTAATTCTAAACTAGATCAGGCTTCAAAATTTCATGGAAAATTGATATTATGAAAAAAGTATTTTTTAAAAAGGTCTGAACCAAAATAAAACTCTTAATTCTGTTTTTCCATGAACTTAATTGGAGTCCTTTCATTTCTTTTGACTAGATATTTGGTCTAGTTATTACTGCTCTTAAAGGGATATTTCTTAAGTCTGAATCAGATCATCCCCCCTGTTAAAGTGTCTTTGTTGTTTTTTCACATGAGAATAGAATCCAAACTCATACCACCACCTGGTAATCCCATTTCATTCTCTGACCACCACGTCTCTTCTGCTTTTCTTGCCGTTCACTGTGCTTCAGCGCCAGCTCTTTCCCTTCTCTGGCTCTTAGCACTGAGTTTCCTTGTTCCCTTAGACCTTCATGGGACCCTTTGTGCTCATCCGTTCTCTGTTCTGATGTCAGTCTCAGGAGACCTTCCCAGATCAACTTCACCATTGTGGCCTTTCGGCCTCCTTCTAGTCATGCTGTCACTGTACTCAATTTGTCTCCATGATTCACTTTTATGGATACATTTATTGTTGGTCAACCCTCTCCAAAATGCAGTATCCCTGAGAGCATTTTATTCATTGATTTGTTCCTGGCGCCTGTTGTACTTGACTTGTAGTAGTTTTGAAAAATACTGATTTACTACCTATGGTAAATAACCCTTCTGTGGTATTTTCTGTTTAACAGAAAACAATCGAAGACAGAAACACAAAGAATAAAAGGTCAACAAATAATAGAGTATCCAGTGCATCTGGCAGGTAATAAACTTATCAAAATTCCTCATTTGTAGATTTGTATTCTAGAAAGTTTGATTTCAGTTTAAATTCCATAAAATTAATTTTTCTTTATGTCACTTGGTTTTCTCTTATTTCTATCTTATGAGCTGAATAATAAAATCCTTCAGCTGATTAAATCCTTTATAAAAAGTTAGTAATAGAATTATTTCTTTTTTATATAAAGATTTACGTACTTATTTGAGAGGCAGAGTTACAGAGATAAGGAGAGAGAGAGAGAGATGTCTTCTATCCACTGGTTCACTCCCCAGATGGCTGCAATGAACAGAGCTGAGCTGATCTGAAGACCAGGAGCCAGGAACTTCTTCTGGGTCTCCCACATGGTGCAGGGGCCTAAGCACTTTGGCCATCTTCCACTGCTTTTCTAGGCACATTAGCAGGGAGCTGGATTGGAAGTGGAGCAGCCAGGACATGAATTGGCATCTATATGGAATGCCTGTGAAACTGGCAGAGGTATAACCTACTGTTTCACAGTCCTGGCCCAAATAATTATTTCTGTTAATGGTTGTTTTAATAGCTAGAGTATTTATGCAATCATTTTGTTCTCCAAAATTGCTTGTTCCCTGAAGTCAAAGACTAGGAATTCTCTATACTCTATACTGCTCTTCGGTTTTTCCTGAGACAATAATATAAAATGGTGATAAAACTGAAGTCCAGCATTATGCTTAATTCTATTAAGTGTCTTTGTCCAACACATTAAAAAACTTGTGCTTGGAGTTTTCAGGTTCTCTGGTCTATGTGGGCTCATTCAAGTGCTAAAAATCTGTACCTTTGTCCATGCTGATGATAATGAATGTTGACTCATTAGGTGCTAATCAAAACTTTCAGCATCTTTTATCATATATGAAATGACCATTAGAACAGGGTCAGCCAACTTCTCCTGTAAATGGACAATAAGCCCATGTTTTAGTCTTTATAGGTAATGCAATCCTGTTGTGACTGCACAGTTCTGCTATTGTAGCAAGAAGGCATCCATAGACCACATGGAAATGAGTGAATATAGCTGTAGTGCACTGAACTGTGTATCAAAACAGATGATAGGCCAGATTTCCCCACCAATTCTTGAAAAAGAAGCCATGGTTCTTTCTAATCCCATACTGAGAATGGTTTATGTAACAAAACACTATAAAAAGGCATTAAAAAGTGATTAAAACTACCTTTATTATTATTATTATTATTTTTTACAGGCAGAGTGGACAGTGAGAGAGAGAGAGAGAGAGAAAGGTCTTCCTTTTGCCATTGGTTCACCCTCCAATGGCCACTGTGGCCGGTGCGCTGCAGCCAGCATACTGCGCCTATCCGAAGGCAGGAGCCAGGTGCTTATCCTGGTCTCCCATGGGGTGCAGGGCCCAAGCACTTGGGCCATCCTCCACTGCATTCCCGGGCCACAGCAGAGAGCTGGCCCGGAAGAGGGGCAACCGGGACAGAATCTGGTGCCCCGACCGGGACTAGAACCCGGTGTGCCGGCGCCGCTAGGCAGAGGATTAGCCTATTGAGCCGCGGCGCCAGCAAAACTACCTTTATTAATATTGTTTCCCTTGTAACTTGAGATATGGTCCATGTTTCTTAAAATGGTTCTAATTATAAATACTACAGGGAACAATTGTTTAAATTATATAAAGTGAAAAAATTTACATTATTTTTAATGGGGCTCTTTGTATACTAAGAAAATATTATACAGGCCAGTATTGTGGCTTAGCGAGTTAAGTCTCTGACTGTGATGCTACCTAACTTCTGATCCAGCTCCCTGCTAATCTTTCTAGGAAAGCAGCAGAAGATGGCCCAAGTACTTGGGCCTCTGCCACCCACTCAGGAGACCCAGATAGAGTTCCTGACTCCTGGCTTCTGTCTGGCTTGGCCCAGCTGTTGCAGCTGTTTAGGAAGTGAATCAAAGGATGGAATATATCTCTCTTTCTTATCTCTCTTTCTCTCTCACTTTGCCTTTCTTAAATCTTTAAAAGTAAAAAAAAAAAAAAAAAAAAAAAGATTTTATGAAGATATTTGATTCTTGAAAAAGTTAATAGAAAAATGAAATTAAAAGGAAGTTTATTTTGGTACCAAAATTTTTTAAATCCATGCATACTTTTTTTCATACTATGCATGTTCAATAAGCTTTTTGAAGACCCTTAATATTTTACCAACATCTTATAATTTAGTATATTAAAGAACAAAATAGCTTTCAAATATAATACTTGCATGTTATAACACATGTCTGTTCTACTAAATGCATTTGTAATATTTTATCTTAATCTGTTTGGATCTTTTCAGATTAATGACTTCCGACTTTTTAAAGAAATCTAGTTCTGCAAGGAGAAGTCCTTCAACAACTACTTCTTCTCACTATTTAGGGACTTTGAGAGTCTTGGACCAAAAGCCTTCACAGAAACCAAGTCTAGAACCTGACAAAGCAGACAGCATAAGGGCAGCTGTGTATCAGGTAAAAAAAAAAGAATTTTGTTTTAAAATAATAACAGATAACTTCCATAAGGCTGTTTGTCACAGAATAACGTTACCCTGATAGAAATGATAGCAAACACTTAATTTTATTGAGAAGGATTTTATTTTGTAATACATGGGCAAGCCAAAATAATTTACTAAATTATTTTCTTCCATGCTTTGCTTAGTTGATTATAGATATTTTTAAAGAATGGGAGCATGCTATTACTGTTGATTAAAAACAGAGCAATAGTTGGCTGGCGCCGCTGCTCACTAGGTTAATCCTCCGCCTTGTGGCGCCGGCACACTGGGTTCTAGTCCCGGTCGGGGTGCTGGATTCTGTCCCGGTTGCCCCTCTTCCATGCCAGCTCTCTGCTGTGGCCAGGGAGTGCAGTGGAGGATGGCCCAAGTCCTTGGGCCCTGCACCCCATGGGAGACCAGGATAAGTACCTGGCTCCTGCCGCGGCGGCCATTGGAGGGTGAACCAACGGCAAAAGGAAGACCTTTCTCTCTGTCTCTCTCTCACTGTCCACTCTGCCTGTCAAAAAAAAAAAAAAAAAAGCAAAAGTTAAATACTTGAAGATCTATATATGTTTTTATGCTTTTTTCTCTTTCAAGCTTAGATTATGAATAAAAAGGTTTCATTTTTTTCTGTCTCTGAGACTTTATGGGGCTTACATACACACAAAATTTTCCTAATTTTTGCATAATCCTCAAAATGGTCTTTTTTGTCTTGCTGAGAGGCAGAGTTACAGAGAGGAAGAGAGAAAGATCTTCCATCTGCTGGTTCATTCCCCAAGTGGCTACAATGGCAGGAGCTTATTCTAGGTCTCCCACATGGATACAGGGACCCAAGCATTTGAGCCGTCTTCTATTGCTTTCCCAGGCCATTAGCAGGGAGCTGGATCAGAAGTGGAACAGCTGGGATATGAACCAGTACCCATTTGGGATGTGGCACTACTATGCCACAGTGCTAGCCCCAAAGTCTTTTGTTACAACAAGGATAACGTGAATAGAAATTTCTTAATTGCACTTTTCCTTCTGTATTAAAATCTTAGAAGAAAAGAAAAATGACATTCCTTTATATAAAATTTACAAATTTTGTGTTTTTAGAGTTTTAATCAAATATTTCAGAAATAAATAAGAATTTGGGAACTTTGAATATCATGCAGTATTTTTCTTGTTCTGACAGGAGTGGTTAGAAAAGAAAAATGTATATTTACATGAAATGCACAGAATAAAAAGAATTGAAAGTGAAAACCTAAGGATCCAAAATGAACAGGTATTGTGAAACTAACTGAAAAATGTTCTAGATTTGCATATCAATAAAATCTCTGAGTTTTTCTAAATCTACTTTTTAAAATGGCAAAGTGACATATATATACAAAATAATTCACTTATGATTTTCTTTCTTTTATACTTTATATTTTTTAGTTTAATATAAATGTATTATAACTTTTACATGAAAACATTAACTTATAGATTTTTATTTTTTGTTTTATCACTTTATGTATAGAATAGCTATGGTATGACTGATTATAAATTTATTATTGCTTGTGACCACCTAATTCCTAAAATTTTGTTTCCTTTAGTATTTAACCAAAAATATAAGGAGTCATTAGACATTAGGCCTTCATTTTTCCTCCATTCTCTGTTGGGTTTCCATCCAATGGTTCACTGCCCAGATGGCCACAGCGGCCAGAGCTGTGCCGAGCCGGAGCCAGGAGCCAGGAGCTTCTTCCAGGTCTCCCACATGGGTGCAGGGGCCCAAAGACTTGGGCCATCTTCTACTGCTTTCCTGGACCATATCAGAGAGCTGGACAGGAAGCAGAGCAGCCAGGTCTTGAACTGGCGCCCATATGGGATGCTGGTGCTTCAGGCCAGGGCGTTAACCCACTGCGCCATAGTGCTGGCCCCAACTTTCTTGATTATAATTATAATTGAAGTGCTTTATTAAGAACATTTAATTGTAACAATCAACACTATATTTAGCATTTTTTTATTGTATTACCAAAGAATAGTTGACTTCCTTCTCATAAATAGTAGGTGAATATCTGATGAATGCCTTTAGAAAAGGACATTTTAAATAGAATCAATAATTCAGATAACATTTCTTCTAAATTCACCTGTATAAAGCAACCTAAATAAGTCATCTGATTTGAAACCTTCTGTCCCTAATGACTATCAAGGAATTAAAGCTATATTTATATATGTGCATATCTCTGTATTTGTCTACTTGTTTATACACATGTGCATTATGTATCTACCTATTATTATTTCCAAAATAGAAAAGAGCTGCTAAGAGAGAAGAAGCATTAGCGTCATTCGAGGCCTGGAAGGCAATGAAAGAAAAGGAAGCAAAGAAAATAGCTGCAAAAAAGAGGCTTGAGGAAAAAAACAAGAAGAAAACCGAAGAAGAAAATGCTGTGCGAAAAGGAGAAGCACTACAGGTATTCAAGAGTTTTGAATATCTCTCTTTTCTTTTGTCTTATAATTTCATTTTTTTTAATTTTAAAAAAATTTTAAGTCATGTATTAATACCTACTTATGGGGTACTATATGACAATTCAGTATATATATATGTATTTTTTAATGTCCAATTAGGATAAATACATGTGTCCCTTAAACAGTAAATACTTCTTTACAATTAAAACACCAAAATCCTACCTTCTAATTTGTTTTTTCTTTGCTTCATAATGAAATACACAGTATATTATCTATATATACCATGCTGTAATTCTTTTTAAATATTTGAAATCAAAATTCATGATTAACTGCATTTTTACTTGTTTCATAATAGTCATAGTAAGAAAATCAATTGGAACTTTTTCAGGCATTTGAAAAATGGAAAGAGAAAAAGATGGAATATCTTAAAGAGAAAAACAGAAAGGAGAAGGAATATGAAAGAGCAAAGAAACAGAAAGAGGAAGAAACTGTTGCTGAAAAAAAGAAAGATAATTTAACTGCTGTTGAAAAATGGTAATCCACAATAATAAATATTCTTTTAAAGATCTTATTTTATTTATTTGAAAGACAGAGTTACAGAGAGAGGTAGAGACAGACATAGAGAGGTCTTCCATCCGCTGGTTCACTCCCCAAATGGGCACAGTGGCCAGAGCTGAGCTGATCCAAATCCAGGATCCAGGAGCTTCTTGTGGGTCTCTTACATGGGTGCAGGGGCCCAAGCACCCAAGCACTTGCACCATCCTCCGCTGCTTTCCCAGGCTCATTAACAGAAAGCTAAATCAGAAGTGGAGCAGCCAGGACTTGCACCAGCACCCATGTAGGATGCCGGTGCTGCAGGCCGGGTCTTTAACCCTCTGTGCTGTAGCACTGGCCCCAATAAATATTTTTGTAGATTACAAATTTTTTTCCTGCTTTTTAAAAATTGATTTTCTTGAAGTCTGCTCATGTATCTCAATTTCATTGTAGCTAAAATTTATTTTAAGGAATCTTATTATATATTCTTTAACCTTCCAGTGTTTTGTACTATCTTACATAGGAATGAAAAAAAGGAAGCTTTTTTCAAACAAAAGGAAAAAGAGAAAATAAATGAGAAAAGAAAGGAAGAACTTAAAAGAGCTGAGAAAAAAGATAAAGATAAACAAGCTATTGACGAATATGAAAAATGGCTGGTAGGTGTTACTTGTTAGTGTACTTGTGTCTTTCCCTTGCAGTTTTCTGAGCTTTTTATGTCCGTAATTCCAGTGCTGTTTGTCCCATACCAGTTTACCATTTCTACCTGGAAGATGTCTTATTGAATTTATTCTCTGCTATGTATATCACATTCTCTTTAATTAACTGATTTCTTTTAGTGCTTCTACTTTTCTCTCAGATATTCAGATAATATCCTTTCTTACTTGAATCCCCACATTCAGTAATTTACCAGTCATGCCCATTCTTTTATTTTTATTTTTATATCTGAAATCATGGAAAGCAGACAAGTAAACTATTGAGGGTATTCTAATGTTAAGCAAGATATCATTTTCCACTTTAAAAGATCAATATACATATCTGTTTTTAATAATTCATACATTATTGTAAATAGGTACTTTGCATGATTTAATAACTTATATGAATAGTTTACATATTTACATGATTCTGCAATCAAAATGTATGAAAATTTTCCATAGTCTTTTTTATTATTATTATTTTTAAAGATTTATTTCATTTATTTGAAATACAGAGTTACATAGCAAGGTAGAGCCAGAGAGAGAGAGTGAGTCTTCCATCTGCTGGTTCACTCCTCAAATGACCGCAATGGCCAGAGCTGAGCTGATCCAAAGCCAGGAACCAGGAGCTTCTTCTGGGTCTCCCACGCGGGTGCAGGGGCCCAAGGACTTGGGCCATCTTTTTTTTTTTTTTTTTTTTTTGACAGGCAGAGTGGACAGTGAGAGAGAGAGACAGAGAGAAAGGTCTTCCTTTGCCGTTGGTTCACCCTCCAATGGCCGCCGCGGCCGGCGCGCTGCGGCCGGCGCACCGCGCTGATCCGATGGCAGGAGCCAGGAGCCAGGTGCTTTTCCTGGTCTCCCATGGGGTGCAGGGCCCAAGCACCTGGGCCATCCTCCACTGCACTCCCTGGCCACAGCAGAGGGCTGGCCTGGAAGAGGGGCAACCGGGACAGAATCCGGTGCCCCGACCGGGACTAGAACCCGGGGTGCCGGCGCCGCTAGGCGGAGGATTAGCCTAGTGAGCCGCGGCGCCGGCCTTGGGCCATCTTGTACTGCTTTCCCAGGCCATAGCAGAGAGCTGGATCAGAAGTGAAGTAGCTGGGACTAGAACTGGCGCCCATATGGGATGCTGGCACTTCAGGCTATGGTGTTAACCCACTGTGCCACAGCGCCAGCCCCCCCCCGCCCCATAGTCTTTTTAATAGGGGTTTTATATCAAATTTTTTTAATTCTTGCCAGTCAACCCATTAAAAATATCATCCAATATATTTTTTATTTGCATTTCTCTGGTCAGGATTGAGCTTGAACATCTTTTCATCTGTATGAAATTTATATATAAACATATATATATGTGTGTATTAATGTATGTATACACGCATGCATATATATATATACACACTCTTAAAATGTTTTATTTTGGAATTCTGTAAACTGTCAATTCATAGACTTTAAACATTTTTCTATTAGTTGTTGGTCTTTTTCTTATTGATTTCTAGAAGCATTTTATGTAAATTAGCTTATTTCTGGGAGGAGTTACAGATATTTTTTCCCTGCTATATTACTATTTGCCAACTTTATAGTATTTTATTCCATGAAGAGTTTAGTTTTATATTTAGGTCTCAAGTTCAGTCTTGTCTTTTGATTTCTGATATTCAAGCATAGTTTAAAAATCCTTCTCAGTAAGTTGAAGTTAAACAAATTTCTCTTGTTTTTCAAATAATATGACTTTATTATCTTATCTTTTTAACATTTGTTCTGTTTAGAATTTATCCTAATATGTGATAGGGAATATAAAACTTTATTTCTTCAAATTCATCTTTTACCCACTAAATATTTTCAGGGCTATCTATTGACTTTCTATCTCATTGGTCAAATTTCACTATATATATATTCCAATACCATACTGTTTCATTGTTATTTTTATATGGCTAAATATTGTGGCAAATTTCTCTTCATAGCTCTGTTTCAGAATTTCTGCCTATTGTTTATTTTTTAAAATGAACTTTAGAATCAAAAGTATCTAGAATGACACCAAAATGAGCTATTTGATGGTAGGATTAATGTACAAAATGTACAAGACCAAAACTTTACAATGCTCTTGAAGGATGCAGTTGAAAACTTCAGAAAACAAAACAGAACAACTCTTTTTTTAAATTAATTAATTAATTAATTTTTAAGGAATACAAATTTCATGTGTACAACCTTAGGAAGAGTTATTCTTCCCGCCATACCCGCCTCCCACCCACACTCCCGCCCTCCTCTCCTTCCCTTTGCCCTTCCCAGTCCCATTCTCCATCAAGATTCATTTTCAGTTAACTTTGTACACGGAAAACCAGCTCTACATTAAGTAAAGATTTCAGCAAAATTGCACACACACACAAACCTGTTTGAGAATAAGTATCACATTTAACTTTCATAATATTACAACTCATTGAGGACAGAAGTCCTGCATAGGGAGTTAGTGCACAGTGACTCCTGTCATTAACAGTTGACACTCTTATGTATGACATCAGTGATCACCCAAGGCTCTAGACATGAGCTGCCTAGGCTCTGGAAGTCTTTTGAATCCACAAACTCAGTCAGTATTTAGACAAGGCCACAAGCCAGGTGGAAGTTCTCTCCTCCCTTCAGAGAAAAGTACATCCTTTACAAAACTGCTCTTGGACAGAAAAACTTAATCTGTCAGTGATGTTATAAAGATGTAATTACCTCTCCTTTATGTAATTTAATGTAATCCTAATAAATATACTCAGGATTTATGTTTATATGTTGACTTAAGTACTGACATTTGCTAATTCCCTACAAGAAATAGTAACAAATTAAGACAATCGAAATTGGTTCAGTAGTTTGAAAGAGAAAGGTGATGTTTCTTAGTGATTTCCTTTGGTTAAACTACTACATGGCATATGTTCTAAAAAAGCACTTATAAGTCTTATACTCACTACTAATATTATTTTGAGCAATTAATTATAAATGCTTGAGTTTTACTTTTGTTTTGACATTTTCTTGAAAATAGAATAAAGTTTCCTTAATGATTTAACCAGTTATTTTTTATTTATTATTTAAAATTTATTTATTTATTTGAAAGACAGAGACACAGAGAAGGTGAGAGAATGAGAGAGAAAACAAGAAGGAAGAGATCAAGAGAGAAGGAAAGATCAAGAGAGATCCTCTATCTGCTGGTTCCATTCCTAAATGGCTGCTAGGGCCAGGCTGAAGCCAGAAGACAGGAGCTTCCACTGAGTCTCCCACGTGGGTGCAGGGGCCCATCTTCCGCTGCCCTCACAGGTGTATTATCAGGGAGCTGGATAGGAGGAGGAGCAGCCATGACTCAAACTGGCACCCACATGGGATGCTGACACTGCAGACGGAGGCTAAACCTTCTACACCACAGCACCGGCCTCACTTTTTATTATAGTATTTTTTATACTTCTTTATTTTTTAAAAAAGGTTTAAGATAAACAAATTTCATGCAATTCTTATATATAGATTTGAGAGCATAGTGATACTTCCCAACCAACTCTCCCACTCATTCTCTTACCCTTCTTCCTCCTTGCTGTCTTATTCCCTCTCTTAATTTTTACAATGACCTACTTTCAGTTTACCTTATACTGAAAAGATTAACTCTACACTAAGTGAAGAATTCAACAAATAGTAAAAAGAAAAAAAATACTGTTGCTCAATAGAAGAGACAAGGGCTGTAAACAGTCATCAAGTCTCAAAATGTCAATTTTACTTGTATATATTACATTTTACCATACTCTATCAGTTATCAGAGGAAACACATAGTATTTGTCTTTTTGGGACTGACTTAATTCACTAAGTACAGCTGTTTCCAGTTGGATCCATTTTATTGCAAAAGATAGGATTTCATTGTTTTTACACTTGAGTAGTATTCCATTACAAATATATATATATATATATATATATATCACATCTATAAATATATATATACATACACACCCCAAATTTTCTTTATGCAGTCATCAGTTGATGGAAATATGGATTGATTCTGTATCTTAGCTATTGTGAATTTAGCTGCAATAAACTGGGGATATAGATAACTCTTTCATATGCTAATTTCATTTCTTTTGGATAAATTCCCAGGAGTAGGATGCCAGGGTCATATGGTGTATGTATTTTCAGCTTTCTGGAATATCTCCATATTGTCTTCAAAAATGGCTGCACTAGTTTACATTCCCACCAACAGTGTATTAGGGATTTTTCTCTACATCTTCACCAGCATTTATTGTTTTTTGATTTCAGTGTGAGAGCCATTCTAACTGGGGTGAAGTGAAACTCATTGTGGTTTTGATTTGCATTTCCCTGATGATTAATGATCCTGAGCATTTTTCATTTTTTTTATTTATTATTTCTTAAATTTATTTGACAGATAGAGTTATTCAGTGAGAAAGAGAAAAAGAAAGGTCTTCCTTCTGTTGGTTCACTCCCCAAATGGCCGCTACAGCCGATGCTGTGCGGATCCGAAGCAGGAGCCAGGTGCTTCTCCCTGGTCTCCTATGCAGGTGCAGGGGCCCAAGCACTTGGGCCATCTTCCACTGTCCTCCTGGGCCACAGCAGAGAGCTGGACTGGAAGAGGAGCAACAGGGACTAGAACCTGGTGCCCATATGGGATGCTGCTGCCACAGGCGGAGGATTAACAAAGTGAGCCATGGCGCGGGCCCCAAGCATTTTTTCATGTGTCTGTTGGCCATTTGAATTTCTTTTCTTGAAAAAATGCTTATTGAAGCCCTTTGTCCATTGCTTAACTGGATTGTTTGTTTTGTTGTTGTTGAGTTTCTTGAGCTCTTTATAGATTCTGGATATTAATCCTTTATCAGCTGCCTAGCTTGCAAATAATTTCTCCCATTCTGTCAGTTCCTCTTCAGTTTGCGGAGTATTTCCTTGCAGTGTAGAAGCTTCTCAGCTTGACTTAATCCCATTTGTTATTTTAGCATTGGTTATCTTTGCTTCTGGGGTCTTTTCCAAGAAGTCTGGGCCTATATCAACGTTTTGCAAAGCAACCAGTGTTCTCTTCTAGTAATTTAATGATACCAGTTTGTAGATTTATATCTTGATCCATTTTTAGTTTTTGTATAATGTGTTAAATAGCTGTCATGTTTCTTAATTCTGTGTGCAGAGATTCAATTTTCCCAGTAGCATTCGTTGAAGAGACCTCTCTTTCTCCAGCAACTGATCTTAGCTCTTTTGTCAAAGATTAGCTGTTTGCATATGTGTGGATCCATTTCTGGCGTTTCTGTGTTGTTCCATGGGTCTATATGTCTATTCTTCTGCCAGTACCAGACTGTTTTGATTATAACTGCCCTGTAGTATGTCTTGAAATTTGGTATTTTGACACCACTGGCTTTGTTTTTGTTGTTTAAGAATGCTTTAGTAATTTGGAGTCTCTGGTGTTTCCTTATGATTTTTAGCATCGTTTTTCCTAAATATGAGGAGAATGTTGTTAGTATTTTGATTGGGATCACATTGAATCTATAAATTGCTTTTGGTAGTATGGACATTTTGATATTAATTCTTCCAATCCATGAACATGGAAGATTTTCCATTTTTTAATATCTTCTACTATTTATTTCTTTAATATTTTGTAATTTTCATTGTAGAGATCTTTTACTTCCTTGGTTAAATTTATTCCAAGGTATTTAATTTTTTTGTAACTATTGTGAATGGGATTGATCTTAGTTCTTTCTTAGCCTTTGTACACAAAGGTTATTTTTGTGTTTCGATTTTCTATCTTGCCGCCCTTCCAAACTCTTTTATGAATTCCGGTAGTCTCTCAGTGGAGTCTTTTGGTAACTCTGTGTATTGAATTATGTCATCTGCAAATAGGGATAATCTGACTTCCTGCTTTCCAGTGTGTATCCCTTTGATTTCTTTTTCTTATCTAATGGTTCTGGCTAAAACTTCCAGGACTACATTGAAAGCAGTGGTGAAAGTGGGCATCCTCGTCAGTTTCCAGATCTTAGTGGAAATGATTCCAGCTTTTCTCATTCAATATAATGCTGGCTATGGATTTGTCATAAATCGCCTTGTGTTGAGGAATGTTCCTTCTATACCCAATGCACTTAAGGTTTTCTTCATGAAAGGATGTTGGTTTCTCTGCATCTATTGAGATAATCATATGGTTTTATTCTTCAGTTTGTTAATGTGATGTATTAAGGTAATGCTGGCTTTGTAGGAGTTTGGGAGGATACTCTCCCTTTCAATTGTTTTGAATAGCTTGAGAAGAATTGGAATTAGTTCTTCTTTGAAACTCTTGTAAAATTCAACAGTGAAGCCATTTGGCCCTGGTCTTTTCTTTGTTGGGAGGCTCTTTATTACTGATTCAATCTCTGTCTTGGTTATTTGTCTGTTTAGGTTTTCTGTGTCTTCGTAACTCAATTTGGTAGATTGTATGTGTTCAAGAATTTATCATGTTCTTCTGGATTTTCAAATTTATTGGCATATAGCTGTTTGTAGTAATTCCTGATGATTCTTTTTATTTATGTGGTATCCATCATTATATCTCCTTTCTTTTTAATCTCCTAAGTTTATTAATTTGTATCTTCTCCCTCTTTTTTTGTTGTGTTTTTGTTTTTGTTTTTGTTTTTGGTTAGTTGTCCAATGGTGTATCTTTTTTTGTAAGAAACCAGCTCTTCATTTCATTAATCTTTTGTATTTTGGGGGGTGGGGAGTTTCAATTTTGTTTGTTCTCTAATTTAATTGTTTCTTAGCTTTACTACTAATATTTCAAGTATACACAGCTAAATGTTTTAGATTGCTTACTAATCTCCAGATACACAATAATTTCTTTGAAGGGAGTATATGAGAAACACTGGTTCAAAACTTAACCTACTATAATAAAAAACGTAAAAGTATGAAAGGTGGTATTTTTGAAAATATTATGAAACAGGACTATTCCTATCAAGTAAAATGTAAATTTCCCTTCTCACCCTTTTGTGAATTCAGCATACTTTCTTTCTACCTTTCTGAATCATTCCCATTGTGTACCCAAATGCATACTCTAAAATAAAGATAAGCTCTCTAAATTCCTTCCATCAAGGGTTCCACATTTTTTCTGCTTTTCCTTATCACTGTATTTTTAGAAAGCTTTGTCCATACTTTCTTGGTTCCTCATAGCCATTTCATCCTCAGCCCACTCCAGTCTTGTACATTGACTCTGCATTTAGAAAGTCGCAGGTTGCCAGGCCATTTAGGCAATCTCACGTTGCTTTTCAGTCCCCATGTCCTGGCCCTTTCAGCACTCTACACAGCTTAACATTTACCGTACTGGAAATGCTTTTCTAAATCTAGAAATACAATAAGAAATCATAAAGTGAAACATGATGAAATATAAAATCTTATGCACATCAAAATAAAAAATCAATGTAGGTGCTGGTTGGAGGGTAAATTCCTACAGCTGTTTTGGGAATAAATTGATGTTGTCAGTTAAAGTTGGTCATGTGCATGCCTTTTAAAGCACTGGTTTCACTCCTATGCATTACACATGGCCATATTTAACTCATGCATAAGAATACAAACACAGATGTTTAAAATGGCATTGTTTTGAGTGGAAAAAATGGGAACATTATACATACATGCTTCATAAAAAATGGATGAATATATTGTGATGTAGTCTTAAGCTAGAATTTTGTACATGGATGAACCAGAGCTGCATTGCCACATTGATGGATCTTAGAAATACCAGGAGGAGCCAAAGAAAAGGAAGTTGTAAAAGATTATAAAATCTTCCCTTGGAGTGCATGGGGGATTGGTTCCAGGAAAGCTTGCATCCCCTTTATAAAATGGTATATTTGCGTATAACCTATGGACATACTGTCATATACTTTAAATCTCTAGATTAGTTTTAACACTTAATGCAATGGAAATGTTGTTTAAATAGTTGTTGCACTGTAATGTTTAGAGAATAATGACATGGAAAGAACTCTGAAGATGTTCAGTACAGACACAGATTTTTTTTTTTTTCTCGGAATATTTTGTATCCACTCCTTGGATGCCGAACTCACAGATACAACAGCTGAAAAAATTATTTGTGGTTTCATAATGAATACATGTGAAATGAAATGATTCAGACTTATACTGCAATACTAAGTGTCTAATTCAGAATCTGGTTACTGCATTGGGCTGGGAAGGGAGGGAGTTGTGACGAGGGAGTGGATGCAGGGCACTCCACAAGTATTGGTCATATATCATTTCTTAAGGCAGATAGTAGGTACACAGGTTTGGGTTATATATATATTTTTTTTTAAAGATTTATTTATTTATTTGAAAGGCAGAGTTACAGAGAGACAGAGGAAGAAAGAGAGAAAGAGAAAGGTCTTCCACCTGCTGGTTCACTCCCCAAATAGCCACATAGACCAGAGCTGTGCCAATCTGAAGCCAGGTGCAAGGAGCTTCTTCCAGGTCTCCCACACAGGTGCGGGGGCCAAAGGACTTGGGCCACCTTCTGCTGCTTTCCCAGGCATAGCAGAAAGCAGGATTGGAAGTGGAGCAGCCGAGGTGGGATACCAGCCTTGCAGGCAGTGGGTTTACCTGCTACGCCACAGCGCCGGCCCTGATTATATTATTCTTAACAAAGTTTTCTGTGATTGATATATTTACTACATTTTTGTAAAACGGTGAGCAATAAAAAAGGCAATGTAGGTAAAATGATGCAAAGATGATATTTAATGAAAATATACAAATTCCTAACAGTTAAAAGCACTGGTATGCATACTTTTAGATGAGCCAGATAACTGAACAGAAAATTCAAAAAAGGGCTGGGGGGATGTTTGAAAATGTGGCCAAGCTCAACAGTAAGCAAAGAAATGTGATGCTGAATTCTCAACCATTTGAAAAATATGTGAAGTCTCTCATGTTGCAGAGGCATGTTCAAATATTGCACCCAGTCAATTTACTTCCAATAATCTGTTTTCAGAAAACCATCACTGACTTCTAAACTATTATCTTTGAATTATAGAATTAGAGATGTGCAGCAGACATTGTGGTGCAGTGGGTTACACTACTACTTGGGACACCTGCATCCATATCAGAGTGCAGGTTTGAGTCCTGGCTACCACGCTTCTGATCCAGCTTCCTGCTAACGCATGTTGGGAGGCAGCAGATGAAGACTTAAGTGCATGGGCCCCTGAGACCCATATGATAGAACTGATGGAAATTTGGATCCCTGACTTCTGTATGGACCAGTCCTGAGTACTGGGAGCATCTGGGGACTGAACCAGTAGACGGAAAATTTGCGTGTGTGTGTGTGTGTGTGTGTGTGTGTGTCTGTGCGCGCGTGCGTGCGCGCCCTCCCCTCCCCCACCACTCTTGTTTTCAAATAAACATTAAAAAAGAGGGGACCAGTGTTGTGGCACAGTAGGTTAAGCTAACAATGCTTGTGACAGTGGCATGCTATAACAGAGTACCTGTTAAGAGTCTTGGCTGCTCTGCTTCAGATCCAGTTTTCTGCTAATGTGCCTGGGAAGGTTGTGGAAGGCAGCCTAAGTACTTAGACTCCTGCCACCCATGAGGTAGAATAGGGTGGAGTGTCTAGCTCCTGGCTTTTGAAGGCCGTTTGAGAAATGAAACAGTGGATGAAAGATCAATCTCTGCTCTGCCTTTCAAATATATAAATAAGTAAATCTTTAAAAGAAAGAAAAGAACTATAGGTCTTTTTAAATTTTGTTATTTTTAATATCACCTTTAGTATTATAAAAAATAAGTGACATTAGTACTTATTGGTAGTTTACATATAAATCAGTGTATCTCCTATCCCTTTGTAGCCAATTAAAGTGGGAAATAATGTATAAATATCTATTTTAAAAAGATTTATTTATTTGAGAGGCAGAATTATAGAGAGAGACAGAGAGAGAGGTCTTCCATCCACTGGTTCACTCCCCCAAATGGCTGCCACAGCCAGAGCTGCACCAATCAAGCCAGGAGCCAGGAGCTTCTTCCAGGTCTCCCACACGGGTGCAGGGGCTCAAGTACATGGGCCATCTTCCACTGCTTTCCCAGGCCATTAGCAGGGAGCTGCATCGGAAGTGGAGCACCTGGGACTAGAACTGGCACCCATATGGGATGCTGGCACACCTGGAGGAGGCTTAACTTACTATGCCACAGTACCGGTTTCAATGTATAAATATCTTAAATTGTATTATTTTGCTCTTCAGTAAGCAAACTGATTTGAAAATAATGTTGATGTATGTATGTAAACTTAGTTTTCTATTTTCTTTTTAGGAAAAAAAAGAAAGGCAAGAAAGAATTGAACGAAAACAAAAGAAACGCCATTCCTTTCTTGAAAATGAGGCACTTCCTCCATGGAGCCCTCCAAGCAGAACTGTGATCTCAAAAGTGTTTTGATAATTCTCGTTCTCAGATATTTAGCTATTTACCAATTTGCTGATTTTAACCAGGGGCTTAAAACCATTCAATTAGTTATAGTTAGAAGAATCTATTTTAATAAGTTGCCAGACTCTTCTGCTGACAATGAAAAATATACTTAGGAATGGAATCAGTGAAAACATTTTTCAAACTGTAGATAACTGCTTCAAATGAAAAGCTAATAATCAAACTTCTTTCTATTCAAATGCATAAAGCTTTATCATGTCTTGATAATCTGGTAATTCTTAACACAGTGTGATCCATGATCACTTTAACTAAGTCTTCTGCATGTTATTTAAATTTGTTCCCAGTAATAAGGGAAATCATTGAGGTATCATCATAGAAAACACTGAATCTGTTGATGATTTTGCCTCAAGGTTTCAGTTTTTAAATGAATGTTTGCATATATTTTATCTGAAACTGATATTTAGCTCCAAGCTGTGTTTGCACTGTGCAAATTAGAACTTGGCCAACAGAGGCAATAGTTCAAGTAGAACTCTAATCAATGAAGCATTTTAAGAATTCTGCCTTATGCTTTAATATGACTGTACTTTATCTGTTCCAAGCTTACGTGACAATCATAGGCACTTTATAATGAGCTCACCTCTGAAATTTCTCTTTCTAAATTTTATCTTACTTTCCTTATTATTTAAATGATACCAATAGATACCAACGTCATGGCAGTGATACACGTAGACCTTAGTAATGGAAATTCCTCAGGAGTTCAAGGTCCTTATTGCCACAAAGAGGATTAAGGCAATGATTGTCCTCAACAATCCAGTTTTAGAACTTATATATTTAGAAGACACTTAGCTGTATGGGAAAAAATTTATGGAAAATGTTTGAAGAACTTTTATTTATTTATTTGATCTCTGCATATCCATGTATTAACTAGTCTCATACTTGACATGGAACATCTAAGTTATGACTTAATATTCATTCTCACAGGTGAGATGCTACTTTAGCCAATAGTGCAATCCAGAAATGCAAAGGTGATGGATGAGAATAAGCAGTTACTATTTATTGAGCACCTATTATATATATATGTAATTCCTGCTAGATCTTTACAAATGTTATTTCTCATCTTTATAAAAACTATTTAGATACTGTCCATTCATTTTACAGAGACTTAGGAAAACCAAATAACTTGCCATCCATCTAGCATGTGGCTGAGTTGGAGTCAGAACTGTTGAAGTCTGACTAAGGCTGCCTCCCTCCAGAATCCCTGTGCTCTTTTTCACACTACATGTAACCTCAAAAATCGTAAGTGCTTTCAAGATTTCTGAATCATAGCAACCTTACAAATCATGTATTATTACTCAGAAACTACTTTTCCCAAGAAATACATGCCTAATTGGTATTAGCGATAGTGGACCTCATTAAATCTATAAAATGAAGCAAGAATTCATAGCGTTTAAGGAGTTGCTCAAACATCTTGTATCTCGTATTGGAACGTCAGAAAGTCAGCACATCCACTACTGTGAAACGGTCACTCGGGGTTCCACACACCCATCCCTCTCCTTGCTGCAGTGCCTGTGCAAGTTCCAGAAGATGCCGAGGATCCTTCAGAGGCTGTTCAGTGCCACAGGTGAGTGTGAGATGTGTGTGAAGAAGGATGCCTTGTCACGCTGCCTCATCTAGAACACTTCCTGCAGTGGGCATGACTGCCAGCAATGCGGATTATCAGCATGGGGATTGCCGCCTCTTACTCATCGGGTGCTCTCCACAGGACCTGACACCTTGCCTACCAGAACAGAGCACTAAGTGTTTATTGTTTTGAATCAGCTCTTCAGAGCCAAAAAGATATTTGCAAATTCCAGGGAGGCAAAAAGAAATGTAAAAAAAGGTACACTACTCTGGGGAATGTGAGATCATAAATGTGTGTGTTCTGGACTTCACATTAATTATTTACTTGGGTTTTCTTACTTTCTCGTACATTATTACATTTAGTGGCTTACCATTACCTCATAGATTGTTGTGAGAATTGAATGAGATCAATTAATGTAAAGTACTAGGAACATTAGAAGGACTGCATAAATGTTCGTTTTTGACATCATTTCCTTTCAATCATGAGCCCCACATTCACTCCACTTACCTAGAATGTGAGAAGGTGAACATAACTAGGGTAACAGTGTGTATTTAGCACTAGATGATTTTCCCATATGGGAAGAAATCTTGGCCTTTCTGGTCATTATAGGCTATACAACTGAACAATAAAGTGGTGCTTTCTATCAGGGCCTTCCTAAGAAAGAAAACTAAATTTCTTCTTAGAGTTGCTTCTGATGTAGGAGGAAATGAGAAATTGAGGTGTTTGGAAAAAACCAAGTCATTTGTCTCAAATGTGAATGGTGGTTTCTGTCTTACTGTGATAAATAATATATTATTTCTTGTGAATAATATGCTAAATATCATCTGAATCAGTGAAGTCATCTCTTCTCCTGTAGCAAAAACAAAGCTGAGTTTTTGGGAAGGGAGTGAAGATACGGTACTGTATTATTGTTTACTGCCTGAGAGGCAAAGGGGAGAATCACACTTGGTAGTATTATCTAGAAAATATTTAATGTATTTAAGGGGTATACCTTTCTCATATTCCCTTAGAAATTATCAAGTATCAGTATAGATATTTATTCATTAAGTTTTCATTAATACTATTAGGGCATGTATAATTCAAATTAAGGACCCATTGAAGTTCATACTAAACTTCCCACTTACAAATAACATTGATCACTTGAATGCTAAGATTTTTAGAAGTACATAGGAATTATATGAATATTTTAAATTGCTATAAACATGTTTCCTTGGAATATTTTAATACATTTAAATATTAGAACTTCAACTTTTACATAGAATTTAAGTTTCATAATAACCAAGAAAACAGTGAAGTGAAAGAAAGTAAGAATTATTCATGGGATAATAATATTACAGTGGTTTGTAGTTACATCACTGAAAATTTTGGCTAATTCTGTATTTCAAATTGTGTTGGAACTGGTATTTTTCACTGTTGCTGAAGCAGTACCCAATACTAATTAGTGGCCCATGGTTATGTTCCTCAATGTGCAGTAACTGCACCTCAAAGAGATTTTAGTAATTTGACCAACTTGATCCAAACACTTTATTTCTAAAGTGTACAAACTGATTTCCAAAGATTTTGATTTAGCCAGTCACACAGCTGTAGGGCATCCAGAGTTAGAACTCAGGTTTCTTAGTTGGATATGTCCTCCATTCCACAACTGCTAAAATGTTCACACTAACTTTTGTACTGTGTTTTTTTTATTATTTGAGTTATGTCTTCTCATCTGTTTCCTTATTTCTCCAGTGCCCTCCCCATAACTGAGCATCAGATCAAAGCAGTTTGGATACCTACACTATCATAAGGTGTGGGAAACTGAAGTTGCTTAAGTCTTGAGTCATGATCTAAGATACAACAAAGAAAATAAGTTTCACAAAACAGGAAAAATTACATGTTGGTCAAAATCATTCCCAATTATAAACTAGCAGAGGAAACATCAATTCCCCTAATTTAATCTTGGCTCTGATTTCAGTAGTGCTTTTAAACAATATTTAAACCTACCTGCTTCCATTCTATGTAAAACAAATATGGTAAATTTTCCTAGTTTATTATACTGGCTGATAGAACAATAAAATGCTATGTAGATGTTAACTTGGAGACCTCTCTGTGTTTTTTTAATTCAAATTTCATGTGATTATGTTATTTTGAATGTTTATGCTACATTAAATTGTATTATGTTAACTTAAGTTGACAAAACTCATGGTATTGAATTTAGAATATTTTAGGAGTCATTGAGGGATATGTATTCATGTTTATGTCTGTGTTTTGATAGTATGTTTTCATGTAATGCTTAATTTATTAAAGTCAACCATTCAAGATATATTCTATTGATTGATGTCATTTATTGACTGTGTGCTAAAATTTTATCTCATGGTGTTAGAGAACTTTGTGTGACTTCTAGTTGTGGGCCAGAGATAAAATAATCATGTAATATTGATATACCTTTCATAAGAAATGGCTGAAAATTTGTATATAAAATTTTATTTTTAACTTAAATTGGATTTATAACATTTTTACACAAACTATAAAGGCTATATAATCATTAAATAAGAAAATTAAAATAAGCAGAAATCACCCATGATCCCATTACCCAAAGATAATTATGGTTAAAATTATTTTTTACTCTTCCGATTTTTAGTTTCTAATACCTTTTCCCCATAGCTGAAATTATACTGAAAATGAAAAAAAGGATAGTTCCTTCCACCTCTGTCTCTCTTTCTTTTGTGACCTGTGTATATGTACATACAAGTGTTAATGCATCCATAATATAGAAATGCAAATATTAACACATGCATACAATCAAAATAGTCTTTTATTGTTTGAATTGAATGATCAAACTATGTATCTGATAATAAGATTTTTCCACAGAACAATTTATCATGAGATAGATCCATACTAATATAACTTCCTAGACATTTTTGGTACTACAGGAACAATTTATTCAACCTGTTAATGGACACTGTTTTTCTTAACAAATGTTTGCTTTGGAAAATAATATGATACAGTCATTATCCTCACCAATATGGGTGACCTCATTAAATCTCCAAGATAGAATAGGATTTAAAATACTTAAGGAGTTATTCACATATCTTTAATTAAGTAATAGAGTGCCAGAAAACTCAGTAGGTTATACAGCAGGCTTTGAGATACCCACTAAAGAGGTTTTACACACAGGATTAACCTTGTCGCAGTGTATTTCGAAGATAATAAAGATGCCATGGGTCTTCCTGCAAGACCATATCAGTGCTGTAGATAAAAAATTTCATATGTAATACTAGAACCAGTTTTATGCTGCTAGAACTAGGAGACAAAATGAGTACTGCTGAATGGATACAGAGCTTCAGTTTTGTTAGATAGGAGATAATTCTGGAGACAGTGGCATAACATTGTGAAAATGCATAACTTACTGAATTGTTCACTTAAAGTGGTTGAGAAGATAGATTTTATGTACATTTTACTTCAATTTTAAAAAGGTGTCCCCAAATGCTTACTTTTTCATACACAGGAGTGATAATAGAAAACTTCTCCCTGTTACAGAATGCCGCTTTTGGTCTGACTGGACCAATCTGCTCATTCCATGGCAGTCCAGTTACAGTTGCTAGAATATGAGATGTTACTGGGCTTAAAAAACAACTGAAAGCTAAGGAAGAACGGAACAATTCCAAAAATCTTCTAATAACTCTCTGCCTTTCAGATATTTTTCTTAAATATTCTTGCTCAATTTTTGCAATAAGCTTTAGTGTTCCTGGTAAGTATTTAATGCATAAAATACATTTACGTTTTTTGCACAATCACAGTAACCATGCACTATAATAAAATCTGTTGGATTGACACAGTGTGAAACATATCTTTCTAGAGGCTGACTAATTTTGTTATATTTTTGTTATGTGTGGCTATTTAACTTTTAAAAATAACTAACCCCATGGTGTTCATGGATCAGCTGGGAGAAAAGTCGGTTGTGATCCCACCATCCCAGACATACACAGGTTACCTTATTCTCAAGTTTCCTTACCCTTGGATAACTGTTACTGCAAACCTTATCTTTGTAAGTACATGTTTCTCTCACTTGAATAACCTCATGAGGTCAGGAAATCTTATACATTTTGATAATTCTATTATTCTTTTGTTTATTTTTACTTGAAACACAGTGACAGGGAGAGACAGAGACAGATCCCTCATCTGCTGATCTACTCCAACAGCTGGGGCTGGACAAGGCTTAAGGCAGAAGCCAGGAAATCCATCCAGGTCTCCTGTGTGGGTACCATGAACCCGAGCACTTGGGCCATCATACGTTACCTTCTCAGGCACATTAGCAAGAACCTGGATGGGAAGTGGAAGAACCAAGACTAGGGCTGGCCCTCTGAAGCAGTGTCTTAACCTGCCGCACCATAACATATGCCCAATTTTATACATTTTGACATTTCTACTTTATCATTGGATTCTGGATAAATATTGTATGGCTGATAAAAGAGCAAGTTACAAACAGAATATAAAATAGTGCATGAGTGTTTATAATGAATACATACATATTTGAACAAGGATTCTAAACTGATGAAGATATACAAATTTTAAAATATTAAAATGTTACAAATTACAAGTATTATAATGGTTACAAATAGGTTGAAACTTTCGGATATGACATCTCTTTTTCAGTCCTAATAAAAACAAAGAAAAATGGGGAAAAATGGCTTGTGTGTGCATGCAAGTGTATATCTTTGCAATAAGTTGGGAAAGAAAACAAGTCCAAATATATTCCCATATATTCTCATATTTACAGTTAAGTAGATAAAGCCTGATCCAAATAATTCTTTCTTTGGTGTCTCAATACTTTCTTCTTGTGAAAATATTAAACAATAACAGGAAAAAAGAAAGAGGAAAATCCCAAGACTCACTGGCTTATTCAGCATAAAGGATGAATCCTAGACAGAGTGATCTTTTGACTAGAGTTGAAACTTGGCTATATCCAAGAGTGGAAGCCACATTCTGCAGCTATGCCTCAACCCTGGCCAATGCACTGCATAGTTGCTGTGTGACTGGTTCTGTTTATCTTATCACTGGATCTAGAGCTAAGAGCTATGCCTCTGAAGCTCGTGATGCTTTTCACGTATTCTTACCACTCATCCTTCAGCCACAGGAAAAAGAATGTCATCAACCTGACTATTGTATTTAGTAATATATCATTTAAAAACATTATTTAAAAACAAATGGAATGTTTTCTAGGCCTACCAAGTTCTTTCAAGGTGCACTGGATAAAACAGATAAAAATTTAAATGATTTCTTTCAAAAATCACTGTGATGAGTAGACCATAAACTATATCCTATTCCAACATTAATAGATTTTATAAAATATGAAATATATTCTACATCCTTTTAACAAAAAAAACATTTGCCAGAGGTGAACCTGTTAGTAGTACTCAGTAGTTTAACATGTTTTGAAGATTGTTTTTTTTTTTTTCAATTAGGTTATATGAAGCTATCTTCCAAAAAAGAAATGCCCTACATCGCAACTTAAAGTTCTTGATAAAATACATGTAAAGGATGTAGTGAGATATTATACTGGCAATGGTATAAAGAAACCTGCAATATGTTGAATAATTGCTAATACAGGTAAATGAGCACTGAGTTTGGAGGCAGAAGTTCTGCCCTGGATCTTGGCACCTCTCCTGGGCAAGTCTAGAGGTCTTTAGGTAAGACACCTAACCTACCCAAATGTCAATTTCTTTATTTATACAAAAAAGGTGAGATATTATTTGCCTATTTCAAATGATGAGCTAGGGAGATAATGTTAATAGTGCTATATGAAAGTAATAATAACTTTTTAAAGATTTATTTATTTGAGAGGCAGAGTTACAGACAGAGAGAGGTAGAGAAAGAGAGTGAGATCTTCCATCCTCTGGTTCACTCCCCAAATGGCCATAATGGCTGGTACTGGGTCAACACAAAGCCAGGAGCCAGGAGTTTCTTCCAGGTCCCCAACGTGGGTGCAGGGACCCAAGCAGTTGGGTCATCTTCCACTGCTTTCCCAGGCCATACCAGAGAGCTGGATTGAAGAGGAGCAGCTGGGACACAAACTGGTACCCATATGGGATGCTGGCACTCCAAGTAGAGGCTTAATGTCAGTCCCAGAAATGTATTGTTTATATAAAACCCAAATTATGAAATGTGTGTTGTTTTGATCAACGATATACACTAATAACTGTAAAGACAGACTAATCCCCAAAGAAAAAAAACAATCAAAAGTTATGATCACAGACAATAAGACAATATTAAAATTTGAATTTACATTTTAATGTGGCAGGAAAGTACAACAGAATCATAAAAAAATTCTACCTTAGAATATATTAGAGGTTGGCACTGTGGAGCAGCAGGTAGTCACCAGTTGGGGATCGCCTCTCAGCCTTTGGGCTAAGATCAAGTGTCACCAACTGGGATGCCCAGATTCCACATTGGGGTGCCTGCGATGCAGTCCCACCTTTGCTTCTGATCCAGCTTCTTGCTAACGTGTACCCTGGGGGGCAGCAGACTGCGGCACAAATACTTGGGTCACTGCCACCCATGTGGGAAAATCAGATGGAATTCCTGGCTCCTGCCCTTGCTATGACCCAGTCAGTCTCTGACTCTCTCTCTCTCTAGCTCAATGTTTTCCAAATAAATGGATATTTTCTTAAAAGAGAACAATAAAAGCTACAAATATAATTCCAATCTCTCTTTTGATTATTTTTTCTTTTACTTAATCAATGAGCTTATCTTAGATAAATCAAGAGTTTGTCAGCAGTCAAAGGAAAAAGTCTCATTTTATAGAAAAAAACGTAATACAGAGCTGCTTGAGTCAAAGTCACCTGCTGCCTCCCAGGAAGTACATTGGCAGGAAGCTGGAACTGGAAGCAGAGCCAGGACCCAAACCCAGGCACTGTGGATGTGAAGGCAGGCATTTCAACTGCCAGCTGAAGCGTTCTGCCAAACATATGCCAGTTTCTTATTTTCTTCCATAGTCTTTAAACTTTTTGTGGTGTCTTTTACTCTTTATTTAAAATTATTACGCGTTGATGTAGAATTTAAATTATTAGCATGAATTTAATAATCATCTTTATACTCTGCAATGGTAGTTTAAATGCAAATACAAGAGCCTTTAACTCACGCTAAAATTACACAATTTGTACTTCTTTTTCCATATATGCATTTTGTTCTCAATAAATGCATAGAAATGGTGCACAAAACTTGCTCAATTCATTTTTTTCATGCCCTCATATGTGCACATTCCACCAACGCTATGCTTTCGGCTTCCTGATGAATAGGGAAGGAAAAAAAGGGAACAGGACTGTGAGTAACCCTCTATTTCCCTCTCCTTCCATAGTGTAAGTGGAGCCCAACACTGGAAGGACCATCAATCAGAAGGACAGGGTAAGACTGCGTGGTTGTTTGTGTTTGCTAGAATGCCACCACCAGGAAGATGCTAACTGGGACACTTCCTTCCATATCTGATTTCCTGAGTTCCAACCCTGGCTCCACTCCTGATTTAGGCTTCTTGCTGATATGCACACTAGGAGGTGGTAGGGTCCCAGCCACCCAGGTGAAAGACTTGATTGAGTTTTCCTTGGCCTGGCCCAGCCCTGGCATTGCAGACGTTTGGAGAATGAACCTGTGTATGGGAGCACCCCCCACCCACTTTCTGTTTCTCTATGTGTTTCTCAAATAATAAATAAAAACATACATTTAAATAGAATTGCACTGTTGGGACCGGTGCTGTGACATAGCTCATTAAGCCTCTGCCTGTGGCACTGACATCCTAAAAGGCCTGGGAAAGCTGTGTGGCCCCTGCACCCACATGGGGAACCTGGAGGAAGCTCCCAGCTCCAGCCGTTGCAGCCATCTGAAGAGTGAACCAGAAGATGGAAGACCTCTCTCTGTCTCTCTCTCTCTCTGTCTATAACTCTGCCTCTCAAATAAACGAATACATATTTAAAAAAAAAAATGCCATTGTCTTCTTTTACATTCAAAACAAAAGAACTCTGTTTCCAGGCAAGGGTCTCTCCAAACCATACCAGATTTTGAGAACAGGCAAAGACTGGCATTAAAAGAAAATGGGAATGTCTAGTAAAATCAAGTGAATGAATAGATAGCAAGAAACAACCTTTCATAAAGAAGCTGCCCTGAGAGCACCTTGTGTAGTAGAAGAAGGCGTTTGTTCATTTCTAGTCCACATAGCCTGATCACTCGTTCCTACTCAGAAACTCTCTATCACATTGTGTGGTTTGCTGTTCCAATGCTCAATGCACTGCGCAGATTACAAAATGTGCTTTGGCATTTGTTACATACAACTGCTAGCACCTGGGCTTCTTGCTGTTCATCCAGAATCAATATCTAACTTGGTAATCATTTTCCATGTGAAATTTATTTCCATGAAAACTTCTTGAGTTTGGGGGATATTTGGGGATATATACAAAGGTCAGTTCCTTCTGTGAAAATATTGGGAATAACTGTAGACAAGGCGTCAGAAGTCTTAAAAGCTATGTGACTATAATAAATTACCACATACTGGGTGGTTTACAAAGACCAGAAATTTTGTACAGTGCTGGAGACTGTGAAGTCCAGGACCAAGACACTGGAATAGTTCAGGCCTGATGAGGACTGGCTTCCTGGATTATGGAAGGCTGTCTTTGTACTGTAACCCACATGGCAGAAGGAGGAAAGGAATTCTCTGTGGTACTAATCTCAAGGCAGGGGCCTCATGACAAAATGGCCTCCCAAAGGCCCCAGGTCCTAGTCACCTCAGGTGCTGCAATTTCAACCTCTGCATTTTGGTGGAACACATTCAGTCTACAGTGGCTTCCAACAGCCAAAATTATAAACATCCTGTGTTGATCAACAAGTGTGTATACATTTGATGGAATATCATTCAGCCTGCAAAAGCAAGGAAATTCTGACACATTACAAAACAACTCATCCATGAACCTCAAATACTCTTACACTGTGTGAAAAAAGCCAGACACAAAAGTACAGATATTGTACGAGTCCATCTTTTAGTGGAACCTATTGTAGGCAAGCACAAAGAGACACAAAGCAGAATGATGGTTTCTGGAGGGGGTCTGGGCATAGGAGCATTGTGGAGTTACTGTTTCATGGGCACAGTTTTAGTTTGGAATAATGAAAGTTCTAGAGATGAATGGTGGTGACACAATGAAGGGGAAGTACTTAATGCCCTGAACCGTGCATTTCAAATGGACAAGATAGAGATGGTAAGTTTTCTATTACATATGTGTGACTGACTTCAGGAAATCCCATTTATTTTCTCTATACTACAGTTTCCTTATCTGGAAGCAGAGAAGAAAATGTAGCATGCCCTATCCAACACAGACCTTCACCGCACATCCTCAGCTCAGCCTTCCCTCACACATCCATACAAAATGTGGTTAATGCGGATCTAGTGACAGAACATAAATATGAAATGGCTTTGCAAGTAGTAGATGTCTACGAGTAGTGGTTGTTTAACTTTGACTATATGTCATGACTGATTTAAGGGCTTTACATACAAACTTATTTAATCCTCATAAAATACATTTCTATGTATTTTATAAAATACATTAGATAGGGACTATGCATCTAATGTTTATATATAATGTATATATCTAATGTATTTTAAGAATACATTAGATATGGACTATTGTTTCCATTGTCCAGATGTGCTAGCTGATGCGTGGGGAAAGTAAGCTCTGAAATGTACATAGTTGGTAAGAGATGAGGTGAGGACTTAAAACTAGTAAGTCTGATTCTAGATGCTCAACTTCTGACTTAGACCGGTGGGTATCAGCTGAAGTCTGGAGACAATTGTGATTGTCACAAATCAGGCATGCTACTGGCAGTTAACTAGTAGTTATGTGAAGGAAGGAGCTTCACAGGGTTCTGGTCAACTGATCTTTGCAAACACTTCCAAGAGCACCCGGGGGAAAGGATGTTTCTTTCATATGTGGTGTTGGGAAAACTCACTATCCATGCACCGAAGTATTAATTTAGAGCCTCATCTCAAAGCACACACAAAAATCAAATCCAAATGGATTAAAGATGTAAAAATAGTACCTGAAATTGTAAAAGCACTATCAGAAAAGAGAGAAAAAGATCCTACCATTGGTGTGGGCAATGATTTCATAGCCATGACCCCAAAAGCAGAAGCATAAATAGCTATTGGTATTATATCAAATTAAAAAGTCTCTGGACAACAAAGAAAAACCATCAGAAAAGTTCAGAGACAGAATAAGGAATACAGAAAACATTTCCAAACCACAGAATTGGTATGGAATGAACATCCTAAATATATCAGACTCAAACAATTCAATAATAAGAAAACAAATAACCAGATTAAAAATGGGCAAACAGCTTGAATGGATATTTCTCAAAAGAATTAATGCAAATGACTTTCAGGAATATAGGTCACTAACCAACAGAGAAATTCACATTGAAACCATAATGAGAATCGCCTAACACCTGTTAGAATGGCTATTATCAAAAAGGTGAAAGACAACAAGTGCTGAGAAGGATGCTAGAGAATGAAACTTTACTATTACTTATTTGAAAAAGCAACACAGAGAGAGGTCTTCTATCCACCTGCTCACTCCCTATATGGCTTTGTAATAGCTGGCATATGACCAGGTCAAAGCCAGGAGCCAGGAACACAAACCAGGTCTTCTCCCTGGGTTGGAGGGACCCAACCACTTGAGTCATCATTGCCTGCTGCCTCCCACGGTGCAGGAAGCTGGAATCAGAAGCAGAGCCAAGGCTGGAACTCAGACCTTCCCATGTGGCACATGGGCATCCCAAGTGGCCTCTTAACCACTGTGCTAAATGCCAACCTCCCTCCATCCCCCTTCCCAAAAACGAAGCTGCTGTATCCTGTTGTGCAGCAGGTGAGTTAGCACAAACATTACAGAAAGCTGCGTGGATGGTCCTCAAAAGCAAACACGAATTACCACATAATCCAGCAGCCCCACTGCTGGATCCTTATATAACGGGGATGAAATCAGTATGTCAAGCAGATACGTGCACAGATTTCTAGTACATCAAAGGGTTTTAAATCAGTTACTAAAAGGCTCCACATTCACCCAAGAACACCATGCAAATATTTTAAATGCTAGATTCAACATGTGTTATTAACTGCTTATACAATAAATCCCTCTCATTCCATCCCCCAGCTTTAGGGCACTTTTTTGTTATCTTTTAATATTTATAGATTTATTTGAAACGCAGAGTTACAGAGTGAGAGGGAGAGACAGCGCCAGCTTCCACCAGCTCTGTCACTCTGCGAAGGGCCCTAAGCCAGGAGCCTGGAACGCCCTCCGGTTCTCATGTGGGTGGCAGGGGCCCAGCTGACGGTTTAACCCTCCTGGGCCACAACGCCCGCCTCGGGCTCATTAATAAGGTTACTGAGAAGAACCTAAAGCAACAACCGCCAACCGCAGCCAGTGCCTGCTCGCGCTTCCAGCCGCGGAGCCTCGGGCCATTCCCTGGGGCTTGCTTACTTTCCTTGCTGGTATTTACTGAGCCACCTCTGCAGGGTCACATGCTGCCTCCCGGGGTGAGCAGGAGCCGGAGCCGGAAACTGGAGTCAGCAGCAGATCCCGGACCGGAGCAAAAGGCCCCGGGCTGGGCTGTGGGACCCGGGAGGCCAAGGGCCCAACCCCCGTCTTAAGGGCCGCAGAGGCGAGCCCCGCCCCCTCGGCACTGAAGCCTGTGGGCGAGGAGCCGAGTTGCATGGATTTTTCCCTTGAAAAATCCTGAAGGCTCTTCCTAGGCCTGCGTTGAATATGCTTAAACACATCTAAGAATCCCCATATAAAGTACCAGTTAGTACCTTACAAGTTTTCTTTTGTTCTTTAAATCATTTATTTGCATTTTTGGGTTATATGAAACAGGCATCTACTCAAGGGCGTTGGCTGTTGAGGAGTCTGGAGGAGGGGAGGGTGTGTGTGCAGAGGTCAGTGCTGGGCAACTCTTCCCATTGTCAGGAAAGAGAGGCAGGGAGGAAAATCCGGGCGCAGCTAAATGACTAAAATGAACCCGGCAGGGCCACGTTCAGACGTCAGTGGAGGGAAGCTGCCTGGCCAGGAACGCGTCTCCAGGTAGGTCTAGGCTCCCTGGCTGGGGCTCATGGCTCCCACCCGATATGAGCAGCCAGTCACCCAGGCCGACACTGCACAGTCGGAGGGGGTGGGATAGGGGGCATCTGGGCACTCCCCTCTTGTCCATCTGCTGATGCTGCTTCTCGCAAGCATGGTTACCCAGCCCGTTCTTCCTTGTGGCTACACTTACAGGCTGGACCTCGGAGTCTCCATCTGGAACCGGGGACCTCCAACCCATGCAGATGCCAGCAGCCTCAGGAGACGGTCTTGGCAATGAGATGGAGATGACAGCGCCTGAGACCTGAGCTCACCCCTGGCTTCCAGATCACCTCCCAGTGAGTCCTTCCCGGTGTCTGAGCTTCCACTTCCTCCTCTGGTGCGGACCCCTCCTGCACCGGCTGGTGACAGCAGACAGGAGGGCTTGGATGCGGGCCCTGGCTCTTCCCTGCCTCTCTGCTGCTCCTTTCAGACAGCTGTTAACGGCGGGAGGGTGGGGGTGGGGGGGCCTTGGAGGGAGGCAAGCCTGCCCACTGCTCTGCCTGGGTACACATGTGGCCAAGCACCTGACCAGGCTCCTCACCTGCTGCCCCTTTTGGGTGCCACGGACAGGTAGTGCCAAGATGCCAGCCTCCAGTTTCCCACTGCAGGCGTCCCCTAGGGCTGGTCTTGAGCCAGAGAAGCCAGGCCGATGAGCCACTCCTGGGGAGCTTAAGGGAAAAGGCTGCTATCTGGGAAGACAGCGTTGAAAGAAAGGGCAAAGCTCAAATGCCTTTGAGGTCCTGCATGCCGGGCACCCCACGAGGCTCCAGCCTGGGCTGTCTCCTCCTCGCCTCTCAGAATCAAGGAAGAGAATCCGGTCGGGTGGCGTTTGGGTCAGGTGTCCAGCCTGGACCAATCAGCCGTGGCAGGGGCGGGCCCACGTAGCACGGACTGAGTCTGGCCAGTCCCAGGGAAGGGAGGATCTGTGGGCGGGGCACTAACTGATGGTCTGGAGGTTGACTGGCACCCCAACCAAGGTCCCTCTTTACCGTGTCCCAGCATCCTGGGATCAACTCTGGCAAAACCCTTGTCAGCAGACTCAAGCCCAGAGTTCACAATTTAGCAGGTAAGTAGGGTTTTAAATCATAACGGACCTCCTGTTAGGAGGACAGGGAGAGAAAAAAAAATGAGCAGCCTAAAGAAAATCTCTACTTCATAAGAATAGTAATCACTATCACAGTAACAAATTAGGAGAGTTGTTTAAAAATCCGATATAGCTCACCTTATTCATAGTCTCCTTTCTTACTCGCCTTTTATTGCTTACAGCTACTTGCATGCAAAATAAAGTCCCAGAGAAACTAAGTTCCTAGGGGTGACTACACATGTGTGAAAGAGGATCCGTTGCAGTAGGAGAAGGCTAGACATTTTTCAGAGTCCCACATTCTCGATTGGATTATGTGTTTCTCCGTAGCAAGCAATGCTTGGCTTTCATGAAAAGAGCACTTTGAAGGGAGTTTGCTAAAAGCACGGTCACTCAATCACTTTGGGCACGTCACTGTTGATGGTGTTATTCACGTATAACTCCAGATGGGCTTCTGCCTCCCAAATTAGATCACTGAAAAATGCCACGTGAGAACTACAACTTCATTCATGACGAGGACATTAGGATGAGGACAAAACAGAGCTCCTCTCGTTAAAAGCATGATGCGCGGACACACACGGTGCGGTAGGAAGACCAGGGCCTTTTTGGGGAACAGAGGAGGGGTGTTAATTTTCAGTAACAGGAAACGATGAATAATGTAAAATTGCACCAACTGGTTGCTCTGCGCTGTGCCCGGTGGTCCTGTGTGCCAGAGATCTCCCATTAATCTAACAATCCTGAGAAGTCTTTGTTTTCTAACTTCATACTCTAATCACCTGGGATTATTGGTTTGCCTTGTATTTCCTTAGACAATCGTTCTCCATTTAGGAAAAGAGGGTGCATAATGCGATAGTTAAAGGCTCTTTCCATTTAGAACTGTTTTTGCGGTTATGATGAAGGTCAGGTATGGCTTTAGAAAGTCCCAATTCTCCCTACGATGGCGCCGCCCACGGCTAGAGGGCTCTGAGCCTCCGTACCTGAGTTCAGGGAGGGTCAGGCCCCTCTCCTCCCTCACGGGAGCCTTGGGTTGGAGAAAAGTGAATGAGAAAGTCCTTATATTCCTAGGTTGGAGGAATAAGCGCCCAGAGCATCTCTCACTTTCGGGGACGTCTTCCCCTAGCTGCTACCCACTGGGCTTGAGATGGGTCCCCCAGCGGCGACTTTCGCCTCCCTGAAGTGGGCCTCTGGGGGCACACCCACTGTCCCCACGGTGGCTCCCCGGGGCCTGCCCGGCACACAGCGCACCCCGGCGGCCGCGCGGCTTCCCTCTCGCCCGGGACGCTTGGCTTCCGCAGAGCTCGCGGGTCCCCTTCACTGCCCGGTTTCCAGGGTGCTGGCGAGCCTGCGAGAGGTCCTCTCGGTCAAGCCCTGGGACATCCCGGGGCGGCGGCACCCTGGAAACCCAGGGCCGTGACTCTGCAGAAGGCTGGCCCAGAGCGGGGCAACTTGGCCGCAGGTGAATTGGGAGGGCCTGGGACGGAGGGCCCTGCGCCTCGGACGGAGGCATCCCTGCCGGGCTGCGAAACCCACAGGCCGGCGCCGCCACCACGGACCCGGCCGGCTTCAAGTCCTGGCAGCTGCCGCAGCGGGACCAGGACTCCGGCGCTGCGCGGCTTGACCATTGCTGGGATTTAACCTTTGTCAGAAGAGTTACCAGGTAAGCAAGACCTCCCTAGAACTCCCGGCCTGCACAAGGACGGTGTCCAGGAATTGACCGCTCTCTCCTGCGGAATTTTCCACCCGCCCAGACCCCCGGCGGACCCCGCCCCGCATCCGCGCTCACAGCCCTGCCTCCCGCCGCCCCTAAATCTTGGGCAAAACTCTAGACACCGTCTGAGCCCCCGCCCTGCAGCTCCGGAAGCCCCGAGCCCACCCCGGTCCCAGGGGCTTCGCTCGCCCTCCGTCGCCCCCCGCGCTGATCCCTGGTACCGACAGGACCACGGGGACGCCCCAGGGCAGGTCCGCCTCTGAGCCTCTCCAAGGGGACAGCGGTCGGTGTTGACCCGGTGCCAGCGCCCTGACCGGGCTGCGCGCACCCTTGCCCGTGAAGAGGAGGCTCTGCGGGGAGGGTCGCGGCGCGCTCGCTCAGGGCACGGGGGAGCGGACCCTCAAGGGCCTGGAGGACTCAGGTCCGCACCGAGCGGACCCGGGGTCTGGAGGGACCTCCGAAGCCTGGGGAGTTGGTTGCGCAATCCTGGCAGGATCCGGCCTCCTGCGGGCAGGCTGAGGGTGACTCCGGGAGGAAAGGTTCGAGCCTCAGTCGGCAGCGGCCATCGGGCAGCCGGTTGCTGGCCGCCTGGATCGGAGGGCGACGCTGGCACGGAGGACGGTGCGGACCCCTAAGGGGGGCTGAGGACAAGGGGCATCACCCCGGTAGCTCCAGACCCCCCTGGAGTCCCTCGTCGTTAGAGATCTGAAACGAACTTCCCACTTTTTTTTTTTTTTTTTTTTTTTTTTGACAGGCAGGAGTGGACAGTGAGAGAGAGAGACAGAGAGAAAGGTCTTCCTACTTTTGCTCTGGTGCCCTTTGGGTAGGGACGCCCGGCAGAGCGGTGGCCTGGAGTCCTAAGGGCGGGGCCGGGTGTCACTGGAAATGGATCTTGTGACTTATTTGTCTTTCCTCCCTGCCCCTTGAAGTGCTTTGAGGTCTTAGTTCGGGGCTCTTTAAATGCTCTTTTTTCTAAGATCTGTTAAGAGTTGACTGGCAAAGAAAGCAGTGTGCGAGCTGTCGCCTCGCCGGGTTAAGTGCTTACTGGTGACATGGAGCCACCAGTAGGAGCAGGGAACGTGATGTTTTCCCCAGGAGTGCCTACAACCGCAGATACTAACAAACCCTATACCCAAGTAGTTGTCAACAAGTTCATGGCCAGTGGACATTATGAACAGACTCTTCATGGATTTCAAAATGCCCTGCACCATGAGATTTTGAAGTGCCTTTGTAGATCACCTTTTTGCTTATACACCCATACCAATGATAAAGTTTAAAACTAGAACATGCCAATATTAGTATTAAAACAATTATAGCAATGTACTGTAAAAAGAGTTATGTGAAAGCTATCTCTCTCTCCCTCAAAATACTTTATTGTGCTTTCACCTTTTACTTGAAGTAAGCCATTACTGACTTTTCTTTGAAATTTCTGAAGTGTGCCACCACAGCTACATTTGCACATTGTGGCCACTGTAAAATAAGGGTTACCTCAACAAAAGCATCGCAATGTTGTGACAATCTAGTGAATAACCACAATTGCTAGTGACATTGGGTGCATAGCATATGTCACACAGGTATGCTAGACAAAGGGATGCGTCATCTCACAGAGCAGGATGGAATGAGATTTGATTCCACTACACAGAATGGTGTGAAAGTGGGAGTTTATGAACTGCTTATTTCTGTGTCTTCTATTTAAGATTTTTGGACTGAAGTTGACCACAAGTAACTAAACTTCAAACTGCAAAAGGGGGCCGGGACCGCAGCTCACTAGGCTAATCCTCCACCTAGCGGTGCCGGCACACCAGGTTCTAGTCCCGGTCGGGGCGTCGGATTCTGTCCTGGTTGCCCCTCTTCCAGGCCAGCTCTCTGCTGTGGCCAGGGAGTACAGTGGAGGATGGCCCAAGTGCTTGGGCCCTGCACCCCATGGGAGACCAGGAGAAGCACCTGGCTCCTGCCTTCGGATTAGCGCGGTGCACTGGACGCAGCACGCCAGTCGTGGCAGCCATTGGAGGGTGAACCAACGGCAAAAGGAAGACCTTTCTCTCTGTCTCTCTCTCACTCTCTCACTATCCACTCTGCCTGTCAAAAAAAAAAAAAAAAAAAAAAGACCAATCACTGGGCTGGCATGGTGGCACAGCAGGTTAAGCCAAGCGCCATGTAGGAGCCACCCAGTGATTGCTCTTAAGAAAACAAACAAACAAACAAAAAAACTGCAAAAGGCGAACATGTGGAAAATACTGCAGTTAGAACTATGAGCTTGTCTGAGGAGGGGCTAGTTCAAGGAAAGCATCTAGGTTGGAAAACAGTAAAGGTACATTAAATTACAAGGGCAGGTCACATTACAGAGGCTCTAGAACATTCTTGTGAAAAATCACAGAGATCCACTGAAATTCATGAACAGTTTTTGAGGAGAGTTAAGTGGTAAAATCTGTGGCTTAAGATCAGAAATTTATGGCAGTGTTTATTATTCTCTCAGGAACATCAATGAAGTTACTCCCAAAGGATCTCCAATTCAAGAATAGGAGGAAAACAGTGATTTCTTTATTGTAGTTTTTCTCTAAGATTTTAATCTGGTAAAGGGCATTCTGATTCTCCTCAAGGAAGATGCAGGATTTTCTAAATTCCTAGGAAGACAGGCATGAGATAAGTATTCCACATGTCATTGGACCAATCCAAGTCTAAGAAGCTGAGAGATGTAAGAAATGCCTTGTCGTCTATTTTGAAATTGCTCACCTAATTTCTGATTTGATCCTCTATTCCCAGATGGCAGAAATACAAGGATTTATCCATTTCCCCGATAGATGTGTCTGTGTTCTGGGGTCCTCCGGTGCCAAGGAGTTAGGGCACTGGAGAAGGGTGTGGTGTCACTCACCTGGCTCTCCGTGCCAGCATCTGCTAAAATGTTCTCCTTGCTCTCTGGTCCAGAGGAGTCGGCCCGTGCAGCTGCTGCTGAGACATAAATTTCTATGCCAAGTGGATTTATTTGTTACCACTACAGAATAATGGGGTCAATGCAAACAATTCTGCTGACCTATTCTATGTTGAGGGACAAGAAACTCTATGGAAATGTACAGGGCTCCATCTGTCTCAGGTCATTGAGCAATCTCTTCTGTGAAACCTTCTTTTTGGATTCCATTCAGGGAAGGGGACTCATTTCCCATAACATCAACAGGTCTGCATCTTCCCAGGAGTTCCCCACCTAAATTCTTAAGGCACCGATTCATTCTTCCTTCCTAGGGACTCAATGTAACACAGCATTCCTTCTTCCTCACACTCTGAGGCGATGACCTAGCTATCTAAAGGGCAGAAAGGTGGAGGGAAGAAACACCGGAAGGGAGAAAACCCTGTTTTTATTTCAAAGGTATTTCCCAGCAGTCTTGGAAAGCCCTTTAGAAAATGCTGGTCTAAAAAACAGACGGTTGTGGGTGGGGTTTGGACAAGGCGTTAAGTTGGAGCTTCGATGCCCACATCCCTTACTGGAGTGCCTGGTTCAACTCTCAGGTACTTCCGATCCGGCTTCCTGTTAATGCACACCCTAGCAGGCAGCAGAGAATGGCTCAACGACTTTGGTTCTGTCACCCATGTGGGAGACTGGGATTGACTTCCAGACTCAGGCGATATGAAGTGTTAAAAACGGATGAAGAAAAGATTGTGGTGTTGATGCTGCCTTGACTGTTGACTATGTGTTGCACACTACAGGAATAGCCATCCATCACAATGAATGCCCTCTTAAGAGCATGTCTCGTGGTCCCTTCTCCAATCCCATCCTCCACTGAACCTGAGCTTGATCATGTGCCTCTGGGCTTTGACCAGAGGGATTAGCAACTGTGAAACACACAGAGGTTTGTTTGGTATCTCTTGTGGCTAGAAGTTCTTTCTTGTGCATATACAAAAGGTGGGACTTGCCTGTTGAAAGCATAGAGACCAACAAAAAGACAGCACAAGTTGAAAAACCAGTAGGGTATCCCCAGTGGCACTGTCAGTTGACAGCAAGTCTGTGAGTGACCCAAATGAGACCAGAATGCCCCAGCTGAGCCTCTAGCAAAGCCCTAATAAGGAGTAAGTGACATAGTTACTGAAGCTAGTAAGTTACGTAGCAGTTTTAGCTTTTATTTCATGAAAAATAAAAGCAATAGAATGAAACACAGAATTTCATAGAAAGATAGTCTGATACATATGTCAGATTCTAAGGGGAGAGAATCTGAAAGAAAATTGACTTTTTTAGCCGGCGCCGTGGCTCAATAGGCTAATCCTCCACCTAGCGGCGCTGGCACACCGGGTTCTAGTCCCGGTTGGGGCGCCGGATTCTGTCCCGGTTGCCCCTCTTCCAGGCCAGCTCTCTGCTATGGCCAGGGAGTGCAGTGGAGGATGGCCCAGGTGCTTGGGCCCTGCACCCCATGGGAGACCAGGAAAAAGCACCTGGATCCTGGCTCCTGCCATCGGATCAGCGCGGTGCGCCGGCTGCAGCGGCGGCCATTGGAGGGTGATCCAACGGCAAAGGAAGACCTTTCTCTCTCTGTCTCTCTCTCTCACTGTCCACTCTGCCTGTCAAAAAATTTAAAAAAAAAAAAAAAAAAAATTTAAAAAAAAAAAAAAAAAAAAAAAGAAAATTGACTTTTTTGCTTGGCACACTTGGTATAATGGTGAGTTATTTTTTTAAGCAGGGTTTGTCATGCCCTGGACTCCAAATTAGACCATGTCTCAGGATGTCTCAGACGCTGGCAGCATTCTGTTTGTTATCAGACAGTTAAATTCCTGCAGGCACCTGCAGCTTCTTGGTAATTGTCCTGACTCATTTGGCACTCCCCTACGGAAGAGATGGCATCTTCTCCACAAGTTTTCCAACAGCTTTCAATAAGAAACTGTACAAGGGAACTCTGAAACACATGGGCAGAAAGATGATGTACTTTTACATTTGGCATCATTATACATGACATTTCTTAAACGAATATTGGACCCAATCAAAATGTAGGACCAACTTTCTCTGAGAACTGATGGTAGTGTCACAGTTTTGGGCACAGATCTTTCAATACTTCTAATCAGTGGCTTATCATTATCATTTGTGGCCTACACTAGTTCTTATTTTCATTTAATCTTCCTAGAATGTTTGGGTTAAGATGTACTCATTTTAAAATTTGTAAAGCATCCAATAGGCACAAACTAGGAAAATACCTCTTCCATGAAGTAATCTAAACTCGAGAAGCAGATTCTTGGTGGGTTCTTACATGATAGGAAGCAGGTGGAGAGAAAATGTCTGCTTTTGTAATTGAAGTCCCTCCTTGTGCACTGCCTGCTTTGCCTCACCCTTGCATTCTGGATGAGGTTGGGGAAGTGCTGAGGTCCTGCTGGACATTTTGTGACTCTATTAGGATATTCTGGAATTTTCATATCCCACCAGCAGAGAAGAACTAGGTTCCAGGCAGATCTCTGCATGAGTTACAACTGGCAGAGGAAGTCAATGTGTGTTACCATGCTGCCCAAGCCAACAGGGCAGTATCACCCAACTTTTCTGGTCACCATAGCTACTACCACTGCCTAGAGGAGGACACTGTGGCCAGTGGTTGCACAGCCCTCAATGTTGAAAGCCAAAGTTGAACCTTGCTTTGTCCAACCCCAAAGCAAAGGTTCATTTCCGTCACATCACATGACGTTTTTCTTTCTCTCTTATATAGTCAATCTGGTGTTCTGACTCTTGGATGGGAAAGAAGTAATTCATCTCACTGAAGTTCCTGCTTAATATACCACTTTCCCTTACCTACCAGGAAGGGTAAATGACCTGCTCCTCCAGGGCAGTAATTAGCGGGTGCACTGAAAAATGCTCTATAAGAATTAATATACTGAATTTCAGATTCAAAGTGAAAACAGTGCTCCCAAGGGTATAAAAATGAGACGTCTCATTACCTTTTTCTTCAATTCCTTTTCTAGTTCTGAGCTTCTGGAAAGAGGTGGCCCAGAGCAGGTTAAAAATGTCATTTGGTTGAATGAGGCATGATGAGTGATCTTGTATCTTGTATAAGGATCCAAACAGGTAATAGAGGACAATCATATTGGCTTTGGCAGATGATGTAAAAGCCTAAACACAGAAGAATGTATGCTTAAAGCAAGACATTTAACTCAGGAAGTTACACATCCAGAGAAAAAGAACAGAGGGTAGTGTCTACCCCTGGTATAATCCAATGAAAACACTGAGGAATATACCTATATGTCTTCAAAATACTGTCTATAATGTTTCCCTGAAACCACAATACCATGTTTTAAATTGTACAACTATTATTAATACCTCATTTGACATAAGTATATTTAAAACATGTGTCACATTCCACGATGTGATCAACTCAAAGATTACAGATGAATGTAGATGGAAATTAAATATGAAAGGCTCCTTTGGCTTTTGAGGTTGTAGCACAAGAATGCTACTTTGGGACAAAAGCTCAAAGGGTCACTTAAGAGACTCATTTCAGGTATGAATTCATACAAACATTTTTCATTGAGTTCAATTCCTGAACCACTTATAGACTTCTCTGGTTGGCTAACTCCTTGACAATCTTATGCAAAGACCACAGGTGAGGGGTCCGCTAGTATCGGTCCTGAACCAGTGGATTTTCTCCTGTATCAGTGTCTTATATTCAAGACATTTACAAAGGTCTAGGGTTATATATTCATCATTTTGGGAGAGGAACAAGAACTAAAGGACAGTGAGAAGGCCTATGTTCCCTTCTAGACCGGCCTCCAGGTGTGTGACAAAATGGAGTGCTTTGACATAGGTCATTATTTTAGTGAGTAAAATGATAAAATAAAGCCAATATTTTTCTAGAATATACTGGTTTATTTTAAGGCTTTCACAGAGTAGAATAATTATTGTATCTTCACCTCTGAATCAAGTTTGTCTTGTCCTCATCTTTTAGTCCATTTAGAAGTCAAGGCCTGAGGTGGGAGCAAGTTCCTCTCTACTCTCACTACTGTGGGTACTGTGTTAAATGGGGTCACTGTTAACAAAAAATACCAAAGGTGGTAAAAGGGAAAGAAGGCAAAACTGTGGGAATCCTTCCTGAACCAATTTGAAACTGAAGGTGTTAAGAGACAGGAGAGGGAGTGATGAAGTGAACGGATGTTTGGATGGCACCATTTGAGCATTTAGTTGTTGATTCATTAAAAGGCAAATTTTTTGCTGCCTGTGGCAAACATCTGTAACAGCTTCCAAAACCCTAACCAGAGTTTTCTTTTGGAAAGTCGGCTTTTGTAAGTGTGAAAGCATCAGATGCAGGATTTTCATTTGGGTCAACATTCTGTATGCAGAAGGGTATCCTTCGACACTGTTTTTCAATAAAGTTATTCATGATATTATTGTTTTATACGGTGTATTCAGGCTGAAGGAGAATAGGGTCATCTGTGATGATCAAAGAAAGCATGTGGAACTGATGGGGTTTGGAACAGGCAATGGAGTATACTTTCCATGTGCACATTGTGACATGTGTTCAGAATCTCCATTCTTGAAGCTTATTGTTGTTCTTGGGCAATCCTGGTGAAGGAGAATCACCACAGAGCTTCCATGTTGTGCATGGATTATGCTAGAACTCTCCTTTACCTTTAAGATGGCTGCTACCACCAAAGTGGATTGGTTCTTCCAGTCCACTTTGTGTCCAGAATTTAGTTTCTCTTTTAGGACTTTACATGATTTTAGATAGGCACATGCCCAGAAGATGCCTTTTGTGAATGGACCTTTTTGATTGATAAAAGAAAGTGTATCATATGGGCCAAATAAAATTACATGAAACTTAGCTAGAGTACGCCAGATTACAGACCTGGAAAGAAAAGAGTGAAATCAACTTTGATGATTTAATTTTGGTATCTCTGAATACATTTTGTACCCGAGGGAATGAACCTCTTCAACACTTGATTTAACAGCATCGTCCTTTCCAGTGGACTTGTAAATTCCAAATTCTCTGTTTCAAGGACTCTGTAGAATCACCCTCTTGTGAGGTGTCATTCTGTGCTCATTTTTTTCCAAATATTGATGATTTTCCTCCAGTGTGCACATCTTTTTGCTAGACTCATTTTCTCTTTGTTTATTCCCCTTCCAGTGACTACATACCCTGAGGCTACCTCCAAAAGTTCCAATTCTCTTTTAAAACTGAGATAAAACCTGTTGCCTCTTAAACTTTCTCTGGTTGCATTTCCTTCTCAACAGTCTTTCATTTCCTATTACTCTTTGTATCTAGTGCAGAAAGAGAATACATTACACAGGTATTCTAAAGCATTCTCAATTATTCCCACAGTGACCTTGGAAATATAAATAATTTTACTAAAGCTTTTCTTAATCCTACTGGAGAGGTAAGGATGAACTCTCTCATAGACTCCCCTAAAGTTTACTGTGAAAGATGGAATGTCTACTCTGATATCTACTAGGTGTCTAACATGACACATTTCTTCACATCTAGCATAAAATCCCTCAACTTTAGTGGAGAGCCAGCAGAAATACTGGACACTTCATAAACATTACTACTGACAATTGAATACACTAATTTTGAATGACATAGGCAATTGTCTGTAGGGTTTATTTGGCAAATTCTGTTAGCATGGAAAAATGAACATATGTCACAGGATGAACTTTTATGTCAAAGCACTTGAGATACAAAAGAAAAAATAGGAGTTATGTTGAGGTTTAGAAGTGAGTAGAGTAAATGAAGAGGAAATAAAAGGAGCCTTCAGATGAGCCAAAGGTTCAATAAGAGCTGAGGAGATTGAGGGGGAGGAGCTTACAGAGAATCAGACACACAGAACCCATTCTGATTTGTCTGAGCATGTGGTGTATGGGGGTCTTTGATAAACCTAGTAAAATACAGTAGAGGATTTTTTTGTCTTATTGTGCTTGTCTTATGAGTCTACAATACATAAATCAGACTTTTAATCTTGCATTCACAGTAACAAAACTTCTCAGACAAAAGCCAGCAGCTACCCAATGACTTTGCCATTTGTAGAGAGACTGGGTTGAGAAGGCTCAACCCTTCCCACATGTTCTCACCAAAGGTGGGCTATAGAAGACCAAAGTTAACACCTACTAAAGAGATAAGAGAGGTTGTCATTCTCACAGATATCTTGGAGGAGAAATCCAAAGAGTTGTCCTTGCTGAGGTGTGAGCAGAGCATGATCTTAGAGTAGGCTGGTCCAGCTCCTGTTAGTATCCTGCTGAAACAGCTGGCTTGTAAGAGAACATCCTCTTTGAACTGGACTCTGGTGGGGAATCTGAGGAAGATGTGATGTGAAATTATTTTACTATTTCTAAGCAATAGCAGGTTTGTGAAAAGGGCTAGAAAGAAAGGCATTTGTTGTGTAGAAAAGCCTGTATTTATAAATTAACTCCTGGGGTCCACGTATTCTGGGTGAATGTGCTCTTCTCAAACTCCCACGAACTGGTAGTGAAATCTGAGCTACAACAGTCTCAGCACCAATTCTCCTAGTGGGAATATCACCTATACTGTGCTAGCCACAGTCTGTTGCACTGTGTCATCAGGAACTTAGCATGTAGAGGTGCAAAGTACCTGATGCTAAGTTAAACCAGTGAGCTCAAGAGTTAGAGATCTCATTTGAAAAGTGTAAAAGCATTGAATATCCACATCAAGTTGAAAGTGACCATCCTCTTTCATGTTAAGTCTCCTCCCACTCTGAGATTTCCCGTTTGACATTTGGAATGCTTGACCACTGCCACTTAAAACTGATTATAAGAATTTGCTTAACCTGACACAAACTGCCTGAGCCCATTCCTTAGCCATTCTCTGGCCCCCTGAGTATGGAGGGCTGGCAACCTCAAGGAACTCCATGGTGGACCCATTTTCAGTTTCTTCAGCTGGTGTTCCTGGTTGTGTGGGATGATCCTCTATGGCTTTGTTCTTAGTGACAACTGGCCAGGAATACCAGAATCATTTTTAACTACTCATCAGCCCCTGCAAAATGAATGCTGACCAAGAATTGCTTCTCAAATAGAAGGTGGTCAGCAACAGACAGCTGAGTCCAAAGTTTCTACTGCTCAGCTATGCATCTCTTTTCAATAAGGTATGGTAACTTTTTTCTCAGATAACACCCATCTACCAAATGCTATGAAAGTCAACTGGGAAGCCGAGGTGCAGCCTGATAGACATGTTAGGTACACATCCACTTGGCACTTCAGGAGCATTGAGTGTATACACACAGGAGGATAATACTTATGGTGGTGAGTCAGAAATATCATATTGGGCTCCTGGCTTTTCCACTTCATGGCGAAGCTACTCAGAATTTTTTGATTTTCACTTTGCTCAATTTAACAAGAGTGTTGCTTCTCTGACCTCTTCTTTGTGCTGAGTAACATAACACTCCATTCAGTAGGAGCCCTGCTTCCTAGAAGCCCTGACCAACCTCATTTTATTCCTCTCTTATTTGGTCTAAGGCAGTCTAAAGCATGATTGCCCTCCCCCTAAAGCAGATTATACCTCAAATCTCTATTCAGTGACATGATCTTTAGAAGATACGCATTCATTAAGCAATGCCAGGGGTACACAGAATTCATGTCAACTATTTTCAAAGTAAGAAAGCAAATGCATCCTTAAATCCAGAATCCTATTCCTGTGGCTCAATATGTGCAAACATTTGTTGAAGTTACATATTAATGTATAGCTTGTTTGGTTTACTGCAACTGAGATTCCTTAGGGACAAACAGTTGGTCCATAATCAAGCTGTGATTTGATTACAGGGCCAAGAATAGCTAAGGTATGAGCAGAAGAACAGTAAAGCTCAGCCTGCACCAAGGAACTAATGGAGTCAGCAGCAAATAAATGATTATATAAACATATATATCATAAAATCACTGGTACTGCATTCCTAGAAATATATACAAATCATACAACAATATATATCATACAGTGATAATGGAAAGATGGAATAGGTATTTGTTGAAAGATTTTCTCAAATGTGTTTGAAAAGTTGCAAAATTTGTAAAATTGCAATCAAATCATAACTTTATTTTCTTGCAAAACATTTTATAATCATTCATAAATTTTTCATGAAATTCATTTCCTGAACTTTGGTACACCACAATAAAATTAACTTGTTATATCTCAACTGGATACTTTAGACACATGGAAGAATAATAAGACAACCTTATTGTGCTAGGATTTATGTGACAACTAACACCAACTTTATGTTGATGCATGAATGGAAAAATGGTGAATTCATTGATGCTTTATGGAAACATGTTGGTGACAGTGCCCCAAAGAAATCACACATACAGATGGATAACTCATTCTGTGAAGGGAGAGGATGATGAAGTCAAAGCCTGCAGTGGCAGAACCTCCACATAAATTAGAAAAAAAAAATGAATCTTCCTCATGCCCGAATGGGAGAGAACTACCAATAAATAGCAGAAAACACAAAAATCCATAGAATCAAGGAAGGTTTGACTTTCACAACAATGCCTGAAATGTTATCAACTAAACAAATGATCTAAAAACATGACTAAAATTGTTTTTCCTTAGTATAAGAGATACATGGTCACTCTCATAATAGAAATTCAGAGATTACTGAACAGAATGTGAGGACTTGATTCAAACTCAGAGAAAGCCTCCAAATATTTTAGAAAAATAGTATTCAGCAAAACAAAAAAGGTGACAACACTCAGTGTTGCATAGTGGAATAAATATAAAAACAGGAAGAAAATTCTTTATCTAATTCAGTGATTCACAGCAAATACTTCAAGTGAAGTTATTAAATGCAAGTAAACATTTTTGAAAAGTCATTCTTAATGTGAGGTTAAAGAAGGTATAGGGAAAACAAAACTCCCAAGGAATTATGCAGTTTTAATCTTCAGCAACTCAAAAAATATAAAAGAGGTGGGAAGCCACATACCAGAGGTGATCTTCACATCTCATATTTCAGAATTTTTATCATTCACAACAGTTGCTTTTCCAACATATCCTACAGGCAACAGGCCTCTCAAGGCCCTGGATTCCAGAAGGGTGTTTGCAGCCTCTGTTGAAGGAAAAACCAAAAATATCTCAGTGTTAATATTTTCAGATCAGGACGATTCCCAACCTTTCATACATTTTCAAAATCAATATCTGATATCAACCCACCATGTGTTTTCCTGAGCCTCCTGAAACATCAGGGAGAAAAGACAAAGTGGAATTATGAAAGACCTAGGGACAAATTAAAAATGTTTTGGGCAAAGTGAACTCATTTTTGCCATTGCATCTTTACATACTTTATTTTCATTGGTAATAAAACTATTGGATGAACTTTTTGAATGAATAAAGCTACTGGATGAACTTTTTGAAGTGTCCTTGGATATAGGAGATGGGAAAGGAAAGCTCACTTGGAAGGAGATGGTGTGACGGAAAGAGAACCTTCATTGTTGCAGTGTGACCCAGTGATAGAAAACATGAAGCAAAATGAACTGTCTTCATTTAACAAAGAATTCAGTTCTTCCTGCATGGAAATCGAACATTTCAAGCAAAGTAGGAAAATCCATGAAAACAGTTTTGAAAAAGAAATTCCCAGAGTAAGGTTAAAGGAAGTGAAGGGAAAATGAAACTCCCAAACAGCTATGCAGATTCTAATCCTCAGTAACCCAGATAATATAGAAAGAAGAGGTCATTTTCCACTTGAGAACTTTGGTCAGTCACAACAACTGGAATTTTGCTGTTCCCAGCAGGAGGCAGGCCTGCCTGGACATGAGACTCCAGAAAGGTGTTTTATAAGGCTTTTAGGTTGAATGAAACACAAAACTTGTCTCAGTGTTAATATTTTCAGATACCGAGAGCTTCTCTTCTTGGTTTCTGGTATTGATACAAAACATTTTCTAAATCCATGCTTCGTTTCCTCCCGCTATGTATTTTCCAGAGGTTTTCAGACATCATGTAGAGAAGTTCATGATGATATTTTGACAAACCATGCACAGACTTCAAGCACTTGGGAAAACGTCACCTCATTCTTTCTATTGCATTTGCAGTGTTTTATGATTATCTTCGAAAATGAGTTCTGCACGAACACTTTGGATAAAGGAGAAAGGAAAGGAAATATCCATCAAGAGGAGTTGGTAATTGAAAGTGCTCATTCAGTGTTCCACTGCAAATCAATGAGAAAAAAACATGAAATACAAAGCTTCGCTTAGTTTTAGTACCTCACAGACAATTGTCAACCAAAGAATTTCTAGACAGAATGAAGATTTCAAGCAAAGGTAGTAAACTCATGCAAACTGTTTTGAAAAAGTCATTGTGTGAAGTTAAGGGAAGTGTAGGAAAGCCAAAAGTCCCAAGGCATAAAGATTCTCTTCTTCAGGAACTCAGAAAAAAGAGATGGGTATATGCATACCACCACTGAGCTTCCCATCATCTTCTCCCTGAGAATTTTAGCCAGTCACAACAGTTGTCTTTTCAGCATTTCTGGAAGGCAGCAGATCTGCCTGGGCTCCTGATTCCAGAAAGGTGTTTGCAGCCTCCGTTGAAGGAAAAGCAAAAAGTTGTCTTACTGTTAAGATTTTCAGACACCTAACGAGTCCCAACTTATCAAATTAGTACCAAATATTTTCAAAAACCCATGCCTCATTTGATCCTGCAAGGTATTTTCTGACCTTACTGAAAGATCAGTGCAAAAAGATGATGAAAATGGCATTATGAAAGAACTCTGGACAGATTAAAAACACTTGGGTCAAAGGGAACTCACGCTTGCCATTGCATTGTGACACATTTTTACCTTTGAATACAACTTTTTTATAAACTACTTGAAATGTCCTTGGAAAGGAAAGGTCACAGGGAAGGAGCAGGAAATGTGGAAAGCAATCATTCAGTGTTTTACTGTGGACCAGTGATGGGAGACATGAAGCAAAATGGTTGTCTTTGTTTGACAGGAAATTCAGTTCTTCCTGCACAGACACTGAACACTTTAAAGCAAAGTTGGAAAACTCATGCCAACATTTTTTAAAAAGAAATTTTCAGTGTAAGGTTAAAGGGAGTCTGGGGAAAATGCAACTCCCAAGCAGATATGCATATGCTAACACTGAGTGATTTTAAAATAAAGAACAGAGAGCTTGGTAGGTACTCATCAACACTGGGATTCCCCTCATCTTTGGCCTAAGAATTCTGGTCAGTCGTAAGGACTGGAATTTCTATGTTTCCAGCAGGTGGCAGGCCTGTCAAAGAAAAGCAAAAGCTGGTCTCAGAGTTAATACTTACAGAGATACCAAATTTCCTCAGTTTCTGATATTCGTACAAAATATTTTCTAAATCCATGTTTCATTTCTTCCCACTGTGTAGTTTGCCAAGTTCTTGAGACCTCATGAAGAAAAAGTGTATGAAAATCATTGTGACAAAGCAATGAAGACTTCAAAAGTTTTTGCTCAAAGGCAACTCACCCTTTCCATTGCATTTGCAATGCTTTATGCATATCTTTGAGTATGACTTTTGCATTAACACGTTGATGTCTCCTTGGATAAAGGAGAAAGGCAGGGAAATATCATATGGGAGGAGCTGGTAAATGAAAGTGCACATTCAGTGTTCCACTATCTCAAGGGCAATCCAAACTGAGGAATTCACTTCTCGCTGAACAGAATGTGAAGATTTCAAGCAATGGTAGTAAACTCATGCAAACTGTTTTGAAAAAGTCATTGTTGGTGTGAAGTTAAGGAAAGTGTAGGAAAGCTGAAAGTCCCAAGGAATAAAGAAGATTCTCATCTTCAGGAACTCAGAAAATCTAGAATTAAGAGATGGTTGTATGCATGCCACCAATGAACTTCCCATCATCTTCTTGAGAATTTTAGTCAGTCACAACAATTGTCTTTTCAGCATTCCTGGAAGGCAGCAGATCTGCAAGGGCCTGTGATTCCAGAGAGGTGTTTGCAACCTCCATTGAGTTGTCTTACTGTTAAGATTTTCAGACACCTGATGATACCCAACTTAACTGAATTAGTACAAACCATTTTCAAACTCCATTTTGCATTTCCTCCCACCATCTATTTTCTGAGTTTCCTGAAACATTAGTGAGAAATGACGAAGAAAATAGAATTATGAAAGAACTATGGGCAGATTAAAAAGGTTTTTGGAAAAAGTGAACTCATCCTTGTCATTACATCCTTACATATTTTTATCTTTGACTATAACTGTTGCATTAACTCTGTAAAGTGTTTGGGCAAAGGTGAAGGGAAAGGAAAGATCAGACGGAATAGCTGGAAATGTGGAAAGCAATCTTCCAGTGTTCCACTATGAACCAATGATAGAAAACATGAAGCAAAACCATCGCATTCATTTAATAGGGAATTCAGTTTTTATTAGACACAAACTGAAGCTTTCAGGTAAAGATGGTAATCTCATGAAAACAGTTTCGAGAAAGAAATTCTCAGTGTAAGGTTAAAGGAAGTGTTGAGAAAATGAAACTCTGAAGCAGCTATGCAGATCCTAATCTTCAGTAACTGAGATAATAAAAAACAAAGAGCCTGGTGAGCATTCAGCAACAGTGGGCTTCTCATCATCTTTCACGTGAGAATTTAGGTCAGTCACAACAATTGTAATTTTGATGTTCCCAGCAGGAGGCAGGCATGTCTGGGCCTGAGACTCCAGAAAAGTGTTTCAGGCTTTGTTGAAGGAAACACAAAACTTGTCTCAGTGTTAATATTTCCAGACGCTGAAAGCTTCTTGGTTTCTGATAACTGATACAAAACATTTTCTAAATCCATACTTCGCTTCTTCCCACTGTGTGTTTTTCTGGGTTTTTCAGACATCAGGTAGAGAAGTCTATGAAGAACATATTGTGACAAACCACACACAGACTTCAAAAGCTTTGGGACAAAGTCAATTCATGCTTTCCATTGCATTTGTAATGCTTTATGATTATCTTTGGACACAACTTTTGCATGATCACTTTGAAGTCTTGGATAAAGGGGAAAGGCAGAGAAATACCAATCAGGAGGAACTGGCAATTAAAAGTGCTCACTTAGTGTTCCACTGTGAGTCAATGAGAGAAAAACATCACAGGGAAAGTGTCTCTTGGTGACAATTCTAAACCAAGGAATTTACTTCTTTTTGGACAAAAAGTGAAGCTATTAAGAAAATGTATAAACTCATGGAAACCTTTTTGAAAAAGGCTCACGTGAGGTTAAGGGAAGTGTAGGAAAACCAAATTTTCCAAAGAATAAATTCTTATCTTCAGGGACTCAGGAAATGTGGACTAAAGAGCTGGATGAACCCATATTAACAGCGAGACTCCCTTCATCTTCTTCTACTTGAGAACTCTGGTGAGTCACAACAACGGTGTTTTCAATATTTCCAAAGTCAGAGGTCTGCTAGGGCTTGAGATTCCAGAAAGATGTCTGCAGGCTGTGCTCAAGGAAAAGCAAAAAGTTTTCTTATTGTTAAGATTTTCAGATACCACAAGATTCCCAAGTTATCACATTGGTACAAAACATTTTCAAAACCCATGCTTCATTCCCCCCTCCACTGTGTATTTTCTGAATTTTCTAGAACATTAGTGAAAAAAGGACTATGAATTAGAATTATGAAAGAACTATGGACAGATTAAAGACTTGGAGCAAGTGGAACTCATGTTTGCTATTTTTATCTTTGAATAAAGCTTTTGCATGAACTTTTTAATGTGTACTTGGATAAAGGCAAAGGGAAAGATCACATAGAAGAAATTGGAAACATGGGAAGCCATCATTCAGAGTTCAACTGTGAACCAATTATAGAGAACATGAAACAAAGCAGCTGTTTTCATATACCAGGAAAAGTTCTTCCAGGACAGAAATAAGATTTCAAGCAAAGTTGGAAAACTCACACAAGCATTTTTGAAAATGAAATTCTCAGTGTAAAGTTAAAGGAAGTGTAGATAAAATGAAACTTCCAAGTTGTGCAGATCAATAATCTTGTTGGGCACATGCCAACAGTGGGCTTCCCATCATCTTCCACTTGAGAATTTTGGTCAGTCACAACAATTGGAGTTTCAGTATTTCCAACAGATGGCAGATCTTTCAGAGCTGAGATTCCAGATAGGTGTTTGCAGGCCCAGGTACAGGAAAAGCAAAAAGTTGTCTCAGTGTGAATATTTTCAGATATTGAAAGTTTCTAAGTTTCTGATATCAGTACAAAACATTTTATAAATTCATGCATCATTTCCAACCACTATGTGTTTTCTTGAGTTTTTGAGACATCATGAATAAAATTATATTGTGACAAAGTATGGAGAGACTGAAAAAGTTTTTAGAAAAATTCAATGCATCCTTTCCATTGCATTTGCAATGCTTTATGCTTATCTTTGAATATAAGTTTTGCATGAACACTTATAACTCCCTGGATACAGGAGAAAGAAAGGGAGAGATCCAATAGCAAGAGCTGCTAATTAAAAATGCTCAGTTCATGTTCTACTGCAAATCAATGATAAAAACATGAAATGAAAAGATTCTCTTAGTTTAGCTGGCTCATGAGCAATCCTAAATCAAGGAAATCAGTTATTCCTAGACAGACTTTGAAGATTTTTCACAAAAAAATTAGTCAACTCATGCAAATGTTTTTGAAAAAGTCATTCTTCATCTAAAGTTAAAGGAAGTGTTGGAAAAATAAATGTTCTTTTAAAGCTCTCATTTATAAATGAAGGCAAAATAAAAATTTTCCATGGAAAACTAAAAAAAAGCATTTGTCATGACCTGGATAGCCTTACAAATGACACTTAAGGATGTACTACACATAGAAACAGAGAAAGGTAATCAGCATCATGAAAGAACAAGAAAGCAGAAAAACTCCTAGCATTAGAGCAAATAAAATCCAAAACAAACAATATGGATATTTAGGGAAAGATGGCAGGACCAATTCATTATCAATAACAGTCTTGAATGTAAATGCACTAAATTCTCTAATTAAAAGATGCCGACTGGCTGAATATATCAGAAACCAAAACCCATCTATATGCTGCCTACAAGAAACACACGTCACCAATAAAAGTACACACAGAGTGAAAGCGAAAGGATAGTAAAGATATTCCGTGCAAATGGAAATAAAAAATGAGCAGGAGTAGCAAAACTCACATCAGACAAAAGAAACTTTAAGGCCAAAACTGTTAGAGAGACAAAGAAGGTCATTATGTAACAATTAAGGGATCAATTCAACAGGAAGATTTCACTACAGAAAATGTAAATGCACCCAATACTAGAGCATCCAGCTTATTAAAACAAATGATAATAGATCTAAAGAGAGACATAAACTCCATTACAATAATAATGAGAGACTTAAGCACCCCTCTTTCCTCAATGCAGCCAAAAAAATCTACAAAGAAACAACAAAGCTAATCTACACCGTGGACCACATAAATCTAAATCATAGCTACCAAACATTTCATCTCACAGCTGCAGAATACATATTCTTTTCAACATTCTTTTCATCAACACAGGGAAAATTCTCTAAGGACAAACCAATTACTAAGCCATAAAATAAGTCTCAGCAAATTAAAAAAAAAAAAAAAAAAAGCTGAAATCAGCATATGTCTTTTCTGACCACAATGGGATGAAGCTGGAAATTAACAACATGAGAAACTCTAGAAAATGTACAAACACATGGAAACTGAACAACATTCTCCTGAATGAACAGTGGGTCAAATAAGAAATCAAAAGGGAAATAAAAAATTCCTTGAAACAAATGAAAGTGACAACACAATACATCAAAACTTATGGAATACAGCTAAAGCAGTGTTAAGAGGAAGGTTTCTACTAATTAGTGCCTACAACAACAAATTGAAAACGTATCAAATAAATGATCTAACACATCTCAAAGACCTAGAAAAACAGAAACAAACCAAATTAAAAATTAGGAGGAAAGAAATAATAAAAAAGAAAAGAAACAAAATTGAAATTAAAAAACATACAAAGGATTAGTGAAATGAAGAGTAAGTTTTCTGAAAAAAACAATTGATAAACCATTGGCTCAACTAACCAAATTAACAAAATGAGTTGAAAAGGAGATATTACAACTGATACTACAGAAATAAAAAGAATATCAGGAATTATTACAACCAGCAATGATACAACAAATTGGAAAATCTAGAAAAATGGGTAGATTTCTGAACATATACAGTTTACCAAAATTGAGGCATGGAGACATAGAAAACCTGAATAGACCAATAATTAAGGCAAGACTGAACCAGTAATAAAGAGCCTCCCAACAAAGAAAAACACAGAGCTGGATGGCTTCACCACTGACTTTTATCAAACTTTTTATTTTAAGATTTTATTTTTTTGAGAGATAGAGTTAGAGACAGAGAGACAGAGAGACAGAGAGAAAGGTCTTCCATCTGCTGCTTCACTCCCTAAATAACCACAATGGCCGGAGCTGTGCCCATCTGAAGCCAGGAGCCAGGAACTTTTATTGGATCTCTCAAGTGGGTGCAGGAGCCCAAGCACTCAGACCATCTTCTCCTGCATTCCCAGGCCATAGCAGAGAGCTGGATAGGAAATGGAGCAGCAGGGACATAAACCTGTGCCCCTATGGGATGCTGGTGCAGCAGGCAGAGGCCCAGCCCACTATAATGCAGCATGGGCCCCTCTACCAAACTTTTAAAGAATAATTAATTCCAATTTTCCTAAATCTATTTAAAACAATTGAATTGGATGAAATCTCCCAAACTCTGTGGGGCCAGCATTACCTTAATTCCAAAACCACAAAAAGATACCACAAAAAAAGAGAACTGTAAACAAATATCCCTGATGAACATAGATGCAAAACTCCTCAACAAAATACAAGCCAGTCAAATCCAACACACATCAAAAAGATCATCCTCCCAGACCAAGTGGGATTTATCCCAGGATGCAGGGATGGTTCAGCATACACAATCAATAAACATGGTACATCACAATAACAAAATTAAGAACAAAAAACATATGATCATCTCAATAGATGGAGAAAGCATTTGAGAAAACACAACATCCTTTCATTATAAAAAACCTCTTAAAAATTGGGTATAGAAGGAACATACCTCAATACAAGGCAATTTATGACAAACCCACACCAGCATTATAGTGAATGGGGAAAAGTCTGAAGCATTTCCACTAAGATCTGGAGCCAGACAAGGATGTCCACTCTCACCATCAGTATTCAATATAGTTCTAGAAGATTTAGCCAGAGCCATCAGGCAAGAAAAAAATCAAAAGGAGATGAATTGTAAAGAAGGGGGTCAACTGTCCTTGTTTGCAGATGACATGATCTTTTATATAGGGACACCAAAGTACTAAGAGACTATTGAAATTCATAGAAAAAGTTGGAAAATTTGCAGGATACACAGCACACAAAAATCAGTAGCATTCATGTATACTAACAGTGCTCTGAGTAAGAAAGACAAGATCAGTCTTATTCACAATAGCTACAAAAAACTTAAATACCTTGGGATAAATTTGATCAAATATCTGAAAGACCACTACATGAAAACTACAAAACATTAACAAAAGAAAAAGATGAAAAAAAAAATGGAAAAACCTTTCATGTTTTAGATTAGAAGAATTCATATAATCAAAATGTCCATACTACCCAATGCAATTTATAGATTCAATGTGATCCCAATCAAAATACCAAGGACATTATTCTCAGATTTGTAAAATTCATAGGGAAACACAAGGGATCCCAAATAGACAAAACAATCTTAAGCAATAAAAACAATGCCAGAAGCATCTCAATACCAGATTTCAAGAGATAACTGTAATCAAAACAGCATGGTAATGGCAGAAAAAGACATGTGGACCAATGGAATAGAACAGAAACTCCAGAAATTAACGTATCTATAATCAATGGGCTAAAATCACTCCCTGGAGAAAAGAAAGCCTCTTCAACAATCTGCTTTTGAAAAATTGGATCTCTGCATGCAGAATTAAGAAACATGATCCCTATCTTATACCTTATAGAAAAATCATGGACCTAAAACTATGACCTGATATCATCAAATTCTAGAGGAGAACATTTGGGATACTCTGAAAAACATTAATATATGCAAAGACTTCTTGGAAAAGACCCCAGAAGTACAGACAATGAATTTAAAAATAGACAGACGGGAGTACATTAAGCTGAGAAGCTTCTGCACTGCAAAGGAACCACTCACCCAAGTGAAGAGGCAACTTACAGATTGGGAGAAAATATTTGCAAGCTATGCAACGGATAAAGGGTTAACGCCCAGGATCTATAAGCAGCTCAAGAAACTCGACCACCACAAAACAATCCAGAAAGAAATGAGCGAAGGACTTAATGGTCATTATTCAAAAGAGGAAATTAAAATACCCAACAGACACATGAAAAAAAGCTCAAGAGCACTAGCCATCAGGGAAATGCAAATGAAAACCACAATGAGGTATCACTTCAGCCCAGTTAGAACGGCTATCATCCAAAAATCAAAAAATAACAAATGCTGGTGAGGATGTGGAGAAAAAGGTACCCTAATACACTGGTGGTGGGAATGTAAACTTGTACAACCATTATGGAAGACAGCATGCAGATTTCTCAAAAAACTAAAAATAGACCTGCCATATGACCCAGCCATCCCAGTCTTGGAACATACCCCAAGGAAATGAAATTAGCATATGAAAGAGTTATCTGTACCCTCATGTTTATAGCAACTCAATTCACAATAGTAAGATATGGAATCGACCTAGATGTCCATCAATGAAGTGGATAAAAATATGATATCCAAATATGATGAAATACTACTCAATCATAAAAAAGCAATGAAATCCTGACTTTTGCAACAAAATACATGCAACTGGAGATCATTATGCTTAGTGAAAAAAGCCAGATCCCAAAAGACAAATAGCTAATCATTTTTCTCTGATTTGTGCTGTAGCTAATATATACGGTAGAAAAAATTTAATATATATAAGTTATTGGCATCTTAGGAATTGATTATTGTTTATAGTTCTTGTGCATATTGTTGCTGAACAATAGTCTTTCTGCTTTTTTATTTGTTGCACTCTTTATTTAGTGGAGCATTGAGTCTTTTCCTATAAAGTAAATTTAAAATGTTATTGCAAAAGTTAAAATGAAAGAATGGAAATGGGAGGGAGGGAAGTATTATGTTCTTAGAATTGTATCTATGAACTACATGAAATCTGTTCTCTATTAGTAAAAATAAACATTTAAAAGACTGAAAATTCTGATGGCCTATGTAGTGTTGGAGGTGTTACAACATTTAAAGAATTAGAATATAATAACATAGTTCAACAATACTGAGAATTTTGTTGTGAAAAACAATAAAAGAAGTGCTGATTGCCTAATTTGATCAGTCTGTGCTGTATCAATGTTAAATATTGCAGTATATCCCCCAAATTAACAAGTGTTACATGTTAATTAAAAAAAAAAAAAACTTGGTTAAGCCTCTGACATAATAAAATCTCCTCTAAAGTTTCTCAAGGAATCCTGTCTTTCCACTGACTCCCTAGGTTCTAACTTTGCAGACAACAAGCCTAGATGTTCTGCTCCCATTTGTGCTGATTAGGCAAGGGTCGGCGTCCTGGCTTTCTGGGACCCTCTCAGACTCCTAAAAAGGACAAGAGCAAGCCTTAGATCTCCTGCTTGTCCTTCCTCATGGTGATGGGAAGATAGAAGGGTGTGTAGACAGGACAACAGTCATCAGTGTAAAAAATAACAAACCATAGTAATCAAAGTAGTGCTCCAAATTCTCTTTTTTAGGAAATGATGGTATCTCATACGATTTGTAGACTAAGACCTATCCTAGTAGCTGACATATAGTAAAACATCAATTCATTTACTAGAGCAGCTATAAAAGCTCACATGTGTCCTTAATTTGGTGCAGTATAAATAGAAAAGTTACATAAGGTCACTAACATACTATCACATCACAGTTCCTTGTTAAGATTAAATGTTTTCATTACATAAATAAAGGAAAGCAAACCAAAGTTTGACTCTACGGCCAAACTCTTTGAGCTACATCAGACAGGATATTTTACAGCTCATGAAATGCTATACATTCATAGAAAAATAAAAGCAAAAGTATGAGGTTATTTTGAGGCAAAACAGCTTTTGAAATCCATGAACTGCTTTTTCATAATATGGATTTCCAAATATTAACAAAATTTTCTACATTAAATTTTTGCACAAAAATTAATATTTTTAATTCTACTTTTCCTGAAATCTTTTTGAAACACCCATGCAGTTGTAGCACTCTAATCTTTCAGTGAATGCAGTAACTTCTATAATATTTTGATAGTGATTATTTTTGGAATAGTTTATATCTTTTTTTTTTTTTTTTTGACAGGCAGAGTGGACAGTGAGAGAGAGAAAGGTCTTCCTTTTCCATTGGTTCACCCCCCAATGGCCGCTGCGGCCGGCGTGCTGCAGCCAGTGCACCATGCTGATCCGAAGCCAGGAGCCAGGTGCTATATCTTTCTGACATACATATATATGCACACACACAAACATGGGTTCCTAGGAAAAAAATTCTAACTCATAAGATTGAGTAGCTTATTCAAGTATTTTTTAAAGAATTTGAGAGCACTCTGAGACTTGGTACTGATGCATAGTATAGTAAGTACAAGGTAGTATGCTAAGTATAACCTGCTCCAGCTTTAAGTAAACTTCATTCTGGTTCGGGACCCGGCTGCTCCACTTCCAATCCAGTTCTCTGCTGTGGCCTAGGAAAGCAGTAGAAGATGGCCCAAGTCCTTGGGCCCCTGCAACTGAGTAGGGGACCCAGAAGAGGCTCCTCCTGGCTCCTGGCTTTGGATCGGCAAAGCTCTAGCCATTGCAGCTAATTGAGGAGTGAACCAGCGGATGGAAGACCTCTCTCTCTCTCTCTCTCTCTCTCTGCTTCTCCTTCTCTATGTAATTCTGACTTTCAAATAAATAAATCTTTTTGAAAAAAGGGAGGGGGAGAAGGAAAAATATTGACAAAGCAAAATATTGGAAAGAAGAAACATATAATTAGCATCAGAACCAAATAATACATTTTTCTATTTTTCCTTAGGCCTCCCAGAACAACAACTTCATAGCTGTCATATAACACTAGGAAATTAAGGCTGAGAAATTCCAGGAAATTTCCCTTTTTTTCTCTTAAAAAATCCCAGTAATTATATGTAATATATGTGCATGTTTAAAAGCTTTTGATGGTCTGTAACTTTTAAAATGCACAGCAAGCAAGCATAGAACACAGTAATTAAGTAACTGCCCACTTTGGGAGCTTCATAGCTGCTGGGTATTGGAAAAGCACACTTATGGAGAGGAGTTGTCAGCTCCTTAAAGGAAACACAAAATGTTAACTAAGTTTACAACAACAATGCATCTTACACCAGCCTCAGACAATTTTGAAAAAGATGGTTTTACTGAGGTAGGAAATTTCTTGACTCTAATATAAAAGTACAATGATTGATATGTGCAGCATGGATTTCCATTAATAAGAATTGGGGATAAGGGTGGGGAGAAAATGAAGCTGATTTGTGGAATAAAATTCAGCTAAAGATATGTAAAGCCATCAAACTATTAAAAGTAGTCAAACACACAAATAGACTATTGAGTTGATAGAAACAGAGGTCATATCTTAAAGATCTGATCTACAAAATCTCAAGCTATTAAACACATTATAATTAGTGTTAGGATATTTTAAGAGTAATTTAAATTTTAGTGAATTTAATAACCCAAGATCATGTTTGAAATATTCATACAAGTCTATGGCTTGCACTGCTACCTGGCATGTTGCTGAGATTTTCTGTGGCTGAGTTTCTTTATCTGAAGAATGGACATTAAATAATAGCTGCCATATTTAGTAAGGTATTATAAAAAAAGTGACAGAATATAACAATTTTATTATGTTGTAAAACGTATAATAGGAGTCAGTCACAATTTATGATGAAATCTGGTGCCAGGGCATATGGACACAACATCTACTTCTTTCCTTCACTCCACAAATATTATAGAAAGACCTGAAGATTATCCTAGGTTTCCCATCCAAGTCCTAACCAGGCCCAACCCTGCTTAGCTTCTGAGATCAGACGAGATCGGGCGCGTTCAGGGTGGTGTGGCCGAGACTAGCCTAGGTTAATATGTTAGAGTACATGCCAGAAATACACACAGCCCCTTTTGCATTAGGGAGCATGGTCAGTACCACAGTAGGATTCTGTGGCACAGAGGTTATTTCTGGCTCTTGAAACTAATATTATACTGGGGCTTTAATCTACCTACTAGATCATTTTCAACTAAGATAAAACATAATATATACAGTATTCCACAGCACAGGGGGTGATTATCTTTGATAAAAATGTATTCCATATTGTTTAAAGATATAGAAGAAAGGGGCTCAGAGGATACTAATACAAAACATAAGGAAATGGAAAGGCTGGCTGCCTGGTTTGATTGGTTTACACTGTGCATGTGTTGATATATTACACTATACTCCACAGAAGTGTGCAAGCATTACATGGTAATCACAAAAAAAGAAAACAACGTTAAAAAAAGAGTAAGTATTCATTATCTCTTATTGAACCATTTTGGATAAGCATGAGATTTAGGTCTATTGATTCAGGGCATAACAGCTGAAATTAATTGTAAAGCAACATTTTATTTTCAGCAAAGAATATGCTGTGGAGGTAAGAGATTATAGCTACATCAGTCTCTACTTGCTATATGAGCTTGGGTAAGATGGTCATAAACACATCTGTCAGCAAAATAAGAAACATTTTTTAAATGCCCTTTGCTCCTGCGAAGCTTAATGAGATGGTGGACATGAAACTTCTTGAAGCATGAGAGATATAATATATATATGTGGACTACATTAATATTGACTAAGTGGTTTCTTTGTGATGAGGAGAAAAATGCTACATTAACCCCCATTATTCTTAAAGGGGAGGAAGTAATAGTCTTCCTTTTTGTTACTTATACTTGTGAATTTATACCCAAAGCAGAACACTGACACATAAGGTCAAAAGGCTTGTGGTAATAAAATTAAAAATCAATACACTGGGGGTGGGTATTGTGGCAGTGGGTTACACCCAGCACTTGAGACATCCATATCCCATATCAGAGTGCCAAGGATCAAGTGCTGCCTCTGCCTTCAACCCACCATAATCCACCTAGGTGGGAGATCTGAATGAAGTTTTTGGTTACCAGCTTCCATCTGGTAAAGCTCTGGCATTGTGAACATTTAGAGAGTGAACCAGTGGAAGAAAGATCTCAATCCATCTATCCCTCTGTAGTGCCCTATGTTTTTGCCTTTCAGATCAAAGTAACTTTTTTAAAAAAAAGATAAACAACATGGTTCCCCAGAGGCCAATGTACTTCCTAATATTGCTCAACGCAAAATTAGCCAGCTGAGATAAAAGGACACAACACCTCAGTTGCTCTTCATTACTAACAACAGTATAATAACACCCTTTTCACAGGTTCCTGTTAAGATTAAGCAGATATAGCAGGAATATATTAGCAAATATATAGACTCAGAACATGACCTTCAGTTTCTCTTTTCTTTACAAATTGAGACAAAAGAAAAAAACCAAGAACTTCCTTTTTTAAAAAAATATTTATTTGAGAGGTAGAGTTACAAACAGTGAGAGGGAGAAACAGAAAGAAAGGTTTGCCATCCATTGGTTCACTCCCCAAATGGCCGCAACGGCTGGAGCTGCACCCGTCCGAAGCCAGGAGCCAGGTGCTTCTTCCCAGTCTCCCATGTGGGTGCAGGGGCCCACAGCAGAGAGCTGGACTGGAAGAGGAGCAGCCAGGACTAGAACTGGAACCCATATGGGATGCCAGCCCCACAGGTGGAAGATTAACCTATTGTGCCACGGCACCGGCCCCACAAGAATCTCCTTATTGAGAAGTCCATTTTTTTTCTCAAATTTTAATAAAACTTCCCTCAATACCTAACACTGATAACCTAGTAACTTTTTATTTGCATAAATGGTTTCCTTCTTTTGGTAAGACTCATGCTACTCCTGCTCTAATCTTCCCACTACCTTAGTTCAAGCTCTCATTGTTCTCACTGGATTATTCCAATGATTTGTTTCACTAGGCTGCAGTCAATTCTTCTGGAATAGATCTTTCTGAAATGCAAGCTTGGTTGTTATTTCCGCATGTAAATTCCTTTAGTGACTCCTAACTACCTTCAGGATAAAAGCCAGAGCACTGCATATGAAGTACAAGGTTCTCAGAAGTTCTCACCCAGCCCTCCAACCCCATCCCACTCAACTCATTACTGTTCCTTGCTAACCATAGGTCTCAGATTCACTAAAGTTCCCCAAATATACGATTTTCCCTCAAACTTCTTGCTTTGTTTTAAAAAATGTCTCTGCTTCTCCCCATATCCATCATCTGCCTAATTCCCTTAGGAGAATCTTCCCTGTCCTAACTCCCTTAGGAGAATCTTCTCTGTCAGCCCATCCTATATCTGGTCCAGCTTCCCTTTATATTTCTATACCACACAATTCATGACCTAAGACTTAACTCCAATTTTCTTGCATAATACAAACTAGATTGTGGACTTCTTGGGTGTTTGTTTAAATCAAGTTGGCAAATGGGACATTATTATTTTTTAAACATTTATTTCTGTATCTGAAAGGCAGGATTAAGAGGCAGGCACACACATACACACACACACAGAGAGAGAGAGAGAGAGAAAGAGTGTCTTCTATCCACTGGTTTACTCCCCAGTTGGCCGCAATGGCTGGAGCTGGGCTGATCTGAAACTAGGAGCCAGGAGCTTCTTCTGGGTCTCACACATGGGTGCAGAGGCCCAAGCACTTGGGCCATCTTCTACTGCTATCCCAGGCCATAGCAGAGATCTGGATCGAAGTGGAGCAACCAGGATTCAAACCAGCACACATATGGGATGCCGGCACTGCTGGCTTTACCTACTATGTCACAGGACCAGCCCAGATGGGGTATTATTAAATAACCTGTTTAAATTGGTTAGTTTACAGGCATTTAGAAAGTCCACAATCCATATTATATTGACCATACACTATATCTTAGCAATGAAATGGGAAAAAATTAAGGCATTTTCAAATGTGTTGTATCTGAGATAATTAAATTTGGGGTTACCCTAGACATTCTGTCATCATCTGAACACTACATCTTTTGAAGTCTAACTCTGGACTCTCGCACCAAATCTCTTTGCACAAGAGACTTACTCCCTGACCTTGTACAGAAAGATGGAATTTCCAGCTATAGCTATCCTATGAACAAGATGTCTGTAAGGTGGGATAGTCAAGAAACAGGTAACACCTGCAAATAAATTACCACAATTCTTGATGTATGTGAATATGAAAAACCCTCAAATTATTTACTTTCCTGATGGAATGCTTATCATTTTTAGACACAGAACATGTATTAAATTTATAAAACTTTGGAAAACATAATTAGGTATGGAATTCAACTGAAAGATTTGGTTGATAAATTAACAAGATTACATCAGTTAAAGATAGATAAAATAAAGGTAGATTTGCACAATTTTAGAAACCAGAGCTAAGCAGGCCAATATTGGTTTGTTATCTAGTGAGTCTAACTTTTTCTGTGTGAAAATACAGCATTACTTTTTAAAATAATCAAGAGGAACAGGCATCTGGTGTAGAGATCAAGTCACCACTTGGAGTACAACATCCCAAATCAGAGTCCCTATGTTGGAGTGGCTTCCTGTTAAGATACAGCCTTGGAGGCAGTAGGTGATGGCTCCAGTAATTGAGTCCATGCCACTCACACAGATGCCCAGACTGAGTTCCAGGCTCCTGGCTATGGTCTGGTCCAGCCCTGTTTGTTGTGGTCATGTAGAGTGAACTAGAGGTTGAAAGATCTCTTTCTTTGTCTCTATCTCTGTCTCTCTCTCCCCCTCCCTCCCTTCAGATGATCAAATAAACTGTAAACCCATCATGATCTCAGATGCAGCACCACAGACTGAACAGTAACTTACCCTATGTGAATGTCAAACAAAAACTAACTAGTATCTTAAAACTCAATATAAAAATTCAAAAATAGATTTTTCCCCCAACATCACTTGTAAAATACATACTGTCACAGTACCAAGGTCATAGGAAAGTTTTGTGCTTTCCTCTGATTTCTTTGCAACCTGAAAATTCTTTGGAAGTAACATCATGTGGAGTGCATACGGCCAGGTGAGAGAACACTAGGTGACAGCATCTTCCAGAAGCAGGGATGATCACAGTCTGGGGTTTGAAATACCTTTCCTTCCTCCACCTCTTCATTTCACTTCTCCATTTTTATTCACTGCTATTCCTTTACACTCCAATTTTCTAGTTCATATTCCCAGCTTTTATATGTTAGTAAAAAATAATATTTTGGTTTCCAAGTATATATTTAATAATGATGAAATTTTTAAAAGAAGTCTATTGGTAGGGGCCGGCACTGTGGCTTAGTGATTTGAGTCCCAGCTGCCCCACATGGCATGGAAAAGCAGTGGAAGATGGCCCAAGTCTTTGGGCTTCTGCACCCATGTGGGAGACCTGGAAGATATTCCTGGCTTCGGATTGGTGCAGCTTCAGATTGAAGCCATCTGGGGAGTGAACTAGCGCATAGAAGACCTCTTTCTCTGCCTCTGCCTCTCTGTAACTCTGCCTTTCAAATAAATGATTAACAAAATCTAAAAAAAGCAAAAGAAGTCTATTGGTAGCATGTACTTTTAAGAGTAGATGTTCTGATATAAAATTAGAACTGAAATCAAGTAGATTTCAGATTGAAAGTTTAAATATTCCCACAGTTGACTGCTAGACTGATTTTCTGTGGAAAAACATATAATTTTTAGTAAATGAAGAACTAAAATAATTGATAGTAACTTTAACTCTCTTTATGAAAAAGCATATTAATGATATTACATATGAAAATATTTTGGTAACCGGCAGTGTTTAAAAAAACTAAGATTCCCTTTAAAGCTAGGTTTGCTTCACTCCAACTCCATAATATTCCCTTAATTTGCAATCAACATAAATATCGTTCTAGAAAACCACGAATAGAGAACACCAGGATACTAGTGAGCATGCCAACAGCACTGTCTGATGATTTTGGTGCATAGTAGAAATGGCACAGTGAGAAAACATGTAAGCAATTCTGCAGTGACTACTATCCTGTGCCCTGCAGACCTCAACTGCTCCAGTGCTTTTTGTTCTCTAATCCTCTAGATGGAAAATCAACAAAGATACACTGGAGTTGAACCACACTATTGAGCAAATGCACCAACAGACATTTACAGAACATTTTACCCACCACTACAGAATATTCTCATCAGCACATGGAACATTATCTAGGATTCAACATATATTAGGCCACACATCAAGTCTCAATAAATTTAAAAAGACTGAATCATACCATGTATTTTCTCAGAACACAAGGAATAAAACTAGAAATCAAAAACAAGAGGAATGATAGAATATTCATAAACATGTAAGTTAAACCACATGTAACTGAATTACCAGTGGGATCCTTGAAAAAATTAAAAAGGAAATTAAAAAAAAAAACCTTTCTTGAAGTTAAAAGAAAACATGACAAATTAAAACATGTAGGATACAGCAAAAGCAGTATTATGAGGAAGTTTATAGCATTAAGTGCTTACATTAAAAAAAGAGAAAGGTATCCAATAAAGGATCTAGTAATGCATCTCTATGATTTAGAAAAACAAGGACAAATCAAACCCAATAATAGCAGGAGGTGAGAAATAATAAGGATCAGAGCAGAAATAAATGAAATTGAAACAAAAATATAAGAGATGAATGAAACAAAAAGCTGGTTCTTTGAAAAGATAAACAAAATAGATGGACTTTTAGTTAGACTAAAGAAAAACAAAGGAAAATAAACAAATTAAATAAACAAAATTACAGATGAAACGGAGACCTTGCAACTGACCCAACTGAAATACAAAAGATCATAAGAAACTACTATGAAAAACTATGTGCTTACAAATCGGAGTACCTCAAAGAAATCAATAAATCCCCTATAACCTATCAAGATTAAATCAAAAAGATGTAGAAAATCTAAACAGCTCCATAACAAGCAATGAAATTGAAGCAGTAGTTAAAAGTTTCCTATCAAGGAACAGTGCAGGACCTAATAGTTAGTATGGAATTCTACAAAACATTTACATAGGAACTAACTCCAATACTTTTTTTTTTTTTTTGACAGGCAGAGTTAGACAGTGAGAGAGAGAGAGACAGAGAGAAAGGTCTTCCTTCCGTTGGTTCACCCCCCATATGGCCGCTACGGCCGGCACGCTGCACCGATCCGAAGCTAGGAGCCAGGTACTTCCTCCTGGTCTCCCACACGGGTGCAGGGCCCAAACACTTAGGCCATCCTCTACTGCCTTCCCAGGCCACAGCAGAGAGCTGGACTGGAAGAGGAGTGACCTGGACAGAACCGGCACCGCAATTGGGACTAGAACCCGGAGTACTGGCACCGCAGGTGGAGGATTAGCCTAGTGAGCCATGGCACCGGCCTCCAGTACTTTTAAAACTAATCCAAAGTAGGGGCTGGTGCTGTGGCGTAGCTGGTAAAGCCGCCACCTGCAGTGCTGGCATCCCATATGGGCGCTGGTTCGAGACCCGGCTGCTGTTCTTCTGATCCAGCTCTCTGCTGTGGCCTGGGAAAGCAGCAGAAGATGGCCCAAGTCCTTGGGCCTCTGCACCCACGTGGGAGACCCAGAGGAAGCTCCTGGCTCCTGGCTTTGGATCGGCCCAGCTCCAGCCGTTGCGGCCAATTGGAGAGTGAACCAGTGGATGGAGGACCTCTCTCTCTCTGCCTCTCCTTCTCTCTCTGTAACTCTGACTTTCAAATAAATAAATAAATCTTAAAAAAAAAAAAAACTAATCCAAAGTATTGAACAGGATGGAGCTCTGCCAAACTCTTAAGCAGCCAGCATCACTCTGATACCAAAACCCAACAAAGGTACAACACACACACATATACACACACTCACAAACTACCAACCCACATCCTTGATGAACATGGATGCAAAACTTTTCAACAAAATACTAGCAAATCAAATCCAACACCATATTAAAAACATCATACATCATGATCAAGTTGGATTTATCCCAGAGATGCAAATGTGGTTCAACATTCACAAATCATAAATCACATCAACGGGATGAAGAACAAAATCCATATGGTTATCTCAATAGATGCAGAGAAAGCATCTGTTAAGAATAAACATCCCCTCATGATAAAACCCTCCACAATTTAGGTATAGAAGTATATATGACAAACCAACAGGCAATATCATACTGAACAGGGAAAAGCTGAAATTATTTCCCCTCAGAATTGGAACAAAACAAGGATGTCCACTTTCATCACTCATATTCAATGCAGTATTGGAAGTATCAGCAAGAACAATTAGGGAGGAGAAAGAAATAAAGTACATCAACATTACAAAAGAAGAAGTCAAAATATCCATGTTTGTAGATGACATAACGTTGTACATAGGAAAAACTAAACACCACAAGACTGTTAGAATTGATAAGCCAATTCAATAAAGTTGCAGGCTACAAAATATAAATACAAAAAAGCAGCTTTTTTATGATGATGATGAACTTAGTGAAAAAGAAGTCCTATTCACAATAACCACAAAAATATCAAAAATTTAGGAATAAGTTAAACAAATAAAAACATTACAAAACATTGATGAAAGAAATCATCACAGACATAAAAATTGGAAAGATATTCCTTCTCATGTATTAGAAAAACTGATTAAAATGTGTATATTATGTAAATCCATATAGATTCAATGCAATCCTTGTCAAAATACTAATGACAGCCTTTGCAGAATTTGAAAAAATAATCCTAAAATTCATATAGAAGCTCAAAATACCCACAATAACCAAAGTGATGCTGAAAGGAGAAAAAAATCAAGGGGGAGCATCACGATACCTGACTTCAAAACATATTACAAAGCTATGGTTACTAAAGAAGCACGGTAGGGGCATAAAAACTGACACACAGATCAATGGAACAGAATACAGAATAGAGAGCAGAGAAATTAATCCACATGCATACAATCAACTGATGTTTGACAAAAGTGCCCAGATGATACACTGGCAAAAGGATAACTCCTTCAATAAGTGGTGCTGGCAAAACTGGACATATATATGTATAAGAATGAAATTAGATCCCTCCCTCTCACAATGCACAAAATTCAAGATGAATTAAAGACACATTTTTAAGACCTGACACTATGAAGTTGCTTGAAGAAAATGTAAGGGAAACATTTCCAAACAATGGTGTAGGTGATGAAAGCACAGGCAACAATAGCAAAAGCTGACAAATGGGGTTATACCAAACTCAGAAGCTTCTACCATCAAACAAAACATTCAGTAGAGTGAAGAGACAGTAGACAAAATGGGAAAAATATTTGCAAGCTATTTATTCAACAAAGGATTAATATCCAGAATATATCAGAAACTCAAAAATCTCAACAATAAAAAACCAACCAATCTAGTTAAGAAAAGGGCAAAAGATATCAACTAGCCAACAAATAAAAATGCCAACATCTCTAGCCACCAGGGAAATGCAAATCAAAATCACAATGAGATATCACTTTTGTTCAAGATTTAATATAACTTTATACTCTGTGATATACATTATACAACAGACATGTAAATATAGTTATCTAACTTGAAACATAATACACTTGCTTCTCTTCACCATTTGCTTTGCTGAGAAAAAAACAACTCTAATTTTTAGAATAAACAATATTCATATATGTCAGATGGCAATAGAGTACCATTCTCTACCCTCTGCAAAGCCGAGGATGGGGTGGACAGTATGTGCCCAATTACAGATCAATCTATTGGGATGAGCAATTGGCGGAGTTAAGACACCACTTGGGATTCTTGCAATCCATATCATAGTATCTGGTTCTACTATGCACCCTACTTCCAATTCAGTTTCTTGCTACTGAGCACTCTGGGAGGAAGTAGGTGATGGTTCAAGTACTTGGGTCTCTGCCATCCATATGGAAGACAGAGTTTGGGGTTCCTGGCTGTAGCTTGGCCTGCCACTGGATCTTGTGGGCATTTGGAGAGCAACCCAGCAGACAGAAGATCTGTCTCTGTCTCTCTTTCTCTCTCTCTCTGATGCTGCCTTTCAAATAAACAAAAATAAATACTTCTTTTTTTAGAAACAAGAATATCAATCAGTGGTAATCACCAAGTAGAAGCAGTGCTATTATCTATAAAAAAAAAAAAGCCACTGTACTGTAAATATCAACTTCTACTTAGGGAAGAAAAACAGGCACTCAATGATTCAAAAGCTACCTGTTCTCTTTCCTGTCCTCCCTAAAAATAAGTTTTAAAATCAACAGCAAGATGGCTGTTTGGTACAGTGCCTAAGACACTGCTTGGGACACCTGCACCCCCTATCAGAGTGCCTGAGTTCCAGACTCATCTCAGCTTCCAATTCCAGCTTCCTGTTGATACACACCTGGGAGGCAGCAGGTCATGGCCCACCCACAAAGGAGACCCAGGCTCTTAGCTTAGATTAAGCCCAGCCCTGAATGTTCCAGTCATTTGTGAACCAGGAGGTGATGGAAGATCTGTTTCTCTCTTTGGGTCTTGTGACAATTAAAATTAAAAAAAAAAAAAAAAAGTTCTCCATAGAATTGCCATTAAAAAAATTCTGCAGGTAGGCAATCAGCTTGATTAACTTAAGGAGGTGCAGGAGGAAGTAAGAGGAAAAGCAGCAGCTAACGCCAAAGCCTCCAGGCAGTTTCCCAGGCGCCAGCAGTATTTAACAGCACTCCTCTGCTTGTCTGCCTACACCCTCTTAGGGGAGCAGGGCACCAGAGAAACAATACAATGATCAAAACGAACAAGCAGCACATAAAATCCTTGTGTCAAGCCAGGTTCTAAAAATCACCGCTCAAAGAGGCAACGATGACTTTGACAAAGAGAAAAAAAAATCATGCAATTAAAACAGATTAAAAGAAAAATAAAACACCAAAATTTCCTACAAAAATCATCGGATAAAGTTTTTTAGACCCCAGTGTCCCAACGCTAAACCTGTGCAAATCAAGGACGAGGAACGGGCTAGACATTCAAAGGCCATAGACAAATCGCCTTCCGTGAAGAGAGCAGCAAGGCAAGCCCAGAGCCCGGGGAGGGTGAACCACCCTAAGCAGCCGCTGCGGGGTTTGGAGAAGCCGCACGAAGGCTCGGGTACGGTGCCCAGCGAGCCCCGCAGCACCCCCACGACCCGCAAGTCCTAGAAGGGCGGGCGGCTCGACCCCGTGCGGGCCACCCGGTCCTCCTTACGGACCCCGAGCGCACGCACGCCCTGAAGCCCGCCCAGCAGCTGTTGGCCCTTCTCTCCCTAGGAAAGCCAGAGGCAGCCGCCGACCGCCACCGGGGCGACAGGAGGCGCGGAGTAACGGGGGCAGGGTGCTCCAACGCCCTCAGCCGTGAAGTTCCGGCCGTCCCTCGACCGCCCGAGGCCCGCGCCCGGGCGGGCGGCGTCCCCACTGGGCGCTAGCGTGAGCGAGGGCTCCGCGGGAGGAGACGGCCGCGCGCCAAGGCAGAGGGCGTCCGCTCACCTGGCTCCTCGCTCCTCCGGGAGCCTCCCGGCCCGGCAGCGGCTCCGCACCGGCGACCCCTGGCCCGCGCGCTCCGCGGATGCGGCAGGTGAGGCGCGGGGCGCGCGGCGGTTGGTGCGCACAGCACTCTGCGGTTTTACCGGCTCCTGGCGCCCCTGTCCCCGCTCAGGGGCCTCCAGGGGAGCACGTGCCTGGTGAGAGCGCACCGGGGCCTACCAACCGTCTCAAAGCACACGTTTGGAGCTTACTCTGGGTCCTAAATAGTTCTGAGGTTGCCATTTGCTGCTTTTCCGTGCGCACACCAAATGCGTTTTTCCTTTTTCGGAGAGAAATTTAAAAAAAGCAACTCTTCATATTTAAAAATACTGCTCTCCAAAGCATTAATGCTCTTGCAAGTTTGTTATAGATACCTTTACGAAAAGTAAAGCAAGAGCAATTTTTACTGTAGAAAATTGTGCCTACATGATGTAATACGGTATCTGTATATATGAGAGTACTTCAAAAGGTTTGAATTTGTAATTTAAATTGGGGAAATGGGATTAAAAGATAACATTTTTTGGTGCAAGAACATTTGAAATCGGTGTATAGTGTTTTCATATTACCCATTTTCCATGAACTTTTCAAAATCTCTTGTGTTTAATAAGAGTGTACTCTAGTAGGAAGTTTCTTTTTATAGTCTGAACCTTTCTTAAAAAAGATTTATTTTATTTGAAAGGCAGAGTAATAGGGAGAGAGAGAGGGATCTTCCATCCATTGTTTCACTCCACAAACGGCCACAAAACCTAGGAGCCTGTAAATTCTTCTGGGTCTCATGTGGTGGCAGGAGCTCAAGTACTTGAGCCATTTTCTACTGCTTTCCCAGGCATATTAGCAGGGAGTGGTTCAGAAGCAGAGCGGCCAGACAGGTCTAGAACCCGTGCTCCAATAAGGGATGCTGGCATCCCATGGGGCAGTTCAACCCACTGAACAGTGCTGGCTCCTAACCTTTTCTTTTTAATTACATGTGTAATATTTCCAAAAAATGGTTATAGAGCAGAAATACTGTCCTTTTGTTCCCTCTGCTAATTAATATACACAAGACTACTTGTAATTACTAATAAAGAAATATACAAAGCATTTCAGTATACTCAGCATTAAATTGTTATTATTTGTTCAACAGTAGTACTGAGCACTACTACATGACAGACAGAAAATACACCATGAACAAAACTAAACAGTCCCTTCCCTTTATGGAAATACAGTTGGGGAGACAGAGAGCCAAGCAGTGAGTGATGAGGGATGCCTAGGGTGACCAAGGATGTGGGAACCACATAAAATACACTGTTCCTGGAGTTTTGTTGTGTGTGTGGTTTTTTTTTTTTTTTTTTTTTTTTTTGAATAGGGGATCAGGGAAACATCTCTGAAGAATAAGTGAAATGTTCAAACCCAGTGGCAATAAACCCGGAGGGGGAGTGTCCTCCTTTTAAAAGCAATAGGTCCATAACAGAACTCTCAATGGATTTAAAAACATAGATCTTAGGGGCCGGCACCATGGCTCACTTGGTTAATCCTCCGCCTGCAGCGCCAGCATCCCATATGGGCGCAGGTTCTAGTCCCGGTTGCTCCTCTTCCAGCGGGAAGGCAGTGGAGGATGGCCCAAGTGCTTGGGCCCTGCACCTGCATGGGAGACCAGGAGGAAGCACCTGGCTCCTGGCTTCGGATCGGCGCAGTGTGCCAGCCGTGGCGGCCATTTGGGGGGGTGAACCAATGGAAGGAAGACCTTTCTCTCTCCCTCTCTCTCTCTCTCTCTCTCTCACTGTCTAATTCTGCCTGTCAAATAAAAAAAATTAAAAAAAAAACATAGATCTTAGAGGCAGGAGTTTGTCACAGCAGTTAAGGTGCTGTTTAAGACATCCATCCATGTCTCACATCAGAGCACCAGGGTTCTATTTCTAGCTCCAGCTCCTGACTCCAGCTTCCTTCTAATGCAGGTCCAGGAAGGCTTCAGCGATGGCTTAAGTAGTTGGGTTCCTGCCACTTATATGGGAGATCTAGATCGATTTCCCAATTTCAGTCTGTTCCAGGCCTGGTGGTTGCCAAAACTGGGGGAGTAAAGCAGCAGATGGAAGTGCTTTCTCACTCTTGCTCTATCTGTCTTGCTGTCTCTCAGATACAAAATAAAACATATAGATGCATTTTATATATTTATATCTTATAGTGCATATATATAAATATCTTGCAAAGTAGGATATAATTCAACTGAAACAAAAGAACACACACTTTCTAAATCTGACCATGAGTATCTTAGCTTTTATTTATATCTCCTAGCTTCATAGGAGAATAAAAAAGAATAGCCCATAATAAGTAAGGACTTAAGAGGCTCCTTTCCTTACCCCAAATCTCATTAAATTAAAACTGGAAAGAATCTAATATATCTGTTGGCTCATTGTTTGCTTGTACTTTGGTTAGAATAAATGTCAGTGTGCTTGGGCCCCTGCACCTGCATGGGAGACCAGGAGGAAGTACCCGACTCCTGGCTTCGGATCAGCGTGGTGCACCAGCCGTGGTGGCCATTAGGGGAGTGAACCAACGGAAGGAAGACCTTTCTCTCTGTCTCTCTCACTCACTGTCTAACTTTGCCTGTCAAAAAAAAGAAGAAGAAGAAAAAAAAAAAAAAAAAGAAGAAGAAGAATCATCAAAGACCTTCATATGCCTATTACCTGCAATACTGGACTTTCTATAACTCAGTATTTACAACTTCTCTTCCACAACACGCAAAAACAGTTCCAGAATCAATCCTTTCTCATATGTCTCTTATTATGACATACTTGTGTGTTATATGACATCTCCAATAAGAATGGAGAATGAAGAACAAGAGATATCAAACCCAGGGCCAGGAAGCATGGGAATATTAGAGAAAGGGTGATAATAACACTAAAGACACTAGATTTACATATCAGAAAAGGACATGAGGCCAAAATAACACATACATACAAGATCAGATTAGTTCACATCAGAGCTTTTAGGATTCAGAGTTTGAGACACTATTCTGTGATGTGCCTAGAGACAAATCATTGTTCAAGATTTAAAGGAAATTCACTCCCTTTGAATTGGAAAGCAGAAGGTACTAAGAAGTGCAATAATCATCAAACTTTTGTTATTTTGGTAGAACAGATGTTTCTATGTATTTGTTAGACTCCAGGAGAAATATAAATCTGATTTAGTCTGCTGAGAGGGACCCAGCTTCTTGAGTCACCACTTGCTGTCTCCCAAAGTGAGCATTAGCAAGAGGTTAGAATTGAAAATGGAGCCAGGACTGGAATCCAGGCACTCCAATGTGGGAAAGTAGGTGTCCTAAGCCTGTACTAAAGACCTTCTCCACCTTTGGCTTTTTAAAGTTGTTAATTGTGTCTCTCCTTTGAAAGCTCCTTAAACAGAAAATATGTGTGCAGTACTTGATATATTGGAGATGCTTAATAAATCCTTGGGCCATAAACGAATGTGTATCTACTTTGTGCAATAAAGATGGACACAGCACATATTTTCTATCAAGGGCCAGAAAATAAACATTTTAGTGTTTCTGACCACATGATTTCTGTCACAACTGCTCAGTTCTGCTTCCTAGAAGACACTAGTGAGTTCTCTGTGGTGGATCCAGAATATCTAAGACAGAGTTTTGCTTAAATCTTTGACTGACAGAAGTGAGGTTGCTACTCTGGGCTAGAGGACATTATTTGAAGGTACTTTTACATGCAGGCTCAGTATTCTTGTTTCCAGTGAGTACTTGAGGATTGGGGGTGGGGTGGTAAATCCTGGATTGTGGGAGTGAATCCTTGGATGGAAAAAAAATCCCTCTCTCTCTCCATTCCCTTTCAAATAAAATGCAAGTAAATTATAAATTTAAAAACAGTTTAAAAACCATCAGTGTTCAACCACAGGTGCTGTATTCTGAGGACCTTATCTAAACCCAGTAATCTCCAAGGGCCCCACCTCAAGCACTTTAGTAGGATTAAGTTTTTGCCCTCTTAATACCTCACAGTGGGTGTTAAACCCTTGGAGGACACTCTCAAATGACATACAAACCAAAGCACTATTTCTCTCTAGAAAAACATAAAAATGAAGTGTCCATTTTATACCTCTACCCAGCCTGAACCATTCCCTCAGGTTCTGACAGACATTCCGCTGTACTCTTGCTGAGCCCATTCTCAAGGTCTCAGACTGTTGGCAGAAAACTCCTGGTACACTCAGGCTATTTTAGAGTTTTGGACAGATTCTAGGGAAATATTACAGTCTCAGAGCTAGTAAGAGAGCAGTTACCAGACTGGAAAGGTGGAAAAACTGTTGCAGAGGGCTCCTGACTAAACCCAGGAAAGAGGAAGGCACATAACTTGGTGCAGTCCTGCAAGATGGGAGCTGGGATAGTGATCCCCCAATCACCTCTCCTCCTTCCCTTTGGCATGCTCAAGTGACCTGCCCCTCTCCACTCTAGATAAGCTACTGGAAGCCAGAGGGAAGTTGTTAATTTCTTCCATAAAGGTCAGCTTTCCTGGCACAAAGTGGGTGGAGAAGGTCAGAGAGGGATCTGGAGGGAGACACCAATAGGATACCTGCTGTTACACTGTTGTTTATCCTGGGCTTATCACCTAGAGCACCCTCATTTCCAGCTGTAATACAATTCTCTGGGCTGGTCTAGGATTCAGTTTATGACCTACTTTTAAATATAAATAGAGGGCCCACGCCGTGGTGCACTAGGTTAATTCTCCGCCTGTGGCGCTGGCATCCCATATGGGCGCCAGTTCTCTTCCAATCTAGCTCTCTGCTGTTGCCTGGGAAAGCAGTAGAAGATGGCTCAAGTCCTTGGGCCTCTGCACCCTCATGGGAGACCAGGAAGAAGCTCCTGGCTCCTGCTCCTGGCTTCGAATCTGCGTAGCTCCGGCCGTTGCAGCTATTTGGGGAGTGAACCAACGGAAGGAAGATCTTTCTCTCTCCCTTCCTCTCACTGTCTGTAACTCTACCTCTCAAATAAATAAATAAAAATCTTAAAGAAAATATAAATAGAAGCAGAAATGCTTCTCTCAGTATTTTTATCTGTACCATTCACACTTGTATTTACACAGCCTTGATGTGATACAAGGATTCTACTCCATATGAGGGGGCCTCAGAATGTTCATGGAACATGTGCACATCTTTTATTAAACAATTCTTGTCTTTGTTTTCATTTTATTTAAAAGGCAGAGAGACACCAAGGCAGAGAGGTATGTGTGAGGGTCTGTGTGTATGTGTGTGTTTGAGATGAAAGGTGTATGTTTGAAGGTGTGTGTGTGTGTGTGTGTGTGTGTGCATAGCTCAGGACTGAAGGCAGTGTGTTAGGATGTCTGTGATGACGTTTGTGTTGTGAGAGCAGATACCTGCATATGTGAGGGTAAGTGTGAACGTGTGTTCATGTGAGTAGGTATGTATTTGAGGTTCTGTGTGACTATGTGCATGCACTAAGGGTGGATGTGTGTCAAGGTGTGTGAGGATATGAGTGTTGTGAGAGGTGTCTTTGGGTGGGAGAGGGGCTGGCATGGAAGGAAATGCTGGGCACTAACCATACAGGTAGTGTATACAAAACTGGCAAAAGTCATGTCTTTGAGTTGGGCCTGACAGCAGAAGAAACAAAAGGTGATCCTACTGGTGGTCATCAAGGAAATGGGCTTTGGGGTTTGTGGTTTCTCCTTCCCTCCTGCCTGGAGCTGAGTGGTGCCCTTTAATTCCAAGGGGCGCCTCCAGGGTGGGTGTAGACCAGGCAACAAGGCTGATGACCATCAGATACACACCCCAGGCAAGATCAGAGCCGCTCTGGTGTTGAACTGATAGACTTCAGGGGCCTCTGGAAAGGAAATGAAGAAGCCCACACGGTATAACCATCCAGAAGCCGGGAAAGCCTGGAGAAATATATAGACATACATATCTGCAGATGGTGCATCTGTCTTACCCATTGTCTATCTGAGCACTCTGCAAACTTGCTGTATGCAAAATAGGTCACACGGATGTCAGTCCCTCGATGGGCTCACAAATTCTTGCTTTATTTGCATATACACATGAGCCAAAGTTCCTCATTGAGAAAATAAAAATTCCTACAGAGCCCTTCAATGGCAGCCCTCTCAGGCCGCCTTCTGGGAGCCTTAGCTTTGACTTAATAAATTTCCTTCTCTTTGCTCGTTTGCTGTTTCCCGTGTGCCTCATTCTTCATGGTCGTGAGAAAAAGAACCCAGTGGAGAGAAAATGCTGTAACACTTCTAAAGAATCCGCAGATACAAACTCTGCCTGTTCCAGAATGACCCCCTGCCCCAGGCTACCAAAAACCAGGGCCGGGACCCCGGGGCGGGGGCGGTGCAAGCCACGCACTGGCTGGCAGTGAACTTCTCCAGCTGGGGTGAGTCTGCACCCGGGAGTGCCACCTGGCCTGGCCGCCTGGGGAACCAGCAGCCGCCGAGGGGTCCCGGTCCCTGAGTTTCAGATGAGCATCCTGCAGCCGCCCCGCGCTCACCGTATTTCTTGGCCTTTGTCCTCTGGCGAGTGGTCCAAGGTCCCTCTGGTCATAATGTAAAGTTTCCACAGTTCTCCGGATTCCTTCACCTGGGCTTCATCCGTCCAGGCCTTGGCCTGCAGGTGTGCAAACTACGGGTGGACACCTTCGAAGACGGGGCACGGCGGAAGGGGCACGGGAGGAAGCCGTCTGGAAGCAAGACCTAGCCTGGCCCAGGGTATGCAGCTGAGGCCTGCAGAGAGGCCCGCCAAGGTGGGTACCAGAGTCAGGGATGCCAGCCCCGCCTCCCGCGCCCATTGGTCAGCTATGCGCATCGCCCCGCCCTCCAAAGCCGCGGGCCAATGAGGTGGCTCCGTAGCAGGAGAGCGGACGAGCCTCGGGCAGCCACGAGGCGGGGATGAGGCTGCGAGGGGGTGATCCTGGTGTGCGCCTCCGACCCTGGCGTGGTCCGCAGGGCCGCAGCTGGTAACGTCTCGCAGCCTTGGAGGAAATGGGGAGAGAGCACCAAAGCCAGAGAGGGACAGCGGGGAACCCCAGGGAGGAAGCAGGAGAAAGGCTCCCCACCATCCCCCATGGACTCAGGGACTCCAGGAGATGCCCGGAAGTTTGTCTAAATTAAAGCACTTGCTAGCGGTCTTGCATTCTTTTGGAAATCACGTTGGACATATTTTTCCTGGTCAAGAATTTGAGAGAGCTTCTATTTCTTTAGGAAGCGATGGTGATAAATACGTAAACACCTGTATGATGAAATTTTTTTTTTTTTCTGGACAAAGAAAGGGGATGGGGTGGGGACGAAATGGGGCTGGAACATGTAGCAGCTACGTAGTGAGGGCCACGGCGGGGCCGCGGGGCCCTGCCCTAGCACGCTCCACTGCTCTGAAGAAGCCATGGTACACGTTGGGTGGCTGTCGTGTGCAAACAGAGGACTCTGGACTCTGCAGTCCCGCTGACTAGAGAGAAAAGGATGTTTGCACAATGCAGATCTTTCACACGGGAAATGGAGGGGAGGCTTAAGACTTGGGAACCAGAGCACATCTAGGGACAACCTGATGTGTAGGTATTGGAGGATCTCTAGTTTTCATTCAGAAGGAACACACTTCCACATTTACTGTTGTGATTAATATCTTCTTATTAAGAACTGACCATCTTCTTATGGGTCAGTATCTTTTCAACTTCTTATTAATGTCCTACCATCTTACTAATAAGTGCTGTGTCACCCTCAAGGAAGCTGCATGAACAATGCAGGGGGTGAGGGTCACTGCACATCAGGGTGCAGGCAGCATTCACTAATGAAATGCTTCATTGGTGCCTGTGGTCTAATTGAGAATCACTGGTCTAAGTTGCGGGCCTTGTCTTATGCTTTGAATATAGGACTGTGGGGTTTTATCAGTAATAAAACAATTGCGTTCTCAATTTTGCATCATTTTATATCTTATTCTATTATAAAGCTTTAAAGAGTTAGCCAAGTATTGATTATTTCTGGCAATTCATTTTTTAAAAACTGTACAGACTTCGCCTGGAGCAGAGGCATTGTACGGGCCATAAAGGCAGCATTTGGAGAGCCCTTGAACATCAAAGATGCCTACAAGGGAAATGGGGGCTGCAGGGCACAGGGCCGTAGCTGACCACCGGGCACTGGTGTGCAGACCGCGGGTGGTGGAACTGGCGTCCCTGGCTATTGTACCAGCCCAGGCGGACCGCCCTGCAGTCAGCGGCAGCATACCCTGAGTTTTATTACTGATAAAACCCCACAGTCCTATATTCAAAGTATAAAACAAGGCCCGCAACTTAGACCAGTGATTCTCAATTGGACCACAGGTGCCAATGAAACATTTCATTGGTGAATGCTGCCTGGACCCTGATGTGCAGTGACCCTCACCCCCTGCATTGTTCAGGCAGCTTCCTTGAGGGTGACATAGCATTTATTAATAAGATGGTAGGACATTAATAAGAAGTTGAAATTCAATGTGAGCATTATTATATTCCATGGCTAGCTTTTTGTTTTCCAGTGCGGTATTCCAACTTTAAAATGGTTCAAATAGCTTAAGGAATATTGCTGTGGAGTGTCAGTTTTACTGAATTGCTTTTAAAGAAGTAGGACTCAGAAAATGTTACAATGTATTCTACTTTCACAAGAGGCCATGAAAGAGTATCTTGTTTATTCACATTGTGGGTGAGGCTGAATGATGAATTCTCCATCACTCAACTGACTTTTGCTACTGCCTATATAAATTCAATCACAATGCAAATTACACTGTAAATCGACCCCTGCAGCCTCTAATGAAATCCTTAGAACATGAATAACTTCTGCTGTGCCATTGCTTATTCAGAATCGATTCTGACATAACATCTCAGGAGGTAATTAACCTCCCTGAATCATCATATCCTAAGTCCCCGCCCTCAGTACTCATCACCAGTCCTGTTATTCATTCACCCAGCTTCAAAATCTCAGGCTTCTCTGAGTCCTCTTTTTCCCTCATTTTGGTCTCTTATTAGGGTTCAAGTTCAGCAGATGGTACTTCATTTGAAATCCATTCCTTCTTTTTGATCTCTAAGGCCAGTGTCATAGTTCATGCCCTTGCTTCTTCATTTGAAGAAGCCTTTAAGTACTAGGCTATGAGATCAATCTTCTACCCCCCCCCCAGCTTCCAGTATTTTCCCCTACAATTAGTTTTGTGACTACTGTAAAAATCATCTGTCTAAGTCACAGTTTATGTCCTACTTTCCTCTTTTCTAAACATCTTCGATTAATCCTTGCCATGGTTTGGATGTATTCTGTACCCCAAGGATCTGTATATTGGAGGCTTGGTCCCCTGTGTGGTGCTGGGGGGTGCTGTAGATCATTTAAGGAGTGGGACCCATGGGGCAGGTGCTGTGGTGCAGCAGATTAAAGCCCTGGCCTGCAGCATCCCATATAGGCACAGGTTCATGTCCGGCTGTTCCACTTCCAATTCAGCTCCATGCTAATGGCCTGGGAAAGTAGCAGAAGGTGGCTCAAGTTCTTGGGCCCCTGCACCCACATGGGAAACCTGGAGGAAACCCCTGTCTCCTGATGGGCCAAGCTCTGGCTGTTTCAGCCATTTGAGGAGTGAACCAGCAGATGAAAGACCTCCCTCTCTCTCTGTCTACCTCTCTCTGTAACACTGTCTTTAAAATAAATAAAATAAATCTTAAGAAAATAGGAGTGGGACCTAACTGCAGGTCTTTGGGTCACTGGGGCCCCTTTCCTTGGAAGGGAGCATTAGTCTCCTGCAGTAGAGTTCTAGAAAGAGAGAAAAAGCAAATTGTTAAAGAAGTCTTGGACCCCAGAATTGCCCTCTGGTCTCCTGTGTGGAGATGTGAACTCTGCCTTCCACACGTTCTCCTACCATTGCCATTTGCCATGATGTGACAAAGGCCCTGTCTAGAGCTCAGATGACACAGGAGACCTGCCTTTGAACCTCCAAAACTGGGAGCTGAATAAAACTCTTGTATTAATCAGCTTTCAGTGTAGCAATTTACAGTGTACGTTGCATTGTGAAAGCTGGGTGATGCACTCCTCCTGGGTCTGAATCAATATATCTTGCTCAGCCTGGCATTCAAGACCCCAGTCATTTCCCAGCTCGCCCCTCCCCCACAGTTCCTCTGAGCTGACTCTTACCCACACATCTCCAGTCCCAATTCCCAAACTTCTCTTTACACAGGATCTCTCTAGGCACAAATATCAATTTATTCAAACATTATGTACATCTCAGCATCCATATAGGGTATTATTCCTCAAAGAAACCTATCTCCACCTTCTTTTTCTAGATGTTATATCTTGACTCTGAACCCCTCCACATTTTCTTTAATCTCTGTCAATTATGATCTGCTTTTCATTCTACTCATGTGTCACTTCTTTTTTTTTTTTTTTTTACAGGCAGAGTGGACAGTGAGAGAGAGAGACAGAGAGAAAGGTCTTCCTTTGCCGTTGGTTCACCCTCCAATGGCTGCAGCGACCGGTGCACTATGGCCAGTGCACCACGCTGATCTGAAGCCAGGAGCCAGGTGCTTCTCCTGGTCTCCCATGTGGGTGCAGGGCCCAAGCACTTGGGCCATCCTCCACTGCACTCCGGGGCCATAGCAGAGAGCTGGCCTGGAAGAGGGGCAACCGGGACAGAATCTGGCACCCCGACTGGGACTAGAACCCGGTGTGCCGGCGCCGCAGGCAGAGGATTAGCCTATTGAGCCACGGCGCCGGCCTCATGTGTCACTTCTACTATTAATTCAACCAATATTGCTTAAGACCTGACTGTGTGTCAGGTACTTTATGAGTCACCAAGAATACAGGGTGAATAAAGGTTTTGGCTCTTCCAATTACATAAAGCAAATCAGAGTTACCAGTGAATCTTTATTGTGTACCACAGACTAGGTAGCCAGAACCTAGTTCTATGCAGATGCTATGAAGTTCCTCATCAAGACAGAGAGTCATTCAGTTAAGATGCCTTGTTTCAAAACCACAAGTCTATGGATAATGAGGATCATTTTAAATGGGAAGGTTGAAGAATCTTACAGCATAAACTGTAATAATATTAGAAGACCTGGACATAGAAAAAGTGGAAAAAGGTGAAAAAGCCAATAAAATACTTTCCAGCAAAATTTGTCATTTTTTAAAACATATGTAACTATTTGTTTAAAAAATGGGAGGATGGAAGCAAAGAAATTATGCTTTGGTAGCAGTGGGACTTGGAATGGTATCATTGAATGGATGAATAAATGGGGAAAAAAAAGACAATGGGTTTGTTTGTTTGGACCTACAAATGATATTTTAGAGCCTCAGTAAAATCACCAGGAGTTCCCTGGGGGTAACACAGAGGGGAGTATGTTCAGTGATCAGAAGAAAAGAGGAAGGATAACATTACGGGATACAAGTACGGTCATGAGCTATCATTAAGGAGAAAGGTGGTTTCTCCCAAGCCCACATCCATGACTGCACCACCAGTGAAGAAAGTGGCAGTGGAACATTGGGAGAGCTCTTACAACCCATTCCAGGTTTAAGTAAATATTCAGATCATTACACCCCGTCTTTCATGTCTCCAGCAATCACAGCTGTCCAAAGGGCCAGCCACATCCCCTCCCTGAGGCTCGCCTGTGCCCCACAGCCCCTGTTTCCCTTGTAGGCATCTTTGATGTTCAAGGGCTCTCCAAATGCTGCCTTTATGGCCCGTACAATGCCTCTGCTCCAGGCGAAGTGTGTACAGTCTTTTGAAGCTTCTTCCAGTGTTGCATCTTCAGCAACATCAAGGAAGTGGGTAGTAAGAAACCTATTGCTGAGGCTGGCACTGTGGCAAAGCAGGTAAAGCCACCACCTGCAGTGCCAGCATCCCATGTAGGCAATAGCTCGAGTCCCAGCTGCTTGACTTCCAATCCAGCTCTCTGCTGTGGCCTGGGAAAGCAGCTGTGGCAGATGGCACAAGATGGGCCCCTGCACCCACGTGGGAGACACAGAAGAAACTCCTGGTTCCTGGCTTTGAATTGGCATGGCTCTGCCATTGCAGCCAATTGGGGAGTGAACCAGCGGATGGAAGACCTCGCTCTCTCTCTGCCTCTGCCTCTCCTTCTCTCTCTATGTAGCTCTGACTTTCAGATAAATAAATCACTCCTAAAAAAAAGAAAAGAAAAAGAAACCTATTACTAGGGGTGGGCACTGTGGTGTAGTGGTAAAGCCACCACCTGCAGTGCTGGCATCCCATATGGGTGCCGGTTCAAGCCCCGGCTGCTCCACTTCCATTCCAGCTCTCTGCTATAGCCTGGGAAAGCAGTGGAAGATGGCCCAAGTCCTTGAGCCCCTGCACCCATGTGGGAGATCCGCAGGAAGCTCCTGGTTTCTGGCTTGGATTGGCACAGCTCTGGCCGTTGCAGCCACATGGGGAGTAAACCAGCAGAGGGAAGACTTCTCTCTCTCTCTCTCTTTCTCTCTCTCTCTCTCTCAGTCTTTCTATAACTCTGCCTCTCAAATAAAATAGATAAATCTATAAACCTATTGCTGGAGCTGTCCTCACAGAAAAGGAATAGGGACTAATGTTCAGCAGAGATAAGCCCATGGATACACAAGGAAACTGGGTGACATAAGGCTGTGATATCCAACTGACTGGAAATGTTTTTCACTAACTCCAGGAGTCTTGATCACTGGCTCCCTTCATTACCTTGGGGGGGCCTATGAAGAGATGTTTCTTCTTTTCCAAGTCATAGAGGAAGCTCCATTGTCACTCAGAATTCTTGACCATAGTGAGGCCAGTGGGTAGGTCAGATTCACAGGCAGAGGTCTCCTTGGTGTGTGTTCTAGGTGCAGTGCTATGGGCAGGAGGACTCTGCTGTCGGGGCAATAGCAAGATTCTGCCTCATCGCTGATGCCTTTCTTGCACACACAAGGATGGTGAGCACCAGTCAGCCAACCACGCACTGATCCTTTCTCTGCAGCACAAAACCTGTAGACACACAAGAGCTGTCAGGATGGCTGGTGCTCCCCTGACAGCTGCCACAAACTATCTCATGGGAAACTGACCAGATAATAATTTGATTTTTCACAGAAAATAAAAACAAGATAGCTTCCTCAAGACAGGCAGTTTTACTTTGAAAAACAGGAGAGGACATTTGCCAGGAGGTGGTTCTCAGGGCATCGTCTCCCTTATCCCTCTTTTGCCTCTCAATTTCCTCACTTTCAAAGAGAAAAAAATCTGACTCCTGTACCCACTGCACAGGATTGATGTATAAGTCAATGTGGATGGCCGGCGCCATGACTCAATAGGCTAATCCTCCGCCTTGCGGCGCTGGCACACCAGGTTCTAGTCCCGGTCGGGGTGCCAGATTCTGTCCCGGTTGCCCCTCTTCCAGGCCAGCTCTCTGCTGTGGCCCAGGAGTGCAGTGGAGGATGACCCAGGTCCTTGAGCCCTGCACCCACATGGGAGACCAGGAGAAGCACCTGGCTCCTGCCATCGGATCAGCGTGGTGCACCGGCCGCAGCGCACCGGCCGCAGCGCGCCGGCCGTGGCGGCCATTGGAGGGTGAACCAACGGCAAAAGGAAGACTTTGCTCTCTGTCTCTCTCTCTCTCTCACTGTCCACTCTGCCTGTCAAAAAATAAATAAATAAATAAATAAATAAATAAATAAAATAATGTGGAAGCACTTCAAAATCTTCTGCACATGTAAGATTTTGCTATCTTCTGCACCCTTAGTATTCATTTCAGTGGAGATAAAAGGCTGGGGTAAATATTCATGATTGTTCTTTTCCTTGTAAAGGTCAACACAGAGAATCACAAAAAGACTGAGGGTGAAAAGATTGTGTTCCTAGTGGAACAAGCCCGTGGGCTGAAGGGACCAACAGGGTCTGGAAATCAGCTAATACCAAACACTGTATACACCCTGGACAGGTATCCGGGCCAGAGCTGATAACTTCCAAATGCTGTTTGTTTATAAAGTCTCACTAAATTTAAAGAAAAATGTTTAAATTGCATCATAGTCATCTGAGCCAACAACAACAAAGCAGAAACAAGTTTCTTCAAGGTACTTTTACCCTTTGCTATGAGCACAAATAATTCCAAGCCTCTGAACTTGCTTGTATTGCTAACTGCCCACAAACCTAGGAGCCATCAGAAAGCACAGCTGCTTGAAGTCTTTGATTGACTTAACTTTTACAAAGCTGTCCACAAAAGACAATGAAAGATGGCCATGGCCAGGAAAACACCATGAAAACGGATGCCCACAATGACTCATCAGTGGCAAGACCTGAGCGTTCACATTGAATCTAAATCTTTCCTGCCCTTCAGCAAGGTCTGTTTTATTATCTGCCATTCTCATCTACCTCATTTTATAACAGCATTTTCTTACCTCATCCATGAGTTATCTTGCAAGTTCTTTCAAGTGGGCAAACTTGGTTTTGTTTTGGAACTTTTGTAATATGTCCTAAAGTAAATGGAGAAGCCCTGGCGGGGCTCCAAAGTCCACCATGAGACTTACTCTCAGGTAGCAGTGGGGGTCATTGCCCCTTGTGCTTTCAAACTTGTCTAATCCACAGATGAGGCTCAGCGCCCAGAAAGATGCCCTGTCCACACACACTTTCTACCAAAGTCAAACTGTTCACTTGTCTAAAAGCCAAGTATTGAAATCAAGACCAAAATTCCTTAAAACACGTACTGTATTATTCCAGATGTCCTGAAAAGAAAAAAATGTTTTCAATAACCTGTGCTAGGATTTAAATAACATTTCTTGACTTCTAGAAGAGCAAGCAAAGGCTGGCATTGTGGTGCAGGGAGCTAAGCTGCCGCCTGTGATGCCGGCGTCCCATATTGGAGCATATGACTGAGACGCAGGTGTACATGAGCGCTGGACACCGCAGTGGCCACGCACCTGCAGCGGCGAGGGCGCCCCGCACAGCCCTAGGCCGTTGCTCCACCATACCCCGCGCGGGTCGCCTTCCTGTCCCTACGGGTCAGCATTGGCTGTCGAAGGGTCGCTGCCCCAAGCCAGCAGCGGGGGGCTGCGTCCCGGAGTCAGGCCGAGTCCCAGCGCAGGAGACCGGCTCGCATTCGGGTCTGGCACCAAATCCTCAGTTTTCCGAGGACCCCTAGCCACACACTCTGCATCCACCTTTCCTGTCCTTTACTCCAGTCCCAGTTCCTCGCCCAAACCACCGGAGAGCGCTTCCCACGCACTCAAACCCCAGCTTCACCAGCACCTCCAAGGGGACCCGCTCGGTCCTCGCCGCACCCCAGGAGCAGCCGCCCTGGCGCTTGGCTCCTGACCCGGAAGAGCCGACCTCTGACGTCTCCGAGGGTCGTGCGGGACCCTCCAGACCCCGGGGTCCACTCGCGGAGGCGCTTCCCCGTGCCCTGAGCGAGCGCGCCGCCACCCTCCCCGCAGAGGCTCCCTTTCGGCAAGGGTGCGCGCAGCCCGGTCAGGGCGCTGGCACCGGGTCCACACCGACCGCCGTCCCCTTGGAGAGGCTCAGAGGCGGACCTGCCCTGGGGCGTCTCGGTGGTCCTGTCGGCACCAGGGATCAGCGCGGGGGGCGACGGAGGGGGAGCGAAGCCTCTGGGACCGGGGTGGGCTCGGGGCTTTCGGAGCTGCAGGGCGGGGGCTCAGACGGTGTCTGAGTTTTGTCCATCGGATTTCAGGGCGGCGGGAGGCAGGGCTGTGAGCGCGGATGCGGGGCGGGGTCCGCCGGGGGTCTGCGCGGGCGCACACACTCCTGCCGGGCCGCTGCGTGAGCAAGTGAGCAAGGTGGGTGGAAACCTAGGCGGAGATTTTTCGATCGTGCTCCTTTTTAGAGTCAAGGTCTCTACATTGTAACGAAACCAAGGACCTACCTCGAAAGGGCCTGGGAACAGGGGTTGTTTAGTGATAAAGTAGCAAATTCGACAGGGGGGAGGGGTCGGCCCCAGCACGCACTCCGTTCCCGGACCTGGGTCTTGTGCGGGATCCTCCTCTCGCTTGGTAGCTCTTCCTGACGACTTAAGAGAAAGCCAGGTCCCAGCCACGGTCCGGCCACGCTTCTGACCGAATCCTGGTCCAGGGTTCCCCGCCGGGCGTTCCCAGGCTCGCTCTGCTCATTTCTCAGCCTTGCTAGGGGCTTCCCTCCGCCGCTCCTGGGAGTCGCTGGCTCCTGGGTCTCACTGCACTGGGACCGGGTTTAGGTGAAGCTGCCCAGGCGCGAGGTCATCCCGGCCTCTCCCAGCCTGTTCTTAGGGTTCCCGGGAGCGGCTGGCGGGGCTGAGAGCCCCCGCCCGGCGCCCACCCGGCAGTCCGCCCCAGAAGGACTCTCATAGGATGCCAAGTGCCTTGGTCCTCAGACAGCCGCGATAGTGAGCTGTCCTAGAAGCGGTGCGGAGAGAAGCCCGCTGGGGTGCGTCGTGCATGGTGCTCGCTCCTGGAGCACACCAAAGCCCAGGTGTGCATCTCCCAGTGTCTCCTTCTAGGGAGGCCAGAGTCTCCGCGCAGGGGACCCATCCCAAGCCCAGAAGGTGGCAGCTTGGGGAGGATCTCCCGGAGAGTGAGCGGCGGTGCTACCTTGGGTGCTGGTGGTACAGGGACTGTCCCACAGGCCTTTCTGCATCCTAAAGCTTGGGTCCCCGTGGAGCAGGCACCGACCTGCCTGGGAACCCACAGCATGGTGCCCTAAAGTGTTTTTTTTTTAATCTGGTGTATTAATATTTTTGAACCCAGAAATCCCCACTTCAGCTTCCAATCAGAAAAGCTGAGTATCACAGCCTGGGAGAACCTGTACAGGCATCTTAATTTGAACATTACAGCATCAGTGACATCTGGTGGAATATATAGGAGTTGCAATACAGCATTATGTGGCTATTCTGATTTTTCATGTAGATTAAATACACCTAATATGTACTGAAAAGATAAAGTTACTCAGGTGCAAAACATTTTGAAGTATATGACCGTAAGGGGTCTTCAAAAAACTCATGAAAAATGCAGATTTGAAAAGCATCAGCAAGGATTTCAAATTATTTTGTCCCCAAATACAATTCTCTTTTGAATTTCATTTTCCATAAACTTTCTGAGGTAGCCTCAAACATCCGGCATCATGGCACACACACTCTTGTCCCTTCACATGCTTCTATTTGTCACAAATGCATGGATATTATTTAATGCTACAGGCATATATGCGTGCATCTGTGAAAACAGCTATGGGACATATTCTTACTAGTGAAATGACCATGTCACAAAGCATGGGGTTTCAATTTTAACATTGTTAAATTGGGTCGTTGTGGTGGCACACTTGGTTAATTCTCCACCTGCGGCACCGGCATCCCATATGGGCGCTGGTTCTAGTCCCGGTTGCTCCTCTTCCAGTCCAGCTCTCTGCTGTGGCCCGGGAAGGCAGTGGAGGATGGCCCAAGTGCTTGGGCCCTGCACCCACATGGGAGACCAGGAGGAAGCATCTGGCTCCTGGCTTCGGATCGGCGCAGCTCCGGCTGTGGCGGCCATGTGGGGAGTGAACCAACAGAAGGAAGACCTTTCTCTCTGTCTCTCCCTCTCACTGTCTGTAACTCTACCTGTCAAATAAATAAATAAAAATCTTTAAAAAAATTGTTAAATGGCATTCCAAAAGGTTTACATAAATGGACATAGCAATCATTTTGCCAGTTTCTGGTAGCCCAAACCCTCCACTTCTTTGCCTATTAGCAAAATTCAAACTCTTCTGGTAAATTGAAGAAATGTGATTTTACTTTTTTTTGAACAATGATTGAAGAACCAAACCCATTTTTCTTTGCTTTCTTATGGGGTCAGGGGTGTGTTTCTCTTAAAGACTCGCAAAATAATCTTTTTTCTATTAGGGAAGTTAGCCTCTTTTCAACCTTAGAAATTGTAGTCTTGCAATTTTGTTGTTTGTCTTTTGACTCTATTTTTACCAAATAGAAATGTTTTTATTTTTATGCTTTCAGATTCACCAATCTTTTGAATTTCTAACTTGCAAAGGCTTTATCCATTTGATATTATAAAAATCATGAATAATAATAAGTGTTTCTTCTAGTAACCTTTATGGCTTTTTTTTTACCTCAAAATATTTAATTCATTTGAAAGTTATTTGGTGTAAGGAATAAGGTATATATCCAGCCTTGGTTTATTTCCTAGGGTGGCTAATCTGTAGTCCCACGATTTTTTTTCTTAATCTATTTCTTCCACAGTGATTTGAAATGCAATATTTACCACATTATATTTTTCATGAATTGAATTCAATTCTGAAATTGCTTGTGTTTCACTGTCTGTATATTAGGCCAGTATTATGGTGTTTAAATAACAACAGCTAGGCCAATGCCACAGCTCACTTGGCTAATCCTCTGCCTGCAGCAAAGGCACCCCAGGTTCTAGTCCTGGTTGGGGTGCCAGATTCTGTCCCTGTTGCTCCTCTTCCAGTCCAGCTCTCTGCTGCGGCCTGGGAAGGTAGTGGAGGATGGCCCAAGTGCTTGGGCCCTGAACCCGCATGGGAGACCAGGAGGAAGCACCTGGCTCCTAGCTTTGGATCGGTGCAGCACTGGCCATAGCGGCAATTTAGGGGGTGAACCAATGGAAGGAAGACCTTTCCCTCTGTCTCTCTCTCTCACTGTCTGACTCTGCCTGTCAAAAAAAGTAACAGCAGCTTTAGAATAAAGTTTGCTACTTTATTTAATAGACTATTTTTCATGTTTTCCCTTCTGTTGACAATAATCTTTATTGTCAACTGCTTTCTTATTTTCCTTATCTATTAAGTCTTAGTAAGGAATTCTGATTAATTTACCAAATTAAAAATGTAACTCAAACAGCAGCAGATTATGCTTACATTGAACTTTTATTCATTTTAGGAAATAGAACATATCCACAATCTGCAAGATTAAAGTAGGCCTTCTTTTCCAATTAATTATACTTACAAAACTGTTTTCAGAATTTTATTTCCTTGGTTTTGGTTAACAGTAAAGCCCCACTGAAATTATTATTATTAGAAAAATACTTTAAGTAAAAAGCTATTATTGTTGAAAGACAGTTTGTTGCTTTCTAAAAAGTTCAATGTGGAGTCGCTATATGATTTAAGAACTCCGCTTCCAGGTATAAACTCAGAGAACTGAAAATATATGTTCATACCAAAACTTATACACACGAGGTCATAGTAACACTAGTCAACACTAGCTCCAAAGCAGAAACAACTAAAATGTCCAGGAAATGATGAACAATAATCAAAATGTGGTATATCCATAAAATGGATCATTTTTCAGTCATAAACTGAATAAAGTAGTAATATGCGATTCATTCAAAAAAGTTGTGAAAAATGGAATTGAAAGATAAATTTATTTTGGTGCAAAAATTCAGATCTGTGCATGTTTTTTTCACAATACCTATTTTTTGTTAACTGTTTGAAGACCCTTGGATTTTAAACTTCTTTTGCACAGAAATAAACTTATGTATAAACTCCACTTTCTATGAACTTTTTGAAGTACACCTGCTATAAAGTGGATGAATCTAGAAAATGTGGGATGTGAAAGGAGCCAAATTCAAAAGGCTCATGTCGAAGACCTCCCATTTACATCACATGCCTGTGAGACCTCTCTCTCTGCCTCTGCCTCTCTGTAACCCTGCCTTTAAATAAATAAATTTTTAAAAAGAAAAAAAAAAAGAAAATCAATGCTCTTAGGTTCTCAAATGTGTACTCGCACTTTTCTATTAATAAAAGCTCAGATTAATATAGTCACCCCAAGTGTTTGGTGACTTAACACAATAAAATAGTTGATCTTGTTTGTGTAAGTGCCTAATGGCAAAGAACTGTCAACATAAGTGATAGTCTATCTTGCTGTTGCTGGTGCAGTGCTTTATCAAGCTGTTCCTGTGAGTGATAACTTTATTGCACAAAGTGACTCAGCAACTCGGGTGCTTGCCTTTCTACAGTTTCCTGGCATCTCAAAGTCTTCTCCATTCAACAGATGGAGGAAAAAGAGTAGAAAACAAAACAACCTTCCTCATTACAGTTTTAGCCTGAAATCACACACATTTCTGCTCATATTCTGTTGATAAGAATCAGTCACAGAATCCCACTTAAAGATAAGAGAACTTTTTGGGCAGCTGCTTCCACATAGCAGCTCTATAATATGTAAGGGGAAATGCAGATTTTAATGCATAGAGAGTTGATTGTACTAAAGTAGCTGCTGTAAATACAGCTTATGTTTTTAAGGACATGCATATCTATGCATGACAATCAAAGAAGCTGAATTAAGCAAAATACACAAGGGATTGCTGTTGCTATAAATAAAAATCCCAAAGGCCAACGGGGCTTAGTATTTCAACATATTTAAAGCATTCAGCAAGTTCTCTGCAGTGACTTGGAGTTATTTATCATATCACAATGAATACCGACTGTGATGGTTAATCTCGCCTGTCATCTTGACGAGCCAATTAATGTAGACAGAATGCTTGTATCCACCCCCTCCAAATTCATCTGTGGAAACCTAGTCCTAGGTCACTGCTCCTCCTCAGAGGACTCCTATGAGATCCCCTCCCTTTCCTTCTCCAGTTTTTTGGGCCTGCCTCTTGGCTCCTTCCTGGAGTCATGGTGTTTTTTTAGGGCCTTGCAGTACCCTCGTTTGTGCTCCCCTTTGGAGAGCCTCGAGATCTCTTGAGGGTTGGCACTTGGCTGGGAGGCTAAAGGGCTGGCTGGACTGCAAGCTTGATGCTCTTGTGTTCTCTTCTCTATGGGGCAGGTGCATGAGCGATGGTTGGGAAGTGTGAGCTGCAAGATGGCAAAAGCCATGGTGCTGGGCAACAAGGACCCAGCTGGTTCCACTGTGGCTGGTAGCAAATGCGGATGTCTTCTTGGAGCCAAGCCTTCACTAGAAATAGCCAAGGCTCGAAGTCCCAATCAGAGGCAAGAAACAAATTTCTGTGATGCAGGAGCTACCTAGTTTATGATGTTTGGTTAAAGCAGTCCAAACAGGCCAAGACAGTTAGGAGGTCCAGTTGTTTGCTCAAACACCAGCCTAGACATTGTGAAGGTATTTTGAAGATGCAAGAACATTTACAATCAGTTGACCTTAAATGAAAGTTATAACTCTTGATAATGTTGTTCTCATGGCACCCAGTCAATTGAAGGGTTTAGGAACACAAACTGAGGTTAACCGAGTATGGAATTCTGCCTGAAGGTTGCAACATCCACTCTTACCTGTGTTTTCAAACAGCTTGCTTGCTCTGCAAATTTCAGTCTTGCACACCCATGCAATCTCAATCCCATGAGCCAATTTTCTCCCTCTCTCCCTCCCTCTTTCTCTTTCTCTCCCTCCCTCCCTTCCCCTCTGTCCCCCTCTCTCTTCCCCTCTCTCCTTCTTGCTTCTCCATATCTGTTGTTATATCTCTTTACATCTCTGTCATTCTTTTTTCCCAGCCCTTTCTGCCATGTGAGGATGCAGGCTGATCCCTGACTGATAGTCATAAGAGTTTGGTTTCCTTCTGCATCTGCTAAAATAGATGCTTGAATAAGTGAATAGAAATTTTTACAGGAATGACTCCTCCAACATCATGAGAGCCAGTTGTTCAGTAAGTTAAGAGCTGATAAAATAAGTAGATCTTCATGTAAAACAAAAAGAGAGATTGTTTTCCAACCATTGTACATTTATAAATAGAAACATACATACAAGAACACATTGTCCCACATTTAACAAGCGTGCACATCTGCATCTACACTAACACACACATCACACATTCCAGCTGACACCACGACCACAAAGATTCCACCGAAGTGTTATCAGTTTGGAAGTGTAAAGTGGGCTAACCTTGATACATAGTGTAGTTAAAATACCTACCTTCAAATTCCAGCTCTGTGGCTTAACTGGCAGTTGTTTAACCTTGTAAAACCTCAGTTCCCTAGTTTATGAGCATATTTTACATATTTATTATGATAATTAAAAAGATATGATCTATGCACAGTGTAAGAAGCTTAGCAGTATATGAGCATTCTTCAAAAAAAAGTTCATGGAAAATGGAAATAAAACATAAGCCTATTTTGGTGCAAAAATATTTTTAAATCCATGGAATATTTTTATTGTAAGTATTTTCCACAGATTTTATGAAAACCTAGTATATAAGTAATTAGTCTATTCTAATTCTTGTTATTATTAAATATTAGATTTATTCACTTTCAAATACACAACAATAATATTCATCTGATAAATTGAAAGGATGCAGTGGTATGGGCTAGATATTAGTGATTCAAAACTGAAATTTCTCAAGTGTAGCTTGTATAATGATGGATAAGAATAGGCTCTTTTGGTTGCTGTAACATAAAGGTTACCAGTAAAAATGCAAATAGAATAAAGATAACAAATGGGAATATTAGGAAATAACACTTAAATTGTATTATGGTTGTTTTATGATTGCCTGGAAAAGAAAATACAGCTCCACTGATAAGTAACAGATGTGCCATTAAAATTGAGTGAATGTTTAATTATCTGGGAGGGACTGGAAAGAACTCTTCAAAGTGATCTACAATTCACATTAGAACTAGAAAGATCTACGTCCTAAAACCTCCCTGTCTTTTCCTCCATATTTTAAGGTTCTATGCATTTTTAAAAAATCTTTAAAGTGGAGATTAAAGCAATCAGAAGAGAATTTCTGTAAACTCCCTTTACCACATCCAATACCCTGGCCAGCATTTGTGTCTATACATTTTGTCTTCTTTCCTGTTAACTGAGATGAAATGCCTGACTCACCAGCTGCTGGGGAGGTGCAGCACCACATGGGCAGGCCCACTCCTAGTATTGTGTATCGCATCCTGTATTCCTTTCATCCCACCCTCTCATGTACATCATGCTTCACTCTAACTGTTCTCTCTCTTTGCTTCTTGAGTCATCGTTTCCACCCAAGAATGAACTGCCTAAGCTATAACACCTTCACTCTCCCTAACAAATCCCCACCTGTCCCAATATAAACCATCTTTTCCCTCCATCCTGAAACAATAAGCCATACAGGTGCTGCTATTTTTACTTTGATCCACTGGACTGAATAACTACACATTCCCTTTCTTCTCTCCTTATACTGGGATAGGTGTTCACAGAGTGTGTGGATATGCGTGCTTGTATTGTTTGGCAGAGAGGATGTTTCTGGAAATTTTTCTCATGTGCTCATTGTTTGGCTGCTTAATCTTAGACCAATCACCACTCTCAGTTTTCTCATTTCTACAAAGCAGTGAGACTGATTGAATTTGACAATGCCTCACCTCCAAATCATTTTCATGTCCAGAGCTAAAACTTAACTAATAGCACAACAGTTTTAATACCAGCAGGGCCAGCTGAGGCATGGAGCACTGGAAAGAAGACGTGGATTACACTTACAAGGACAAGGGCCATGCTGATGTTCTCAACCCTGATGGGTAATGGCACATGAGAGGAGTAAGGAAATTCTACAACTGATAGATTATGGGATAGAGGGCTGGTGCCACAGCTCACTAGGCTAATCCTCTGCCTGCGGTGCCGGCACCCCGAGTTCTAGTCCCGGTTGGGGCGCCAGTTCTGTCCCAGCTGCTCCTCTTCCAGTCCAGTTCTCTGCTGTGGCCCGGGAAGGCAGTGGAGGATGGCCCAAGTGCTTGGGCCCTGCACCCGCATGGGAGACCAGGAGGAAGCACCTGACGCCTGGCTTCGGATTGGTGCTGTGTGCCGGCACTGGCAGCCATTTGGGGGGTAAACCAACAGAAGGAAGACCTTTCCCTCTGTCTCTCTCTCCACTAACTATGCCTGTCAAAAAAAAAATTATGGGATAGAGTCAAATGAACCAACTTTTCTTTGTGATAACATCTATATATATGTATATATGTTATATGTGTGTGTGTGTGTGTGTGTATTTGACAGATAGAGTTAGACAGTGAGAGAGAGACAGAGAGAAAGGTCTTCCTTCCATTGGTTTACCCCCTAAATGGCCGCTACAGCCAATGCTGTGCTTATCCGAAGCCAGGAGCCAGGAGCCAGGTGCTTCCTCCTGGTCTCCCATGTGGATGCAGGGGCCCAAGCACTTGGGCCATCTTCCACTGCCTTCCCGGGCCACAGCAGAGAGCTGGACTGGAAGAGGAGCAGCCGGGACTAGAAACTGGCGCCCATATGGGATGCCGGCACTGCAGGAGGAGGATTAACCAAGCTAGCCGTGGCTCCGGCCCCAATAATATATATTTAGTAGGAATGTAATGTCTATCCTTGTGACTAGTGTACCGTTCTTCCACTCTGAACAGAAATTTACTACTGTGTTCTAGTTCCTTAAGCAAAATACATTAGTAGATAACTTTAAATGGAACCCTCCAATTAAACATCAAGGTTATCAGACACAGAGAAGCAACTTAACAGGAAACTGGATCCATATTTGTTCCATCCAGAAAAAGAGCTACCCCATTAACCAAATGTAAGGTACTGGAACCAAAGTTGATTCCATCTTCAACATGAACTGTACCCAGGACTCACACCATGAGATAGTCAAAATCCTGGTCCTCATAGCAACACAGTGACACCAATATCTACCTCCTGCATCAAATGATAAAAAGTGGAAAAAGAAAGAATAGAAAAATTTCAAAGGCGATTGATTCAGGGCCCCAGTAGTTTTCTAGAAATAATACCAAAGTTGACCCCTAGGACCAAATATACCAAGGAACCCAGCCAAGATCCCTTGAATCTGGCACTGGTCAAGTGACCCTTGGAGTATTTAGAGATGGAGCACTGTTTAAAGAACTGTTTTAGGAGAGTTTGTTATGAAGCAGTAGCTAGTGATACAGTTTTACCTGTTCTAAAGCTATTTCTCCTCTATCCCTCTTGTGAATATATACCCAAGTTTTATTTACAATGTGCAAATACTTTCTAATGGGGTTTAATTTTTATAGATATAATTCATCTTTAATGAATATTCATGAAGTTAGTACTTTCAGATAAATATATGTATATATAATCTTTATAATTTATGGCTCATTTTCCTTGAAAATAAATACATTTTATTTTTAAAAAGAAGACTTTTTTAAAGAAGAATTACAGGATCACAGCAAAAATGGGAAGGAGATGCAGGGATTTCCAACATATGTCTGCTCTTGCAGGTGTATGGCTTCTATTATCAGCATCTCCCATCACAGTGGAACATTTGTTGCAAGTGATAAACTTTAGCGACACATCCTTGTCATTCAACCTTCTTAGTTTACACTCTTGGTGTTGTATTCTATGAATTTGGACCAATATGTCATGACATGAATCTACCATTGTAGTATTGAATATAGTAGTTTCACTGCCCTAAAAAATTCACTGTGCCCCACCTATTCATTCCTCTCCTTCCCCTAACTCCTTACCACCAGTGATTTATCTCTGTAGTTTTTGGCTTTTCCATAATATCACATATTGGGAAATCATATCACATGCAGTCTTCTCAAATTGAGTTAATTCACTTAGTAACATGCTCTTAAGTTTCTTTTATATATTTTAATAACTTTATGCATCTTTTTTATGTGAGCATAATAGTCAATCATCTGGACACACTACCCATTGAAGGACATTTTGATTGCTTCTGGTATTTGGTAGTTATGATGAAAGCTATTATAAGCATCCACATACAGCATGCTTCATATTTCAGTGCAATACCATTTACAGATTGTCACTTTAATTTTGGCATTGTTAATGTAAATAATCACATTATTATAGGGATTGTGGACTAAAATAGAAAAATACTAAATTAATAACAGTGCGAATTAGTCAGTGGGTGTGTGTGTGCGTGTGTGTGTGCATGCATATGTGTGTGTTGTTTCCATCCCCAACTGTAAGGTCTTGATAAATCTTTGATATTTATGGTCCTCTGTTTATTTACTTGAAAGTTGAAGTAATTTAGTAGATTATTTCAAGACATCTTTGAAATATGAATTTATAAATTAAAAAACATAATCTTCATAAAGCCACACATTATTTTATATTGTTAATAACTGATTGAAAAACTTCATTACTATCCTGTTCCTTAAATGGTTTTGTAGGGCCCACGCTGTGGCATAGCTGGTAAAGCTGCTGCCTGAGATGCAGACCTCCTGTATGAGCATCTGTTGGAATCCCGGCTGCTCCACTTCTGTTCCAGCTCCCTGGTAATGGCCTGGGTAAGCAGTAGAAGATGGCCCAAGTGCTTGGGCCATTGCGACCCACATGGGAGACCCAGATGAAACTCCTGGCTCCAACCAGGCTCAACCCTTGCCATTGGGGTCACCTGGGGAGTAAATCAGCCTTTGCAGACCTCTCTCTTATCTCCCTCTCTGTAACTCTGACTTTCAAATAAATCTTAAAAAATGTTTTTGTAGTTCACCTTGTCCTTATTATTGTAGAAAACTTAGAGCAATTATTCCTTGTGCTGAAGCTGTCTGTTGGAATTGAGCACTCAGGGAAAGTGAGGACTCAGCTCATAGATATCTTTGTTTGTTCCCAGAGGGACTGACTTGGGCCCTGGCAGGGATAGCACCCATAAAATGTCACTTAGCTGAACAATTTCAGGAATTGCTTGTCCTTTCTACAAAAGGAAATGATAGCATTAACATTTATAGAAGGTACAAGTTTATGGTAGAGGTTTACAAAAAGCATACCTAAAATGGCTTTATAATTTCATTTCCTATTACATAAATGAGTACCATTAAAAATTGTCAATACTTTGATAGAATAATTGCTGTTGTTTTCTTTGATATCTACCATGCTCTAAAACTTTCACAAAAATGATTTATTTATTTGAAAAGCAAAGTGACAAAGAGGGAGAAAGTGATCTTCCATCTGCTGGTTCACTCACTCACCAGCCAGAGCTGGATCAGACTGAAACCAGGAGATAGAAGCTACATTCAGGTCTCCCACATGGGTGGCAGGGACTCAAGCACTCGAGCCATCATTTGCTATTTCCCCAGGTGCATTATTCAAGAGCTGGACGTAACAGCTTATTTGCATTCATTATGCATTATATACAAAAGCTCACAAACCTTTTGTTTTTAAATAATTATACATATAAAATGTCTATATGGACTAAGAAGAAACTTTAATGAGCTTATTTTTGCCCTTTATATCAGCATGTAAAGAATCATGTACTTGCCAGTCCTGAAACTGGGTTTCCTGTCTTTTTCATTGCTAATCGAACACAAGTTTTGCAAGATGTTGCACAATTGATATCTTTTTAGACCTCTCTAAAATCTCCGAAGCTCAGTGTGGGTTGGAACAATCCAATCAAGACAGTTGATTAGACATCTCCATGATTGGCTTAGGCACAGGTACAGTTGGCTAGAGGAATTTCAAGGGAAGTATATTGGGACTTTCTGAGATAATGATTCTGTTCCTACATTTAGACATTGTTATACATGGCCCTGATGCTGAGAACAGCTGTGGCCCTCCTGAAAAAAATGAGGGAAGAGCCAAGAGGATCACAAGATTTTGAGCTGGAGCCCTGACTACTAGGCTATTGATTTAAACCACACTGGAAACCCTTATTTGCTGACATATTGTTGGAAGCACTCACTTGCAGGCTTATTGTTGTGTAATTTGAATGTGTCCTTATTGATTTAACCACTTTGAGTAAAGCTTTGCTGTAATTTGCAGCTAAGAGGAATCTCTTGATTTCATCCCATTGTCCTTAGGGACTGGGGGGGAACTCTGAGTATGGGTACTGTTATTCCCAAAATTTTATTTATCAAATATCAGTTTTAGTTTGCCATAACTGCATATTAGTCATGCTAAACTAAGACTCTTGAAAGACTTGTACATTACTTAACAAAGGAGAAAGTACAGGAAATGTACATACTGCATTTTTGTCTTATATGAGGGGGTCTTCAAAAAGTTCATGAAAAATGCATATTATGAAAAAGCTTCCACTCGTCACACTTTCTGAAGCTTCCTCATATAAAAAATATAAATGATTTTTAGATTCTTCAGTTCCTTGGATTCCAGAAAATTCGGTAATTTAAACCATTTCCTTTTGATTATCTTCTCTCCATGCTTCAAAACCTCTTCCAGTATCCTAAATAACTACTCACATTAATATTTCAAGATCTCAGAATTTTCCTGGAACTTGTATATGATATTTCTTTGTCAAAGAATTTACTTTTAGTAAACTTTTAATTTTAGAACGGTTTTGAATTTACTAAACAGATTGTGACGTAATACAGAGTTCCCACATACCCCATACCCAGCTTCCCTTATTATTAACATTTTATGTTACTATATCTTTGTCACAGTTAATAAGCCACACCCAGCTTCTCTATTAATAACATCTCATATTAGGATTTGTCACAGTTAATAAACCACATCCAGCGTCCCTGTTTCTATGCCATTGAGTAGAATTTGTCACATGGCTAGTTAGTTCAAGGAAAACTGGAAGACAAAGAATTCTGAATTGTAGCAGCAGCTTTAAAAAAGGAATCTTATTACTAGAAAGGGAAATGGAATGGTATCGGGAACCCTCAGCAATTTTTGTCATGTACTTTTAGTGTGGTATAAGACAATTTTTTATTTTGTTTTGTTTTGTTCAATACTTAGTACTTCTTTCTGTTCAATGAAAAATCAAATTGTAGGAAACTAAATTGTAAGTTCTCAGACAACTTGAAAAACAGAAAAAATACAAATATAAAAATAACAATTACAATCCAACAAAAGATAACTCCTGGTAATATTTGGAAATAAATACCCTTCCAGACCTTTCCCTATGTACTAATATATTTTGTACACAATAACACCATATCTAATGTTTTAATGATTTATTTATGTATTTTAAAGTCAGATTTACAGAGAGAGAAGGACAGACACAGAGACACAGACAGATCTTCCATTTGTTGGTTGATTCCTAAATGGCCACAATGGCTGGGGCTAGGCCAGGTCAAAGCCAGGAGCCAGGAGCTTCATTTAGGTCTCCCATGTGGGTGACAGGGCCCCAAATAATTGGTTCATCTTCCAATGCTTTTCTCAAGCTGTTAGCAGGGAGCTGGATTGGACATGGAGCAGCCAGGGAATGAACTGACACCCATATGGGATGCTGACATCACAGGCAGTGGATTAACCTGCTGTGCCACAAAAATGGCCCCCATACCTAAATATTTTTGGTTGCCACATTTTGTTTCTCATCAAATTGTTGGGACTATTTTGCCTTAATAAATCAACATTTTCTTATGGCATTTTTTATGGAGTCTATTTTAGAAATGTGTGAGAGAGGGAAGAGCTAAACAGTTTTGCACACATTCCCATGGACTTGCCCCTAAGGGTAAAGCTAAAATCTTGCCATGAAACTCCAAATCCCATTAAGCTGGGTGGTACATATCCATCTGTGTTAAAGTGATCATATTAAATGTGTAACTGGTTATATAGATAGGATTAAGTGTCAAAGGGATCACATAAATAAGACAAAGTGTCTGGTAATAACAATAGATAGAATTAAAAAGGAGAGAATGTTCCAATATGGGAAGCAATCCACACAGTAGACTCATAGAATGGCAAATGCCCTAAATAGCACTCTGACCTCAGAATCAGCCTGTAAGGCATTTGGATCTGGCTGAAGAGCCCATGAGAGCATTTTAGGCATGGAAAGCCAAGATACCATGTAAAAAAATGATTTACACGAAGGATCTTTGTGAGTGAGATCCCAGTGGAAAGAAGAGACCATCAAAGAAGGATGTACTTTTCTCTGCAGGGAGGAGAGAACTTCCACTTTGCTTATGACCCTGTCTAAGTACTGACAGAATTTGTGGACTCAGAAGGCTTCCATAGCCTTGGCAGCTCATGACAAGAGCCTTGGGTGATCACTGTTTTTATAAATAAGAGTGTCAATTGTTAAATCAACAGGAGTCACTGTGCACTTACTCCCCACGTAGGACCTCTATCCTTAATGAGGATATGAGAATTAACTGTAAAACTTGTTCTCAAACTATACTTTATATATTTTGTGTGTGTGGGTGCAAAGTGTGGAAATCTTTACTTAGTATAGAGTTGATCTTCTGTATATAAAGTTAATTAAAAATGAATCTTAATGAAGAATGGGATTGGAGAGGGAGTAGGAGGTGGGATGGGAGTGGAGGTGGGAGGGTAGGTTTGGGGGCAAGAACCACTATATTCCTAAAGCTGTACCTATGAAATTTATGTTGATTAAATAAAAGCTTTAAAAAAAAAGAAATGCGAGGTAGTTAATTTAATCAGTTCTTGATGGTTGGTTACTTTGTTTTTAGACTGTGGTCATTGTGAAGGTCTTAGGATGTGCTGAATTCTATTATAAATCATCTTCTTACTAATCTATTTCCTTGTGGTCAGTTCCTAGAAGTTGCATTTTCAGGACACAATATATGTTGTTATATTTCTAATTATACAGCAAAATTTCTTTCTGACATATGCAAAGAATTATAGTTCCAACAGTAATTTTTATGACTATGTCTGTATCTGCATTCTCAGTTGCCCCAGCATTTCCAAATGCCTCCTATTTGATACCATTCCCTATCATAACTTTCATTTTTTGTGACTACTGAGGCTACAATTTTTCTAGACTCTTTAGCCAGAATATAATGACTTCAGTACATTTACCAGTTCCAGATGAAGAATCTGAAACACTCTGGGCTCAGGTCTTCAATGCTGTGTGCAGGCTGGAAACATTTTTACTATGACTTTAAGATTTTTGATGGCAAGAATGTGACTTGATACTTTGCAATGGCTATCTATAAAGTGGGTACACAATCCATGATAAAATATAAAAAATGAACAACTTAATATTTGAAGGATTGTATTCTTAGATCAGTTCCTTAAGTCAGCACTTCCTGATTGTCTTCAGTTAGTTATTTTCATGATTAGAAATGGAATTCATGTCAATTTACACTAAAATTGTGTCCAGCACCATGTCAAGCACATATTAAGCGCTAAAAAGTTATTAGTGGCATCTCATGAATGTGGTTGCATGAATAACAAAATAACAACTGGCATTGATTTTATTGGTAACATAACCAAATATTCTTGTGTTTTCAACATTTTTAATGTTATTTTAACAGGATCTCAGTAGTACTGGATATATTTTTCTCCATTTTCTTTCATATTTAGTAGAAAAATTAGATTTGTGCTCCATGTTTAGAGTTCTGCAATTCAATTTTATATGTGAATTAAATTATGGTTGTAGAGTGTGTAACACTAGACATTAACTGAAAATAATATCCTTAATAATAATTTCATTTAGGTTTTCTATTTCAACTCTCAGTAAGAGATTAAAAATGTATCTCTTCATTAAAATATTATTTTGAATGTTTTTTAATAGTATTCTTAGGATAAATCATTCTTTTTGTCATTTTTTTCTTTTTTTAACTTAGAAAACTTTTATTTAAGGTATACATACTTCATGCTTTCATATATACAAATTTAAGAACATAGTGATCCTTCACACCTTAACCTCCCTCCCGGCCACACTCCCACTCTTCTTCCTCCTCCCTCCTACGTTCCCGTTCTTATTTTTTACAAAGATCTATTTTCAATTAACAATATACACATAAGATTAACCCTATACTAATAAAAAGTTCAACAAGTACTAGGGAGAAAAAAAAAACCTGTTCCTCAACAGTCGAGACAAGGGCATCTCATAGTGTCAATTCATTTCTATAGATTACCTTTTACATACTCTGTTAGTTACCACAGATCAGGGAGAACATATAGTATTCATCTTTGGGGGGCTGGTTTATTTCACTAAGTATAATGTTTTCCAGCGGAATCCATTTTTGTTGCAAATGACGGAATTTCTCCTCCTCTTCCTCCTCCTCCTCCTCACCCTCCTTCTTCTTCTTCTTTTTCTTCTTCTTCTTCTCTTTAGCTCTGTGTAGTGTTCCATAGTGTACATATACCACAATTTCTTCATTCAATCTGCAGGAATCATTCTTTATACTATGGTTTATTTTCTTTCTGTATTTATAGATGCTTAGTTCTATCTATTGTGGTGATAGTTTTGTTTTTTTCTGCGCATATTGATAATTTTCTTCTGTGAATGTTGATAATTTTGTGCACTGAAAAACTAGTTATAAAAATTTTTGATAGTTGCAAAGTGCTTTTTAACATTATAAATATTTAAATATAAGTAAGATTATTTTTGGAATTTATACATAAAGCAATTGGTAGATTTTGAGAAAATAATGTCTTGAATTTGTGGACTTAACTTGCATTTTATTCCATATATCTTGAGGACAAAAATTATTTTATCTTACTCATCAATAAGATAGGTCAATAATGGTACCTACCTCAGTATCACTGTAAATTATAAGAGATTAGCTGTAAGAATGACAGGCATGTATGAAGTGTTCAACATAATACAAGCTGATTCTTTTATTTTTTGTTCTTTTTATTATCTTTTTTTTTTTTTTTTTGACAGGCAGAGTGGACAGTGAGAGAGAGAGACAGAGAGAAAGGTCTTCCTTTGCCGTTGGTTCACCCTCCAATGGTCGCCGTGGCCGGCGCGCTGTGGCCAGCACACCGCGCTGATCCGATGGCAGGAGCCAGGAGCCAGGTGCTTTTCCTGGTCTCCCATGGGGTGCAGGGCCCAAGCACCTGGGCCATCCTCCACTGCACTCCCTGGCCACTGCAGAGGGCTGACCTGGAAGAGGGGCAACCGGGACAGAATCCGGTGCCCCGACCGGGACTAGCACCCGGTGTGCCGGCGCCACTAGGCGGAGGATTAGCCTAGTGAGCCGTGGCGCCGGCCTCTTTTTATTATCTTTTATTGTCCATGTTAACTCTTCAATGATTACTAAAAAGCTTAGAAACATGAATTAGCAAAATCATAGACCTTTAGAAGTCTACACTAACAGAGACCATAACTTAAGGATATTTTTGTGACCTGCACAAAGCCACATAGGACGGATCATTATGTCAAGTTTTGAGCCATGTTCTTGACTCCATGTTCAGGTCTGTTACATAACCTTTGTTGAGTGATCACACATGTTTCTCAAACATTAATGATGTGGCATTTGCCTTCATTGTGCATAAAGGTAAATACAGAGCGACAACATTGCAGTGCAACTTCCGATGCCAGCATCTCATATGGGAGTGCCGGTTCAAGTCCCAGGTGCTCTGCTTCTGATCTGGCTCCCAACTAATGTGCCTGGGAAGGCAGCAAAAAATGTCCTAAGTGGTTTAGCCTCTGCCACTCATGTGAGAGACCAAGATGGAGTTCATGACTCCTGGCTTTTGCCTGGCCCAGACCTGGCTCTTGCAGCCATTTGAGGAATAAACCAGACAATGAAGGATCTCTTTCTCTCTCTCTCTGTCTCTGTCTCTTACTCTGCCTTTCAAATAAATAACTGAAAGACAGTTACAGAGAGAGGTAGAGCCAGAGACAGAGGGGTCTTCCAACTGATGGTTCACTCCCTAATTGGCCGCAACGGCAGGAACTGCACCAGTCCGAAGCCAGGAGCCAGGTGCTTTTTCCTGGTCTCTCACAAAGGTGCAGGGGCCCAAGGACTTGGGCCATCTTCTACTGCACTCCTGGGCCATAGGAGAGAGCTGGATTGGAAGTGGAGCAGCCGGGACTAGGACCAGCGCCCCTATGGGATGTCGGTGCCACAGACAGAGGATTAACCTACTGCGCCACGGGGCTGGCCCCCATAAATAAATCTTCAAATAAATATTAGTTAAAAAAGATAAATATAGGAAAATAAATTAATCTGAATCTTCATATAAGCATAAAACAATCTACAAATATTCTTAGAATATCTATTTATTTCATACAATTCAAATTCATCCTGTACCTTAAGTCATTTTCTTAAAGTCATATTTCTATAATCTTAAATAATGTTCTATTATTTATAAAGAAAAAAATTGGCATCATCTACAATATCATATTAGATTCTTGCTATTAGGACTCTAAAAAGTGTGACAGGCAGGCCAGTGCTGTAGTTAAGCTGCTGTTCGCAGTACCAGGATCCCATATGGGTGCTGATTAGAGTCCTAGCTGCTCCACTTCCAGTCCAGATCCCTGCTAATGTGTCTGGGAAAGCAACAGAGGATAGTCCAAGTGCTTGAGCCCCTGAACCCACGTGGAAGACCCGGATGAAGATTCTGGCTTCTGGCTCCTGGCTTCTGCCTGGCCCAGTCTTGGTCATTGTGGCAAGTGAACCAGCAGATTGAAGATCTCTCTCTCTCTCTGCCTGTGCCTCTGACACTGTAACTCTGACTTTCAAATAAACAAGTAAATCTTTGAAAAAAAAAGTGTAATAAGCCTATTAAACAGTAGTTAACTTAAACCATTGGTACTTATTAGCATAAAACCAAGTTGAGCAAGGATCTCAAATAAATTAGCTTGAGACTATATAAACACTTGCTTGAAAAGAAGAAAAATAGTTTTTGTTTCTCATTTTGAACAAAAACATTTTTATTGCTTACAGAATAGACAGCATACTTAAAAAAATTACCAAATGAGGAGAATATTCTCTGCATTTATGTGGTATAATAACTAATAAGGGTGGTATAAAGTTAAGAAGTTGCCTAGGTACAGCTTTTAGGTTTTATAGTGAATGTGAGAATTGAAAAATAGTACCTTATAATGGTAATGACAAAATTAATGTACCTGAAATCAATCTGCAAATACTCATCTGAAATTTATTTTTATCATCAGAGAAATGCATCGACATGAAAGCACATAATGTTCACATTTGTTGTAGGCTGTTATACAAAGGCTGACTTAAATGAGAAATAATCAGCAAACGCCAAGGTATACACCTTATTGCATTAGCCCCATGAAGGAGACTAGGAAAGAAATAGGCTTATTAAGAAAAACAGTCTCAGTGAATTCTATCTAAAGCTTTCAAGATTAGAAATTGAAACAATATTTTACCATTAAGTTGCTTACTATGTGAGGTAACTGGGGTCAAGGCTTCTGGAACTATTACACTTTGGAGGACATAAATTTATTCATTTGTACTCTGAATTCAGCTGGGTTAGAGGGAGGTGGAGAGAGAGAGAGAGAAATAATTCCCATTCACTGGTTCACTCTCCAAATACCCACAACAGCCAGAGCTGGGCTGGGCTGAAGCTGGGAGCTGACAACTCAATCCAGTTCTCCCATGTGTGTGGCAGGAACCCAACCACTTGAGCTTCCCCTGTTTCCCCTCAAGATACATATTAGCAAGAAGCTGGAATCAGAAGAGGCTAGACTCAAATCCAAGCACTCTGATACATGTTACAGGCATCCCAAGCAGTGTCCTAACCACTGTGCCAATACTCACCCCATAGCCTTCTTTCAACACCTGAGAATGGAATATTCTACTTGTATATCTGTTCAGTTGTTCATAAGCTACAGTTTGGAGCATGAGATCATCACCCAGATTTGTCTATGGGGTGTCTTTCCATCTTGCTACCTGAAGCAAAACAGGGAATGTTGCCCTAAATGATTAAACACTGAGGAATAGTTCTCATGACTCCATATTTATTATATAGTGGGTACTTTATGGAGCACTGAGACATCCAGCTTGGATTTCAATTCTATTCACTTAATCACTGGATTCAGACACATCTCAGCATGCTCAGTGGGCAAGCCAAAGGTCTTCAAGGGACTCTTAAAAAAAGATTTATTTATTTAATTGAAAGGCAGAGTTACAGAGAGGCAGAGGCAGAGAGAGAGGTCTTCCATCTGCTGGTTCACTCCTTGTGTGGCCGTAATGGCTGGAGCTGTGCCCAACTGAAGCCAGGAGCCAGGAGCTTCTTCCAGGTCTTTCACATGGGTTCAGGGGCCCAAGCCCTTGGGCCATCTTTTACTGCTTTCCCAGGCCATGGCAGAGAGCTGGATGGGAAGTGGACCAGCAGGGACTTGAACCACCGCCTATATTGGGATGCCAGTACTGCAGGTGGTGGCTTTACCCACCATGCCACAGCACCAGTTCCTCAAGGGACTCTTGACATAAACAGTTAAGGCCTAATCAGAGAAGAAAGGAAACACACCACCTTTATATAAGAAATTCCCTAGTATGAGAAAGAAATGGTGCTTTGGATAAATTGTACCTGAGTGATATGTGCTGAATTGTATCTCCTAAACTCATATGTTGATGTTCTAATGCCAAGTACCTCTAATGCCAAGTATCTCTATTTAGAGATAGGACCTTTAAATAAATAATTAACGTTGTTGTTGGTGGCGGGGATTTTCCTCTACCAACTTAGGTTCAAATATTCAGTACCTTCAAATTAAATACACATGTGTGCAGGGACATTTCATTAATGAATAACCAAATAAATAGCCAGAAGTATGTGATTATAAACCAACCTCACAGAAGCCCAATGAGGGAGGCCATGAAGGGTTGGCTAGCAATGGGAAAGTATGGATAGTTCTATCGGGCTTTTTGATATGATTGTAAATGAGCAGTCTTCTTTCTGGCTGAAATCTCTCCATTGCTGGATGGGGAATGGAATAGTGCAACTGAATTCATAATTCCTGGTGCTAATGGTGAGTCTTCCCATGTGTTAGTAAGGTTCTCCAGAGAAATGGAAGCAATAAGGGACAATAGATATCTATATGTAGACATGTATCTCCACCTCTATTTCTGTCTCTGTCTCTGTATCTCTCTATAAGTATCTATCATCTATGGTGACAGATTCATTATGAAGTGACACATGCTATTCTGAGTCTGAGAAGTCACATTGTAAGAGATTTGCAAGCTGAGATCGGGGGAACCAGGGAGGTAAATCCTAGTCCAAAGGTGGGATAAGACTGATGCTCAAGCCCAGTGAGATGGCAGGAAGCCAAAAGGGGGAAATTCTTTCTTCTATCACCGTTTGTTCTATTCAGTCTCTTAAGGAATTGGATGGTGCCCACCTACAATAGAAAGGACAATCTATGTTACAGAATCCACAGGTTGAAATGCTAATGGCATCTGGAAATTCTCACAGACCCATGCAGTAATAATATTCCATTTGGGCATTGCCTGGTCCAGTCGAGTGTACCAAGAGGATTAATCAACACATACCCAAATGGGAAACGGTGGCAGCTGTATTTTGAGGAGTCTCTACTTAAGTTTAGATAGCATTTCTTTCTTGACTGTTGATTGTAGATATTTTCAGTTCAAGGTAGGCTTCATGACACTTCGGTGGTTAATTCCTTTTAGGTTAATGAGGTTATTAGGGTAGCTGCTAATCCACTATGACCGGTGACCTTATAAGGCCCAGAGAGGGAATTCCATGAAAACAGCCCAAGAGAGAGGCTTCACAGGAAACCATTCCTGCTGAAGCCTTGATCTTAGATTGTCAACCTCCAGAACTGTTAAAAGATAAATTTCTGCTTTCTGATCTACCCAGTGTAGGGCACTTCATTTTGGCAACATTAGCAAGGTAGTGCTCAATTTTGTTGTTTTCTTCCAGATCCCATGAATTGTGTCACAAAGAAAATGTCTGCATGGTAAGGACAATTGGAAAGACACATTTACTTATAAAATCGCTATGAAGTGTTGAGTGTCCAAATGGGCATTTTCTAAAGGTTATGTGTAAATGTCATAAGCAAGAATTGACCCACTCTTACACAAGGATGTTGGCACTATAAGGGCAACCTCAGGGGAAGCGGTGATTCATAGCAGGCAGCACCATCTCTGGCAGCAGATAATCTCCAGCTTTCAGAGCCCTTATATCCGGACGGTACGTTGGAGCCCTCAGAGGTAAAGCTGCAGGCCAGCACAGCTCTGCAGGCTTTGCAGGTCTCAGTAGACGGGGCAGGCTGAAAAGAGAGCAAACAGTGATGTGGGTCAATAATTTACTCTATCTGAGCAGTGTCAGTGCCAGAGAAATTCTTTATTTATTTATTTATCTTCTCAATGGAGAAGTCTTGTTACCTCTAGCATGGGGCAAATATGCATTACAAAAAGCAAGAGTTTCCTGCTTGGCATTCCAATAAATGAAGGATAAACTACAGATATGTCAGAGAGCATTACTCAGTTGTCAAATAATTATTCTGTCTCTAGAATTGAACTTTAATTCAATTGGATACTTTTGCATAAAATACACTTGGATTTTTAGAAAGTCACATTTTATCTACAGATCTGGGTTCATTTTTTTTTTTAAAAGATCTGGGTTCATTTAATACATGACTTTAATAAGTGACTACAGATCCCTATCTTTAGTAAGGACCAAGATATCCCATGGAAATAGCTAGTTAACTGAGATAGAAAAGTGTCCAGAAAATGAAATCTATTTAGCATAAATCTGCTTTTTATAACAACCAACAACATGATTTAACAATGAACCAAAAAGGTCAATCCAATAATTATGAATAATAGCATTTATTTGTCTAATGAGTGTTCTTTGAATTAAACATGTCAAATTTTATTTTAAAATCATCATTTTTCCCAGAGGTCACATTAAGTATTGCAGTGTTATTTCATATATACTAGCTCAGTGTATCCACAAATAAATATCTTCATGGATTTATTTTATGAAGAATTGGAACTCTTTCTTTTTTTTCCAGAAAAGCTGAGTCAATGCTTAGGGCTTGAAAGATGATGGTAATATCTTGGCAAACTCAATTAAACCATTTTAGAAGTTATAGCTGAGACACAGCGAAGCTACTTAGAGAGGACGTAGGTAATTAGTGGAAAAAAGGGAATGGAAAAACTCACATAATTCTGCTCCTTAAGGCTTATAATCTGATGACAAATCTAGATCTGTCCTCTGCAACTGTGTACCTTGTGCACTTTACTCCACACTCAGTGGCCGAGTGCTGTGTCTCCATGTCTCCCAGGATGTGCCCATCCAGAGGCCTTTGAACCTGCCTATGCTTCTGCTTGGGATGCCTCTCTTTGCTTCTCCTCTGTTTCTCACTGCAGTGACACCTCCTCAGACAAGCCTTCCCTGGCACCTTCTCAAAGTAGCACCTTACACCACAACAGCCTATTTTTCATTATAGGACCAATTTCACCTGAATTTAATGATCATGTTATGATTCCTTATCTAAAACCTTGGGGAAACAAATGTGCTTCCAAAAATTATACAATTTTTTGCAGACATTAGAAAGATAATAACATGGGGCATTTATTATATATTACATAAACTCCTTTTTTTGAAAAAGACTTATTTATTTATTTATTTGAAAGACAGAGTTACACAGAGAGAGGAGAGGCAGAGAGAGAGAAGGAAGGGGGTCTTTCATCCGCTGGTTTACTCCCCAAGTGGCTGCAATGGCCTGAGCTGGGCCAATCTGAAGCCAGGAACCAGAAGCTTTTTCCAGGTCTCCCACACGGGTGCAGGGGTCTAAGGACTTAGCCATCTTCTACTGCTTTCCCAGGCCACAGCAGAGAGCTGGATTGAAAGTAGAGCAATCGATACTCGAACCAGCAGCCATATGGGATGCCATCACTGCAGGCAGCAGCTTTACCCACTACGCCACAGCTCCAGTCTCATAAATAAGCTCCTTATACTCCTGGTCAGAGCACCTGACTCATAATGAAATGAATTACTATTAACATCAAGTGGCATAAATAAAGACTGTACACAGCTTCCTATCAGTTCAAGATAGACTTTGTCACCAAATAAGTAAAAAAAAAAAAATCTTTGGTTGTTGGAACTTCTTTGATTTTTGAATTGTTGATAGAGGATTTGAGAATCTATCCATCCATCTATCTATTATCCATAGAGAAAGTTGTTTCATTATTTATTTATTGCCTCTCTCTCCCCACAAATTAAGCTCCATTTGGTCAGGGGCATGGGTTGTATGAATTCAATAAATATTTAACCACTAAGTTAATAAAATCAGTTTCCACCTGATGGCTTTTTGTTCCATATCGATATACATTAATCTATGCTCTCAAACATCTTTAAATGGATGTGACACTTACTGTGAGTGCCACTGGCGTCTGAGGTGTGGTAAGCATGCTCATGTTATGGATAACATCATGAGCTTTGGGGGCAAGCTGAAGAGTTTCCAAGCATGACATTGTTTCTTTTACCTCCTGTGGAAACCCCGAAGATCTTCAATTTCCTGATGTCTAAAATAGAAAAGATAACTTTATGGATAAATGAGCACTACAGATATAGAAAGTGATGGGGAAGGGATGTCAGAGCTATCTGGAATCTCCTTTTCAAATTGAAAGAAGAACTCTACCTAATCCTCTAGATGTTAAGTGTTTTCCTCTTTCCTTTTGTCCCTCAGCACTAAGTGCCTCCCCAGTGACAGATAAGTCTTGAACAATTTTTCATATTTTTAAAGTTAAATCTATGTTATATTATTTGAGGAAGAAGTAATAGGAATTCTAAATTCTTATGATTTGCAAATAACCTACATGCCAGTTATCAAGATGGTATGATGTTGGCAAAGGAGCAGACACAGAGATCATTGGAGCTGAACAGAAAATCCAGGAGCAGACGTAAACAAATATTCCCAAATAATTTTTTGGCAAAAGTACAGAACAATTCAATGAAGGAAAGACAGACTTTTAAATAAATGTTGCTAAAGTAATCAGACATCCATAGGCACAATTATGAACTTTAATTTTTAAAAAAGATTTATTTATTTATTTGAAATTCAAAGTTACAAAGAGAGAGAGGGAGGGTGGGAGGGAGAAAGAAAGAGAAAGATCTTCTCTCTGGGCTGGCACTGCGGCTGAATAGGCTAATCCTCCGCCTGCGGTGCTGGCACACCGGGTTCTAGTCCCAATTGGGGCGCCGGATTCTGTCCCGGTTGCCCCTCTTCCAGGCCAGTTCTCTGCTGTGGCCCGGGAGTACAGTGGAGGATGGCCCAAGTCCTTGGGCCCTGCACCCCATGGGAGACCAGGATAAGCACCTGGCTCCTGCCTTCGGATCAGCACGGTGTGCAGGCCGCAGTGGCCATTGGAGGGTGAACCAACGGCAAAGGAAGACCTTTCTCTCTGTCTCTCTCTCTCACTGTCCACTCTGCCTGTCAAAAAAAAAAAAAAAATCTTCTCTCTGTTGGTTTACTCCCCAAATGGCTGCAATGGTCAGGGCAGGGCCAGACTGAAGCCAGGAGCCAGGAGCTTCTTCCAGTTCTCACACATGTGTTGAGGGACCCAAGAACTTGTGTCATCCTGTGCTGCTTTCCCAGACCATTAGAAGGGAGCTGAATTGGAAATCAGATGAATTGAATGGCTGGGACACTAACTGGCACCCGTATAGATGCCACCATTGCAAGCTGCAGCTTAACCCACTACAGTACAATGCCAGCCCTTAAACTTCAATCTAAACCTTCCAATTTATGCAAAATTAAGTCAGAATAGATGAGGGAGTTATACATAAAGTACAAAACTTCTAGAAAAAATATTTAGGAGAAAATCTGAGACCTTTGGCTAAGTGAAGAGATAGAGCATAAAATAGATTTCCTTGACACTAAAACACATGATCCATAAAATGGAAAACTGATAAAAGAAACCTTTTGAAAATAATTTTAGGCTGGCGCTGCAGCTCAATAGGCTAATCCTCTGCCTGCGGTGCTGGCACCCGGGTTCTAGTCCCGGTCGGGGCCCCGGATTTGTCCCAGTTGCCCCTCTTCCAGTCCAGCTCTTTGCTGTGGCCTGGGAGTGCAGTGGAGGATGGCTCAAGTCCTTGGGCCCTGCACCCACATGGGAGACCAGGAGAAGCACCTGGCTCCTGGCTTTTCGGATCAGCGCAGTGCGCCGGCCGCAGCGGCCATTGGGGGGTGAACCAAAGGTAAAGGAAGACCTTTCTCTCTTTCTCTCTCTCTCACTGTCCACTCTGCCTGTCAAAAAATATATAAATAAATAAATAAATAAAAAGAAAATAATTTAAAGATGTTTTTTGTTTTAAAATAGTTTTAAATTGACAAAAGTTGTGAAATAGATTCTGGATATTATTCCTTTATCATTTTCATAGTTCGCAAATATTTTCTCCCATTCTGTTGGTTGCCTCTTCATTTTGCTAAGTGTTCCTTTTATTTTTCTAAAGATTTATTTATTTATTTGAAAGGCAGAGTTACAGAGAGGCAGAGCCAGAGCTGGGCTGATCAGAAGCCAAGAGCCAGGAGCTTTTTTACCCGATATGCTGCAGTGCCAGCCCTGTTTTATTTTTTGTCTTTGTTTTTGTTTTTGTTTTGTTTTGTTTTTCATTGAGTGTTTCTTTTGCAGGGCAGAAACTTCTCAGTTTGATGCAATCCCATTTGTCAGTTTTGGCTTTGATGGCCTATGCTTCTGGGTTCTTTTCTAAGAAGTCTCGCTTATATCAGTGTCTTGCAGAGTTCCCCCAACATACTGTAGTAATTTGATGGTATCAGGTCATAGATTTAGGTACTTGATCCACTTGGAGTGGATTTTTGTGTGAGAGGTAAGGATGGAGTATAATTTCATACTTTTACATGCAGAGATCCAGTTTTCCCAGCACCACTTGCTGAAGAGACTGTCCTTTCTCCAGGAATTGATTTTAGCTCCTTTGTCAGTCAATTTGGTTGTAGATGTGTGGATTGATTTTTAGAGTTTCTATTCTGTTCCATTGGTCTGTGTTTTTTTTTTTTGCCAATACCAGGCTGTTTTGATTATAACTGCCCTGTAGTATATCTTGAGCTCTGGTATTGTGATGCCTCTGGCTTTGTTTTGTTGTACAAGATTGCTTTAACTATTCATGGCTTTTGAATTTCCATATGAATTTTAGCATCTTTTTTTCTACATCTGAGAAAAATATTTTTCATATTTTGATTGAGATTGCATTGAATCTGTAAATTGCTTTATGAAGTATGGGCATTTTAATGATATTGATTCTTCCAATCCACAAACATGAAAGATATTTCTTTTTTTGTGTATGTCTTCTTCCATTTCTTTAATGTTTTGTAATTTTTACCATAGAGCTCTTTGACTTCCTTGGTTAAATTTATTCCAAGGTATTTAATTTTTGTAGCTATTGTGAATGGTATTGATGTTAGAAGTCCTTTCTCAGTTATGTCATTCATTGTCTGTGTATACAACCGCAATTGATTTTTGTGTGTTAACTTTATATCCTACCACTTTAGCAAACTCTTTTATGAGTTCCAATAGTCTTTTAGAGGGGTTTTGGATCCTCTATATTATAGAATCATGTCATCTGCAAATAGGGATAGTTTGACTTCCTCCTCCCCAGTTTGTATCTTTATTTCTTTTTCTTGCCTAATGCCTCTGGTTAAAATATCCAAGACTGTATTGAATAGCATTGGTGAGAGTGGGCATTTTTGTCTAGTTCTGGATCTTAGTGGGAACACTTCCAACTATTCCTCATTGAATAAGATTCTGGCTGTGGGTTTTTCATATAGTGTTTTGAGTAACGTTCCTTCTATACCCAATTTGTGAGCTCAAGAAACTCAAAAACAATACAATCAAATTAACAAATGAGCAAAGGACTTTAACAAGTATTTTTTAAAAGAGGAAATTCAAGTGGCCAATAGACACACGAAAAACTGCTCAGAATCACTAGCCATCTGGAAAATACAAATCAAAACCACAATTAGGTTTCACTTCATCCTGGTTAGAATGGCTCTGATACAGAAATCAATAAACAACAAGTGCTGGTGAAGGTGTGGGGGAAAAAGTACCCAAGTATGCTGTTTGTGGGAATGTAAACTGGTCCAGCCGCTGTGGAAGACAACATGGAGATATATCAGAAATCTGAATATAGACCTACAATTTGACCCAGCCACCCCAGTCCTTGAAATTTACCCAAATGATAATAAATCAGCATATGAAAGAGTTATTTGTACCCCATGTTTATTGCAGCTCAATTCCCAATAGCTAGTACATACAATCAATCCAGATTTCTGTAATTGAAGACTGGATAAAGAAATTACAGTGTATATATATACACACTATGGAATACTACACAGCAGTGAAAAAAATCCTGTAATTTGTAACAAAATGGATGCAACTAGAAAATACTATACTTGATGAAATAAGCCAGTCTCAGAAAGACAAATGCCATATGTTCCCCTGATCTGTGGTAACAAACAGAGTACCTAAAAGGTAATCTATAGAAGTTAAAGTGACACTTTGAGATGTGATGATTTTGAAAAGCCCTTGTCTCAACTGCTCATTATCAATGTTTTTTTTTTCTTCATACTAATTTTTGGATTCTTTACTTAGAATAGGGTAAATCTTATGAGTATAAAGCTAACTCAAAATAGAGCTTTGTAAAATTAAGAATAAGAATAGGAGAGGGAGAAGGAAGAAAGAGAGAGTGTGGGTGGCCAAGAGGGTATGGTGGGAATTACTACATTCTTAAATTTGTATATATGAAATGTATGCAATTTGTATACTTTAAGTAAAATTTAAAAATTCGAAAAAAAGTTGTGAAATAGTACAAACAGTTCCCATATAACTCATACTCAGCGTCCTCTACTGTTAATATATACTGTAGAATTGTCATAACCAATAAGACACATCCAGCTCCCTCTATTGTTATCTCATCTTTGAATGATATATTTGTCTCAATTAATGAACCACACCAAGCTTCCACTATTTTTTTTTTATTCGAACTCCTCTGTCCCTCCTAGCCTCTGAGCCTATAGGAGTCAACAATCTGTTTTCAGACTGAGGTTTTTTGGTTTTGGTTTTGGTTTCTTTTTTTAGCTCCCTTGTGAAGAAAAACATGCAGTATTTATTTTTCTGTGTCTGGCTTATTTCACACAACATGATGTCCTCCAGTTCCAAACATTGTACTGCAAATAACATCATTTCATTATTTTTTATGGCTGAATAATCTTCCCTTGCACATTTACATCACATTTTATTGCTCTGCCACTTTTTCTCCATGAGAGACTCTGTTAAGAGCATAAAACGATAAGAGGAAAGCTGCTGAAAATATTTGCAATCCATTGTCCAATAAAGCCTTTGCACTCTCAAAACTCAACAAGGAAAAACCAAGAAGCACAATTATATTGTGGGCCAAAAATAAAAATATTTTACTGAAAAGAATATATAAATTGTAAATAAGCATTTTAAAAAGATATTACCATCATCAGCCATTAGGGAAATGTAAAAAATTTAATTTTTTAAAAGGTTTATTTATGTATTTATTTGAGAGGTAGAGCTACAGACAGATAAAGGGAAAGACAGAGAGAAATGTCCTCCATTCACTGGTTCACTCCCCGAATGGCCACAATGGCTGGAGCTGAGCCAATCTGAAGTCAGGAGCGGGGAGCTTCCCCAGCATCCCCCAAATGGTTGCAGGGGCCCAAGCACTTGGGCCATCTGCTACTGTTTTCCAAGGCTATAGCAGAAAGCTGGATTGGAAGAGGAGTAGCCAGAACAGGAACATGTGCCCATATGCTATGTCAGTGCTGCAGGCTGAGGATTTGCCTACTATGCCACAGCACTGGCCCCAGAAATGCAAATTTAAAATCACAATTATTAGATATCCTTTCACCCATATAACAATAGCTAAAAAATAAATAAAGTAAATGGTGATAATGTCACAAGTTAATGAGAATACAAAGAACTTAGATCACTCACATAATGTTGATGGGAAGGTTACATAATACACACACTCTAGAAAAGAACTTGGTTTTCTTATAAAACTAAATAAATTACCATATGATGCAACAATTTCACTCTTTAACATTTATCTCAGAGAAATGAAAATTCATGTTCATAGAAAAGCATGTACATATATATTTAAAGTTGCTTCCTTCACAGCAGACACAGTTGGAAACAATCTTTGTATACTTCAATGGGTGATTGTAGTATATTAAGGACTATTACTCAACAATAAACAAGAACAACCAAAGGTGCTCACAACCTCTCAAATGTATCTCCTGGGAATTTTGCTGATAGAAAAAAAGCCACAAAACTATAAAGATGGACAACTTATTTGTGTTTAGCAGGCATGGGGAAGGACCAGAGAGGATGAAAGGAAGTATGACTACACTGGGATTCTTGTGATAGAACAGTTAAGTGTCTTGTTTGTTATGGTCATTAAATACCACTAGCGACAAACCAAACAGAACTAAGCAATGACACACACACGGGAGTGCATGTAGAACTTCTGAACTCTAAGGACTGTTGGTGGACTGTATCGGTGTCCTTTTCCTGGTGGTGATTTGTAGTATGCTATAGTTAATCAAGGTGCTACCACTTGTCAAACCTGGACTGTATAAAGGTTTCTCTCTATTACTTCTGACATCTGCATATGATGTGCAATTAATTCAACTAAAATATTTAATTAAAACAATGTATGTTCATGGTCTTTTCTTTTTTCAGGATGAACCAGTAAGTGTGTATATTTTCTCTGATACTTTCATACTTTTTGTGTCCTTTTGTTGGTCAGGAATTTTCCATCACTAGATGATAAATGATTCACATAAAAGTTAGTGAGCAATTGGAATTCACTAATTAAGGATTAAAATTATGAATATGAATCAGCTCAAAATGAAAACATTTGCTCTTTGTATCTGGAAAATTTATCTACTTTTCAGCTAAAAATTGGTTTTAAAATATACAAGTCCATAACCAGTTGTAAGTCAAAATTTCCAGAATCATGGCACAAAACCAATATTCAAAGAGGCCGGCGCCGTGGCTCAGTAGGCTAATCCTCCACCTTGCGGCGCCGGCACACCGGGTTCTAGTCCCAGTCGGGGTGCCGGATTCTGTCCCAGTTGCCCCTCTTCCAGGCCACCTCTCTGCTGTGGCCCGGGAGTGCAGTGGAGGATGGCCCAAGTGCTTGGGCCCTGCACCCCATGGGAGACCAGAAGCACCTGGCTCCTGCCATTGGATCAGCGTGGTGCGCTGGCCGCGGCGGCCATTGGAGGGTGAACCAACGGCAAAGGAAGACCTTTATCTCTGTCTCTTTCTCTCACTGTCCACTCTGCCTGTCAAAAAATAAATAAATAAATAAATAAATAAAAAACAAAAAAAAAACCAATATTCAAAGAAAGACTGTTAGGTTGTAGTAATCTTAGGAATTGCAAGTCAACTTTCATTATTTTTTTTAAGTTAATAGGCAATGAAAGTTCAGTCACTACTAGTGATTCAAATTCCTGCTTAACAAAAAATTAGACATGCCTGTTATAGCTAAATGTGATTTTTATATTGACTTTTTAAAAAAGAATCCACTTTTGGGGCAAAAAAAAGGCTTAGGACAAAATTGAGAAGAAATCCAGAGATAGGTCGCATTCCACCCATTCCCACACTGGCACATACTCCCCTACAATAAACATCCTGTACCAGCAGGACAGTTGTTACAACTGTAGCACACCAGTGGAGGATGGCCCAAGTGCTTGGCCCCGCACCCGCATGGGAGACCAGGAGAAGCACCCGGCTCCTGCCATCAGATCGGTGTGATGCGCCGGCCGGCCGCCATTGGAGGGTGAACCAATGGCAAAGGAAGACCTTTCTCTCTGTCTCTCTCACTGTCCACTCTGCCTAGTAAAAACAAAACAAAACAAAACAAAACTGTAGCACATTAACATTATCCCCACATCATTATCATCCAAGCTTCAGTTTCCTCTTGATGCTGTACATTCTGTGGGTTCAGACAAATGTCCAACAGCATGTATCCACCGTTTCTGGGTCACACAGATGGCCTCACGGCCCTGAAGATCATCTCTGTGCCTCCTTCTGACACACGGCAGCTGCTGCTTTTTTTTTTATCTCCTTTTCCAGAACACCATAAACTTGGAATCAGAGTATGTGATCACTTCAGATTTGCTTCTTTGACTTGGGTATACAACTTTAATAAGCTTCTCGGGTATCTTTTCAAGGCTTGATAGCTTATGGCTTTCTTAGCACTGGATAAGATCCCACTGTCCGCACATTTAAGAGTTTCGCTATTTGTTGTGCCCAGATGGCCGGATCTCCGAATGTCGCCAGAGACTTGAACACACCGAAATGCAAGAGCAGGGTTTAAGAGCAGGGTTTATTTTGGAAGTACAAGCCACAGCAGGGACCCGTCTACTCGACCGCGCAGCAGAGGGCAGAGGAAGGCCCCAGCCGGTCCTGGGAGCCTCTTTTAAAGCCGGGTTACGTCGTGGAGGGGTGTGGGGTAACAGTGGATTGGCTGGGGTCACCTCTGGTGCTTCCTGATCGGACCAGCTGCTCCTGATTGGGTCAGACCAGGGGATTTCCTTATATGGTGAACGCTAGCGAGCTGTTCCGCTGTAACTCTCAGTTTCCCCAGTGAGGCCGCTTTTACGGGAAGTCCGGCCTGCCTCTCCGATTGGAGGCGCTTTTTCCGAAACATAGTTACTACGGCCCTTTACCATTCACCTACTGAAAGACATCCTGATTGCCTCCAGGTTTTGGCTATAAGCCAAAATGAAGATACCTGTGCTGCTTTAAGCATTTGTGGAGGTAAGTTTGCACTACTTTGAGCAGACATCAAGCAGCACGATTGTTGGAGCCTATGGCAAGATTATGCTTAGCTTTGTTAGAAATTACAAAATGTCTTCCAGAGTGGGCACGCTATTTTGCACTCCTACTACCAGTGACAGAGTTCCAATTGCTCTGTCCTCTGCGCTTGGTGTTGGCCAGTCAGGGATTGTCATGATGTCTATACACCTGTTGGAATGGCCCGAAACAACAACACTAAGCAAGATAGGAATTTTAGTAAATATTTTATTTTAGACTAGTTTTAAATCTACAAAGAACTTATGAAGAGAGCACAGAGAGCTCCCAGATCTCCCACAGTACATTTTCACAACTGATAGACAAACATTGATACATTACTAACTAAAGCCCATACTTTATTCATATTTCCTTCCTCTTTTACTCAACATTCCTTCTTTTTCCCATCCAGGTTATAACACATTTAATTATCATAGCTTCTCAGGATCACTTTGGCCATGGCAGTTTTCAAAACTTGACTTGGTTTTGATGACCTTGGCAGTTTTGAGGAGTGCAGGTCAAGTATTTTACAGAATATTCTTTAATTAATGTGTGTCCTTTATTTTTCTAACGATTAGGCTGGATTTAAGGATTTTCAGAGGGATATCAGAGTGAAGTACTGTTCTCATCACATCATGTAATGTTTATAACATTTTTATTTATTTGTCATTTTATCTGCAAGCCAGGGAGACAAAGAGAGGGATCTTCCATGTATCTGCTGGGTCACTCTCTAAATGCCTGTAATAGCCAGCACTGTGCCAGGCTGAAGCCAGGCACTCTGAACTCCATCCAGGTATTCCACAAGGGTGGCAGGAACTTAATTACTTGAGTCATCTCCAGCTGCCTCCCAGGGTGTGCGCTGGCAGGAAGCTGGATTGAAAGCAGAGCAGCTGGTATTCAAAGCAGACACTGTAATATGGGATGTGGACATCCCAAGCAGCAACTCAAGCACTGAGTTAGGTGCCCATCTGCACACCATGGCAGTTAATTATGACTTTGACATCTGGAATTTTGATGGGAGAGAATCCACAAATAGCTCTGAACAGGAAACTCAGCTTCAGTTCTAACACAAGTGGCTGGAGCCTGTTTTCTGAGATTAGAGTTTATGAATGCCTTGGAATGTGGGTCCTATCCTTGGAAAAGATATTTATGGGATACAAACAATGCTATTAGAAAAAGAATGATCAGCCGGCGCCGTGGCTCAATAGGCTAATCCTCCGCCTGTGGCACCAGCATACCGGGTTCTAGTCCTGGTTGGGGCGCCAGAGTCTGTCCCGGTTGCCCCTCTTCCAGGCCAGCTCTCTGCTGTGGCCAGGGAGTGCAGTGGAGGATGGCCCAAGTCCTTGGGCCCTGCACCCCATGGGAGACCAGAAGCAGGAGAAGCACCTGGCTCCTGGCTTCGGATCAGCGCAGTGCACCGGCTGCAGCGCGCCGGCTGCAGCGGCCATTGGAGGGTTAACCAACGGCAAAGGAAAACCTTTCTCTCTGTCTCTCTCTCCCTCACTGTCCACTCTGCCTGTCAAAAAAAAAAAAATGACCTAGGGGCTGGTGTTGTGGCTCAGGGGGTTAAGCCACTGCTTGGATCACTGAAATCCCATGTTGTAATACTGGATAGAGTGCCATCCCCTTTGATTCAGATCCAGATTCCTGCTAATGCACTTGGGAGAACATCAGATGACGGTGCAAGTACTTGGGCCCCTACCTACACATTTAAAGAGACCCACATGGAGCTCCTGGCTTCATCTGCTAGGCTGTTACCATAATTTGGAGAGTAAACCAGCAGATGGAATATTTCTCTCTTTCTCTCTGTCACTCTGCCTTTCCAATGAATAATTTTTTTTTACAAAAAAAAAAAAGAAGCACAGGTTTTGTTTGTTTGTTTGTTTAACTAAGAATGGTTTACAGGTCTGCATCTCAAACCTATCTGGTTTTGGCATGATGGAAAATTTTCCCAGTACTCAATCAGGAAGTTAGTCTAATAATGAAGTGGATCCTCCCTCCACACTTCCTTTGCTTTGTCATCCTTCTACTCTCTAACAATTTCACAAATCCATGGATGAGTTAGAGCTACCCATCAAAAAATATCTGATGAAGATGCTTCAAAATATCTGTGGAAAATAAAATTAAAATATATATTTACCTTGGTGCAAAGTTTTTTCAACTCCATGCAGTTTTTAAAGAATGTGCATCATTTATGAATTTTTAAGCTATCATTCTTAACTAAATTTGACTTACCATAATACCTAATTGAACTGCATGTATATAGCGAGTTTATATTTGTTTCCATTTACACAAAAAGATTAAAATCAGATTTGCAGCATCGCTGAAAATTTTAAGCATTTATTTTCTTATATTCTATCTTTTTTTTAAATTTTAAAGTCCTTGTCTCCCCATCTGGTATAGTTTTCAAAAAGCACTAAGAAGGGAGAAAGACAAGAGAAATCTAAAGAGGGGCACATGGATGGTCTTCAGGTAGCATCAGATGTGTTGAAAAACTGACAGTTTAACTGTGCTGAGCTATTCCTGTGCCCCTAGTTCATAAACCCTTAACTTGTAGAACTTAAGTGGCTTCACACAGCTGCACAGTCACTGACAGTCACCCAAAGAAGCTTACACTGGCACACAGCCCAGATTCCTGCAGTGTCACAAAGTTTGACAAATACAGATGATGTACTCTAAGAGACAGGTAAATCCATCAGTTTTCCTCTCGTGGAAAACTGCTACACTAAAACATGGAGAACATTCACCGTGATGTTTGGAAAGTATGAGTATTGGCAGATGAGGGATCAGCCTATTGGCAGTGGAATTAAACTTCTACATTTTTAATAGGCAAGCCACCAACCCCAAGATTGTGCTGTGCATTGTTTGCTAATTGTTATTCTAGAATAGAGTATTTTGTGTTGTAATAAGAAATGGTACCATTAGAATTCAGATTTCTCTAACTCTTTGCACTACTATTTTGTTTTTATTGCTGTGATCTGGAACTGATCTTTGACATTGAGGATGACTTTAATGTTTGGCAAATGAGAAGTAGAATCATGGCAGAAAAGCATCTATTTGACATTTTAATCTGCTTCCTTAAAAAAATTAATTTGCCAATTCCTTTAAACTGTTCAGACACCCTGGAATTCTGATTGTACATCCAATATTACTAAAGCATATACTTTTTTTTCTAAAACTAAATGGAAACCTATGTGTTCAGTTGAGATTTCAATGCTCCTAAACCCTGTGTACCTCTAAGCTATCCACTTCTTTATAATTTGTGAAAAGATGCCTTAATATTGCAGAAATATTTAAAGTGAATATTTACTTCATGTGTTTACAATCTAGAATTTTAATTCCTATGATTTTTCTGCTTGGCCAAAATTTGCTAATATCAAGGTTGGGAAAATTATGAATATTTCCCCATGACTAAACCTTCTACCCAACACATGTCATTATTGCCTTTGTCCCCTAGAACCCAACTTGGAAATATTTATTAACAACCTTTCTCATAATAAAAATAAGCGCACAATAATTATGCAGCATTTGTGTCCCAATTTCTTCCTTCAGGTTGAGAAAAATTTTTAACATTCAATTTATTTTTTCTATGTTTCTTCTTCCTTTCCCAACAATAAAAAATTTTTTATCCTCAGGACCAGGAAATACTTTTGAGTTAAAAATAATGATAAGAAATTCTTGCTTCACTTAAAATATCTTTTAAGGGTTAGCCAGCAGTTGCTTAGGGAATTGTCTAAGAGGGTGAAAAAAAGATAGGCATGGATTTAAGAAGTACTGACTCTTAGATGTTTTGACAAAGAAATGTGTGAATTAAGAAGTCCTGTGTGGATATTCCCGTTATTGCAACATGTCTAAGAGCACAAACAAGTGTAAGTGGGCATAGGTATCCCCAGACCAATCACCTGGTAGATGCAGAAGCCCCTGGATGACTCACATTAGGCCAGAACAACTTTAGGGGTCAGTACAGAAGAAAGAGGGATTTGAGAAAATTTAAAAAAAAAATCAAAGTTAATTAAGACTTATTTTGTAATGTTAAAAGTTTCCAAAATCTTATCTATTTAATATATTTTAAGAAAATTTTACTTAAGATATACAAATTTCATGCATTTCATATGTACAGATATAGAAATATAGTGATTCTTCCTGTCATACCCTCCTTCCCACCCTTTCTTCCACCCTTTTTCCTCCTCTCTCTCCTATCTCCAATCTTAATTTTTACAAAGATCTCTTTCTAGTCTACTTTCTACTCATAAGATTAACCTCACAGTAAGCAAAGAGTTCAACAAATAGTATGAAGAATAAAAAAAAACAGACTCTCTTTGTCAACAATAGAGACAAAAGCTGTGGACAATCATGGAATCTCAATATATCAATTTCACTCCTATGCGTTAAATTTTAGATACTCTATTAGTTACCTCAGATAAGGGAAAATACATGGTATCTCTTTTTTGGACTGGCTAATTTCACTACATATAATTGTATTTCATCATCTTTCTTCAAGTGTTTAACCCTATGTCCCTACTTTCCTCTTGTATTCCCACCTTTCTTTGCTGTGCAGTCCCTGCCCTTCCCCCTTCTTCTTCCCCGTCTTCTCATTTCTTGTCTACTCAGATAATTATTCAGTGTGCTCATTCAACTCACCCAAGCCAGAAGCAAGAAGCTTCCTGGATACCAGTTGTCCACAAAGCATGTTGAGTTATTGGGTTTAGGGGATACCTTTGATTTCTATTGCTGCCTAACTAATGACTGCATATGTAGTGGCAGAAAGAAACACACATCTATTATCTCATATTCTGGGAGCAGTTTAACTGGCTCCTGTGCTTAAGGTTTTACAATGAGGCTGTTGGTCAGGATGCCTTCTTTTCTGGAGGCTCTAATGGGGAAGAATCGTCTTCCAGCTTCACTCAAGTTGTTGGCAGAATTCTTTTTCCTTCTTTTGTGGGATTGAGAGTCCCAGGTGGTATCTGAGTATTAACGGATGACACAATATAATGGGACTGCCTTCAGCTGTAGAGGTTATGCGTAGTCCCTGGGTGTTGCTTACTCCAGTTTCTGGCTCTATGGTCTGTCCATCATGGACACATACTTGAACTAACCAGTGAGGAGAATCTTCAGCATGAGTTTATCAGCAGTTTACCAGACTCTTACATACTGTAATGCAATTGCAGGAGTGCCATCCTGTCACTGCTGCCATATTCTACTGATCAGAAGAAAATCACAGATTCCACTCACACTCAAGGGGAGCGCATTACACACAAGGTAAGTGAATTATACAAAGTGATAGGTAGCAAGAAGTTGAGATAATGGGGATGTCATCTTCACAGTGTATTGTGTCCATTATGGGGGAGATTGGGTAGGAACTCTACCTATCTATTTATTTATCCATCTCTCCATTATCTATCATCTATCTGTCTAAAATATTTGCATTCCTTGAAATTTATCTCTGAGAATAGCCAAAGGGTAACACTGAGCTTAAAGGTACCCTAGCGTGCTGATACTCTCCATGTTTTATAGGTATGCTAGATGTGCTCAGGGCTGTCTTTATGGCTCTCAGGGAGCACATACAGGAATCTGCAACGAGATCCATATTGCTCTTACGCTATGCCCACTCAAGTACCTTATGCACAAAAGCATTCAACATTCATATTGAATCCATAGCCTCTTCCCATTAAACCTGTTTGAGTCCAGAGACTAGTATATCAAGTATTCATATTTATTGAAATACTTTGACTACTAGGAAAAATTAACTGTTAACATGTAAGCTCTGGAAGGAATCCAAAAGGAGTTTGAAGAGATGTACTCATAATTCTACTTGTAGAATTTCCAGAGGCAGTAATATCAAGTGGAAAATGGGCACTGAAATTCAATAAATGATTTACTTTCTCTGCTGAAATGCATGTAATCCTTTACCTAAAATGTTATATTTTAAGCTTTCTTCCTACAAATGTCTGTACTAGCACAAAATAATTAATCTATACATTAATACTTTGAAAGATCCCATATAATTGGTGCAGATGGGACAATGGCCACACAGGTGTTTAAACCAGTGCTATTTGTGTGTCTGTGTAACATTAGTTGGTTATTCATTAAAGATGCAGTTGTCAGAAAACTTGTAAGTGGTTAAAATGCTTCAGAGTTGGGGCATTGACAGTGTTGTTATTTATGAATATGGGCCAGTCCCTGGAACCAATGTCTAAGAAATCACGGCATTATCACAGTCCATGAGGTGTTACAGGTTACCAAAGAAGACTTTTGTCATGTTTCATTACATACTATGTACGGATAAGAGCCATCTGAGAGATGTGAATGAAAAAGAATGAATTTTAAAATGGCAAAGCTAAAGTTGAAGTACATGGGAGCTATGATTCAAAAATATGACTTCTTTTTTTTTTTTTTTAAGTGTTGATGTTTTATTTGACTTAAAGATCCAATTATGAACTCTCAGTCTTTTGGTCCAAGTTTGGCTCAGATGAAGATTAAATATACCAAGCTCTAGTATTCTTAATTTTGTAATTAAGAGCTGGCTTGATAGGCCAAAGAAATGCAAAAGATAAAGAGAAGCACAGAAATTTTTCAAAAGAGTAAAAATAAAAGGCAAAATTCATGATTTGCACTGTAGAAGAGACAGTTAAAAAGAGAGATTAGATCAGAATACTCCTTGCAAAAGATGGGGAAATCCCAAATTTCAACAAATAACTAGGAGTGAAATACAGAAGGGAATTCCTAAAACTGTAAATGGATGTTATAGAACCAGGAGTCACAGAAGGAGGGATTCCAGATTCCAATATTTACCATGAAGCTTTACTGAAGCCTCAAATCTATTTGGCCAGGTGTTAGGAAAGTTCTGGGGGAGTTCCAACCTTCCACAGAGACTCAATTGCTACAATATGTAGATGATCTTCTTTTTAAAGATTTATTTATTTATTTATTGGAAAGTCAGAGTAACACAGGAGAGGAAGAGACAGAGATCTTCCATCCATTGGCTCACTCCCTGAATAGCTTTAATGGCCAGGGCTGGGCTAGGTGCAAGGAACTTCTTGATTTCCCACGTGAGTGTAGAGGCCTAAGGACTTAGGCCATCTCCTGCTGCTTCCCAGGCATATTAACAAGGAGTTGGATCAGAAATGGAGCAGCTGGGACCCACACAGGTATCCATTTGGGATGCTGGTATTTCAGGTGGCAGCCTAATCCATTATACCACAATTCCAGCCCTGAATGCTTCCTTTTTCAAAGGTGTGACAGACCATTGGATTATTCTAATTAATAAGTAGACAGAATCCAGTGTGTACATTAATCAGAGAAAAAGAGAACTTGGCAGATTGCTTCTTTCCAATTATTAAACCACAAATATGTATAGCATCTCCACAGTAAGGATGTCTTTTTTTTTTTTTTTTTTTGCCTAATACGATTTTTTTTAACTTTTATTTAATGAATATAAATTTCCAAAGTACAAATTATGGATTACCATGGCTTCCCCCCCATACCGTCCCTCCCACCCACAACCCTCCCCTTTCCCACTCCCTCTCCCCTTCCATTCACATCAAGATTCATTTTCGATTATTTTAATATACAGAAGATCAGCTTAGTATACATTAAGTAAGGATTTCAACTGGCTGAAAAGCCCACGAGAGTATTTCAGGCATGGAAAGCCAAGACACTCTGGCAAAAGATCTCTGTGAGTGAGATCTCAGTGGAAAGAACAGGTCTTCAAAGAAGGAGGTACCTTTCTCTGAAGGGAGGAGAGAACCTCCACTTTGACTATGACCTTGTCTAAACAAGATAAGAATCGGAGAACTCAGAGGGCTTCCATAGCTTTGGAAACTCATGACTGGAGCATAGGGAGATTACTGATGCCATAGACAGGAGTGTCAATTGGTAAAGTCAACAACAGGAGTCACTGTGCACTTACTCCTCATGTAGGATCTCTGTCCTTAATGTGCTGTGCATTGAGATTTAATGCTATAACGAGTACTCAAACAATATATTTCACTTTGTGTTTCTATGGGGGTGCAAACTGTTGAAATCTTTACTTAATGCATACTAAACTGATCCTCTGTAAAAAAAAAAAAAGAAAAAGAAATTATCAACTCCCAACTTGACTCTCACTGGGATTAAACATGACAATAGGTCTGATCTGATTTCATCATCATTTAAAAAAAAATCATCTATTATTTTTCACTTTATGTTTCTGTGTGGGAGCAAACTGTTGAAAATATGACTTCTTATTGAAGCTCACTATTATGGGAACAATTCAGACTTCAAGCCAATATTCCAGCAGTGTGTCAGGCGCTATAGGACCTTCTTGGAGAAAGCCCTCTGAGAACTGAGCATGCCCTACAGGCCACCATGTGCTCAAATGTCAGGGTGTTCCCCAAGCCCAACTTCAGTTGTCTTTCTCTTATCTTAAAAATTAATTGCTGATGGAAGTCAGTTGTAAATACAGAGGAATAAATTAAAGTCTTCTTAGACTAGTTGAGCCCTCAACTTTGCCCCAGTTACAAAAACAGTAGAACAAACAGTACAGAACAACAAAGTAGAACATGATGACATGGTAAAACACAATTTGAAGGCCCAGGTCAGATCCAAGCCTGCGGGACAGGAAAGGGGACATGTGGGTGGTTGGCTGATGCAGGACAAGTGCACACTGCTGGTCTCACCACCTCTTTCCTTGCCCCCAGATACTTTTACAGAGCTGCAGTAGCCCCAGCCTTAGGAGTACAGTCAAGATTGCAAGTGTTTTAATGCACACAATGGCAGTACAGTCCTGTATATTTACACTATGGGAAAGACAGTCCTGTATATTTACACTATGGGAAAGATAGAAAGATATTTGGAATTAGTATCTTTCAGACTTGTGGGTTTTTTTGTTTGTTTTGACGGGCAGAGTTAGATAGTGAGAGAGAGAGAAAGGTCTTCCTTTTTCCATTGGTTCACCCCCCAAGTGGCCGCTACGGCTGGCATGTTGCAGCCAGCATGCTGTGCTGATCCAAAGCCAGCAGCCAGGTGTTTCCTCCTGGTCTCCCATGCAGGTGCAGGGCCCAAGCACCTGGGCCAACCTCCACTGCCTTCCCGGGCCACAGCAGAGAGCTGGACTGGAAGAGGAGCAACAGGGACGGAATCCGGCGCCCCAACCAGGACTAGAACCTGGGGTGCCGGTGCTGCAGGAAGAGGATTAGCCTAGTGAGCTGTGGCGCCGGCCAACTTGTTGTTTATTTCATGAGGAGGTCAGCTTATTTCTTCCCAGGTGAGCCATTTTGTCCCTGAAAATTTAATCATAGCCTGAAATAAGAACACTTGTATCCTGGCTTATTTTATGGTAGTTGAAGAAGATGTTTTTATATGCATATGTAACCCAAATGCCAATTGTAAATTGGCTTCTGTGGGAAAACATAATTTAAGAAGTCAGAAAAAGTTCTGTGTTGGTGCTTAAGTATTGGTATGTTAATAAGTATCCCTTCATTAGCATTTAATAAACTTATTAGGATATTTCAGTACGCCTTCACATAACTAATTCCAAGCTTATATGGTTGTATGCCAGGAAAGATTGTTTTTTTCATAATAAACAGGGGAGTTATAAAAATACAACTGAGACATAACAAATGATCATGTATAATGTACTTGGAAATTAATAGTTTGAATTATACACATCCACACAGAGCGAGCACGTCATCTGCAATGCTCAAATCTCAGATGAGCAGCTTCAGAAAATAAAAGCTTTAATTTAAAACATTATTCAAGGATGTAATCAAGATTATAATGGTTCTTTTTCTTAAAGATTTATCAATTTATTTGAAAGGCAGAGAGAGCAAGAGAGAGAGAGGGAAAAGAGATAGAGAGATGGGGGGAGAGAGAGCGAGAGAGCAAGCGAGCGAGAGCTATCTTCCATCTTCTAATCCACTCCCCCAATGGCCACAATAGCCAGGGCTGAGGCAGGTTGAAGCCATGGTCTTAGAACTCCATCCAGGTCTTCCTTCATGGGTGGCAGGGGTCCACGGATGGGAGCTATCTTCTCAGCACATTAGCAGAGAACTGTATTGGGAGCAGAGCTTCTGGGATGTGAACTGGTGCTCTGTGGTATGATGCCAAAGAGGCATTCATTAAACCCCTACTATGCATAACACACGGCTTAAGCACTTGGAATGACCTCATAGTTAAATGTAAAGAAATAAAATTATGCAAAAAATACTACATTTAGTGTTATTCTAAATATATAAATACAATGCATTGAAACACAGAAGAATGTGGGGGATTTCAGGGAATAAACATTGGTAGACTGATGTTTAATTGAACTTTAAAAGATTTGTTAACAGGTCTGAAAAAGGGGAGAAGGATGTAGCTAGAGAATGTCATTACAAAGATATATAGACACAGAGAAACTGGGACATATTTACAATAATGTAATTTAGAGTGAGTACAGCAAAGGTGGAAAAGTTAACATTATAAATCCGTAACGATTGGGAATATAGTTATGCTTAAGGGAAAAGTAGATGGAGTGGAAATTGCACCAAGTTGCAAAGAAGACAGCTTCATAATCTACCCTATGAGGCTTCTATTCAGATTCCAATCCCATATCTATGCTCATATTAATCTCCAACTAAAAGTAAGAGTAATACCATTTCATCTAAAATGATGCAGTTCTCCCTTACAAGTCAAAATGAATGTGATTTAATTTCCTGTCCCCCAAATGAAAATGTAAGGTTCCACAAGGCACAGTATTCACGTCAGGATTATGCTTATTTCTTCTTTTAGTATTCACAGCTCCTCTGGATATTTTATAGCCTTGACTCTCAATTATGAACTACCAACAGTACTCCTTAGGTAAGATATTTAATTAACCTAAGAGGGAAAATGCATACATAATAAACACACACATAACAAAGGAAGGGAAAGATCTAATTTCCGTAATTGTTCATAAAGCCATAAATAATAGTAGTTCCACTCCTAGGAACAAAGAATTCTCAGTCAGCAGAGACCAAGGTGGTACTGATGAGAATTACATATTTTGTGAATGTGTACTTAGGTATAGAACAAGGTGTGTGAGACTTACCATTTTGAAGCTTTAGACTTGAGTATTCTCAGTGGGAAGCAGTTGTCTGTTTATAGTAGGATGCTTGGTAGAATTACTGTCCTCTCTCTACCTGTAGATGCCAGCAAAACCCCCACAGTCATGAAAATCAAAAATGTCTCCAGACATTTCTAGGTATCTTGTGAGACTTTGAGACACTCAAGCCCAGCTGAGAACACCATACAGAATGGTAAAAATCACTCTCTTTCTACCTCTTAGTCCCTGAACTTGTCTGTACTGCTGTCATCAGAAAGCCTGTTTCAGCTTTAGAAGCCAGATCAGCATCCTTAGCAGGAGCTCATCACAAGACTCAGTCACTATTCCATCAAGCTGTGATAATAATATGAATCTCATGATCATAGGGCTTTTCCTAACTTACTTCACTCTAATATGTGTTCTTTGATAATAATTTTGTATGGGATATCATATTGGCAAATAATGCATTCAGAAATTCTATGAGATGGTCGTAATGACAGGAATCTCGCAGGTAGGGACTACAAATACGAATCTAGGTTAAGTGTCTGGATACAAGTCGTCACTGGTATCTGTAAGCAATCAACACACACACCAACATAAGGTCAGTTGGTTCTCTGAGGAATGAGGCTAAGGAAGGTACTCAAAAATGTTCTCCATACTTGCCAGTTTGGGCACTCAGATGGCCACTTACTAGGCAGAAGAACATTCTTGAGGATAAATTGACGTAGTTGAGTCATTCATGCTTTCCGTCTCTGGCTCCACAGTCACTAAGTCTATTGAGCAAGAACTGAGCAGGGAAAGTTGCCAACTGATACTCGCAGAACAAGTCATCCTGTGATCATGTAGATGATCACTGAGAGCCCCCACATCAGAAGGCTATTGCCATGAGAAGCAAATAGTCTCACGTGCTGTGTCCTTTCCAGGAAATTCATCAGCATAATTTTCCTGGACGTTCTTGTCACTGATCCTTTAATTTATTTTTTCCCAAGTCATGAGACTCTAAGTGTCAGCCACATCTAAAAAGAAATGCCAAAAGTCTATACGTTTGTTTATTTATGTTACTAAGAAAGTAGACAACTGCTTAAAGACGAACCCCATTGCAGGATTTCCCTCTCCAAATGTCCTTCAAGGTCTCTCCTAATGAAATATAATGCAACAAGCATCCATTCCATTTAGTACCAAAATATCAGGTGAAATTATCTATAAGGAAAGCATAAACCTTTTCCAGTTTAGTAGTAATTTTAGATATTTCATTGTGAGACCAAAGGTGATGGTGAAAGAAGAAATGATCACCTGTTACAAAACGTACTAGCAATTTCAGGGTCAGTTAGAGTTCCATCTTTCATATAGCTCTTTGACCTAGTCATAGACAAATGGATTCAAAGGAATGTAAGGGAATACTACAGATGATGGAAATTCATATTTTGATTAGAGTGTTAGCTACAAATGTATTTTTCAAAATTCTTTAGTCTGTACACTGAAAGTGAGGCATTTTAATATAAATTTATCTTAACTGACTTGGATTTCAAAGGAAAAAATACAAAAGAAAAACAACTGTTAGAGGTGAAAGTAATGAACCCAGTTTTTTGAAACATGCTAATAAGAATTTTATTTTTCTTGAAGTTTGGATTAGTTGGTTTAGTATGTTCAAAATTAAATGGTTAAGTTGAAAATATTGAGTATTTGAAACAGTGATTCCTAACCTTAGTTGGGCATTTGAACCATTAGCAGAGATGTGTGGTATGCCAGTGTCTGAGTCTTACTCCCAGAAATTATGAAAGTAGAGAAGTCTCCTTTCACATAGTTCATAAAATGAGAAACAAAAGGGGTAAAGATGATATACTGGAAAGCACTAATACTTAAGGTTAAAATTTTAAAAGCAATGAGTCTTTGATAGAGGTCTTGTGATGATTTCCTCCCTAAGAAAGACTTCTAAAAATAATGATAAGCTAATACTATGAACAGTTTCATGGCAACAGATTTGACAACTTCAAGAAAGACAAAGTTTTGAACTTACAAAGTCAATATAGGAAGAAACAGATCTATGTAGAATACAGAAATTATATATATATATATTTTTTTTTAACCAAAAACCTCTGATGAGAAGACAATAGGCTAAGATGGTTTCACTGATGAATTACATAAAAAATATTTCAGAAGAAAATAGCACTAATATTGCACAATTAGAGATGTTTTTATAGGGCCATTGTAACATTAATACTAAAATGTGATAAAGAATTTTTAAAATGTCAGGAAAATTATGAGGGTACTTTGAAATGTTCATTTGAAAAATGGAATTAAGGGTCCAGTGCCATGGCTCACTTGGTTAATCCTCTGCCTGTGGTGCTGGCACCCCATATGGGTGCCGGGTACTAGTCCTGGTTGCTCCTCTTCCAGTCCAGCTCATTGCTGTGCCCCAGGAGGGCAGTGGAGGATGGCCCAAGTGCTTGGGCCCCTGCACCCACATGGGAGACCAGAGAGAAGCTCCTGGCTCCTGGCTTCGGATCGCGCAGTTTTGGCCTTAGCGGCCATTTGGGGAGTCAACCAATGGTTGGAAGACCTTTCTCTCTGTCTTTCTCTCTATCTATAACTCTACCTGTCAAATAAATAAATAAATAAAAATATTTATAAAATAAAGAAAAAAATAAAAATGGAATTAAAATAAGTTCATTTTGGTGCAAAATATATCCAAATCCACATATAATTTTTTCATAATACACGTTTTCCACAGACTTTTTGAGTCCCACATGGTAGGACTCATGTAAACAGGTGAAACAATTTTTTAAGTTGTTAGCAATCAAATCCAACAGTACACAATTGATGATGAATTGTCCCTCAAGCACAGGCATTATCCATCACACAAGAGCCATAGGTGGTACCAGTGGAGAATCTCTGTAGCCTGAAGATGGACTTTGGAAAAAACAATAAACTACAACAACTGGTGCCTACTACAAATGGTACAATTTCTGATTATTTCTAACGCAATTTTAAATATTTTTTGCTAAAGACCATTAACTCAGATTTAAGAGTGTTACTTTATCTTGATTAAATGAATGTCCATGGAGACATAGTTGGTGGAGGAAAGATGATTTCTTATTAAATAGGATCCCAACACATTTTAGAGTGGTAACAATAGGATCTTTAACTCCTACTCTTTATTCCAAGGCACTCCTGAATTAACTAAATTAAACTTTCTAAAAATGAGTTCTAGGTTCTAACAGTCTTGAACATCCACTACTCTAATGTGCACTAATATACTTCTTACAAATCTGGTCATTATAACCTAATTACTATACAATAACTTGTCTCTAAATCAAGACACATTTAGATGATCCTTATCATCACCGTAGGATGTAATCACCATAAAAATCCTTTCTTAGAAATGGAATTTATTACTTGTCTCTATTTTAAAAACACACCATAATTATGACATCTAAATATAGCAATATATAGCCAATTAAGCCTACTTCAAGTAGAATGTGAGAAGCTTCAAAATATACACTCTTTTATGTAATTTAAATTATAATCCAAGATTTACATCTTGTGATATGGCATCTAGTTTCCTACTTATCCTCTATGATCTTGGCTGGTATAGTAAAAATTTAAATTAAAACCATTATTTACTTGCTGAGTTGGTGTCAGATTTGATCAAGTAGCATAATTGCCTGGTAGAGACTTCATTTTGTCCCCTTCTTTAATTTTATCCCCAAATCAGAAAGAACTTCGAGAAAAAGACAATTTCAGATGCTGTTTAGAACACTTGGCTGGTCAAAGCTCACTATTTAAAGATGTACCAAATAGGGAAAAACAGAGCCACAAAAGTTATGCTATTTCTGGGAAATAATTCCTTGGAACTCAGTGTCAATAATGTAGCTAGATGGTATTCACAAGTACTTTTCAGGAAGAGATAAGGGGGAAAGATGGCTAAAAGTGAAAGGAAGGGAGAGAAAGGAAAGAGAGCTACATAAGAAGAAAATGATCCAAAAATATCATACAGAATCTGTGACCAGATAGTCCATAGAATTGGGTGTTAAAATGCAGCTGTTACAGCAGACTAGATAATGTGATAAGAAGAAGTAACTCACAAATCACTTGGGTCCCAGGCTGGTGAAACAGCTATCATCTGGAATATTACCAGTTCTGCACCAAGTAGCAGACTTCACACTAACTCTTAGCTTTCCCAGGAGAAAAGACACTTATCACGTCCCTTGATGTTAATGGCTAAAACATGAAACATGGCTCCACCTATTTCTAGCAACTGGGAGAAATACTGTCCTACAACATGCCTAGGAAAATAATACATATTTGGTCAAGATACATTAATATGTTATGCTAATACCCTTGCCAGATAAAAAAGTAGATCTCACATAGACATCTGCACTCAATTGACTGCCAGTGTCCAATCACCCTTTATACCAGTCATCAAATTTTTTTTTTCAGGAGACAGTACCCTAACATGTCAAAGATTACATTTTCCATTTTCTGTTGTTGGTAGATGTAATTTTGACAAAACTCTTTTTTTTAAAATTTATCTAAAGTGAACAAATTTCATATATATAGATTAAGGAGCATAGTGATACTTCCCACCCTCCCTCCTCCTTCCTCTATTATCCTTTATTTTGATTTTTACAATGAAACACTTTCAGTTTATTTTATAATCATAAGATTAACCCTCTGCTAAGTAAGAATTCAACAAATAGTAAGAAGAAAAAACACTGCTCCTCATCAGTAGAGATAAGGGCTGTAAACAATAATCAGTTCTTAAAATGTCAATTTAACTCATATACATTACATTTTTTGGTTTTCTATTAGTTACCACAGATCAGGTAAAACATATGGTATTTGTCTTTTTTGGGACTGGCTTATTTCACTAAGTCTAATGGTTTCTAGTTGCATGCATTTTGTTGCAAGAGACAGGACTTCATTTTTTTAAACTGCTAAGTAGAAGCACATTTTCTTTATCCAGTCATCAGTTAATGGACATCTGGCAAAATTGTGACTAAGACTATAAGTGGAAGCCATTAGGCAGGACTTCTAAAAAGCTCTGTGTAACAGGCATAGATACCTGGAGCACGCCTTTCCTCTACCCTCTTGAAAAGTAGTGTTTTTTTTTGCTGGGGAATTGAGGAAGAGATGTTTTGCACCCATGAGGACCAGGGTAATCTTATCATGCCAGTGAATCTGTCACTAATGCACTAGCCCTGGATTATACACTTGCAAACAAACTCCTAGTCATGAAAGGAAACATCCCTTATTTTTTTCACTTCAGGTACTGGTATGTGCTTCTCAACCTACTCTAGAGAGATCCAGAGCCAGAAAACAGGAACATAGCAGATTCTAAGGGACAGAATTACTATAGATCTTGGAGTAACATAAGTTAGAGATTTGCCTGGGTTTTTTTTGTTTTTTTTTTTTTTGTTTGTTTGTTTGTTTTTTTTTTTTTTGCCATCAAATCTCATTTAGCTCTGTGATACCCAAAACAATGTATTTTCTCTTTTGAATATCTAGAATCACATTCCACATTGTTCTGTGTTTTTGCTACTCCCCAATTCCGTGTCCTGAAATTCAGTGAAAGAATTGAGCACAGCAGTGCTTTTTGATGGGTTTTGACTCTGAGATACTATTCTCTCCACTTTGTGTGAGTTTACTGAATATGAGCACTATCTCAAACCTAAAATAATCCTTCTTCAAACCATCAAAATGCTTCCAAATACTCCTCAATACTGCCCCTTTATTCTCTCTCTCTTTCTAAAAGCCTATGATTTTCTTTCAAATAACTAATTTATAAGAAAGATGTGTCGGCCGGCGCCGCGGCTCACTAGGCTAATCCTCTGCCTTGCGGCGCCGGCACACCAGGTTCTAGTCCTGGTTGGGGCGCCGGATTCTGTCCCGGTTGCCCCTCTTCCAGTCCAGCTCTCTGCTGTGGCCAGGGAGTGAAGTGGAGGATGGCCCAAGTCCTTGGGCCCTGCACCCCATGGGAGACCAGGATAAATACCTGGCTCCTGCCATCGGATCAGCGCGGTGTGCCGGCCGCAGCGCACCGGCCGCGGCGGCCATTGGAGGGTGAACCAACAGCAAAGGAAGACCTTTCTCTCTGTCCCTCTCTCTCACTGTCCACTCTGCCTGTCAAAAAAAAAAAAGAAAAAAAAAAGATGTGTCAATAGGATAACATCAGATAGCTTTCTAAGGCAGAATCAATCTCTCAGGATTAGGAAGGATAAAGTGAGGAAAACAGAGCAAGCATGTAGAGAGCTCTATTACTAGACCACCATTGTGGGGATTGCTCAGTGCAACTTGAATTTGTCAGGTGTTTTTGGCAAGTAATATTATCATATCTCGGTCTTTTAAAATAGGTTTTCTTAATAAAAATGTTCTGTAGGCATTTAATGTATGTGATAGTCATTCTTTTCATCTTGATGCTATTTTTACTTTATGGCTGAGAGAGTGCACCACAGAGTGAATGTTATGAAATGCCTCTCTGTTGAGACCCATTTTTAGGATATTGAAGAAAAGAACCAAGAAATAGATGAGTTCAGTGTTTTCCTGGGGAACAAAAGAGGTACTTTATGCATCTTTTCTCCAATTCCTTGATAAACTTACCTTCAGCATATGCAGGCTATATAGTGACAGGTGGCAATTAAGAAAGGTTCTATTAAAAAAATAAGAAAATTGTTATTCAAAAACATGTTAATGTAAAATTGTCTCAGAAAAATATACAAATATCACTCAGGTGTGTTGGCACATATATTCCCTCAAAAGATATTACACAGAAAAGTAGGCTATCTAAAACTGATATAATTTTACACTATAGACAAACCTTCATTTAAACAACAATACTTTACTTCCATTTCTCAACCTTGTGTTTTCTGCTGTTTCCCTCCCTTCCATGTAAAGGCAATTTAAAATGCTGACAATAAATTTTTAGAATCATGGTTTTAAAATTATTGGTATCTAAACTAACAAAAGAGTTAGATATACAGAGGTAGGGCTGACACTGTGGTGCAGCAGGTTAACACCCTGGCCTGAAGCGCGGGCATCCCATATGGGCATCGGTTCTAGTCCTGGCTGCTCCTCTTCTGATCCAGCTCTCTGCTTTGGCCTGGGAAAGCAATAGAGGATGGCCCAAGTCCTTGGGCCCCTGCACCCGCATAGGAGACCCGGAAGAAGCTCCAGGCTCCTGGCTTCGGATCAACTCAGCTCCAGCTGTTGCAGCCAACTGGGAAGTGAATCATTGGATGGAAGACCTCTCTCTCTCTCTCTCTCTGCTTCTCCTCTCTCTGTGTAAATCTGACTTTGGAATAAATAAATAAATCTTAAAAAAAAGATATACAGAGGTAAACAAACACAACACAAACTAAAATCAAAGCAAACTATTAAGTGAGAGCAAATTTTTTTAAAAAACTTTATTTATTTGGAAATCGGAGAGATCAAGTGAGAGAGAGACAAATCAAGAGAGATGGTTCCCATTCATTGGTCTGCTCCCCTAATGCAGCAACAGCCAGGCTCAGCCAGGTCAAAGTCAGGAGCCAGGAACTCAATCCTGGTCTCCCACACTGGTGGCAGGTACTCAATACTTGAGCCCACAGCTGCAGCCTCCAAGGGTACACATTAAAAGGAAGCTGGAAAGGATAGAGGAGCTGGGACTTGAACCCAGGCACTTCCATGTAGGATCTGAGCATCCCAAGAGGGTGGCTTAATTGTTGTGCCAAATACCTTCCCCAGTGAATGGATTTCTATGAGGAAGCAAGTCTAACAGGAATATTTTCTGAAGCTACAGACAGCAAACTTTCATCATGATGGCAATAGGATATACAAGTAAGTTTCAACCCAAAGAGTAAATATGTGAATTCAGGCCGAAACCAACTCTTAGGTATGTTGGAGAAAACCTCAATCAAATAGTTTTCCTGAAATGCTTCTAGGATATTGGAACTCTTAGCCCACTGGGAGGAATGCAAATTCTCTCTAGAGAGGTATTTTCATTTTAAACTTCAAAAGATTGCTTAGAGAGAATTCCAAAGACTTTGAGCTCCTCATATGAATTACAACACACACAAGGAGACAAGAACGCTATTAAGACAGTGAAGACCCCAGAGGGAGATTCCAGGGAGAAGACACTGGTCATCAGTCTAGACTGTAGAGACCTCGAAGGGCTGAACTGTGCAGTAAAAGTGAAATAGAATGAGGCAAACACTTAAAAGACTGAAGCTCAGACTCAAACAGATCAACCTCACATTATATTAAATGGTCCTGCTTCTACTTTCCTTGTCTGGAAAAAGAAAAGAAAATGAGTCTCTGGAGGACAATTGTATCATCCAGAATCTTAAATTAACTTCATAATTTTCCAAACACAAATATTAACTAATTCAAACAAAATAAGAAAGCATGCAAAAGCACAGAGATCAGCCAATGACTCTGAAACTAGAAAACATAAACAGATTCACAAGATGGCAGAGGGAGACAATTACAAAATAGAACAATATAAAAAGTAAATGTGTGGGTAAACCTGAATTAGTATCAGTAGACACTCTTGAGCAGTCCTTCAATAACTGTTTATCCTGATGCAGAAGACATATTTACAGACTTCTAAAGGGTTTGAGAAGGGAACACACATTGTAAATCAGTATTTGTGGCACTCACATGAAAATTGCTTATTTCATGCACCAGATAATTTCTGCTGCACCTTAGAGTTTAATGCAGACTGTTAATTGTGTAGAGGGTGGGTAGGATAAGTCATTCCTTTTTGTGAATAATATAATTAGATTAATGTAAATTAACTCACTTAAATTAAAAAATACATGCATCATGTTAAGACAAGGCTAGATGGATTGATGTTTACTTTATCTACTGTACAATATCTAATGTACAATAGTGTATAACAATACAGCACATACTTTCCATTACATATCAGTAATGCTAATGCTAATTTTCTTTATGTGTAAATGAAATTTCTTACTGTAACTTATAGCCTCTTTGCTTCTAACTTAATTCAAAAGGAAATGATTATTCCATCTTTTTCATAAAGATTTTTTGAACCTTTGAAAGTCAGTGTTAGTTATCCCAGTTATTGCATATTTACCCATCATGAGGCTGTAGTGAGAACTGAGAGAATGAAGAAAGATGGACAAAATACAGTGCCAGTGTCAGGGAGCTTAGAAACTGGGTGTGGATAGACAAGTCACACAAGCCAGTAGGGTTTGATAACTTTTGTAAAATCTTTTTAGATTTCTGCTTGGATCACAATACTTTATTCTTTGACATCTGCCTTTCAGTTTAATGAAGGTTGAACACCATGAAACCTGATCACATTCGTGACCCTCTCTTATTGACCCTAGTTACCCAGACCAGGCCTAATCATGGTAGACCCAGTAATTTGTATAAGCTTCAAATGTGGAGCCGCATGGCAGCAAATTAGTGTTTGTGTGGGTTGAAACATAATTTGCACATTTAACAGCTGTTGTACAGTCAAATTCAATCATGTCATCAATATAAGCATCTGATTTAAAGAGCAAAAGAACATTGTTTCATTTTCTGTGTTACTCCTTTAATATAACAAGGACTTTGGCAAATCTGTACCCATTCTGTTCCCTTTCCATTCAGTGTCCACTGGTGTAACATAATGTAATGATTAACGAAGGTACATGGAACTGTCTACCTTGGTATAAATTCCAGATCCACAGTTAATTGATTTATGATTGTGCACATATCAATATTTCTGTATATCTCAATTTTACCATATATAAAATGGGTATAGTTAAATAACCGACTTCAAAGTATTGTTATAAGAATCAAATCAATTAATATTTGTAAGTTAGCTAATGTCTTATAAATAGCAAATATTATAAAAGTAGTATTTTATCAGTTAAGTAAATATTAACATTTATTAAAAAGTGAAAATTTCTAATTTTGACACTGATAAATATTACTAGGTCACTTAATTATCCTTACTTCCCAAATCATATAACTCCAGAATTAATTTCCATTCTTAGATTCTTAATGAAGTACATCCATGTATGTTCAACTTACTTAATAATTTATTTAGAATTTTTTGATACCATTGAATCCCAAAGTATATTTGAAAGTGGAGCTTATTCTAGGAATCCAAGCAGTTCCTCATAAAAAAAAAAAATAGAGTGGAATGATTTACCATACTGCAAAAGGAAAAAGGAAAAAACAAATCTATACCGACATCTCAATACGTACAGGAAAAAAAAACAACAACAACAACAACAAAAAAAAAACAAAAACAAAAAAAAAAACTACCACCGGGCTACGTTGTCAGCAGTCAGCTTTGCCTAACACCAGTAAGGTCTACACTGTATTACAAATGCCAGGAACTTTATTTTCCAGCATTTCTTTCTCTATGAAGTTGCAGGCTAGAGTGTGCCCATGAGAGGGTCTTGCACAATACTTGGAAGGGGAACTGGAGGAAAGGTTTTTATTCCAGGGAGGTTGTAGCCATCAAATCACATGGTTTCAAAGGTTTCTTCACCAGATCCTACCTGGCTGCTGCAGACCAAGACCAAGATCTTGGCCTTTCTTAGAAACTTAACAACTGTATCTATTTCCTCATAACTTTTGGGAACTCACTTGTTTCAGTGGCTCAGATCGAAGTCATCATTGTCCCTGTACATAACCTTCCAACTGCACCTTTCCTGACCTCCCCTCACACAGTTCCTTCCATGTTCATCTTTGTCTTGGTTTCTTTATCAATATTACAGTTATAATAATATTTAGAGTGCTTCTGTGTTATTGACTGAACCAAGACTTACAAAATTACTTAAACAATTGTCGCTCCCCCTCTTCGTGGAGGAGCAACACTAAGCCCTGTCTAGGCTTCATATCCGAGTCACGGCACCATTATGTCGCTCCCCCTCTTCGTGGAGGAACGACACAGGACCCTGCGCTGTTCTTTCGTCTGCTCGGCCCTCCCCGGGTTTGCTGCTGGTTCTTCCCGGGTTGGCTACTATCCCTTCCACCTCCGTGGAAGGGCAGTTCCCCCTGGCCACATTCCCCACTTCCGCAGGGGAGCGGCACACCGCCGGGGCCGGCTCTCTCGGGGGCTGCACAGGTGTTCCTTCAGCTAGATGTTCCCCTTAGATGTTCCCTGGTGCATGCCGTCTCTCTCCTCCTTTATAGTCCTCCTCCGCCAATCCTAACTCGGCTGCCCACACGCCGAGTACGCTGCTCTCCTCCAATCAGGAGCAAGTCCTACAGTTTATTAGCTGAACTGGAGGCAGCTGTGCGGAAGCTGTTTACTTCTCTCCCAGCGCCATATTGTGGGAGAGCAGATGCATAGAATAAGTCTTAATTCCAGTAACTCAGTCTAGTCCGGGCTGCTCCCCACAGATCCCCCTTTCTTTTTATTTTTTGGCGTTGATACACGCCTGTCTTCGGTGTCCCGCGGCACACACTCTCCTCTACTTGCTAGAGTTGCCACAGGCTCTTACAAGTCCTATCAATCAGGCAAACCGAATCCGGGTCCTCTCTTCGCCATGTTGTGAGGAGGTTTTTAGGCGCTGATGCATGCCTGTGTTCGGTGACCTGCGGCTCATACTGTGGTCGAGCCACCTGCTGGCGCTTACCGCCTCAATCAGGCAGACCTAATCCAAGCTTTCTCATTGCAGTGTTGTAGGGAGGCCTTTCTATTTCTCTATTTCTCTATCTCCGGGCATTCCTATTTCTCCCATTTTACTTCTATCTCCCAGCATTCTTATTTCTCTTTTACTTCTAAACTTCTGTTTCTCTTATCCCCGCAGCTTCCCGCTGCCCGCCCCGAGGCTACTTCTCGGCGGCTTCCCGGCTGAGCCGCTTCAGCCCGCGCCTCTCTCATCTGCGCAGCTTCCCGGCTTTGCGCGGCTTGGCTTCGCGCGCTCCGCGGTCTCCACGCCCTTCGCGTCTGCACCACGGCCTCACGCCAGCCCCGTTCCCTATCTATTCACGCCCCGTGCTCTCTCTGCACGCGGCGGCTTCCGCGAGTAACACAGCGTAGCTTACGTGTCCGCCACTAGCATTCAATCTAAGTTCCCCGGGCTAGCCTGGCGAATTCAACCCAGCATACGTCTCCGCCCCACGGTTTGGCTTCCCGTCCTTTGCTCCCCGGGCTAATCAGACGGATCCCAATCTGGCTTACGTTTCAGCTTCTGGTTTTAACTTTTCGCCCCCTATTCCCGGGCTAACTTGAGAATCCCAAAGTGGCTTTCGTGTCCGCCTTGGCCTGCCCCCCGCGGCTTCAATTTCCCTAACATTTTTCTCTACCCGGTATGTTTCCCCAAGCTTTCCTCCAACAATATTCCTCCCTCATTTCTCCTGGCCTCTCCCCACAGTCCGCATCCGAGTTTGTTCTAGCTTTCACTTTCGCTTTCGACCTTAGAGATTTCTCCCAGCTTCCCCCCGTAGTCCGTATCCGAGTCTATGCCTAGGCTTTCAATAGCTTCTTCCGGCACCCTTTTCGTCCGGCTTTTCCCTAGGCTGTTTGCTAGTCTCTCTCTCCGGTAATTTCCCATTTCTTCCCGTTTCTTCCCTCCTAAGTTTCCTATCCGAGTCAGGTTTCCTAATCCGAGTCATTTCTTCCCTCCTAAGTTTCCTATCCGAGCTAGGTTTCCTAATCCGAGTCATTTCTTCCCTCCTAAGTTTCCTATCCGAGCTAGGTTTCCTAATCCGAGTCACGGCACCATTATGTCGCTCCCCCTCTTCGTGGAGGAGCAACACTAAGCCCTGCCTAGGCTTCATATCCGAGTCACGGCACCATTATGTCGCTCCCCCTCTTCGTGGAGGAACGACACAGGACCCTGCGCTGTTCTTTCGTCTGCTCGGCCCTCCCCGGGTTTGCTGCTGGTTCTTCCCGGGTTGGCTACTATCCCTTCCACCTCCGTGGAAGGGCAGTTCCCCCTGGCCACATTCCCCACTTCCGCAGGGGAGCGGCACACCGCCGGGGCCGGCTCTCTCGGGGGCTGCACAGGTGTTCCTTCAGCTAGATGTTCCCCTTAGATGTTCCCTGGTGCATGCCGTCTCTCTCCTCCTTTATAGTCCTCCTCCGCCAATCCTAACTTGGCTGCCCACACGCCGAGTACACTGCTCTCCTCCAATCAGGAGCAAGTCCTACAGTTTATTAGCTGAACTGGAGGCAGCTGTGCGGAAGCTGTTTACTTCTCTCCCAGCGCCATATTGTGGGAGAGCAGATGCATAGAATAAGTCTTAATTCCAGTAACTCAGTCTAGTCCGGGCTGCTCCCCACAACAATGAACTAGATACACATAAGGATGTTCTTGTTCTGACAAACAAAAATCTATGAGCACTTAACAAATGGATAAATTAAAATATATTCATTGTAAGGTCAGAAATAAGATAATAATGCCATTGACATTACCACTGTTTAACGGAATTGGTCAGGGAACTAGATTGCTTAGATGCATTACAGGTGAGTAATAAAGCAGTCTTTGCTTGCAATGCTATGAACATTTATCTTTAGAAATGATAATCAGAAAACTATATAAAAGAATAAAAGCAATACATGACATTTATGGATGAAAAATAATGACATTCCCTTAAACCACCAATAGCCGATTAGAAAATGTAATTTAAAATATCACTTTTAAGAGCAACATTTCACCCTCCATAAATTAAGGCATAATCAAAAGTGTTAAATAGTGTGGCACTGTGGAATATCAATGAGTATAGTAGTATCTGAACGTGTTTCCTGACTGGCCTCAAGGCCAAGGCTATGTATTTCAGGAATTGTACGATAGCAATCTGCTTCTAGGCAACATTGTAGCAGCAAACTCATATAGTCATATTGCCTTAAAGGAGTAAATATAAGTTGTTATTACTTGAATATTCATATGAGGACTTGAGTAAGCTGTGGCTTCTTTGTGCTCAGTTAGGCTCTCATGCCCTCTTATTTCAAGACCAAGGCTGAAGGAGTAGCCACTCTCTGAGGACTGCTCTTCCCAGGGCTCAGGGCTGAAAATCAAGAGAACAAACAGGACAAAAACTCATTTAAGATTTCTCTTCCGACATAACATGGTCATTTCCATTTACATCCCAGTAGACAAGTAATGTCAAGGGCACAAGGTTGTATACTCCACCTACAGGAAATCATAGCAAGTGCAGGAAAAAAGCAATTGAATGTGTTACCAACCAGACAAGTTACCAGATGTACCTAAGATAGTAGGCTCCTTGCCTGGCACACAGAAAGCATTCAGTAACGTGGTAGCTCTTATTTTCATTTTTATTTTTTGAATTCTTACAATAACAATGAGAAAAATTTTATTACAAAAATCTGAAGTTTCAGAGTAATCAAATAACTTAACTTATGATTGTGTAAGTATAAATGGAATTTAGGATTTAAAACTAGGTATTCTGACACCACAGAAAAAGCACTTTCCATAACCCAATAATAATGATCATACAGAAATTAATCACAGGGGTGGCGGTGTCCTGGGAGACAAACTCTGAGTGTGGGCTGAAACAGCTGCAGCTGATTAAGCAAGATTCACCTCTGAATTTTCTGCAAGGCATTGTTCATCTAGGTGCAAGCATCCACCCTTCCAGAATCATTTTTTTTCATTTCTTCTATAATTCTAGCAGAAAATTTGAAAAATAGTTAGTGCAATCTTCCTGTATGGAAAATAGGGGGGATAAATTAATTAACTAGTACTTTTGAATAAATTTAGTATTCTATTTCATATGTCATTGGTAAAGAAGAATCTTTACCAATCTGACCATTCAATGATTATCTGCTTGACAGTAAAGCTCTAATATTAAAGTAATAAATTAGCATTCTGGTTTATCTAGCTTGAGAGTATGCTGAGAGTAAATTTGTTTTCTAAGGTCTGTTCATATCAGAGCCTGAAGAAAATCTAATTCTAGTTAAGGAAGCAAATTATACAAATAAATAAAACCCAAATCATGGGGCCAGCACTGTGGCACAGCGGGTTAAAGCCCTGGCCTAAAGTGCCAGCATCCCATATGGGCGCCAGTTCTAGTCCTGGCTGCTCCACTTCTGATCCAGTTCTCTGCTGTGGCCTGGGAAAGCAGTAGAAGATGGCCCAAGTCCTTGGGCCCCTGCACCCATGTGGGAGACCCGGAAGAAGCTCTTGGCTTCAGATCGGCAGCTCTGGCCTTTGTGGCCAACTGGGGAGTGAACCAGCAGACGGAAGACCTCTCTCTCTGTCTCTACTTCTCTCTGTAACTCTGTCTTTCAAATAAATAAAATATTTATTAAAAAACCCCACACCTCATGCTCATGTGCTTCAGTGGCATGTTGCCATCACTGCATCTACTGGAGACTCGGTGGTGCTGCTGACTGAATGTTTGTTTGCCCTCACAAATTCATGTGATAAAGCCCTGATCCCCAGTGTGATGGCATTTGGAGATGGTGTCTTTGGGAAGTGATTGGGGTGAAATCATATCATAAAAATAGGTCCTTGAGATAGACTTAGTACCCTTACAAGCAGAGACATTAGAGAGCTTTCTCACTTCCTCTGCACCCTCACATAAACATAGTCAGCCCTGTGAGCGTTCAATGGAATGGCAGCCATCTGCCAGCCAGCAAGAGAGCCCTCACGAGAATCCAGCCATGTTGGCATGTGAGCTTGGACTTCTCTCCTCCAGGACTGTGTGAAAATAAAGTTTTGATCCTCAAATCACCCAGGCTATGACGTCTTGCTGAGGTAGTCTAATCTAAGACACTAAGTGAGATCAACAGAAAGCATAGAGCAGGAGTTTCTTTAAATGACAGCTGCTATTTTTTTTTGTTTTTGACAGGGTAGGGAGTGGCAATGGTAGGCGGAAAGTAAATGATGAATCAGCCCTAATCACGAATCTTAAGAATCTATACTCTGCTTTGAGTTTTCTGCACATCAAAAACAAACAGTGATGAACAGATTTTGTAGAATGTTTTACATTTTTTTCAGGGATCACAGAACTTAAAGACTCAACAGGGTCTCAAGAGCTGTATCTTTCTTCCCCTACTCCCATTTACTGATTGCTGCATTGATTCCCATACCCATTCATTTGTTCAGTGATTATTCTTTGTGTTAGCCATGGAGACCACTAAGCAATGTTAGACACTAAAGATGCAAAGCTGGATAGGATGAAGTGGTCCATTTTGTCCGTCTAGATACTCACGTTGCCATTTCCATGTTCAAGAGTAGAGTGGGGAATGTTTGAGTCCCTACATTACATGTATAGAATTTATTGTTGGTTTTGGATAGTAGTGTTTTTAAAGTCTTATACATTGCTTCATCTATCTACTGTTTATTTGCAAAAGAGCATTGGGAAAAGATTTAGGTTTGATAATTACAGTCCATGTAACCTCTCTAACCAGGGTTCAGAAGGATTCTCCAATGCCACTTAGAACAGTTCCCCCCCACCCCGAAACCTTTTATTTAAGGTATACATGTGGGGAGCAACTGAGAATAGACTAAGTTACTGGAATTAAGACTTATTCTATGCATCTGCTCTCCCACAATATGGCGCTGAGAGAAAGAGACCAAAACAACCTCTACGCAGCTGCCTCATCAGTTTGACAAGCTGCAGGAGCTGATCCTGCTCCTGATTGGAGGAGAGCAGTGTGCTCAGCGTGTGGGTAGCAGAGTTGGGATTGGTGGAAGAGGACTATAAAGGAGGAGAGAGACAACATGCACCAGGAACATCTGAAGGAACACCTGAGCAGCCCCCGAGAGAGCCGGCCGGCGGTGTGCCGCTCCTCCGGGGAAGTGGGGAAAGTGGCAGGGGGAGCCGCCCCTCCACGGAGGTGGAGGGGTCTGCAGCCAACCCAGGAAGGACCAGCAGCAAACCCAGGAAGGGCCGAGCAGACGAAAGAACAGCCCAGGGTCCTGTGTCGTTCCTCCGTGAATGGGGGAGAGACATATACATACTTCATGCTTTTCATAAACACAAATTTAGGAACATAATGATTATAGGATATGACCCTTACCTCCGAAGTTCTCTTCACTCCTAACTTCTTCAATTATTTAAACTTTCTTTTAAAAATTCACACATTATTCTGAGCCAGCTCAGATCCTTCGTAGCTTAATAGAGATAATAAAATTGTCCAGTGGGATTTTTGAAGGATATAAGTGAATGTAGCTATCTTATAGGCCATATTTTTTCAGTAACTGCCCTGGGCTATTAACAAATGCAGTTCCATTATTAAATGCATTCAAAGTGGTTTTTTTTTTTTTTTTTTTAACAGGCAGAGTAGACAGTGAGAGAGAGGGACAGAGAGAAAGGTCTTCCTTTGCCGTTGGTTCACCCTCCAATGGCCGCCGCGGCCGGCGCACTGCTGCCGGCGCACCGCGCTGATCCGATGGCAGGAGCCAGGAGCCAGGTGCTTTTCCTGGTCTCCCATGGGGTGCAGGGCCCAAGCACCTGGGCCATCCTCCACTGCACTCCCTGGCCACAGCAGAGAGCTGGCCTGGAAGAGGGGCAACCGGGACAGAATCCAGCACCCCGACCGGGACTAGAACCCGGTGTGCTGGCGCCGCTAGGCGGAGGATTAGCCTAGTGAGCCGCGGCGCCGGCCCATTCAAAGATTTTAAAAACTACAAGTATGGCACAAAACACATCACATTTTCTGAAAATAAATGGAAGGGTAGATGCTTTTTTTCTCAGCAATTAATATTTAATGAATGCAACCAGTTCAGGTAAGAATTATGCCAATTGAGTTAAATAAATAAATAAATAAATATAAAAGTGAAGGTTATTTTCATAGGTCAGAATGTGGAAACTTTATTTGAGATCACTCTTAGTATGATCTGTATTTCCTTTTTTAAAAAAGATTTATTTATTTATTTAATTGCAAGTCAGAGTTACACAAAGAGAGGAGAGGCAGAGAGAGAGAGAGAGAGAGAGAGAGAGAAAGAAAGAGAGAGGTCTTCCATCTGCTGATTCACTTCCCAACTGGCCACAAAGGCCAGAGCTGTGCTGATCTAAAGCCAGGAGCCAGGAGCCTGGAGCTTCTTCCAGGTCTCCCACATGAGTTCAGGGGCCCAAGGACCTGTGCCATCTTCTACTGCTTTCCCAGGCCACAGCAGAGAGCTGGATCGGAAGTGGAGCAGCCAGGTCTAGAACTGGCACCCATATGGGATTCTGGCACTTCAGGCCAGAGCATTAACCTGCTGCGCCACAGCGCCGGCCCCAGAACTGTATTTCCTGATCAATGTATTTGGAGAGTAAAGATGAACATTTTTCCTCATTGGGACCCATAAAATTTCTGTAATAGGCTGTTTCCGGTTAACATACCTACTGTAAATCAATTTAGCATAACAAGAAAATATTGTGATTTGTAAGTCACAACTAAAACTCTAGTGCTCCAATATAAATGAAACCCATTTTAAATGCCAATATTGTTTATTATTTCATTTCTCTTTGTATTGTAATAAGACCATTTAATGTGAGATATTTTCTCTTAAATTTTTAAATGTACAAATCAGTATTATTAAGTACAAGCATGACATTGCATAGCAAGCTGTAAAATTTCATTATGTTGGAGAACTAAGACTTCATACTCCTAGCAGAGTGACCCTACATTTCTTATTCCCGCTGTTCTTTGGCATCCACCATTATCCTATCTGCTTCCATGAGTCTGATTATTTCCAGCCCCTCATATGAGCTGAAATCATGCAGTATTTGCTATTCTGTGAGTGGCTTATCTTGCTCAGTGTGGTGTTCTCCAGGTTCTTCCATGCTGTCCTGTAGGACAGAATTTCTTTCTTTTGAAAGCTGAATAATATTTCCTTGTACATATTTATGACTTTCTCTCTCCAGTCTTTCACTGATGGGCGTGTAGGTTGCTTCCACATCTTGTCTATGCTAGTAAAGGTGCAATGAACATCAGTGTTCAAATATCTCTTAGATTCTGATTTCAATTGTTTTGTACAAACATCCAAACATCCAGAAAGGTTGTTAGATGATAAAGTAGTGTTTTTGATAATGTAATAGCTCTATTTTGTTTTATTTTTGGAAGAACTTCCATACTCTTGTGTGTGTGTGTGTGTGTGGCTGCACCATTTTATATTCCTAAGAAAAGTGTACAAGCATTTCAATTTCTCCAGTTCCTTTCCAATACTTCTTGTCTTTTGCCTTTGGATAGTAGTCATCCCCCACATGCATGGGGTGATATCTCACTGGGTTTTGCCTTGCATTTCTCTGACAATTACTGCAATAGATTTTTAAGATACTTTTAAACCATTAGTCTCTCATTGTGGAGCCTTTTGGCGGACCATCTAGTTTTATTTTATTTTTAAAGATTTATTTTATTTATTTGGAAGGCATAGTTATGGAGAGAGAGAGAGAGAGAGAGAGGGAGAGAGAGAGAGAGAGAGATCTTCCACCCACTGGTTCACCTCCCAAGTAGTTGCAATGGCCCAGGCTGAGCCAGGCCAAAACCAGGAGCCAAGAACTTATTCCAGGACTCTCGAGAGGGTTCAGGGGCTCAAGGACTTGATCCATATTCTGCTGCTTTCCCAGGCCATTAGCAGGAAGCTGGCTCTGAAGTCGAGCAGCTGGGATTTGAACCAGCACCCATATGGGATGCTGGTGTTGCAGGCACCACAATACCGGCCCTCACTTTTTTTAATGGTTTATTTATTTACTTGAAAGGCAGAGCAATAGAGGGATGGAGACACAGAGAGGGAAATAGATCTTCCTCCTCCAAGCTCATGAGCTTTCTTGGTTAAAACAGCCAGGCCAAAGCCAGGAGCCCAGAAGTCTGTCGGGGTCTCTCAGGTGGATGGCGGGGGTCTAGGGGTTTGTACAAGACTCGATTACTTTCCCAGGCACATTAGCAAGGAAGCTGGATCAGAGGCAAAGCAGCCAGGACTTGAACTAATGCTTTGCTATAGGATGCAGGCATCACAAGCAGCATTTTAAACCTCTGTGCCACAACGCCAGCCCTGGACTTACTCACATTATTCTTCAACATACTCATGTTGTACAGGCAACCGAAGCTTTAGCAATGCCTTTCCACATTTAGCTGTGTATCTGGTGGTGATGCCTTTAAGATTGTGCAAACAAAAGTAAGACCTGGGCAAAGAGGATAATGAGTCCTTGTTGGAGTTGCACATGGTGATTATCTGTCAAGGAAATGGTATAGATTAGGCAAAAAAAGATGCTGATGGGACTCTCCGTCCCATGTAGTAGATAATTTTATGTGCCCAGGAAATATATGGAGCAATAAGTCCTAGGTTGGTAGTATAAATCCCTGGGCAAAGCAAAATTGCCACAGGTATATCTTCAGGTGACCAAACCAAGATAACCCCAGAGCCAAGCTGGCATAATTACTTATGAATTCTACTACATATTTCTAATGTTTTTTTGAAAAATAAGTTTACATTGTGCCTTTTGGAAGCCTGGAGTGTGGGAAATAACAGATCACAAGTAATTCAGAATTTTTTTTGCAGAGAAACATGTTCATTTTAAATACCAACTCTTGGAAATACCCAAGGACAAAACAGCAGAAATCAGCTCAGCAAAGCCATTTATGCACTGGGTAAATTCGCAAGGGCTGTTGACACAGCTTTATGTACTGACCAGACACTTGGTCAGTACCTAGGAATCATAGCATAGTGTCTAGTTTTAAAGCTGTTTCTGTAGATGTAAAATTATGAACAACACTTTTTTTGGTTGCTTTATGTTATAGTCATCAACTAAGATTGAGCTGTCTAGTAAATACTCATTTTCCTCATTATTTCTGTAAAATGATGTGATAGTAGAAAAAAACCTAACACACATATATATACAATGTGCCAAGTGTTATTTTAAGTCCTTCTATTATTTGAACTAAACCTATCCTTCTAACAAATTAGTGAAGTGCTTGAATCCCTTTCAACAGAAAGGCTTATATATCTTCCCAGTGGCATGTATCTCCATCAGGACAAAGTTTGAGTCCAAACACAGGGGGCTAGGTTCCATTTTCTGTGTCATTGATACTATTAATTCTGTGAGATCTACAAGATTTAGACTTGATAGTTAACTAAGCTTGACCATCTGTTAAATAGTTTTAAACCAATTTTTATGGGGTTTGTAATTAAAACTAAGATCAGTGTATAAATTAAACAAAGCAATCATTGCCAAAGAAATTGGAATTAATATTAATTTAATATAATTGATGATCTGATTTTGTGTTAGACCTGAAATTAAAGTTGACTTTAATAGTAAAGTGATATAAACCAAGTATAATTTTACATTAAATCAGTTTCTGAACTGGCCTTTAATACTAATGTTCAGATTGACTATTTGCATGGGTATACCATGAAAATTAGTATAGTTACCTCCAAGTGCTTATTTTCTAGACTGATTCCTATCCTTTTCAGAGAATAATATGAAACACCAAATTAAGAATTGCCATTTCCGTATTTTTTAGTTTGTGGATGTTTATATGCTTACCCATGAGTATAGAGTTTATAAACCCTAACTTTGGGAGGATTTTCCTAGAACCTAAGTCACAAGAGAAAAGGAAGGGGTAAAGGATAGGAATTGGGGCAGAGCCTTGCAGTAGGTTCTGTGAGAGGAGATGAGGAGTAGTAGATATTTAACGGCTAATCAAGGGTATCAACTAGCATACATAAAATATTGTTGACACCAAGAGCAAAATAAGTCCTCATTGCCTAAATACATGCTATTAATGAATTACTTTAGCCTTTCTTCTTTTTTTTTTTTATCTTTTATTTAATGAATATAAATTTCCAAAGTATGTCTCATGGGTTACAATGGCTTTCCCCCCCATACCGTCCCTCCCACCCACCACCCTCCCCTTTCCCACTCCCTCTCCCCTTCCATTCACATCAAGATTCATTTTCGATTATCTTAGTATACAGAAGATCAGCTTAGTATACCTTAAGTAAGGATTTCAACAGTTTGTTCCCACACAGAAACATAAAGTGAAAAATAATAGATGATTTTTTTTAAATGATGATGAAATCAGATCAGACCTATTGTCATGTTTAATCCCAGTGAGAGTCAAGTTGGGAATTGATAGTTTCTTTCTTTCTTTTTTTTTTTTTTTTTAACAGAAGATCAGTTTAGTGTACATTAAGTAAAGATTTCAACAGTTTGCACCCCCATAGAAACACAAAGTGAAATATACTGTTTGAGTACTCGTTATAGCATTAAGCCTCAGTGTACAGCACATTAAGGACAGAGATCCTACATGAGGAGTAAGTGCACAGTGACTCCTGTTGTTGACTTTACAAATTGACACTCCTGTTTATGGCATCAGTAATCTCCCTATGCACCAGTCATGAACTTTAGCCTTTCTTCTAACTACATTTTTATTTTCCTGACTCCCCCGTTGCAAATTTATTTCCTTGTATGTTTAATTTGGCATGTACTTACTATCAGGGAGGGGTGAGAACAAGTTTTTTAGTGCTTATCCCTATTTGAACTCCTTTTAAAATTTCCTTTGTTCAAAATAGTGATGTAAGTAGTGGGTAAAGCTGCCGCCGCAGTGCCGGCATCCCATATGGGTGCCAGTTTGAGTTTGAGTCTCAGATGCTCCACTGATGATTCAGCTCTCTGCTATGGCCTGGGAAAGCAGTACAAGATGGCCCAAGCCCTTGCACCCACGTGGAAAACCCAGAAGAAGCTCCTGGCTCCTAGCTTTGGATTGGCACAGCTCTGGCCATTGCAGCCAGCTGGAGGATGAACCTGCGGATGGAAGACCTCTCTCTCTCTCTCTATGCCTCTTTCTCTCTCTGCGTAACTCTGACTTTCAAATAAATAAACACATCTTTAAAAATACAGATAATTACAAATAAGTTGTGTGGCACTGCTAGGTTATAAAATGTTCTTCAAAAGGTTTATATATTTTAAACATAAAAATTAATTTATGAAAATATAAAAATGCTTTGTAAGAACATTCTTGGGTCTTATTTTCAGAAACTCCTTGACAGATTTGGAGAAATAATTTATGGTTAAATGTGCATGGAACATGAGCCCAGAATTATTATGGCACAGGCAAAATTCAAAAAGAAATAAAAGCAACTAACCAAAGAATGCTCACTTATTGGGTGAAGATAAACTGAGAGGTTTTAGGGACAAAACATCCAAACCAAATAAGACTTTTTTCCCGAGTTCCTTGCACTCAAAATGGTAGTAGTCTTGAATGACAGTTTGGCCAGGATGACATATGCAGTGGATGTGTACAGACTTGGTACAGTGATGTCTCCTGACAACACAATTACGAATGATTATTTCATATTTTCTAAACATAATTTTGAATGGATAATGCTATTAATATAAACATTGGGAATGTTTGCTCAAGAACAAATGGCGTCCTTTGCTCTTTCCCATGAATCAGAAAAAACTCACCTAACAGTTGAACAGCTCCTGGGAAGCTGCAGGATAGATAACTGGGAAAGCTGCTGGACGACTGGGCCAGTGGGGAAGTCATCTTGCACCCTCCTTGTCTTCCTTCAGCCTTCCTAGCTGTGAATGGCAGCTGTGCAATGTTAGTGTGGCTGAGAGCACACCGCCAGTCAGGGACTTGTGCCTTGTTGCTGAGCGCACGTTAGGAGGATGAAAAGGTTTTTGCATTATAACTGTGAAAGTTATAATTCAGTTATAAAAAAAACTGAATTATAACTGTGAAAGTAGATTTTATTTGTAAAAGTATTAAAGGTCCCTTGATCATTCATCTCTGATGATAATATCTTACCTTGGCTTTTGGGTTGCCTCCAAGAACACAAGGCCAGGACTTGCTATCAGTTTGGCACAGGGCATTGGAAGTCCCACTAGGAACATTTCTCACATCCTATTTTTTATGTGAATCATGGTGTCTCCCTTTCAAACCTGAAGCAATGACGTGTTAAGAATAATCTCATAAATTTGTGAGTATGCATGAGCAAGCAAAAGAAGGAAGACTTGGTGTACGTTTTGTGAGTGGGCAAAACTAGTAAGTCAGTGAGCATTTATGAAATGACTGTGAGAGCAACTAACTTTTTGGGAAATGCAGACTGAGGTGACTTAGCCAAGACCTATCATTAGGGCTAATGTGATACCCCTGTGGCTTCATTAACCCCCGAATGGATCTAATACAGGCCCAGTGTGGTCAAGTGTTGACTCACTGCTGCTTCCCCCTAACTAATGAATTTAAAATGACCTGAAGCCCCGGTACCTCTCAGTTCTGTTAAGTGTGTCTAATGGGAATTCACACAGTTTAATCATTATTCACCTTACTGAAAATATAATGCCATAAATTGGTGGCAAAACCATCCTAGGTCACATAATTTCTGACTGTCATTGCTTGAGGTGATTAATGGTGGTTCCAGTTTCCTTGTTCTTATGTGCAGGGAAAGGCAGGTGTGCTCACAATAGAAGGCTTATGGAGAGCAAGCAGTTCTCTTAAAGTCTTGGGATTCACTCCTTAGTCTTTAAAAGTACATTAAGATTGGTAATTTCCAAGTCAAGTTGCCTGGGAGGATTTTATTGCATTGAAAATTTCAAATTAATATAGAGAGCCTATACTTTAATGTTCCCTTGCTTTAAATAGTTGATAGGCAGGTTGAGTTCTAAAAAGTCTCATTTATTTGTAATGAACCAGTACTGCAAAATTATATTAAAGCTAAAACATAGATTTCATATACGATCATGGACTTTAAACGTCAGCACTACTATTCATTCATCTAAAATATACAGGCTACCACAGGGGCGGGCATTTGATCCAGCATGGTAATGCTGGGATGGGATGCCCACATCCCATATTAGAGGCCTGGGTTTCAGTTCCAGCTCTGATCTCAATTCCAGCTTCCTGCTAATGTGGGAGACAGCAAGTAATTGGTTCCCTGTTACCCACAGGGGAGACCTAATTTGAGTTTCTGGCTCCTGGCTTTGGCCTGGCTTAGCTTTGGCTATGGTGGAGGTGGACAAGAGGATACAAGATGGCTGAATAGAGAGGCTCTGCTCTGGCTTCCACCACAGAGAAGCACAGAATAACGAATGAAGCACTACATTTCCAGGAGACTGACCGAGACAAAACTTTAGTAAAGAAGTGACACGTGTCCTAAACAGCACAGAGATTCAGAAAGCCTGGAGACAGAGCGGAGGGGAGGACCAAAGCACATCACAGCTCCTACCCTGGCTTGCCTGTCAGGGTATTCTGTCTTGCCAGAAAAAGGTAAGAGAAGAGCTTCATAACCCCCACCAGCACCACCTACTGGCAGCCCTAATTGTAGGCAAATCCCATGGGCTTTAAATAGCGTCTAGAGAGCTGATTGCAGTTGGAGTTCTAAAGAGGGAATGCATAGTCCTTCCCCTACCTCCAACTGCTGTGTAATAGCCACTGCTAAACTGCATTTTGCCTTGGGGGCATATCTAACACAAGACCACCTAAATATATAAGGCAAATACTATTATACCTAAAGGGAGAAATAGACCCCATTACAACACAAAAAGCTCAGTTTGGACAGGGAATGCTGATTGTTAGAGGCTTGGGCAGGGTGGGGGGAGGCTTAAAGGGAGCTTGCAAATGGGTACCATAATAGAGTAGGAGCAAATGAGTTAGTTCCTGGTATTCCATAGCACAGTGGAGAGATTATGGTTCTCAATAACCTAACATATATTGTATCAACAATTGGAAGATGCTCCAAGGTTCCATCATAAAGCAATGTCACAGTAAGAGTAGTGTTGATTACTCCATTTTGATCAGTACACATCGAATGCATGTTTTGAAATATCACATTGTAGCCCATAAATATGTTCAATTGTTGTTAATAACAACTTTAAAAGCTCAGATTCTTTTCCTTCATAAAATATGAAAGATTCATGTGAACTGTAGTCACCCCACTGTATCACGGAACACCATAGCTTATTTATCCTATATAACTGTATTTGATGCCCAGTATCCAAGCTCCCTCTATCCTTTCTCCCATCTTTCCTCTCCCCTCCCTACCCTGTAGTAATCACTATCCCCTTCCTCTTTGGAATCAATCTTTAAAACTCTTATATGTAGGTGCTTTTTTGTGTCTGGCTTATTTCACTTAATGTCTTCCAGTTCCATCCATTTGGCCACAGATGACAGAATTTCATTCTTTCTTATGGCTGAATAGTATTTCATTGTGTATATGTACCATACTTTATTTATCCATTCTCTGCTGAGGGCATCCTAGTTGTTTCCACATCTCAGCTATTGTGAATAGTGCTGCAGGTATCTCATTAAGAAGCTGATTCAGTTTGCACTGGGTACACAGGCAGAAGTGGAATTGCTGGATCATATGGCAGTTCTATATTTAGATAAGTTTTTCGAGGAATCTGAATACTGTTTTCCATAATGGCTGTTCTAATTTACATTTCCACCAGTCATGTATAAACGTTCTTTTTCTCTGCATCATGATCAGCGTTTGTCATTTTTGTCTTTTTTGGAAACAGTCATACTGACTGGGATTGAGATGGAACTGCATCATATTTTTGATTTGCATTTCCCTAATGGGTAGTGATGTTGACTTTTTACATTTCTGCTTTTCCTCTTACTTAACACTGGGGTAAAGAATAAAGTATTAAAACCCATGACTTATCATTATTCTTTCATTTATAGTGTAAATACTCCCATCACGCAATGAGGCACATAAGGATAGATCGCAATACACCTAGAACCAGAATATTATTTTTGCCAAGAAAGATATATACATCTTCAGAAAAGAGTATGTTTCTGAAACATGCATCAGTAAAGCAAATAATTTTCAATAAATCAGGTAAATTATGAAAGTTCAAGTCATTTAAAAATAAGCAGATATATCTAAGCTGAGAAGGTTAAACAAAAAAATGTGATAAATGAGCAACTTGGTAAAAACACAGTTCAGAGTGCTCAGTGGACCAGCTTTCACAATCAGATGTGTCTGGCTTAAATATCAACTATGCAGTTTTGAATTTATTTAACATCTCCAAGTTCCACTCTCTTCATGTTTAAAATAGGGTAATAATTCTTTATAAATTTTTATAAACATTAAATGAAGTTTTTAAAGAATGTAGCTCAGAATTTTACATGTAGTATATTTTAAATATTGGGTACTCATTAGATTTACTCAGTCAAAATTAACTGGCAAATATTTATTGAGGTCTACTGTGTGCCGGATGCCACTGTTAAGTATGTAGGAATCCACTTGTGAGCAAAGGCAAGCATAGTCCTAGTCCTGTTGGGCCTCCTCAGTCTTGGAGGCACCCATATTTGTTAATTAAATAATCACACAAATCAAGTTAAATTTCTACTGTGGAAAGTACATAACACTGTGAAAGCATGTAATAGGGAAATTAAATTCATTTTTAAAGATTTATTTATTAATTGATAAGCAGACAGTTACAGAGAGGCAGAGAGAGAGAGAGAGGGAGGGAGGGAAGGGGGGGGAGAGAGAGAGAGAGAGAGAGATCTTCCATTCGCTGGTTCACTCCTCAAATAGCCCCAGTGGCTGGAGCTAGGGTGATCTGAAGCCAGGAGCCAGGAGCTTCTTCTGGGTCTCCCACGTGGGTGCAGGAGTCCAAGGACCTGGGCCATCTTCCACTGCTTTCCCAGGCCATAGCAGAGAGCTGGATCAAAAGTGGAGCATCCAGGACTTGAACTAGGACCCATATGGGATGCCAGCATTGCAGGCAGCAGGTTTACCTGCTACACTACAGTGTTGGCCTCATTAAATTCATTTAAAATATAGGGAAGCTTCCTTGAGAAAATGATGATTCAATTTAAATATATAGGAAAGCAAGGAATAAAATAAGTAGAGAAAGGAGAGAGGATTTTCCAGGTGGCACTGAAGAAATTTTGTGGGATGAGTAGTGCTGCTTGTTTTAAAAATAATTGTTAGAGAATCATTAAGAGTGAACAAAGATCAAGAAGTTAGGGTCAGAATGCCAAAGGTCTTCCCTAAACATAATGATCTCAAAAGGAAATGAAATCATATGGCCAGGAAATGTCTGTATTCTGATGTTCACTGAAGCAGTATTCACAGTAGTTAAGGTACCAGAGCAACCTACACATTGATCAAAGGAGGAACCCAGAGACAAAATGGTGTACACACAATTAGCCATAATATAGATAAATCCTGTCATTTGCAGTCACATGAATTAACCTGGAAAACATAATATTAAGTGAAGCAAGCCAGGTGCAAAAAAAAAAAATGGTTATTAGTCCATGATCTCACTCCACTGTGGGATCTCAAGGAGCTAGGCTCTTAGGAGTACAGAGTAAAAGAGTGAGCTAGAGGCTGGGGGAGGGGAAAGAGGACAGGAAGATGGGAGTTTTGTCAACAGGTGCAAAGTTACAGTGAGAGAGGAGGAATAACTTCTGGTGTTTCGTCGAATGGTAGAGTGACTATGGCTAACCATATTGTACCAGGTATTTCAAAATAGCTGACAGACATTTGCACAAAAAAATGGCAAATGTTTGAGGTCATAGAAATGCTAATTCATCTGATTTTATCATCATGCATCGTATTCATATATTAAAACATCACACTGTATCCCATAAATATGTACAATTATTACTTGTCAACGAAAAATACTTTTTTTGTGAAAAAGGTCTTGGATAGGTTTAGATGATACCATAACATGAATAAACCTCTATTTGGGAAGGTGAGTCTGGCTGCAATGAGAAGTATTCATTGGATATGAACAAAAATGGATGATAAGGAAATAAATTTACTAGTTCATGCAAGAGGTAATAGTAGCTTGAACTAGGGTAATAGCAGAAATGGAGACAAAAGGAAGAATTTGAGAAAAGTTTATAAAGTAGAATGTGCAGAGGGCACATGTTTGGCCTAGTGGTTAAAATTAGTGATGAAGACATTCCTGTCGCATACAGAGTACCTGGATTTGAACTCTGGCAACGGCTTCTGACTCATACTTTCTGCTAACACAGGTGGTGGGGGGCAGCAGGTGATGGTTCAAGTAGTTGGGTCTCTGCCACTCATGCAGGAACTTGGATTGAATTCCCGGCTCCTGACTATGATCTCGTCCAGCCTTGACTTTGGCAAGCATTTGGGGAGTGAACCAATAGATGGGAGATCTCTCTCTCTCTCTCTCTCTCTCTCTTTCTCCCACACACATCTGTCACTCTGCTTTTCTAAGTAAATAATTAATTAATAAAATGTATGTGACTTGGAGTTGAGTTGGATATGGGCTTTATAGCTAAAGGGCTGTGATACCATAAAACAATCCCTGGTCTCTTTATTCTCTGTGCTTTAAAGCTATCTATTTCATACATTCTTTTTTATATTCAACCCTGGATAACTACCTGTCCTAGCTCCCATCTTAGCAAAACTACCTTGTTGCAGAGTCACTGAGAAAATGGAAGCAATCAGAAAGAAAGCTGTGAGTCCACAAACTGCACCTACTTACTCACCGATAGCATGTGCAGCTGTATGTTCTATCATCCTGCTGTCACGTGGTTACCCTGTACAAGCCCCTGTGCAAGCGAGTCCTTCCATGTGTGCAACCTATTTCTCCTTTCTCCTCTCTCTCGTCATCTTTTTCATTTGCTTCCAAAGATGCTCTTCCTCTCCCATCTTAGTAGGAACAAAACAACTCCTGATTCTATTTTACCCAACAGCTACAGCTTCATTTTGTTATTTTTTACCTTTAAGAAGAATTCCTCAAAAGAGTTTTTGTACATTTTTCTAATTCTCCTACTTCTCTTTTTAAACTCACTCCTTTCACAGCTGCACCCTTTCACCAAACTTATGAAATATCATAACAACAAGGGTTAGTCATGCACATATATATAGGAAACATGAGAAACATGAGAAAAATATAAAAGAAATAGTATCTCCATGTTAACTGTGCTTAAAAACTGACCACCTAAACCATTAGTACAAATTCACATTGACTGGTCTGGTTGCTGAAGTATTTGCTGGGCAGTAGGGACAGGGAAGATGTTGTGGACAAAGATTAGCATGCACATTTATTGCCTATTGTGTGTCCTTTCTCTGTCAGGCTTACTTTGAACCCCTCTGTGATTTTTAACCATCTCAAAAATCTGAGTACTGATTTTCAACTATATTGCATTTAATGGTTTATGAAATAACCATTCATGTTACTGTCTTATGGGACCATCGCAAATATGAAAAAGTAGTGAAGATGTTGTGCCGGCGCCGTGGCTCACTAGGCTAATCCTCTGCCTTGCGGCGCCAGCACACCGGGTTCTAGTCCCAGTCGGGGCGCCGGATTCTGTCCCGGTTGCCCCTCTTCCAGGCCAGCTCTCTGCTGTGGCCTGGGAGTGCAGTGGAGGATGGCCCAAGTGCTTGGGCCCTGCACCCGCATGGGAGTCCAGGAGAAGCACCTGGCTCCTGGCTTCGGATCAGCGCGATGCGCCGGTCGCAGCACGCCGGCCATTGGAGGGTGAACCAACGGCAAAGGAAGACCTTTCTCTCTGTCTCTCTCTCTCTCTCACTGTCCACTCTGCCTGTCAAAAAAGAAAAAAAGAAAGAAAAGAAAGAAAGAAAGAAAGAAAGAAAGAAAGAAAAGTGATGAAGATGTCATGATTGATTCCAAGAACAACAGAATTATGACATGTCCAAGCAGAGAGAGAGAGAGAGAGAGAAATAACTGATTTCCTGAAACCATTTCTCTTGGTTGGAACACGTTTCATATTGAAACAGATGAAGCAGAAAACAGCACAGAACAAGGAGTGAAATGAACAAAGATTTGTTATAACTGGGTAGGTTTTGAGAGTGGAGTTATAAATGTCACAGAAGCAAATGGGCTGAAGGGATGTACTTTAAGAAAATAATGAATTTAATAAAGTCAACTGTAAACCATCTTGCATTTTTGACATTATGGACTTCCTCGGTATTTCCCTTTCAAATCTACATTAGGAATTCAAGTTCTCCCTTATGCATCTGGATACATTGAAACTGATGAATTTGCTAAAGGACTTTTGGTTGGCTTTGCTATTCAAGAAAATAAGCTGATTCATAATATCTCAGTTCATGCTTCTACTGAGTCAAAAAATTATTGTTATTTTGGTGTTGAATGGTAATAAGGCTCTCAGCACGAATAAGTTGAAAATGCTTATATATCATTAAAAGAAATACTTTAACATAGCAACTCGGGCTTAAAGACACAGACCATGGTATGCGCTAGAAAATGTTCTACTAAACAAACAATAACTTTTCATCTCCACTTTGCACAGTAACACTCACTATATCTTCAGGTCTACAAACAGGTAATGAAAGTAAGCTACATATTTAGGACAACACGACATTTGTTTTCTTCTTCTGTATTCAGATCAGTTAATTAGAAAAACACCAAACTTCAAATTCACCAAGAATAATAATTAAAATCACAAAAATATCAAGCTCAACATGTTTATTTCCTCATATGATAGAATCCAGTGGCATTAATTTTACAATACATGTCATGGTCTGAATTGTTATGTTCCTCAAAAAACTCATATTGAGATCTTAATTTCCAAGGTATTAGGAACTGGGGCTTTGAGGAGTGATTAGATCATGAAGGCAGCGCCCTCGTGAATGGGATTAGAGCTCTTACAAAAGCCGCTTGAGAACACTTTCTTTTTTATTTATTTAGAAGGGGTGAGGAGACAGAAGGAGAGATAGAGAGATATCTTCCATCTGCTGGTTTACTCCCCAATGGCCAAAATGACCTGAGCAGGGCCATGCTGAAGCCAGGAGGCAGGAGCTTAATTGGGGTCTCCCATGTGGGTGGAGGGTCCTAAGCACATGAGCCATCTCCCTCTGTTTTCCCAGGCACATTAGCAGGGAGATGGACCAAAAGCGCAGCAGCCAGGTCTCAAACCAGAGCCTAATTGGGATGCCGGTGATTCATTTGATGGCTTAACCTGCTACAATACAGCACTGGCCCAGAGGAAGTTTTTTTGCTTCTTCTACTATCTCTGGATACAGGGAGAAGGTAATTCTATGAGTTGCAGCCCTGTAAAAATACCAGTATCTTGATCTTGGGCTTCGCAGCCTTCAGAACTATGAGAAATTAATATTTATTGCGTATGAACCTCCCAGTCTGTGGTTTTGTAGTTATTGTTATAGCAGCCCTAATGGATGAAGACAACAAGCGTACCACACTATTATGTGCAAGGTATTCAGTAACTGTGTGTCTGGGGGCCACATTTTTCTGTATAGAAGCTATGAACCCCATGCTGAGCACTGGTCGTACTGTTCAACCAAATTGAGATGTGCTGTAACTAAGAGATCCACACCAGATTTGTTAAGGCTTATTATTTTTAAAAAGAATGCAAAGTATTTCACAAAGGACATTTAATATCCTCTCCAGAACACAGAGAACAGAAAAGAACAGGCTCACTCTTGTAACAAAATATAATTGGGAGAACTTCAAATTCATGATGCTTTTATAATCTATCAGAGAAGCAACCCATGAGCCAAAGGAGAGACAAGCACCTGCAGGAGAGAAAGGAGAGTCAGCCCTCACTCATCAGACGCCCTGGACCCTACAGGAACAATTCTGCAAAAGTAGATGACACACCAGCAAAGGCCCAGGACAGGCCTGCACGACAGCCCAGAGCCCCTGAGAGCTGTAGAAACTGGGGTAACCCACATGCTCTTGTAGGATTTTTTTATGACGCCCACCATGCACTCACAGAAAAGACCAGAGAACCTGAAGAAACTGTTGTTTGGGGTATGGATTCAAGGTAGGAGAATAGCACCTCTGCTACACAGCCAAGAGACTCCACCTGAACCCTTTCCTACATCTCTCCATATGGACCACAAGCCTGTGAGAGAAAGGGAAACAAACACTCTCACCTTTAGGTTACTGAGAATGGAAGAGATTAGGAAAATCAACTCTTAGAGGAAGGGCAGGAATACATGCTGGGCCCACACAGCCAGAAAGATGCAGGGGAACTGAGAAGGCCGATTCCTGACAGCAGGGATGTGGTGCCTGCCTGAAGCTGAGGCTTACTCAGAGTAGCGAACACCCCCACACCACCCACCATTACCAAGCACCCAAGCTTCAGGCAGGCAATGCTTGTGTACAGAGAGCCCTGTCTGCAGTGCAGTTAAAAGGGAATACCAAAGCTGAGGGTGCACACATATCAAAGCAGAAAGCCAACCCTTAGTCTAAAGACAGGGTATCACTACCGGTATTCAGAAGGCACACCAAGTATAACCATAGTAGCTGCAAGTCTTGTACATGTGCTGTAACAGAAACTACACTGCTTATTTTATTTTTAGAGTCTCTATTACTTTTCAGAAGTAACATTTTATTTTGGATAACTTATTGATCACTTATCCACAGAGAGACAAGAAGAAGGAATTTTGTGGGGACAAAGTTAAATTTTGTACCTATTGAGTCTGAAATGTTTCTGGAACATTTCACTAAAGATAAACAGTAGATAAGCAAATAGGCCTGCAGAGAGCTAAGAAAACTAATCTTGTCTATTTCCTGTTTCTCTATAGAATACCTAGGATTGAGTAATTTAAAGTAATTTAAAGGTTTATTTTGGCACTCAGTTCCCAAAGTCCAAGAGCCCAGCCCTGGCATCTGCTGGGATTCTGGTGAGGGTTGCATTGTGGGAGAGTAGAGGGGAAACACACACAGAGGTAGGTGTGTGTAGATCCCCAGGCAAGACAGGAAGCAAGGGAGAGAGCCACCCCAGCACATCTCACCTTGCAACAGCCTCCTTTTCCAGTGGCCTAATTCAGTCCCCAGAGAACAAGAGCTCACTTCTGTGACAGTGGCATGTATCACTCCTAAAATCATTAGGATACTCAAAAATTATTGATATGTTTTAGGAGCTATCAATAATGTTAACACATACACAACCACAACTATACCCACCACTGAAACCTCAACATCAAATAAAAGGAAGAATAGATCATATATCTAAAGTAAATATAAAAAAGCATACATTAAGCAGAAAATTTTAAGAAACAAAAAAGAAAACATCTCAGGGCTGGCACTGTGGCACAGTAGGTTAATCCTCTGCCTGCAGTGCTGGCATCCCACATGGGTGCTGGTTCTATCCCAGCTCCTCCTCTTCCAATCCAGCTCTCTGCTATGGCCTGGGAAAGCAGTAGAAGATGGCCCAAGTCCTTGGGCCCCTACACCTATGTAGGAGACCCAGAAGAAGCCCCTGGCTCCTGGCTTTGGATCGGCTTAGCTCTGGCCATTGTGGCCATCTGGAGAGTGAACCAACGGAAGGAAGACCTTTCTCTCTGTCTTCCCTCTCACTGTCTGTAACATTACCTCTTAAATAAAATAAATAAAATCTTTAAAAAAAATAAAACATTTCTATCAGATCAACCAATGCAAAAGAGATGATCCCAATGTTAAAAATTGGACTTAGAGTAGATTAAAATTAATACCTAAAAGAAGCATCCTTGATCATCTCTCAACATTATCACACAGGGAACCAAGCCCCAACATGTTCTGGTGGGGACAGACAATATTCAAGGCTTCACAAAGCTCCAATGACATTCAAAGAGTACAACAGATATTAAAGTAAAAAAATAAATGAGAAAACTGTAAAAAGGAGGTGCAAACTTCATAAAAAGATTGCTAATATTATCACCAAATAAAGCCAAATTAAAGACTATAATAGAAATTCGGTTGTCATGAATTTTTACACAAAGCAAGGGGCATAAAAATTGATTTGAAATATCTGCAAGAAATTTAAGGAATACAGCTAAAAGCAAAACAACTGAAGATAATTTTTGAATTAATTAAGATATGCCAAACTTCACCACTTCCAAGTACTATGACTTCCAAGCCCCTGCCAGGGCAAACAAGACAAGAAAAAGATATAAATGGCATGTGAGTTGGAAAGAAGGAAATCAAATAGTTTGCAGATTATATAATCTTATATACTGGAGACCCCAAAGGTGCAAAAAAAAAAATTAAAACTAATAAATGGACTCAACAAAATTGCAAAGTACGAAGTCAATGTACATGATCAGTCACATTATTATTCATTAATAGCAAATTATCTGAAAAAGAAATCAAGGGGAAAAAATCCCCTTTACAAAAGTTGCAGAGAAAATAACTAGGAATACATTTAACCAAAGAGGTCAAAGATCTCTATAATTTAAACTATAAAATACTAATGAAAGAAGGTGAAGAGGCTACAAAGATATGGAAAGATGTTCCACCTTTGTGGATTAGAAGAATAGTATCATTAAAACATCCATACTACCTAGAGAAATTTACAGATTCAACACAATTGCTATCAAAATACCAATGATATTATTCATTGAATTAGAGAAAACAAAATATCAGTGCAATTACTATTAAAATATCAATGACATTTTTCATAGAATTAAGGAAAACTAAAATTTGTGTGGAAAACAAAAGACTTAAAGTAATCAAAGTCATTTTGAACAAAAAGAATCAAGGAGATGGCACTACATTACTAGACTAAATATAAATTATAAAGTTACAGTAATTAAAGCAGCATGTCATTGGTCTTAAAACAGACACCTAAGTCAATGGAACAAAACTGGGACCCTAAATATAACCCACACATTTATACCCAACTTGTCTTTGACGAAGATGCTAATAACATTCATTAGAAAGGATAGACCTTTCTTTTTCTTTTTTTTTTTTTTTAAGATTTATTTATTTATTTGAAAGTCAGAGTTACACAGAGACAGGAGAGGCAGAGAGAAAGAGAGAGGTCTTCCATCCAATGGTTCACTCCCCAGATGGCTGCAACGGTTGGAGCTAAGCCGATCCGAAGCCAGGAGCCAGGAGCTTCCTCAGGGTCTCCCACGAGGGCGCAGGGACCCAAGGACTTGGGCCATGTTCCACTGCTTTCCCAGGCCACAGCAGAGAGCTGGATTGAAAGTGGAGCAGCCGGGACTAGAACCGGTGCCCATATGGGATGCCAGCGCTTCAGGCCAGGGCATTAACCTGCTGCACCACAGCGCCGGCCCCAAGACAAACCTTTCAATAAGTGATACTTGGGAAAGTGGATATCCATGTGCAGAACAATGAACCTAGATCCACTCTCCAGCTTCTTTCTCACCATGCACAAAATCAACTCAAAAATTAGTTTAAAAATCTAAATGCAAGATCTGAAATTGCTAGAGATAAATGTAGCAGGGACACTTCAGGACATTGGAATGGTCAAGGAGATTTTGGATAAAATTCCTTGGGACCCTGCATCTGGGTGGGAGGCCTGGAGGAAGCTCCTGGCTCCTGGTTTCAGATCAACACAGCTCCGGCCGTTGCAGCAAATTGGGGAGTGAGCCATCAGATGGAAGATCTCTCTCTCTCTCTCTCTCTCTCTCTCTCTCTAGCTCTCTCTGCCTCTCCTCTCTCTGTGTAACTCTGACTTTCAAATAAATAAATAAATAAATATTAAAAAAAGAATCTCCAGTGGTTGGGGCAGCGCCGTGGCATGGCAGGTAAGCTGCCATTTGTGATGCTGGCATTCCAGTCAGGTGCTGGTTTGAGTCCCATCTCTTGGGAAAGCAGCAGAGGATGGCCAAGTGCTTGGGCACCTGCACCCACATGGGAAACCCGGGGGAAGCTCCTGACTCTTAGCTTTGGCCTGGCCCAGCCCTAGCTGTTGTGGCCATTTGGAGAGTGAACCAGCAGAGGAATATCTCTCTCTCTCTCTCTCTAATCTCTCACTCTCTCTGTAACTCTGACTTTTAAATAGATAAATCTTTTTTTAAAAAGATCTCCTGGTGGACAAAGTGTGTTCAGTAAGAGTTTTGGTCTATTTGTGCTAATACAACCAAGGACTTGAGATTCTGTCATTTATAAAGAACTGAATTTTTTTTTTCCTCACAGTTCTGGAGGCTGGGATGACCAAGATAAAGACTGCAGTAGGTTTGGTTGTCTGGTGAGGATTGTTCTGTGGTTTCAAGGTGGCGATTTATCACCACACCCTCCGGAATCATCAAGAACACTGTGGACTCAGATGGCAGAGACACTGAATGCTATGTGAGGCCTCTTTTATTAGGGCCTTAAACCCACTGATGAGAGGACTAGCCCTCCTGATAATCTCATAACAATGCTGCTTCTTCATAGGGTCACATTGGTCACTCACTCCCACACATTTAAAGAGGAACAAAGAGAGATCCTCTCATGACTAATGACTAGCACTAATAACAAAACTATTCAATACATGCTGAACTATGTTTTGCATAATAGTAGCATCATATCACAATCCTGACACTTCTAAATTTCAGTTCATATTTCCTAGTTAAATCCACTAAAAGTAGCTTTTAGGGCCCTTTCTCTACAAAAAGTCTAATATTCATGATTATAACCATCTGTTTCATGTTGTCATACAATATAATGGCAGTTACAAATAATTCTCATTAGGGTACTGATAGGTAAGGAATGTCTACATTAATTTTAGACTTTTAAGCTAAACACTAGAAAGTAAATATAAAATCCTTATGTTGGAGACAAACCAGATTGGTCTAACTCCTGTGGTGCTTTTGAGGTCATAAGCTATTAAGCACACCAGCCCAGTCCATTTGTGAGGTTGTATGTATGTACCTTTGACAAAACTGCTGAGGCAATCATTTAAGTGGAGTTGCCTTGTAAGTACTTTTTTATTTCTAGCAAAAAATATTTCCTGGAAAAATGACAGAAATAATCCTGGCAAAAAGTGGCAAACTTTTCTTATTACTTCAATGAACATAAAATTGCATAGCCTCTTTTCTCTACATCCTGTTGTTAATATTCCTCCACATGGTCAAATGTAACAGAATTCAGTGTATTGTGTAGATCTATTTTGACTGATGGTATTGGACTCCAACTTAATGCAGACAATGTATTCGGAAGCCCCAACTCTACGTGTATCCTTTGAATCCTGTTGTTTCTCTCTCCTCAGTTCCATTCTGGAAATAAGATTTTTTTTTTTTACAGGCAGAGTGGGCAGTGAGAGAGAGAGACAGAGAGAAAGGTCTTCCTTTGCCGTTGGTTCACCCTCCAATGGCCGCCACGGCTGGCGCACTGCGGCCAGCGCACCGTGCTGTTCCGATGGCAGGAGCCAGGTGCTTCTCCTGGTCTCCCATGGGGTGCAGGGCCCAAGCACTTGGGCCATCCTGCACTGCACTCCCTGGCCACAACAGAGAGCTGGCCTGGAAAAGGGGCAACCGGGACAGAATCTGGCGCCCCAACCAGGACTAGAACCCGGTGTGCCGGTGCCGCAAGGCGGAGGATTAGCCTAGTGAGCCGCGGTGCCAGCTTGGAAATAAGATTTTGATGTACACCAGAAAACAGAGATGGTTCTGCAGTGGATGCCCTCCATGGGTCTACATGTCCTTAGAGGCAGACCATAGATAATTCTATCCGAATGGACACCAGTCTTGTTAAAATGTGTTGGTGGTGAAAACCACCAATTGGATATCTGTCATCATTGATGATCAGCTGATCTGTAGAAATAAGTTACACACTCACCAAGGAACTTTTTCAAACTGTGTATATTCAGAACATTTTGTTTACATTCCAGAGTGCATTTTTCCTCCTCACCACACAACCCCAAAGCCCAGTGATAGTTACTGATGGATAGTTACATGATGGAGATGAGTATGTCATTTGGGAAAAGTCTAATAACCACTTTTCGATGGCTGATGATTCCACACACAGATAATGTACAATGTGAGGAAAAGAGACGTGTTCACTTATTTTCATTCAGCTACCTATTCTATAATTTACAAAAGGGGGAAGATGTGCAAATAGCATGGCATGATTTGCCATAACCTGCAGATTCTTCATCTTGTGACCTCTCCCATACCCGTGAGAAGCTGAGGAGTCTGTGAAGATCTAGTGTACCCTGGCAGAAAAAGGTCAGCAGTCTGACAAGTTTCGTGTATAAATTCTCACAAATCAATTCCTAGTAACCTTTCATTTGATAAAATTCCTACCTCTGTTTAATGTCATTGGGTATATGAAGCCGTTTGCATTCTGTACTATCGTTAGGTTAACTGCTCTGTTCTCTTAAGGAAAAAACAATTGTTTTGGTCTTTTCAGTCATATATATTGACAGTCCATCTCTTATTAACTTGAAAATTTTAAAGATGGTTTACTGTCTGAGATGTTATCATTTACTTTTTCTCATCCTAGGAAGTTCATGCAGAATTTTCTGTGGTTTTTAACATCCTGCTCAAGTCTATATAATTCTCTGGGTTCCTTTTTTCCCTCTATTCCAATCAAGCTATCATAGGAACAACAGGCACCATTTGTCTTTCACTCTTCAGTCCACCTACACTAACAGGGCAGTTTTAAAAAATAGCTTTAACACATAGGCTTCGATAAGAGAAAAAAAGAGGGGCTGGTGTTGTACTGTAGTGGGTTAAGCCACTACCTGCAATGCTGACAACCCACATGGGCACAGGTTCGAGCCCTGGCTGCTTCACTTCTGATCCAGCTCCCTGCAAATGCGTCTGGGAAAGCATCTACACGCACATGGGAGACCCAGATGAAGGTACTGTCTCCTGACTTTGGCCTGGCCCAGCCCTGGTCATTGTGGCCATTTGAGAAGTGAACTAGTGGATGGAAGATCTATCTTTGTCTCTCCTTCTCTCTTTCTCTATCTTTCAAATAACTAAAATAAAGCTTAAAAAACAAAAGAGAAAAAGGAAAGATCATATAATCAACTTACATCATGGCCACTTTGAAGAAGCTCAAGAGCCGCTGGGGAGAGGATGAGGTTGGAGCCCTAGATAACACCGCTTGGGCAGTCCTCCCACTTGTGACAGTGTGACAGCACCAAGCACCACGTTCTTCCCTCCATGTCCCTCCATGCATCCTATGGCTAGAAACACAGGAACTAAGTTTTCTTCAACTCCTTGATGGCAGAGTTTGAGTTATATTTCACAGACAGAAGACACTTACATGAATTTTGGAAAGCAAAAGAAAAGTCATTATTGAGTAGAGGTGGGCAGGTTTGTAGGCTTAGCAGCAGGCAAAATAATTTTAACTGATAAATCCATGCGTCTTTGTGTGTTCAATCACGTTAAAGTTATACAGTCATTAGTCATAGTTTCCTCTGATTTTGCATGTCCTGGTTTCCTCAATGCTAGTAGAGACTCTTGATAATTTTCATTTCTCCATCTACATCCTGTTGTTAATATTCCTCCAAACCAGCTTCTCTGGTTTCATAGAATTTTAATTCCCTGTATTAAATCACTTTCTAATAGAAATATCTGCAATGGCTCCTCTAGTTATCTGAAATGTGATTGGTACACTTCACTAATGCCTTCATTCTTACCTGGTGACAAAATTCCAGATAATTTCGAGTGAGCCATGAATAAAGTCTATGCATAAAGTCTTTTCTACACATGCAAGTACCTACCACTAATGACCATCAAAATGCAAAACCAATATTATCCTGAACCAATATCTATTCTGAACTCCCTTATAGCTAAAACCTTACTTTCCCAGACGTTATGATAAAATGGGAGAAGTATAAGATTTTCAACCTTGCATATCTATCTTCAAATTTTGGCTTTAATATTTACTTTGCCTCAAAAACTCAATCTCCTTGAAGAATATTTATTGAGAATTAGCTTGGTGCCAAGACTTGCAAGTACATATGATACCACATTGGTGAAAATAGTCCCTGTCCCCTGCCCTTATGATGCTTAAACTCCAATAGCAAAACTGAAGTAAAAGAGATTTTGTTTGAGAAAAGCACATGGGTAGAGCCTGGTGCTAAACAGTCTTCCAGCAATAAAACGATTTTGAGTTTATCATAAGAATTAGGGGGAGACATTGATGAGATGTTTAAAAATCACTCTGGTTAGCAGGTAAATATTGTATTGGATGGGGAAACGATGAGCTATGGAAAGATTAGTTAGGAAGCTACTAAACTAATTAATCCAGATGAGCAATACAAGGGGACTGAAAAGACAACCAGATGTGAGAATTCATCCAATATGTGGAATTAAGAGATGGAAAATTCGAGTGTGGCTCTGAAGCGTAAGGTTGTTGGGAACTGGGTTGTAGTAGTGTCATCCATTGGGACAGGAAATACAGGAAGATAAATGGGAGGTGGGGCAGGTGAGCTGTGCATCAGAACAGTGGGTTCTGTTTCAGATGTGTTGGATTCGACCTCCTAGTGAGACACCTATGAAGATGTGTGATTTTAGCTGACAGAGATACAGTTTGAAAGGTGTGGTTTAGAAATAATGACTCTGGAGCACTCAGAATCAGGATTATGATTGCAGTTATAGGAGTGGATCCCCTGACAGGTTCAGGTACAGAATAGAAAGAGAACTCTACTAACTTTGGAGCAGCCACTTTCATTTTCCTTTTTCAGTTACATCAAAAACTGAAGTCTCAGAAAAGAACTCAGATAGACGATTCCACGCAATTTCTCTAATGTCCCCTTTTTATTTCAACAATGAAATCACTACATAATAAGATACTTTATTAATGAATGGACATATTTAATTATGATATATGTTAATTGAATCAATAATTCTAATAATTTAATGCCACAACAAGTGATACGGTAGCATATACATTCTTTATAGTGCAACATTTCTTGAGTGGTGGAGCAGGGGGAGCAATTTTAACCACGATTTGAATCTAAGCAAAGTGACTGCCATTTAAAAGAGAAAAAAGCTTCTTCTTAGATAGTTACACTGAGTCCGACAGAAAAAATAAAGTATTCGATTCCATGACATATAACAGCCGTTCATGGTTTCTTGTTTCCTTCTTAATTTGTCTCCCACCTAATCTATTGTTTTCAGTATTTCAAGACCACAGTTCACTTCGAGACTAGTCTTTTATTTTTACCATGGGAAGGAATGTGATGGATCCATGATAGGAATTTAAACTATATCCATAAAATGAAGTTCTTCAGTTCATAAAATTAATGTTGTAGCTAAATATAACACTCCTGTTAAATTTATTTAAAATTTAAGGATATTAATAAATTCTGTTATTTTACAAAAATATGACTACAGTGAAACCTCCTTAATTACATCGAAAGAAATACATCTATTTTAATATCTGAATTATTTTAATGAGTATAATGTGGTTTTAAACATCTTTGGCTGGATACGATGGAAAGGAAATTTATATTCATAAAATCACTCAATGCAAAATAGTATATCATCTTTGTTCCACTATTTATGGGCTCAATTTTATATGTATATATTCATGTTAGTGAAAAATATAGCTAATTATTTTGAAAACAGCATAAATAACTTTTGTGGAATTGTTTGAAATGGGATATTGCAAGTTGGAATGAATACAATGTTTCTAGTATTTCTTACCAGATGGGTCCATTTTAATGAAATTAAATTGTTCAAGTTATCAAGATTGGGTCCATGAAAAATGCAGTATTCTGTTGACACTTAAGAACTATGAACCTGTGCAAAACTTGCTTACGAATAACCGTGAAATGTTATAAAATCCCACAAAAACTATTTTTATAGTCTGATTTAGTTTATAGTGCACACAAACTTAGCTCCAACATAGGAAAAATGTTAGAAATCATACATTTTTAAAAGTTATGACAATTGGCACTGATTAAAAGTAACAAGTTGTATGTATATTTGTTATCTAAATGTATCTATATAAAGGAGAAATAACTTGAGATGAGAAATTAAATGATTGTTTACATTTCTTATAATTCTGAGGATTTTATTCTTTCACTCTGAGTTGAACATTCTCACCAAACATGCATTTGGCTTTAAGAACAAGTGGCTCACTGAAAATTCAGGATTTCTCCCATCACTAGCCAATATATTAATTTATACGAGTACAGCAAATTTCCAGTTTATTTCCTGGAAGGCATTCAAACAGTTTGCCTGAAATGTTTGCGTACAGCATTCGCTGATTAACTCTCTCTATAGAAGGAACAATAAAACCAAAATACACTCAAGGTGATCCCGTGGTTTCCTACACAAACTTCCATTCAGCAGCATTTTCATTAGAGGAGGGACAGCCTTGATTACCCAGCATCCCAAACCCAGGTCCCAGTGTGATTTGAGAGTCAACCACTTTAACAACACCTTTAGACAATGCTGATAATGTCAATTGCTTGTTCCAGTTTCCTTCAATGTGAGAAATAGTCACATGTATTTCTCTGTGCTTTTACTCATAATTCAACCGAGCATTCCAGCAATTGTGGTTAAACCACTCTGTTGCCCTATCTGTGAATACAAAGTCTTTCCACCTACACTCGGCCCACTGTTCTCCAGGAATCACACTGCAGATGTTTCTATTCATATATACTTTTTTCTTCCTTAAAATGGGAAATCAGGATGCACCTGCGAAACTTCATCAACCATGCATATAGCGTTGGTCAGAACCATCTGCATATTTTCACCCCAGGTTCCTTAGACATTGGTAGCCTCTGTGAAAGAGTCATGGGGGCCATTGTTCTTTTTGACTTCCAGGTTCTTTTTAGCCTTGAATGTCACAGACACCTCTGAGTGGATGGCATCCATCCTCTGCTCACAGCGGAAGGCAGAGAGGAACGCCTTTCTGTAGTTGCTGTTCATCCAGCCATAGAGAAGGGGGTTGGCGAAGGTGGAGCACATGGCAATGATGTGGAACACTGTGAAGATGAGTTTGTACTCCTTCAGGTCCAGGACCTGGCTGTCAATGTCCACAGCAAGTTGGAAGGCGTGGAGAGGCAGCCAGCTGACCGCAAACACCACCACCACACACACCAACATTTTGGTCGTTTTCTGCCTTCGCTGATGGTAGTGGTCACTCGCAGTTCCAGGGCTGATATGATTCTTCAGTTTGCTCCAGATGCGAGTGTAGGAAAAAGATATAATGCCCAGCGGCAAAACATACAGGATCAACAAGGAGGAAAGACTGTAGATAGTGCTGTAGATGCTCTTCTCCTCCCCCGGCCACTTCTCAGTACAGGCCACAATCTCAAAGTCTGGAATAATCTCAATCAGCGAGTACTCTCGGAAGATGGCCAGTGGACTCGCCAGCAGGGCACTGATGCCCCAGGCCAGGCCGATAATCAGGAAACTGATGCGCTTGGATATCTTGCTCTCCAGGTGGTAAACGATGCATCGGTGACGGTCCAAGGCAATGACTGTCAAGGTGATGGTGGACACTTGTACTGCCAGTCCCTGGGCATAGGGCACCAGGTGGCATAGGACGGGACCCATTTTCCACTCCCCCATTAATGTATAGGTGAGAGTGAATGGAAGACACAGGGTGTTCACCAGGAGATCTGCCACTGCCAGATTAGCAATGAAAAAATTGGTTACTGTGCGCATGCTCTTGAATTTAATCACCACATGGATCACTAAAGAGTTGCCAATGACCCCTAGCAAGATGATGGAGCAATAGGCCAGAATGAGGACAACCTGAACCTCAATGAGCTTGGTGCTGTCTATGAGCTCTGGCTCAGGGTCAGGAGCCAGCTCACCTCGAGGAGTGGGTTGCCCTGGTCCATACGGCTCCATCTTCATTTCTTCCACTGTCTGGTTCTCATCAGCCTCTGCATTTATTGGGCCCATTTTCAGCACAGTTTCTCTCAGCCTCCAAGAAGGACAAGTACCTGAAATTACAAATATAGACATATATGGAACCAGGAAAGCACAAGGATGAGGCAAAGGAGTATAACACATGGATCGGTGAAGATTTCACAGAACATAACATTTTAGTATAACGTCCTTAATAAGTCTATTCACAAATATAAAATCAACCTAAACAGATTTCTGAAATGTTACTATAACAGGAAAGCATAATCCCAACTACAGTAAAGATACAATTTCAGTGAATGTTGCTAAATGGATTCAGAAGTTTTAACTTTTTTTAAAAAGATTTGTTTTATTTGAAAGGCAGAATGATGGAAGAAGTGGGAAAGAGAGAGGGAGAGGGAACCTCCACCTGCTGGTTCATTCCCCAAGTAACCGCAAGGGCCAGGCCCAAGCAGGGAGGCTAGAACTACATCTGGGGACCAAAGGACTGGGGCCATCCTCCACTGCTTTCCCAGGTGCATTATCAGGGAGCTGGATTGGAGCAATCAGGACTTGAAGCGGCGCCCATATGGGATGCAGACGCTGCAGGCAGTGGATTATGCTACAGCACAAGCACATATACATTAATTTAAAATAAAGACAGGAAAATTTCTTTCAATATCTTGAGTACTTTAAATGGATACACAGTACAAACTGTATAAGAAAGGGCCAAATATTAAAACCCTGAGCCTGGTGCCTGGACTTTGGGACCATAAAATATGCAAGATAAACTCAGCAGATTGTGTTTTATAGCTTTTTTTTTTTTATAGGATATGTGCTGGGAATGAAAATCTGCAGCCAGTGTGGAATTGCTGATTTTTTTACTTTCTACCTAACACAGCAGAACTCTACATAAGTTATAGGCAAAGCAATCCTGAATCTGAACCCCATCTCCCTCTTAGCTGTAAATATACAAGTATTGGCATTTTCTTCATCATTTGTTCCAGGTGTTTTTTTCCCTTCTCTGTGCCTGTCTTCAACCAGTGTTGTCCCCAGTGGTTAAGTCTCCTAAAATTTAAAGAAAACAGGCTGTCCCCTCTCCTTCAGCCCCCCCACACAAGAGACCTCTCAGACTCTCCACGACCTCTCCTCCTTATCTTATCATTTCCACCACACTGGTTTCCTTCTTTTCAGTTTCTTCCCATAATTACTCCACTAGTTTTCCCACTTCTCTCCTGTTGCCTTTCACTTTCCTTCGCTTATTCATTCATTCACTCACAGATAAACAGGTTTCCCATCAAGCTGCTGATGCTTCTTGAAATTTGCATTAAGCAAACTTTAAAAAAACCATCTTGAGCTAGGATTTGCTCTGGATAGAAAACAACAGGACAGTACCTGTACTCAAAGGCACTTGCCTCTTGCCTGGACAAAGATTACTCTGGCATGAAAAGGATCTGTCTGAAATTCCAAGGCAGTCATATTATTTTTCCCAATGTCTCGATATTGCATAAAACCATACATTGATTTTGAGTGTAAAGGTCTTTTTTTGAAGTCTATAGAAAAACCTTCAAAGGCCAACATCCTAGTGGCAGTACCTCTCAAATATACTCATAATCATAAAAGGCTATTAATTCAGAACCTCTTTTGAATGAGTTTTTAATAAGCTGAGGTTTGTTAATCATAATTGCCTCTAGCTCCATGGGTAGGTGAGTCATATCGATCCAGTCCACAGAGGATGCCTGGCTATGCCTGCCTGGCCCCAACTCCGTTCTTCACCCTGCCCTGCCCTGTTCTGTCTGTACCACATGATGGCCGACTCTTGCAGATGACAGTGTTCACACTTCCAAGTCATTGAGATTCTGCCTGGTTTTGGTCAGTGGGAGGCCCTCATCCCTGGGTCCTCCTCTGCATGTCCCTCCAGCTGGTGATAACTGGTGATAAGCTGGTGTAAACTGGTGATAACTGGTGATAGCTGGTGATAACTGGTGATAGTTAGTGATAACTCCTTGCTCTTGCTAACGACTGAGCAGGCCCAACATTTAGCTTCAGCCACTTGTTCAACCAGTTCTCAGTCTCCAGTCTCTCCTCTTTTACATTCTTGAATAGATTCTATTTTGCATTCTGTGCAGAAAGCATGCTGACATTAATTTGCTCTTTCATTAAAAGGTCTGTACCTACAAGTTGATAACTAGCCTAAGAAAATCCCAACTCCTTAGTGTGCCCTTCAAGATTTTTCTTGAAATCATCCCTGCCTATCTCTCTGTCCTCATCTCTCTGTCTGTCATTCTGATTTATTCCCAATTTCAGTGACACCTCAGCCTTTCTCATGCCCCCCAGCCCTCCTTGTTCTGAACAGGGAAGTCTCTCATTTACCTCCAAAAGCTGTGCTCACTTCTAGGGCTGGAGGTACCACACACCACACTGCAATTGTGTTTCCCTGTCCACCTCACCTCAGCAGTTTCTTTGAGGACAGAACTGGATGGCCTTCACCAATTGTTAATCCCTAGCACTCTATCTACTGCACACAAAGTACTGAATGATGTGACAAACCAAATGTGACTCCAGAGGAAGGCACAATCTCATTGAAGAATCAAAGCCAGCTATTTGATACGGAGTATACCTGTAGTCCTGTCCTTCCCTGAAGGTAACCACTGTGACATGACCTCCTGATACCTGTCTTCTTGTTCCTAATCCTGTAATTGCTCTTAAAACCCTCTTGAGTCGATTCCCAAGTATAATATTTTAAATTGCCCATCATAAATCTTTCTACCTCAAGAGTTATTATTATTATTATAAATTATATTTTCCTCTCTGTTCCTTTTTATTTCTCCACACCTGTCCTCCACCCCCACCCCAGGACCCCAGCTGCACATAGGAACATGGGAGTACACATGTGCTCCCATGTCTGCTTTACTGGTACAGTCTAGTTCTCCCAGCATGGACTTCAAACAGAATGTTCCCAGGAGTCTGGGTCCTCTTTCCCATTTCCTCCATTCTTTAGGAACTAGAGAAAACTGAAAAGAAGCATTCAAATCTTGGAGTGTATATTTATTTGCCATGCCATACCATTTTCCTTAGACTAAGGAAGAGACTGCCTTTACAAAGCACAGTTAGTCAATCTGACATGTCATTAACAGAATTAACAAGACTCCAAAGGTCGCAGTTTGAGGATTGTAGCCGACTCAGTTGAGAGGAAGCATGAGACTGGAGGATATTAAGAGGAGGAGTATATTTGATTTATTGATTTATTTTGCTCTTTCTCTTCAGTCTTATTTCTTTATTTCAGAGCTTTTCATTGGAAACTTCTCTGCAGGAATTATCGATTTACAAGCTATTAGCATATGGGCACTATTAGTTTTTAAGCATACTTGTGGCCTTCAGCGATGTCAATGCATTACTCAGAGCAAAGAATGCATCATTTAATGACAGCACTTCTGAAAAACTGAAAGAAGAGAGTACACAGAGGAAGCTGCCAATTAAATACTCAAAAGCACAAAAATTAAACAACCAAGGAGACAAGGAAAAAAAACCTTCCCTGAAATAAAGTTAAATGTGACACTCACATTATTCATGACATTTAAGGAGAACTATGAGTGGTATAGTTTTCTTGAGCAGGTGAATCTCTAGAGACTTTGCTATAGAAATGCTTCTTTGTGGAATAGGAAATGAATTTCAGGGGTTTGTTCAGAGATTCTGAAAAAGCTCAAATAACCTGAGGCAGAGAGCAGTTGATGCTTTAACCACATTTTTTTTTTTTTCTGCAACAGTATTGTCACACGTTGGCCAAATAGAGCTGGACACCTTATGGAGAAATTTCTTCCAGGGATTTTTTTTCCCAAGCAAAAATCCCAGAAAAGGTGCCAACCATTCTACCTGTGCATTCATTTTTTAGTCCTGGGGTGGGGTTTGGGGTTAGGAGGATGAAACTTTTAGGAATGCTACAAACAAGATAGGATATTTGCCTAATAAGTAGAAAGCTGAAAATATTCGGCATAGTGGCTGGGAATGCCTCTCTTCTGTGTATTTTAGCTTCTGGCCTTCCTTCGAAAACAGCGCTGGCTATCTTGTATTGGGTTTAAAATGATGAGTCCCTGTTACAAAAAGTCAGAGCTTTTAGTGCCAGCTCCTCCTCGTCCACCCTGTGTTCTCACCAGCGGGCAGCCCGGGACAAGGAACAAGAGCCACTGTTCAGTAGGAAAGGTAAATCCTTACAAAAGTGGACACTGGGGATGGCAGTATCCCCAGACCCCTTCCTTCCAGGTAAACCTGCGGAAAAAGTCCGTGCACACATGAAGCCCTCCCCCATGCGCTCCTCCTAGGACTCAAGAGCGCTCCGTTTGGGACATTCCGAGCAGGTGAATCAGAATTAGGACTTGGACTTACTCAGCCGGCCCTGGCCTTTCTGCAGAGACGTGGAAGCAAGAAGCGTGCAATCCGTGGGTCCGACGATTACCCAGACGGCCGACGCAGCGGGGACTCTCCAAGGTCTCCAAAGGCAAGCGCGCTCCTGTCTGCGTTGAGGGTCCCCGGCAGCTGGCAGCCAGCAGCGCGAGCGGCCGCCGGAAGGCTGGCGCTGCTGGGCTCTGCCACCGACCTCTGCGGCCGAGCGCGCTGGCACCGCACTGCGCTGCTCCGAGCCTCGGAGCTGCGCGAGCGAAGTGGGAGGGTCGGGGGTAGGGGCGGCAAACCCCTCCCTCGGAGCACAGGAGACGGCGCGGAAGCTGCGCGGATCGGGCCCTCAGGGGAGTGGGCTGGACGGGAAGTTTCCGTGGCCAGGAAGCAGGGGACAGCGCTCACCGTCTCCGCTGCCCGCTTTGGCTTGGAAAGCAGCTCGGCGCCCCCAGGCAGGTGCCCACCGCTACTTGCAGCCGCCACTCTCGCCGCTCCGCCTGGTGGCCCCCAAATTGGGTGGCATTAGCGTTTGCACCACGCCTACCTCCTTCTCTTCCCTTTGCTCTCAGCGTCTCAGTTTCGAGATGCTCCAAGCGAGGACTCCGTGTTCCCCAAATCCGCGGGGGGAAAGGCGAATGTGAAGGCGTGGCGGGAAAACCAGGCTGGGGGCGAGGGAGCTGCGGTCGCTGGAACGGAGACGAGCCGGGGCTCAGGCCGGCGGGAGGCTGAATCTCCGCGCCTCGCCCCACAACTCCCAGTCCGAAGTGGCTGCCCTTTTCTGCGTGTAGGAGCGTAAGTGGGAAGCTGGATGCACGCGGAGCCACGGAAAAACGGCGCAGGGGCCCATTCCTCCGCACCCTCGCCCAGCGCCGGCGCTCCTTGGCACTGTTTTCTACAGGCAAAGCGAGTTCAGATCCGGCTTCTTGCCCGCGATCAGCGTTTCTCCTAACAGGTGTCCGCGCACCGTTTCTAAGTTGAGTGGTGCGGACTGAGGTTGGAAAGCTGACCGCCTGTGCTGTGCGCCCTGGCTCTGGGCAGAAGCTGGGACAGGGAGAGGAGGCGGACAGCCATAGTTCAAAAATGAAACACCATCTCCCTTGCCTTCTCCATCTCGCTGACTTCCGGATCGCAGCTCTTTGGTGGTGATCCAAGTCACTGGTGTGGCCAGGAAGAAGCAGGTGCCCTGGTTCCTCGAGCTGATGCCTTTGTGGCCAAGCCCGCTGCTCAAGCGGGAGCCTGCAGCTCTCCTGTTAGTGGCTAGGCGCGGAAGGGTAATGGGGTCAATCCACAGCTGCAGGGCCATTCCTTCCAGAAATTCCTAACTCAAAAGTTATTTTTCCTAGAAGTGTACAGCCGATCTCATCTCTCTCTTTTACTTTTTTTTTTTTTTTTTTTTTTTTAGCTCTGGAGCCTTCCAAGTTAGGAATCTAAAACCCAAGAGACCGGCAGCTGAAGTCTTTCTTTAACCATCCTGTGCTGGGGCATTGGCCCATTACTTCCCCTCTATGCATCCGTTTTCTTCATTTCTTTCTATTTTTTTTAAATTTTATTTAAGTTATACAAATTTCATGTATACAGTTTTAGGAACATAGTGACACTTCCCCCCGACCCTCCATCCTGCCCACACTCCAACCCTTCCTCCTCCTCCCTCTCACATTCCTACTCTTAATTTCTACAAAGTTCTATTTTCAGTTTACTTAATGATCATATAGTTAACTGTACAGTAATAGTTTAACAAATAGTATGAAGAAAAAAAAAACACTATTCCTCAACACAAGAGACAAGGACTCTAAATAATCATGGAATCTCAACATTCCAATACATTACATTTCTGGTACTCTATTAGATACCTTGGGTCAGGGGAAACATAATATCTGTCCTTAGAGGACTGGCTTATTTCACTAGAGATTTATTTATTTATTTATTTGGAAGGCAGAGTTACAGAGAGAGAAGAAGGACAGAGAAAAGATCGTCCATCCACTAGTTCAGTCCCCAAAAGACCAGTCACAGATGGCTCCAAACAGGGTTGGGCCAGGTGGAAGCCAGGAGCCAGGAGCTTCATCCTGGTCTCCCACGGGTGCAGTGGCCCAAGTCTGGACCATGATCAGCTGCTCTCCCAGGCTCATTGGTATGGAGCTGGATCAGAAGTGGAGCTGCTGGGACTCCAGCTGGTGCCCATGTGGGTTGCCGTTGTGCAGGCTGTGGCTTAAGCCACAATGCCGTCCTCCTGTTTTAAATGAGGATGGTCAGGCGGTTCTCTTGGGAGTTTTATGAGATACAGAAAATAAGATTTTTTTAATATTAATTATATATTCTATTTTTCTACTCAACGATCAGAGATAGGGGCTGGCGCTGTGGCATAAAAGGTAAAAGTGTCGCCTGCAGTGCTGGCATCGCATATGGGTGCCACTTAGAGTCCTGGCTGCTCCACTTCTAATCCAGCTCTCTGTTGTGTCCTGGGAAAGCAGTAGAAGATGGCCCAAATCTTTGGGCCCCTGAACCCGCGTGGGAGACCCGGAAGAAGCTTCTGGCTCCTGGCTTCGGATTGGCACAACTCCAGCCATTGCAGCCATTTGGGGAGTGAATCAGCAGATGGAAGACCTCTCTCTCTCTCTGTCTCTTTGCATCTGCTTCTGTAACTCTGCCTTTCAAATAAATAAATAAATAAATAAATAATTTTTTAAAAAAGACCAGAGATAGGTCAGTTGTTATAAAAGATAATGAATATTCTCCAAAATATTAATGAAAGGGTCCCTTCAAGAGGATTGAGTTTTCAGTCCCAGCAAGGCTTTCCTTGCATTTGTAAGACTAGACTGAGATAAGACAGGATTATTTAAACAGAGTGATCTGTAATTAATCTCCAGTTAATGTACAAGTACGCTTACAGGAGCATGGGATTCATTTATGCAACAAAGCAGCTCCGGCTTTTCAGTGGGGAAGGCACAAAGCAAACAAAGCTGGAAACATCCAAGGAGTTCTCCACAGTTCCACTTAAAGATATTTCTGTGGCTATCTCTGACCTTAGGGAATATTCCTTGCTCACACATGTGTTCTGTGCAACATGTTCCATGCTCCTTAATATGTTTGCCTCAGCAAAGAGTAATGAATGCAGTATGTACCCATAAACTAACTTTCTAAGAGTAGGAGTGGTTTGGAAAAAACAACCACAAAACAAGAAAATAAAAATTCAGGAAAGCAGATGACTATTTTGCTTTAGAGCAATTGCTTTGGAAGATCAATGAGTTCACTGGCACTGCATGCACAAAACATTTTTTGCTTTCTTTAGAATTGTTTTTTGAAAGTATCTTAGCAGGCCCATATGGAGATTTGTCTCACTCCCTTATTGACATTTGTGTGTCTTAGAAGAACTACAAAGGCCCACAGACATCTGGTTGACAATCCAATAAGAGTAAATGTCCTCCTTAAGTAATGCTTTAATGCAGTACAGAATTGGATGAGAAATTGATCCCCTGAAATTAGTCTCTTTACTATGTGTCATATTATTAAGGGTAGTTTGACAATGAGCTCATGACACTTTTGTGCACTGAAGTCTTATGACTATCCTTTAAGCTACATACACTGTGTGCTACAGTCACAAAGAACCACTCCAATGGATGTCCTTAAATCCTACTACAATATTGACAGAAGTGTGGGAACCTGGTGGTGACAAATGGAACAATCTAAGTTGAAATAAGACAGGATTATTTATACCTGAACCTCTTGTGTCAAGCATTTAATTTTCAAGGCAACTCTACCTAACCAAAATACATGCTGACTACTCTTCAGAGAGCAGACTCAATCTCAGATGGCTACATGGTCAGGGCCTGTAATACGGATGTAACAGCAACTTGATTGTAGTGGATAGGAGAGATTAGTGGCAGCAATAAGCTCACAAAAGCATGTGCCTTACTTGAATGGGGAGACCGTTTTCTCAGAATCACCGAGCTACGCTTCAAAAATACAGATCTAGGATTGTCAGATATGATTTTTAAGAGAAATTTTTAAATATTTAAATTCAATATTCTTAAATATTGTAATAATTTTAAGTAAAATAAATTAGCTTTTAAAAAGTAAAAACACTAAGTGAATGGATCAGATAAATAAGGTAGTGATAGATAGACAGATGATAGATAGATATAGTAGTCCCTCCTTATCTGCTAAAGACCACCAGTAGATGATTGGAAGTTTGGTTAGTACCAAATCCTGTATCTGCTAGGTTATTTCCTATTCACACATATCTGTGACACAGTTTAAGTTATAAATTGGGCACAGTAAGAGATTAACAGCAATAATAAAAATAAAACAATTATAACAATGTAAATTGTATTCTGTGTGTATGTCTCAAAATATCATATGGTACTGCACTCACTCTTCTGGTGGTGTGTGAGAGTTTTACAGAAGGACTTTACAGCTTCTCTTTGTCATATTCAAATTGCCAGCATCACTACCCTTGCTTTGGGGTCATTTTCTTTAAAATTAAATACATTTTAAAGAATATTTGTTTTTATTTAAAAGGCAGAGTGGGGGAGAGAGAGAGGGAAGAGAGAGACTCTTCCATCCTGTGGTTCACTCTTCCAGTGCCCACAATAGCTGGGACTAGGCCAGGTCAAAGCCAGAAGCCTACATCTTGGTCTGGGTCTCCCACATGGGAGATGGGGCCCAAACACCTGAGCCGTCATCTGCTATTTTCCAGGGTACACATTAGCAGAAAGCTGGAACTACAAGCACAGCAGTGACTGGAACCCTGGCACTTCAGTAAGATGGGAGCAGTGTTATCACCAGTACACCAAATGCCTTCCCCCAGCGTTTCACACTTAACAACATAGAGCCGACATCTTTACATTTCTCTATCATTCCTTTAATGGTTGTCTAGCCCTAAAATGCATGATTATATTCTGATTAGTTATTGTTGTCAAAGACAGAACTGTGATAAGCAATCTTGTATGTATTTGCAATACAGTGGTTAAATTATTTCTTTCATACAAACTGCAACAGGAATGAGAACCCGGCACTTTAAAATTTGTCCTTAAGCCAAGTTCACACTGCAACCAGCTTAACCACAAAGGTTAAGTGGAGGAAAAGGAAAGCCGAGAAGCTCCTTCCAGGAAATGGTAAATACTTCTGGTCTTGTGGAGTTTGGAATACCACTGAGTCCACACAAAGTATGCAGGATAAAATGCTGGTAGCTCTAGGCAGGTATGACTGAAGTGCTGACATTTGGTCCAGCAGACAAGAAGAAATCTCAGAGACAGGCAGCAAGCGCAAGAACTCCAGTAGTGTGAGGAAAGTTCAAAGAACCTAAAAAAGGGATGTGTAATAAATTCTTAGGCTAAACAAAGTCCCCAAACAAGTCCTTAGTTAGGAAATATTCTAATCGAGCTAGCGGAACATTTAGTGATGGTGTTTAGTGTATTTTATCCTTGCTTTATTTAAATGTTCAATAAATTTAATGAATATTATCCTAAGCTTATTAAATTCATTTTTTTTGATAGAGTGGACAGTGAGAGAGAGAGGCAGAGAGAAAAGTCTTTCTTTTCTGTTAGTTCACCCCCCAATGGCTGCTGCAGCCGGTGCACCATGCTGATCCGAAGGCAGGAGTCAGGTGCTTCCTCCTGGTCTCCCATGCAGGTGCAGGGCCCAAGGACTTGGGGCATCCTCCACTGCACTCCCTGGCCACAGCAGAGAGCTGGACTGGAAGAGGAGCAACCAGGACAGAATCCGGCACCCCAACCAGGACTAGAACCCGGTGTGCCGGTGCCACAGGTGGAGGATTAGCCTATTGAGCTGCGGCGCTGGCCAGCTTATTAAATTCTTAAAAAAAATTTAATAATATTCCCTTGTAGTAATTATTGGAGAACCTAGATATCCTAATGCCACTGGGTTTTGATGTAAATTCTCAATATGTTGTAGACACATTTTTAACAATTTTCTATTACACAGAGATAGAGCACTCTTCTGCTGACTCACTCTCCAAATTCCCAAGACAGCGTGGGTGCTGAAGCCCAGAGCCTGAAACTCCATCCAGATCGTCCACGTGGGGAGCAAGAACTGAATGCCTTGAGCTGTCACTGCTGCCTCTCAGGATCTGCATTAGCGTGGAGCCGCCTTTAGGAATCGGAGCCCAGCTAGACCCAGGTACTCTGATATGGGACACCAGCCTCTTAGCCATATTTTAACGGCTAAGCTAAATGCCTGCTCCTCTAGACACATTTCTGACTGGATCTGTGCTCATTTTCTCTTTCATGGAAAAGCAGAAGCCATGGGAGTTAACACTTGAACAGCTAAGATTGAGACCACGTAGAGCAGAAATATAAAACAGAAGCCAGTTTACATGAATAGAGTATTTTTAAATAGTCTTTTTTTTTTTTAACAAAAGCAATTTTGAAAGAAAATCCTATCTAACAACTTTGTTCTTAAGAAAAAGGCACTACTTTGGGTTTGTTTTCTGACCTAAATTTGGTTCATTAGTAGTGAATGGTCCAGTACAGTGAGAATGTATAAGCAATGGTGACCAAATCATGAATTTTACAAAGCTAGTCTAGATTTTCTTAAAATTTTTCTGTACAGAAGGCAGGTGTCTTATTCAAGAAAAACAGCTGTCATTCAAAGTAAAATGTATGCTAAATCCTACCCTGAGCATAAATATCTTCTGCCATGATTTTTATTTCTACAGATTTAGGGTTTTCATTTTTGTTTTGGATTTTTAATCGTGGATTCAAAGTAATTAGAATGCTAAGCAACATATGCACGTTTTGCTGAGATTTTTATCTTTCAGTGATCATCCAAATGGATATTGAGACTGGTAAGGAACCAAATCTAAAAGAGTATTTAAATGCAAATGATTCATGGTTCAAATTTTAATGAAGAATAAAGGAAGGGACATTTTTATGTGCAATTCAGAATTTAATCAATGCAAATTTTCATTTGATTATCTGAAACATGCACAGAAAATCCATGGTTAAAGAGGAAACATGTACCCTTTTAGAAATTTCAATTTTATTTAATAAGTGTTTATCCTTGTAGCATATAGAGACATAATTTGATATATATTTTTGAATCATACACTCAAAACAAATTTAATTTTTAATTTTTTTCAAGAGTCCAAATGAAATCAAAACTCTCTCATTTTAAATTACTATTGATATCTCCTAGGAGACAGGGAACTAAAATTTTTTGTAGAATTTTCACATATCAATTTGGAGATGGTGAAATGGCAATTCAAAACAAAAAATTCAAAACATTAAATGAATTATGCAAATTGGATGTAATTAATGAGTCATTAGTCTCTTCTTGTACGAAAAAGTATTTGAAAGCAATGTAAACTTTTTATTAACCACAATTATTCCAAACAAATATTTGTTGTGTAATTGGTTAGACAATGTGCACAGGTCTGTGACACACAGACCTCTCACTGATTTTTTTTCTAGGCTATTAAGTTTATATAGACTTTTTTTGCCGTTGGTTCACTCCTCAATGGCCGCTGTAGGCAGCGCGCTGCGGCCTGCGCACCATCTTGATTTGAAACCAGGAGCCAGGTGCTTCCTCCTGGTCTCCCATGCAGGTGCAGGGCCCAAGCACTTGGGCCATCCTCCACTGCACTCCCTGGCCACAGCAGAGAGCTGGACAGGAAGAGGAGCAACCAGGACAGAATCCGGCGCCCCGACTGGGACTAGAACCCGGTGTGCCGGTGCCACAGGTGGAGGATTAGCCTATTGAGCCGTGGCACTGGCCTACATACACTTTTAATAATAAAGCATATTAATAGATACCAGAGTCCAGATGGATTATGACAAAGCAGATTTGGGACTTCAAGGAGGAACGGTGGTTCTGTTTTGTTGGTTTTTATGGGAGTCTTGTATGTAGGGAGAACCAGGGAAATGCTTTCTGGGAAAAATAATGCAATGTAAACCTAGACAGATGCCCTTCTTGGCTTTGCCCAGTACTGGGAGACCATATTGTGATAAAATATATGAGAATATTTCAAAATGTACATGGAACTTTTGAATTAAATAAGCTTATTTTGGTGCCAAACATATTAAAATCTATGCAAAGTTTTTTTAAATATACCTTTTGTGGACTTTTTATTTTAAAAACGAATTATAAATTTTATTTCAAGATGGAACTATCACTAAACATGCATATACATTAAAACAATAAATTTTACAATTTCATTTTTTTTCTTTTTGTATAGAACATCATTACAATATAGAATCTATGCCATACAAAATTTTATCCAAGCAAGCCAAGGCCAGATTGGGAACTGCACAATTGTAATACTTCACTGTAGTGATCCAGGAAAAATGAGACATGCCCTTCAGAAGTACAGTGGGTGCTGGGGTGGGGAAGAAAAGAAAAGAAAGAAGAGTTCCTGCAGGAAAGGAAACATGAGCTCAATGAAAATGGTCTTGGACCCTTGATTTCTGGGTTGGGATGTTGGCAAACAACTCCAGAGAGGCTCCACCATGGTTTGAGGCCTGGGGACAGATGTACCCAATACACTCACACAAGCAATTCCAGGTCCCCAAGGAACCACACAGCAAGCCCCAAACCTGACAATGCGTAGTCTCTCAGTAAGGAGCCTCGTGGGGCACTGACAAACCCCTGGGGTCCACAGCACTCAGCACTTTTCCAGGGAAGTGTCCTCGAACCTCTCCCCTGTAAAATGTGACAGGAAGTTATGTGGAACTCCCTAGAGAAGAATGTTTGTCTCCATATGTCTAAGCATAATTTCCAAAGTTAAAGACATGATTCTCAAGCAGAATATATAATAAATATGTATATGTGGCCAAGATGTATTTAATTAATTAATAACTGGCATAATGGGGCGAAACTGGTTTGAAGTAGAATCCCAAAGTGAATGCATATGTGTCATCAGTCAAAGAATCTAAAAGTCATGGTTATCCTTGCCACATACGGCAAATTAGTTGATCTTTATGCAGCCAATATGATACTTCAAGGTGGCCTTGAAGGAACATATGATAGTCAACTCTGCTTTCTTACTGCTGCCTAACAAGCCATCTCAAAATTCATTGACTTTAACCAATTACTTTATTGCACTATTGTGAGTCACAAATCCAGGAGAGGCTAAGCTAGGTGGTTCATCTCTGATCCCTGTAGCATCAACAAGAAAGCCTGGGGCTGCTGGATTCTCTTCCAGACATGGTACCGTCATGTCTGGAGCCAAGGTTGGGTTAATAGAAAGGCTGACATATGGCCTGTATTTCTCTGTCTCCACACATTGTACTGTCAGAGTAGTAGGTTCAGAACTTTGGATTTTCCAAAGAAGTCTCCTTCTAAAAGAAGTGCTCCAAGAGACCCAGGCAGAAATCTCAAAGTTGTTATGATGTCACCAATCCACAAAACATCTCTTGTCTTGCATCATTTTAGTGAAACAAGTCTCTGAGGTCAGCTTACACAGAAAGGAAGAACAGGATTCAATCCTGCCACCGAATAGGAGACGGGCATGTCTTTATGGACGGGGAAGGAATTGATGATGGCCCAAGAAAAATGTTGTCACTCATCTCTTTGCTTTTTACTTCATTTTAGATGTTTGTTGTTCCTTTGCTTATTTAATATACCCATTAAAGGGGCACTTTGGGGAGGGGGTAGAGAGAACCATAGTTTCTCAAATTCCATAATTATTTTTATTTATTTATTTATTTGGCTTGCAGTTGATAGGATTATCACAGCCTGCAGACTGCAAAGTCTAAGACCTTGTCTTAGACAGTGGAAGTCCTGGGGCAAAAATACAGAATGAGGAGGGGGAGCATTTCCAGCATCTGTGCTTGGATGAACATGGTGATCAGCCCTAAACCATTGTGTGCCAGTAAGAAATTCCCTCTTCCAGGCTGTAGGTTTTACTCCTATGATTGACTTAAAGTGAATGACACTTAAACAGGATCTTAGACACCTGGGTAAGAGGATAGCATAAGACTCCCAAATAACTAGTTCCAATATTTGGGTAAAATGTCTTCAATGGTATTTTCATTGGGTAGGATAGCCCAGGAGGAGCTGCAGAGACCTGTAGTCTATACAAGATGTTATTGCTCAGTAATTCAAGAAGTTGGTCTTGGGAGACCTGGAGCACTGTCTTAAATCTGTGGTTCACTTGCAATGTGATTTGCAAATGTCATTTAATCTCTCTGACCGTTAGTTTCCTTGACTATAAAATAAGAGGTATGTCTTAAAAGTGCAAAGGGCCTCTGACATAAAAGTCAACAAAAATCAACAAAATCATTTAGCTTTCCTCACCTGAAAAAAATGTGATACTTTACATCATAAGGAAATTACTTAATTTAAAAAATAGTGTTGACTATTGCCATCAATTATTTCTTAAATTTAGTAATTTGCTATTTGACTTAACCCCATTGACAAATGATTATTTATACATGTTGGTACTATTTAATGTCATACTATGAAACACCTAAGGAAAAATTGAAATTTTCAGATGATGCAAAATCCATGGTTTCCCAATTTTGCACGTAGGCATCCCAGGTCACTATAGCAAATTCACTACGTGCGGAGAGGCATTTGAAGCTTCAAAGGAGAGCACAGTCTTGTTCAGTATCTGTTGGATACTGATAGTTGGCACGTATTAGACACTGTACAAAGTACAGCTTGAATTAGTACAGTGTCAACATTCATTGCATTGTACGTTTTTCAATGACATAATATCTTTATGAAGCTCGGTTTCCAGTGGTTGCTGTGATAAAAAGCAGTTAGCATGTGAAAAGTCCTTGAGGAGCAGAAAATGAGAGTGGCAGTATTAAAACTGATTTCAAGGTGTGAGGAGTTGCACAGGTTCCACCAGGGACAGCTGTATCCTATTAGCATGTAGTTGTGGTTATTTAAAAATGAAATGTTACATTTTGGAAATACACATTTTTTTCTCAAATGTTTATTAGCTCTTAGGACATAAATGACTATTGAGTTATTATCAAGCATGATAAATGATGCTGTTAGGTACTTCTTTTGATCTAGAAGATATCATAAACTTTTTGCCTTCAAAATGTGTTTTTCTGAGTGTAGCATTTTGTTCATATAGGAAGAGACATTGCAATTTAATTAATCATTTTAGTGCCTTAACATTTGACTACCCTAGAGAGGTGTTTTCTGTGGAAATTACTCTTGGGATCTATCTGAGAAAGAAAATTTGATAAAAGTTTGCCTGTATGTGCTAGCATTCACCTACCTCTATTTTACAGCATTCTTTTTATGGTTCTGCCTTATCCTACTGTAACAAGGACAACAGAGAGCCCCTCCTAGTTGGGAAACAAGGAAAAGGAAGGAGGGCAGGCAGGAAGAATTAACCCTTTTGAACTGGGGCTCCACACTAGAATTCCTTGTGATGCTTTTAAACGTGCAAATGAAAGGATCACCCTGTGGCAGAGATCCTCTTCAGTTGATCTATTTGGGGCCCAGGAGCCACGTGTGATTCCTTATTTCTTCTTCACCATTCTTGCTTAAGATTCTCCCCTTCATAACCCTTTTCTGTGCCTCTAATGGAAGGGTTTGGTTGTCTCTGGGCTTCCTATTCATTTTTCTATACTCTGGCCATTTCAAGCTCCTTTAAATTCAATCAACAGTTTTAATTTCACAAAGTCCCTTTGAAGCATAATTATGCCATTTCAGCTCAAAATAGTTATGACACCATTTTGTCCATCCCCTTCATCTTTCTTTCCACCACCACAACTCCAACATTTCTCTTTGGTGTTTTGCCTCCTCTCTCTCCATCATAACCTACTCTTAAAAACTTCAGAGGTAATCCACGCAGAGGTGTCAGTGGCCCACAGTGGGGAGAAAAAGGTGAAGGAGGAAAAGCAAGACTTAGAGAAGAATGTTTTAACTGGAATGTTGGGCACCAGCTAGTATGCAAGAGATGGATATTTTTGTTTAGTTTTGTTTTTCCATTTTTAGATCTTAACAGATGACCCTCATAAGATTCTGAAAACCATACTAACATGAACAGGTAATCACTTATGATTTTTATTGTTAAATCTTTAAAAACGATTGTAAGACCTTCAATCTCATTGTTTAACATATAAATCACACTCTGCAGAGATTTGTTATACTTTTTTTTTTATTGTTTTCCCTGAGTTACTTTCTCACACAAATAACTAAGCAACTGTTACAGACTCCTGTGCTGTGTTACGCACTCAGTTCTCTGTCCACTTGTTCTGATCCTTCTGTATTGTGACAGCATAAAAAATAGCTATAATAAAGCGTTTGATAGATTCATTCATCTTTCTCTGCTAGCACATCGAAACTGATCAAGAGATGTTTTGCTTGGAAATGCCAATTAATTAAGCTTACCTGAAACAGGAAGATCATGTAGAAATCGTTAATACAACTTTTGGTTAAATGGACTGTATATCATAATTTATATCATGAATATACTAATATTAATCAATTGAACAGGAAATCTATATTATAATGCTGAGATGCTGAAATAAACATAGTAGAGAAAATGCACCTATGCTAATATAGAAACAATTGTATAAGCTAGGGTTATACTGTCATCCCCTTCCTCAAAGCCTTCTGAGATCCATTGTATCAATGCAGATGCCAGGGCTTCTCCCCGACACTAACACCAACGAATCTCTTGGGGGAAAATATGCAATCTACCATAATCAAACTCACCAAATAATCTGCATATATAGCCACTTTGGACAAGAACTTACATAGATGAACAGCCTGCTAATATGCCAATAATTATAGGGGCAAATAAAATGAATGAAAGAGAGAATTTTATCTGAATTATTCAAAGTGACATTTTATGTTCTTCAGAAATTGCTGGGGAGTTATTTGCCTCCCATTGCTCATACATATTTAATGTTAAAATGCATTTTGTTTCCCTTGATAGAATCTTTGCAATATAAATTATCTAATGTAAATTCCTGTGGACACATCTCTGCTTAATTAACTCTCTGGGTAGAAGTTAGAGACTACTTCCTAAGGGAAACAGTCTCTTACCCTGCTAAGAGGACAACTTTCCCTATTAGAGTGCTCTTAGCGCCCCCCGTGTCTCTCTTTGACGCATTCCGCACTACAAATTTTACAGTCTAGGTGATTATTTTAGACCTTGATTGATGCCTATCTTCCCAACTAGACCTTGAGGTGCTGAGCATCATCAGCTTTAACTGGGTGCCTCTTATGCATGCATGCTAATAAATGTTGCTTGTACATTGGTGTGTACTGGTGAGGCAGGGAAAAGTCTTCCAAATATTCCTCCTATTAAGTGGTTACTCTGCATACACAAACTATTTGAAACTCTCTTCTCCTTTCTTATTCTTTCCTCTTGATGTCCTACTCTCTGTTGCATCACTGCCTTGCCCAGTTGGACCTTACTTCTCTACTGAACATGCCTCCCCTCCCTTTCTTCACCTCCACTTCAGAGTACAAAGTGTACTCCCCAAAGTAGATTTCCCTCTGAATTAGGGCCACAAAACTTTTAATTCTTCCCTGGATCTCATTTCTTAGGTGAGTTCTTATTTCTGAAGTCAGCTTGTATTCGTTGCACTTTGCCTATCAAAGGGCTCACACATATAACACAAAGGCAGCTGTGCTTAGCTGTGCATAAATTAGGGGTGGTCTGCCTGGATTGAGTACTGGTATGTTGCTCCTTAGCTTTCCTGTTTGGGGGAAATCACTTGAGCCAATTCTGTGAGCTTCCTATTCTTCATCTGCGGGACAAAGAGAATAGTCCTGAACCTATTAAACCTGTCAAGGGGATTAGATGGGACGACGTATTCAGACCTCTTAGAACTAAAGATCTGATCCACACTTGGATCAGAGTAAGCTCTCAATAAATATTAGTTATCATTATCCAACAGACCTCCTGCCTTCTTTTCTGACATATAACTTCTAAGTTAAATTCCTTTACCTATAGTCCCACTGCAAATCTCAAATATGAAATTCTTGAATACTTCCCTGCCCTCACATTTTACTCCATTATTTACTTATTTACTGCAAATGGGCACTAATACCTGAGAAGATATCCTAGGTGACTGGAAATCCACAATGGGCTATTATCCACACCAGGAAAACACTGAGCCTTCTCTTTTACAACGCAATCCTAATGACTCTCTCCTTCATTCCAGAGACCAGGTCTAGAGAAGATTAGTTGTCCTGGCTTCAAAGTCGAAAGGGTTTATGACTTTAGTCCTAAAAGTTGTGCCACTCTTGAGGTCTTGAAAATCTTTGAATTATGTTTACTGGATTTTTGTTTTCCCTGTGATGGGTATTTGAAATGATGATAAAGTATAGAACTTGAAAGCAAAGACTTTCAAAATTTTTAATATGTATGAAATGTTAAACATGCTCTTTTCAAGAGTAAAGCATATCTATGGAAAAACTACATAAAATGCACATTGAAAATAGATTTTTGGCTTTAGAAAATGATCAGGAATAGCAGGATTAAGAATGTTGAACTGGATAGTAGAGATTGCTCTAAGCAGTGATTATAGAGTGGTCATAAGCAAACTACTAGAAAATTTTCCTAAGTGCTTTCACTAGTTTATACGCCTCCTAGGTAGCAAATGGTAGCCTTACACACTTTTTCTTATATAATTTTAAACACAACAGCTAGCTTCTTAGAACTTTAGATAATTCTAAAAGACTTAAAAACTGAAGCACTCTATGCCGTTTTAAAATCACAAGTTCTGTGAACAGGTCAGGTCACCGAGCAAAAGAGGATGCATTCATCTCCATCAGTTATCTTGAAAGCTGCAGTAACTGTTTTGAAAAGCAGTACTTAGGATGCAAAAACACCTCACAATTTCATGATTAAGGTAAAATAAATTTGAGAAACCATTGACATTCTTGTTTGAAAGAATTGCACAGTAAATACTTCTACAGAGAAATATAAGATGGAAGTTAAAAACATCACCAGGAAATTCACTAACAGGGGGATGCTTTGTATATAAGTACACATAAGGCAATAATTTTAAATTTGTTACACATAAATGATTTTTATATCTCCACTGTTTTAAAAATAAACAGGGGGCCTTTTTCTTGCCAATAGTTTACAGAACATGTACTACATACTAGTCATTGTACCAGTCACTGGAGGAAGAATGACACTCCTTGTCCCAAAGGATTAAAAAATCCGATTGAAGAGCAGACATATGAAAATCAAATTTCATGTGATATCACAGATGCAACATGTGAAGTCTACAACCTGTACATGCTGCAGAAATGTAACGTGCATGTTTGCTATTCTGTAAGCAAATGGAGGGTTAGCTACTACACCAGAGCAAGGATTTGGAAGATGAATGAGTTTGCCAGTCAATCGTGTAGGAGAAAAAGGAAGCATCTATTGCCCACGGATTCTGGTTTCTCACTGGAAGCACACAATGTGAAATGTGTTTAAGCAGCTTGCTTTATGGCATTTCAATTTACCTGAGGTCTGAAAAAATGAGAAAATTGTCCCATTAGTTTAGAGAAGTTCAAAGAGAAAGAAGGAAGGTGTTCTAATTAGACCAGAACTCCAAAATCATTAAATTACACTCATCTGGTCAGGTGGAAAGTCTGTTGGGCTAGGTGATGCCTGAGCTTTTGCAACTCTAAGTTTTTGTAACTCTTCAACAAACTCTTGCCTGGTGTTGGAACAAGACCTGACTTGCCATGGTACTCCCTTCTTCAACTGCAAAATAAAATATGGGGCTAGATCTGCACTAACCAAGCAAGGATCAACAAGGCCAAGTATGAAAGCCTTGTGGGTTTTCTCTCCCCAGCACCTTTCTGGGATGTGCATCTCCATGATTTTCTTTACTTTCATCCTTCCTCTTCTCTGCTTCTTCAGGATAATGGTTTCCATAAACACAAAGGCACTTTGTTTTCCCAACTGATTGTACCATTATCTAGTTGAGAAACAAGTAAAAGTAACTTTAAAAACTCCTTCGCAAGGGCAGGTATTTGGTCTAGTAGTTAAGAAGCTGGTTGAGATGTCTGCATCCCATATTGGAACACCTGAGTTTGAGCCTGGGTGTGCTTCGAATCTAACTTTCTGTTAATGGACACCCGAATAGACAACAGCTGATGGCTCAAGTAGCTGGCTCAGCCTGTCATCCAGGCAGGGGACCTGTACTGAGTTCCTGGGTCCTGGCATCAGCCTGGCTTAGCTCAAGCTATTGTAGGTGTCTGGGGAGTAAAATGCCAGTTGAGAGTACACACACTGTCTCTGCCTCTAAAATAATGGATGAAAATAAAACCCTTTCCAGAAATAAAACCCTGTGATAACCAGAGACAACTGTCCCTTTACAAATAAAACAAATTCAATTCTGAAAATATAATCAATTTTTACATTAGAAATATTTAGTGTGAAACAAAGTAAATGATGATTTTAAGCATTTTTTGTGTAACAAGCAAAGAGCCAATATAGAAAAAGAAAACTGTCAATTTGCTTCTTTTTCCCTTAATAATTGGTTTGACTATTGAGCCACCTGTCATTTCTTTCAACCACTGGAGATATAATCTCAAATGTTAAATTTCTGAAAAGGCACCAAGGTAAAGCCCAGGAAAGTTGCCAGTGATATTTGACAATCTTGTTTTAGGTCACTGCAAACACTTCAGGGTAAATTATGCATGGCACTTTTTTATAAAAAAGCAAACAAGAAAAAATTTCCCAAACTTTTGCTCAGGTAATACAAATTTTATGTATTTAAGTAAGTACTACGGTTTTACCCAAGAAAGGAACAGGAGCATATGACAAGGATTCTCCTTTGATTTGCTTTGTTCTGTCCCTTCCTCAGTAATGTATTGTGCAAAATCGAGGCAAAAATAAGAGAAAGCTGTGGTTGGTTGGTTGTTCTTGAGTGGCTGACCCCTTTTAAGGATACAAAATTTGTCTTCAGTGCCCTGTTCTTCCTAAAATTTGGAACTCTGTTTATCTATGCTCTTCACCCTTTGAAGAAAATACTTGAAACAGGTGTCTAACTTACCTTCAACTACTAGTCATTCTTTAATCTTCTCAGCTTTTCTTTCCCAGTTAAGAGGCCTGAACATGGAGACTTTCGCTATGATTTGAAACATGTAGTCTAGACATTTTACTCAACATCAAATGTTATTCATGTAATTCTTGCTTTGTCATGGCATTGATTTCAAAAATTATTTCAATGTCGATTTTTGTATAGGCTTGAGCTACAGCTTCTCTCTCTCTCTCTGTCTCTCTCTTTATCTACCTGGGATTAAATAATCTAAATGTCAATCCTAATGTATGTTCGAGAACTATCAGGGATAGAAAAGCATTTGCTCAAATATATTACTTTCATAGGACTGAAAATAAATGAGCTCCACTTAAAAATAATGAATTTATACATTTGAAAGACATAGAAAGAAGAGGGTTAGAGAGTGTATGTGTGTGTGAGAAAGAGAGAAGAGGGTTAGAGCAAGAAAGGAAGGGAAAGAGGGAGGAATTAGGAGAGAGAGGGAAGAGGGGAGAGGGAGAAGGAGAGGGAGAACTTCCATTCAGTGTTCTTTCCCAATGTGCCAGCCTGGAACTCGGTCTGTTTCTCTCATAAGGGTGGCAGGGATCCAGGTACTTGTGCCATTACCTGCTGCCTCCCAGGGCACTCATTAGCAGGAATTCGGGTCAGAAGCAGGACGAGGGCTCAAATTCAAGCTTAAACATGGGATGCAGGCATACCAAGCAGGGTCTTGATTGCTGCAACAAACACCCGCCCCTAATGAGCTTCACTTAAAGACAAGTAACTCACTATAACCTAAGGGCAACAAAGAGTAAGGGTACGCAAGAATAACATGCTCTCAGAAGAATTCCTTGATTTAACAAAGGAGGATCCATCAAAGTAGGATGTGCTTTTCTCTGAAGGGAGAAGAGAATTTCCGCTTTGCGTATGGCCTTGTCCAAATACTAATGGAGTCTGTGGTCACAAAAGGCTTCCATAGCCTTGGCAGCTCATGGCAAGAGCCTTGAGTGATCACTGATGTCATAAATAAGAGTGTTAATTGTTAAATGAACAACAGAAGTCACTGTGCACTTACTCCCCATGTAGGACCTCTGTCCTCAATGATTTGTACTATGAGAATTAACTGTAAAGCTTGTTCTCAAACTGTACTTTATATGTTGTGTGTGTGTGTGTTTGTGGGTGGGTGGGTGGGTTGGTGCAAACTGTTGAAATCTTTATTTAGCATAGAGTTGGTCTTCTGTATATAAAGTTAAATTAAAAATGAACCATAATGAAGAATGGGATGGGAGAGGGAGTAGGATGAGGGATGGGAGTCAGTGAAGGAGGGCGGGTATGGGGAAAAGAACCACTATATTCCTAAAGTTGTACCTATGAAAAATGAATTCACTAAATAAAAGCTTTAAATAAAGATTTACTTAAGAATTCCTTTAAATAATGGAAGTCAGTCATATTATTTCATTTAGAAAACATTAAATTAACAGGAATTATATTTGAGAGTACTTCAAAAAGTTTGTAGAAAAGTGGATTTAAAAGATAAGGTGGGCTTGCTTCATATCTCTGCCCTTAATGTGTTGTACTATGCGAATTAACAGTGAAGCTAGTATTCAAACAGTACTTTATACTTTGTGTGTCTGTGTGGTTACAATCTGTTGAAATCTTTACTTAGTATATACAAAGTTTATCTTAGGTATATAAAGATAATTAAAAATGAATCTTCTTAAACTTTTATTTAATAAATATAAATTTCCAAAGTACAGCTTTTGGATTACAGTGCCCCCCCCCATAACTTCCCTCCCACCTGTAACTCTCCCATCTCTTGCTCCCTATCCAATCCCATTCACATCAAGATTCATTTTCAATTATCTTTATATACAGAAGATCAATTTAGTATTTATTAAGCAAAGATTTCAAATGAAGAATGGGATGGGAGAGGGAGTAGGAGATGGGATGGTTTTTGGGTGGGAGGGTGGTTATGGGGGGAGAAACACTATAATCCAAAAGTTGTACTTTCAAAATTTATATTTATTAAATAAAAGGGTTTTTTTTTAAAGATAAGGTGTAGCAGGTAAAGCCACTACCTGAAGTGCTGGCATCTCATATGGGCACCAGTTCAAGTCCCGGCTGCTCCATTTCTGATCCAGCTCTTTGCTATGGCTTGGGAAAGCAGTGGAATATGGCCCAAGTCCTTGGGTCCCTGCACCTGTGTGGGAGACCTGGAAGCATCTCCTGGTTCCTGGCTTCAATTCAACCCAGCTCTGGACACTTTAGCCATTTAGGGAGTGAACCATCATATGGAAGAACTCTCTCTCTCTCTCTCTCTCTCTTTCTATCTACCTTCTGCCTCCTTCCCTCTCTGTTTAACTCTGACTTTCAAATAAATAAAATAAATCTTAAAAAAAGATAAGATGACTCAGGTGCAAAATTTTTGAAATTCATACGTATTTTTTCATAAAGCAGTTTCCATCAACTTTTTGAAGACCCCTTTTGTGCATAGAATCAAAAAACTTTTCATGCCAAAATCAATGTATTTTTTAAAAATGATTTTATTTATTTATTTGAGAGGTAGAGTTACAGACAGAGAGAGGGAGAGACAGAGAGGAAGATCTCTTTCATCTGCTGGTTCACTCCCCAAATGGCTGCAATGGCGAGAGCTGAGCCAATCTGAAGCCAGAAGCCAGGAGCTTCTTCCGGGTCTCCCACACGGGTGCAGGGGTCCAAGCACTTGGGCTATCCTCTAGTGCTTTCCCAGGCCATACGAGAGAGCTGCATCAAAAGAGGAGCAGCCAGGACTAGAACTGGTGCCCATATGGGATGCTGGTACGGCAGGCAGAGACTTATTACACTATACCACAGTGCCAGCCCCCCCCCCAACTTATATTTTATTCCCTTTTACACTAAAAGTTGAAGTACCCTCTGTGTGTGTGTGTGTGTGTGTGTGTGTAAGGACAAGGGTAACAGCAAGATCCTATATGTAGCTTTCTATAAGCAACAAAGCTAAGCAAACATATTTTTAAGTCATTCGATACTGTATTGAAGAACTTTACAGAATGAATTTTTCCATATGTATATGATGGACATGTAAATTTTATCAATGCTACCCCAAACAAACATAAATACAATTAGATCCAGCCATCTGACCACAACCTCATGGTCAAGATACTAATTTCAAAGTTAATTATGCCACAACATGGTAAGTCCCATGAGTGTCTGATTTATGGAGGATATGACATAGTATTTGTATCCGGCAGATGAGTTGTTTACCATTTGTTGGAAGCTGGGATAGAGGATAGGGGATCTAAACAGAAAAAACACACCAGCAAATGCAGGGAAATTTGATAGTGTCTGATACAGAGGATGAGCTACATTCACTTAGGATGCTCTTTGTGGAATGATAGGAAATTACCCTTGGAAAATAAATGGTAGCCAGATCGTTGAAGATGTGTGCTAGCCAGCTGCATTTTCTTGTATTAGCAATGAGTAATCGTTGAGCAGTTTAAAGTACAAAAATACTGTTAGTAAGAACATTCTGGTAGCAGTGAAAAAGTTTTGTGGGGGTGAGGTGATCCAATATTCAGGGAACTTATAAATTAAAAATTACATGAAGGGGCCAGTGTTGTGGCTCAGTGGGATAAGCCACTGCCTGCAATGTCAGCATCCTACTGCAAGTTTGGATCCCTGCTACTGCATCTGGGAAAGCAGTGGAAGATGGCCCAAGTGCTTGGGCCTCTGCCACCCACATGAGAGACCAGGATGAAAATTCCAGGCTCCTGGCTTTAGTCACTTGAGTAGTGAACCAACCAATGGAAAATCTCTCTGACTCTCTGTTTTTCCCTCTTTCGGTGTAACTCTGCCTTTCAAGTAAGTCAATTTGGTCAGTTTGATGACTCTGCTTCCTAACTATAAAGAATCCTGTGGAAGTGGGGGCTTGAGAACCTGTTTACCTATGATCATTTTACTTTTATTTGTTGAAGTCTTTATTTAGTGGAGCAAATAAATTGACTCTCATGTAAATTAAAAATATGTAATCTTAGAAAATAATAAATATTAAAAGCTCCAATATTAGTTATACATTGCTTCCTAGCACCTTACTGCTAATTTAGGAGGTAAAACTGCAAACATCTATTATCTCGGAATTTCTGAAAGTTAAGATTTAGAGTGCGGCTTAACCAGGTTTTCTGCTCCATGGGAATCTCACTAGGGTATAGTGAAGATGTTGGCCAGGGCTGGAATCTGATTTGAGGCTCGGATAGGGAAGGATCTGCTTCTAAGCTCAGGTGGCTGTTAGCCTGTGGGATTCAACACCCTGCGAATTGTCAGACTGAGAACCTCAGCTGCTTGCTAGCTGTTGCCTAGAGACTGCCTCTGTCCCTTGTCTACATGGAGGTTTGCTTCCTCAAAGCCAGCAAGGGAGAGAATCTATTAGAAGAAAGAAGTTAAAGTCTTCTATAACATAACCAAAGAGACCTCACAGCCCCTTTGCCTTCTTCTCCCTTTAGGAAGGAAGGCCCATGATATCCAACACCAGGTAGAGGATGACACAAAGGTTTGAATATCTTGACACGGGGTGCATTGGGGACCACTGTGGAACCTGCTGATTGCACACTTCATCTGATGGTGAGGTTCACATGGGTCTGTTTAGGGCGCAAAAAGTGGCAGAGACAAAGTTTCAAGGATAGATCTCAAAAACTGAAAAAATAACACACATAGAGTTGGTGGTTGTTTGTATTGGGGGTAGGGCATGGGAGGGAAGAACCTGTTTATCAAGCTTTGGACTTGATGATTGAGTGTATATTGATGCCATTAGCTAAAATAGGAAGTAGAAAAAGAGAAATGTTCTCAAAAAAGTGATAATGGACTTAGTTTTAGATCTGTTGGAGTAGGGGTGTGTTATGAGAAAGTATTTACAACTCTGAAATAGGGCAGAAACAAACACAAATGGCATTACTTTCCAGTGATATACAGTGACACTGTTCATCAGGACCACCAAAGGCTCGCTCTATTATCTAGGAGAATGTTTGTTCAACTCACTGTTTACAACCGATTAAATTTCCCAGACTTGGACAGATGACATGTTAGTTTGTATATTTTTGTTTCTTAGAATTGCAAATAATTTCTTTCCAGTGGAAAAATGACCTAAAGGTTTTGGCTTATTTTGCTGTTAAGACATTAAGCACTTTTGTAACTACATTAGCAATCTTGTTCTTCATCAAACTGACCACAAATATAATCCTCAAATATTCTTTGAATAATTTTTCCGTCTTGCTGCTGCATTATTTAATAAGTTGTATACTATATTTGACACTTGTTTATATATTTGGATATTTGGATGTCATGTTTTTAAATTTTGTGTTTTTTTTTTTTTTTTTTGACAGGCAGGGTTAGACAGTGAGAGAGAGAGAGAGAGACAGAGAGAAAGGTCTTCCTTTTTCCGTTGGTTCACTCCTCAAGTGGCCACTACGGCATGGGGCAGAGAGCTGGACTGGAAGAGGAGCAACTGGGGCAGAATCCAGCGCCCTGACAGGCACTAGAACCCAGGGTGCCGGCGCCGCAGGCGGAGGATTAGCCTAGTGAGCCGCGGCACCAGCCTGTTTTTACTTCTTTAAAAAAAGGTTTATTTATTTGAAAGGAAGTTACAGAAAGGCAGAGGCAGAGAGAGAGAGAGAGAGAGAGAGAGAGAGAGAGAGAGATCTTCCATCTGCTTGTTCACTCTCCAAGTGGCCACAACATCTGGAGCTGAGACGATCCAAGCCAGGAGCCAGGAGCTGCTACCAGGTCTCCCACATGGGTGCAGGGGCCCAAGGACCTGGGCCATCTTCCACTGCTTTCTCAGGCACATTAGCAGGGAGCTAGATCATTAGTGGAGGAGCAGAGACCTGAAACAACACCCATATGGGATGGCTGGCACTGCAGGCTTTACCCACTATACCACAGCACCGACCCTGTTTTTACTTTTGAAAATTATTCCTCAGAGATTTTGGAGGTATTGACAAGATGTCCAAGTGGTCTCACTTTAGGTAATCAATTGCATTGTGCTGCCAAATCTCTCCCTCTCTCCCCCTCTGTATGTGTCTGTGTGTGTGTGCTTGCATGTGTGTTTGTGTATTCTTTTTGCTTGTTTATTTGTTCATTTGCTTTGTATTCCTAAAGTCATTTTAGTGACAATCAAACATTATCTACCTTTGCTTACTGATTCCACTTGATTTTTACTGCTTTGCATCTTTGTTTTTGCTTCTGTTTCTTAGATTCTGGTTCCATTTCGCACATTGAAAGTTTTGTTCCTTGGTAATGGTGACGATAACCAGAAAATTTATGATCTGACCTTTTGATGATCCCTACCAAGATGATGGAAATCTGAGATTGTCATGCAATCTCTGTTGCATGACAGGTGACAGAACTCACTTTCATATTATCTAATGCTTATTTGCCTATTCGTGTATGCAAATCAATTTAGAAATCGGTTTGTGCCTATTGGTAAGGGGAGTAGCTGTTTGAGGTCTAGAGGAATGAGTTTCTGTGCTTCTATTTGCTTTACCCATAACTGAGGTTGTGAAAATGAAACTGCAAGTTGTGTGCCTGTGTGTCTGTAATTGAGAATAGCCTGCATCTTTTGTATCACTATAAAATATTTCCTACTTCCATTAGGTACTAATTAATTAGATTTTAATGTTCCTCTGATTAAAGGAACTCTGTTATAATTAGTTTAAAGAGAATAATAAGACTAATGTAAATCTCATATTCCCCCACATTTGTAGAACATAAGGAAGCTGACCTTTTAATACTTACATGTGTTAGGCTTTTAAGGGAAAAATCCCTTCTATTGATAACTAAGCAATATTTTTATATAAGAATTCAAGTTCACAAAGACAAGATAAATCCTTAGGTAAATAGTATTATTTCAATAAATTGTATTTAAAAACAGATCCATATTAAAACTCGTAAAAACGATGGTGACCAGGGGATGGAGAATGCAGGGGTTAGGGAGACATTTGTCAAAGGATACGTTTCAAACAGACAAGAGAAAAAATTCAAGAGCCCTGTTGTGTAGCATGGTAATTATAGTAATAACAATGTCTCATACACTTGAAAACTGTTGAGAGAGTAGCTTTAAAGTGTTCTCATCCCACAAAAATTAAATACACGAAGCAATACACATGTCAATCGGCTTGATTTGAACATTCCACAATGTATACATATATCTAAACATCATGTTACATAGCATAAGTACTGACACTTTTAACAGGCTAATTTAAAAATATAAATAGATAAATAAGTAAGTAATTAAACAGCCATATGGCTTTTCTTTGAAGTAATTATTAAATTTCTGTTTATTTTAGTACTCGTTGGTACTAGCTTGTCTGAATTTTCCTTTTTTTATTTTAAAGATATATTTATTTGAGAGGTAGAGTTACAGAGAGGCAGAGGCAGAGAGAGTTCCATCTGCTTGTTCACTTCCCAAATGACCACAACTGCCTGAGCTGGACCAGTCGGAAGCCAGCAGCCAGGAGCTTCTTCTGGGTCTCCCACATGCGTGTAGCAGCCCAAGGACTTGGGCCATCTTCCACTGCTTTCCCAGGCACATTAGCTGGGAGCTGCATTGGAAGTGGCGCAGCCAGGACTCGAAACGGTACCCATATGGAATGCCGGCACAGCAGGCAGCAGTTTTACCTGCTATGCCACAGCGCCGGCCCCTTGTCTGAATTTTCTACATTCTAATGTTGCTTTACTGATCAAATAAGGCTGAAAAATGATTTGATTATATATAATGCAACATTGTGTTAATTTAAATTGAATCATAAGTCTGAAAAATTGTTTCATATCAGCAGAAATCGTGATTCCTAATGTGTCAGCTTAAAACAGAAAATCCAGATCCCTAGTTAACTTTATAACCTTATACTAATGTTAAATCTGGTTAATAAATAACCTTTGGGTTCCTAGATGGTTTTTCAAGTAAGAGAACACTGACACCTAGGCCTTAAGGCATGCTTTTCAGTATATGTCACTCGGATTCTTACATTATTAGATTATGGAGTAGCTATATGAGGGGCCTTTAAAAGGTTCCCAGAAAATGCCTATCATAAAGAAACTATTTCAAAATCAATTTGCACCAACATAAGTTGTCTTCTTGTTCCATTTCCCACAGATTTTCTGAAACACTCACTTACTATACTTTTAGGTCTTGTAATGATTATGTGCTGCTGTACTTGTCACTGTATAGAGGGGTAGACGTGATGTATGTGCCTCTAGTGGGTGAGCTTTGTTTACCCACTAAATTACTAGCATATGATGATAATTTTTTTTTTTTTGACAGGCAGAGTGGACAGTGAGAGAGAGAGACAGAGAGAAAGGTCTTCCTTTGCCGTTGGTTCACCCTCCAATGGCCGCCGCGGCCGGCGCACTGCGGCCGGCGCACCGCGCTGATCCGGTGGCAGGAGCCAGGAGCCAGGTGCTTTTCCTGGTCTCCCATGGGGTGCAGGGCCCAAGCACCTGGGCCATCCTCCACTGCACTCCCTGGCCACAGCAGAGAGCTGGCCTGGAAGAGGGGCAACCGGGACAGAATCCGGCGCCCCAACCGGGACTAGAACCCGGTGTGCCGGCGCCGCTAGGCAGAGGATTAGCCTAGTGAGCCGCGGCGCCAGCCCGCATATGATGATAATTATCATGTATGTACTTCCTGGTTAAGTAGAAGTCAGTTAATTTACTTAGGTATACTAAGCGTATAGTAGGACCATATATGTGTATGAAAACAGTTGTATGTTAGACTTAATGAGGCCTTCTGCTTTTAAGAAAAAATGAATGAGAAATCTTGACCTAAAATAAATGTGAATTTTCCAAAAATCTATAAAAATAAGAAATAATGAAGAGAAGCATTTCGTTTTGTAAGGCAAGCTGAAGGAGATTTGAACAGAATGAAATTATTAGTCCTGGTTTATAATTAGTGGAGATACAAAAATTATTAAACATATTAAAATTTTGGCATAGATTATTCAGGTTGATGATTTTCCCAAAAGGTAATTTTTTAAGAGCTTGAATATTTTGTGTGTAAAATATTGCATGAATTGATCTAAAACATGATGATAGGATAACTTTGTTCTAGAACATGTAGTCTGCCCCAAAAGAGCCGGTAAACTATTTATTCACCATATAAGTAGTTTACCCTGATTGTAGATATTCCATATGCTTCTGAAATATTCTACTGTTTCAAGACTGAATGCTTCAAATCCTTGATTGTTAGAAAAGTAGAAATAGTGGGCATTTGGTTCCTCAGGTAAGTCACCATATCTCAGTTTTGGTACCTAGGTTCTAATCCCAGCTGCCCTCTGTTTCAGCTTCCTGCTAATGTGTACCCTGGGAGGCAGCAGAAGATAACCCAAGTACTTGGGTTCCTGCCACTCACACATGAGGTATGGATTGAAGTTCCGGCTCCCAGGCATTTGGGGAGTTGAACCAGTTTATGGGAGGTCTCTGTCTGTCTCTATATCTAAGTCTCTCGCTGCATCCCAAATCAATTAAATAAATACTCTTAAAAAAGAATAAATTTATTTTAAAATAACGCATTTCACTCACTTCTATCATTTAAAGATTATTTACTTGAAAGGCAGAGGTACAGAGAGAGAGGGCAAAGGTAGAGAGAAAGAAAGATCTTTCATCTGCTGTTTTGCTCCCCGGATGACCAAAAGCTAAGAGCTTGAAACCACCCACGTCTCCCACATTGCTGGCAGGGGCCCTCATAGGACAGCACCTTTGGCTTTCCCAGGCACATTAGGCAGAAGCTGGATGGGAAGTGGAACAGCCGGGACTCAAACCAGAACTCATATGGGATGCTCGTTGCAGGCAGTGGCTGAACTGGCTGCACCACAGTGCTGACCCCCTTCATTCACTTTTGAAAAAGATAATATTTGTTAAAAGGCAATGTTATTCTTTGCTATGAATATGTAAAATATTATGATTCTTACCGGTTAGTCAGCCAGATTTTCTTTTAATCAAGTGACAAAAGACTTCAGAAAACTTGTTTGAGTTTTATCATTCCAAGATTGGACACTTGATTTAGAAACAAAGTAAAGATTCCCTGTAGGGACCCAGAAAATAAAATAAAATAAAGATTTATTCGTTCACATTATGAAAAGTGAGATCTAGAAATAATTGAGTTTTTTTGATATGTTCCATATTTCTTAATCAGCCCCAATAGCACTGTAAGAGCTCCGAAAGCAGAGTTGTTAACTCAAAGGGTAACTTTGTAAAGTTACTACTGTAATTTCTCAGAAGTTATAGAAGACCTTGGAGTGTTTTAATGTTCCCCCTGATCATAGTATGTCCTTAGGTTCAGAGAAAACATTAAAGACATTCTTATAAAGCATAATATGTCATGCCCAATGGAGGATTTTACTCTCTCCCTTGCCTATACTGTTGGTTTTTGCAATAAATTTACCATGGCAGTCTATATCATCAGCAGCTATAACTTTTACTCTGGGGCTTACAGCTCAGACCAGGATTTTGTTTTAAGTCAACAGTAGTTTCAGAGAATCAAGGACAGGATGTAACAGACACTCTTAAAGACTGAACCTTCAAAGAATGAACTGTGCATACCATCCCCAGGTGGACACGTCCTTTGTGTCTTTGAGACCGTAACAGGCCACTGAGTCAGGATTTCCAGGGCACTTTTTAGCTCACTATTAGATGACCTTGGGAAGCACAGAGTTGATTCAGGATCCACTGGAACACAAATGTGTTGCTTAGGACTGAATAAACTGATAAGAGATGTTTAATTGTGATTGCTTATTTGGAATATTGTTAATATTTTAAAATCCTTATTTATTTATTTATTTGAAAGATAGACAGAGACAGGCAGTGATCTCCCATCCTTTCTGATCCACTTCCCAAACACCATCAACAGTCAGGAGTGGGCCGGACTGAAGTCAGTATGGAGGAACTCAATTTGAGTCTCCCAAGTTGGGTGGTAGGGACTCAACTACTTGACTCGTCATCTGCTACCTCCTAGGATGAACATTAGGGGAATGCTGCAATTTGAATTCGACCTGGCATTGGAAATTGACTCTGATATGAGTTTGATATGAGATGCAGTCATTCAAAGCAGTGTTTCTTAACTGTTGTGCCAAACATCTGCTCAGAATATTAATTTTAAGATTTTTATCTTCTAAGGATTATATAGAGAACTCATGTTGTTTCTTCTTAAGCTATCTCCAACTTTCAACACTATGCATCTGTAAATTGAAATGACTTATAGTATAAAAATTGATATCCGATTTTTACCGATCTCTCAGGATTCAGAAATAACTGGTTTTCCTTTGCTTTTCGTGGCAATACAGTTAATTGCATAGGTTTAATAATAAATTATAATGTTAAATTTTACCAGGCACAACTGGGCAAATTGATTGTTCACAGAAGGCATTGTAAGTACAATATTTAAAGATGATTCATATATTCAGATATGACAAGCCAAACACTAAGAAGTGATGATTGTATTTGACACTTGCAACAACTACTAACAGAGTTAGATGAAGCACACATATCTGGGATATCTTCTGTGGCTGAGGGGGTCCCAATTTCACTGCCTAATGAAGATTATCCCTGGAAAGGACAATGTATATTTTAGAGAATCTATGGGAGGGAAAAATTCACCCGAATTTGTTTACAAGTTAAGATACTATACCAAACTCTGTTTCTTACCGCTGGAATGAACACAAATTGTATAAGCTTTTCAAAGTTCAATTTGCGATACCTTAAAATCTTTCTAGGTGAAAAATTACTTCCCTGACTTCAGTACTCAATTCTCCATGGCTTTAATTCATGAAAAATAGGTCCAAAGTTGACCTTTAGATTTTCAGGCTGAAAGAGACTTGAATTGGAGACAACCAGAGAGCCAGTTGGTTAGGGCACTTATCTGGGCACTAAAGAAGAAATGATTGGTGGCAAGAGGTGGGGTTGGCAGTCAAGTGAGGGTTATTTTGAAAGATAGATGGAACATGTCTGTGCCTGGAGGGAGCAGTAGAAAGGGAAAAGGAATAATGAGCAGTCAGGCCTTGAGTGGAATAGAACCAAGATAAGATCAAGAGAAAAAGAGAGATATCCCCAAATTGGATAGACTGCACTGAGTGTAGAGGGAGACAAGGCAAGAAGGCTTACATGGATATGCTTGGAGTTGGGAAAAAGGATGGAGTTGTTGTTTTCATTGTGAAGTAAATGATTTGTTGATCTGCTTGGCATGTGGTTCTGAGGTTTGATTAGAGGCTTTGTGGATGTGATAGCTCCCCATCATCCACAGTTTATCTTTCTGCAGTTTCAGTTAGCCACAGGCAATCCCGGTCTAAAACATAAGTGGAAAATTTTAGAAATGAACAATTCATTAAGTTTAAGTTGGGCACTGTTCTGAGTAGCATGATGAAGTTTCTCACCTTTCTGCTCTGTCCAGCCTGGGATATGAATCATCCCTTTGTCCAGTCTCTCTGTACTGTGTATACTACTGTCCTGTTCTTAGTAGCCATGATGGACATCAAATTAACTGTTGCAGTATTGCAGCACTTCATAGAAGTTTCAGTATCACCTACCATGCCCTCAGGCATATGTGTGTGGTGCTCTGTCCCCTGCAGCCAGGAGGGGACTGCAATATGATGATTTACAGGGCAGTCCGTGTTGTACTCCCCACCTCTACTGACATTTTGTTCATTAATTCAATAAGCAAACACTTTGCAGTGCAGGTCATTTTGTCCCTCTGATTCCTGGGTACATTCTGTCATTCAGCAAATACTCACATGATTCACAAAATTCTTTAGACTCTAGATCCTTTGTAAGACATCTGTCAACATCCTCCTCCTCCAAATCTTCTTATCCCATTCTTCCAATACCTTTGATAAAAATCATTAAATTGACCATAAATGTGTATAGATATAGACAGACAGATAGGTACTTGCCTTTGACTCTCTTTTTTTCCTAGAAAAAAGATGGTGAAAATCTGATGTCCCATTTTAAATGCTGCCCAACTTGTAATATTCACTTCAAATCTATTTTGCAGAACCATACCTTAATTTCACTTCAAGATGGAGTCAGTTAATTAGGCAGAATAATTTGGAAAGTAACTTGTCCTTTGCCTCCCCAGTCACATGGTCCTAGAATGTGTACCGAAATAAAAGGTGTATAAGGATAAAAGGATAAAAACGTATACCGAAAGAGAGACATCCGTTTAGTAAGTAGGCACAGCATATAGAGATGGTGAGCAAATTGCTTTTTTTTTCTTTATTTTTTTTAACTTTTATTTAATGAATATAAATTTCCAAAGTACAGCTTATGGATTACAATGGCTTCCCCCCCATAATGTCCCTCCCACCTGCAACCCTTCCCTTTCCCACTCCCTCTCCCCTTCCATTCACATCAAGATTCATTTTCGATTCTCTTTATATACAGAAGATCAGTTTAGCATACATTAAGTAAAGATTTCAACAGTTTGCTCCCACACAGAAACATAAAGTGAAAAATACTGTTTGAGTACTAGTTATAGCATTAAATCTCAATGTACAGCACATTAAGGACAAAGATCCTACATGAGGAGTAAGTGCACAGTGACTCCTGTTGTTGACTTAACAAATTGACACTCTTGTTTATGGCATCAATGATCACCGTAGGCTCTTGTCATGAGCTGCCAAGGCTATGGAAGCCCCCTGAGTTCACCGACTCTGATCATATTTAGACAAGGCCATGGTCAAAGTGGAAGTTCTCTCCTCCCTTCAGAGAAAGGTACCTCCTTCTTTGATGACCCGTTCTTTCCACTGGGATCTCACTCACGGAGATCTTTCGTTTAGTTTTTTTTTTTTTTCTCCCCAGAGTGTCTTGGCTTTCCATGCCTGAAATACTCTCGTGGGCTTTTCAGCCAGATCCGCATGCCTTAAGGGCTGATTCTGAGGCCAGAGTGCTGTTTAGGACATCTGCCATTCTATGGGTCTGCTGTGTATCTCACTTCCCATGTTGGATCATTCTCTCCATTTTTTATTCTATCAGCTAGTATTTGCAGACACTAGTCTCTTTTATGTGATCTCTTTGGTTCTTAGTCCTATCATTATGATCAATTGTGAACAGAAATTGATCACTGGGACTAGTGAGATGGCATTGGTACATGCCACCTTGATGGGATTGAATTGGAATCCCCTGGTATGTTTCTAACCCTACTGTTTGAGGTAAGTCAGCTTGAGCATGTCCCGAATTGCACATCTCTTCCCTCTCTTATCCCCACTCTTATATTTAACAGTGATCACTTTTCAGTTAAGTTTCAGCACTTAAGAATAATTGTGTATTGATTACAGTAGTCAACCAAAAGTATTAAGTAGAACAAACAAACAAAAATACTAAGAGGGATAGCATATTAAGTTGCTCATCAACAGTCAGGGTGAGGGCTGATCAAGTCACCGTTTCTCATAGTGTTCATTTCACTTTAACAGGTTTCCTTTTTGGTGCTTAGTTATGCAACTTGTTTATTCATTACTGGAGCTGGCCACAGAATTGCTTGTAGTACATTTTTTTGGATGATGGAGTGCTACTAGTAATCCCCAAGTTTATGGCTTAGTAGACAATAAAAGCTTAACAGTATATAATGGGAAGCTCAGGCTACAGGCTTTGTGGTGTCTTGTGGTCAGAGAGTCATTCTCTTTAAAGTTCCCATGAGAACCAAGAGCGGTAATCTCAAAATACTATTTTTTGAAAAGAGCTCTCTGTTTTGTAAATCAAGTGACCTTTGTTGATTCTTCTGTTGCAGTCTTAGAGAGGCTCTACATGGCACAGACTCTTAACATTTCATTAGATCTATTGGCTCAGCCAAACCAAGAGACATCAAGTGAAGCTCACGTAGCCAGAAAAAGTTTCTCTCTGCACCTCATTTAAATTTAAGAGTTTCAGGAGTATAGGTACATTCATTTTGAGGATATCACAAAATGCAAAGTTTTAAAGAAAAAATTTACTTATTTATTTTAAATTGGAAAAGGATAAAGAGGAAGAAAAGAGTGAAAGAGAGAGAGACACACACACAAAGAGAGATCTCCCATCTGCTGGTTCACAAATGGCTGCAACAGCCAGGGCTGGGCCAGGTCAAAGCCAGGAGGCTGGAACTCTATCTGGGTCCCCACTTTGATGGCAAGGACTCAAGAGCTTGAGTCATCATCTGTTGCTTGCCAGGCACATTAGCAGGGAGCTGGATAGGAAGTGGAGTACCCTGGACTGGATCTGGCACTTCAATATGGGATGTAACATCCTAAGAGGCACCAAATACAGATTTTGGTTGCTTCTAGAATCCAAAGACACCCACCAAATGATGGCTGTATATTGCTTTTAGGGACAGCAGATTTGTCATACATTCTGAAGACAGTATTTCTGCATAAATTTATCATTCTATTCCAGAAAAATAATGGCTCAGTAATGCAGTAGGGCAATGTGATGGGAACCAAGGAAGTATCCAATGTAACGTAGATAATAATTTAGAGGAATAATAACTCTTTTGGTCTTAGGGACCTCATGATTAATTGGCTATTAGTTGTCTCAACAGAGCAAATAATTTTGCTTACTCTTCTAGCACTATTGCCTATTGTGGAAACCACAAACACCTTGTCTCTGATTGTAAAGTTCAGTTTTCGTGATGATCCCATCATCCGTAATGACATCAGGGGACTCATGTTAATGACAGCCTCTCCAAGTTCATTCATGATTTTCAAAGGGTTGTCAAGGAAATTTGTGCTGTTCCCACTAATGTATTTTTCAGTGTCTTGATCAGGGGTGTGTTATTTGGTTTATGCTGCAGTAACAAAGTACCATACAGCAGGCAGGTTGTAAACAACAGAAATTCATTTCTCACAGTTTTAGAGAATGGGAACTCCAAGGCCAAGATACCAGCACAATCTGAGTCTGGTGATGGTCCATTTCCGTTCATTGATGGCTCTATCTCACTGTCTGCTCTTGTGATGGAAGGGACAAACAAGCTTTTTTTGGACTTTTTTAATAAGGACACTAAGGCTATTCATGAGGGCTTGGTCTTCCTTATATAAGCACATTCCAATGGTCCTACCTAGTAATTTTATCGTTGTGGGCATCAGGATTGCAACAGATGCATGAACATTCAAACCCACAGCATTGTGGCTGTTCTTTATCCTCTTTTAGGAAAGTTATTCAAGGAGATGGAAGCTTCATGCTTCAGATTATAAATCCATGCCAAAATTTATTCCTCTTTGAAGAACAGAGGGAAGTCTTCAAAAATTTCATGGAAAATCTACACATTATCTATTAATTCTACTGATCCATGTGGACCATGAACCTTTTGAACCTCCCCTCTCCTCTACTATTTTACATTGTTGGTGATAAAATAAAGGATGTGCTTTAGAAAATTGTGTTTTTGAGAAGCTCCGATGATAGGTAGGTTGAGGGGTTGGCACTGCCATCTCCTGGGTGAGACCAAAAGATACTCAATTTGCTGAAATGTCAGGACAAGTCCTCACCAGAAGAAGTCATCCATGTACTACATAACCTTTGAATGCACTTCACGAATTGCACATGTTGACTATTACCCTGTAATTAAGACTGGGAACTGTCTCAATATACTTTTGTAGACTTGTAAAATGCTGACTTTACTAGTAGTATCAGGCATGCAAATTGAAGGAATACTGCAATTTGTTTATTTTCTCAACTTCTTGAGAGTTACTCACCATTTTGATAATTTTCATTACTGAATACTAGAATGCTTATTTTATTTGAATTTCCAATAAAATATATTTTTTCTGTTCAAATTTACAGGCTTATTACAGAAAATCAATCATCTGTTACACAAATTTTGTATGTCAAAAATAAAATATCAATAATCAAGTGAAAAGTTAAAATTGGGCTTTAAATTTTTTATTTATTTGCAAGGCAGACTTACAGATAGAAGGAGAGACAAAGAAAGAGAGAGAGAGAGGGTGAGAGAGAGAGAGAGAGATCTTCCATCTGCTGGTTTATTTCTCAAGTGGTCACAAGTAACAGGGCTGGGCCAGGCTGAAGCCAGGAGCCACAAGCCACAAGCCTCCTCCAGGTCTCCCACATGGGTGCAGGGGCCCCAAAACTTGGGCAATCCTCTGATGCTTTCCCAGTGCACTAGCAGGGAGCCAAATGGGAAGTGGAGCACCCAGGACTGAAACCAGCATCCATTTGGGATATCAGTACAGGTGGTAGCTTTACCCACTGCTCCACAACATTGACCCCAAAATTTGGCTTTTAAATTTTGCATGCAAATACACTAATATCCCTATGCTAATATAGGAATTATTAAAATATGAAGCTTATGTAAAATTTTACAGAGAACCATACCTATACCAATCAAACATTTACATTAAAGTTTGCAGGTCTGAGACAAGAAAGGAAATCCCGATTCCCCCCTCCCCCCTGGAATTTAAAAATAAATCTAGCCAGAGAATAAGGACTTAATTGTTTCTTACAAAATGACAGAATCATGAAATTTATATACCTTACACATAGTTAAAAAAATCAATCTTTCTAGCTATATAAGAAGTACCTTGATGAAAGAAAATTCAAATAAAAGAATTCCATTCATTCAGATGAGCAATTATATTGTTTCGTGATGAGGAATGTTGTAGAAAATCATCTGTGTAATGAATGCATTCAAGTACATCTTCGTGACTAGTGTGGAAGAGTACCCTCTTTGTTGAAAAATAATTCAATTGCATATGTAAGTTTATAAGCAATTAAAAATGCATAGAAGAAGTGCTATTTTTTAAATTATTGGTAGCAGCATTTCCAAAACAGACTACAGAGGAGACAGTGTGAATGACTTAAGATTAGTTAGAGTGGAGTTTAGTACAGCTGCCTAGACAGGTAGAAGGGCAGTAACAACAGGAAGGATTTGCTAAGTGACTACCTAAGATTTAAGCACATCCATCAGGTTAAAAGAAACTGTGGTGGCCCCCGGGGAGGTAATATTCCAAGTACTTTTGGAAACCTCCAAAATGAACGACTGAGTTTTACATAGCTACTGTGCACAGAGCATGTGAAGACACCAGACTTGCAAGCATTGTGCAACTCCCATGCTTCTCCTCCAAGTTGGAGCGATTGGGTCAATGTGGCCATCTCCCCTGGATGGGATGAATGTGTTCTTTGGAACCCCAGTTAGTTCCTGCAGGACTGGGTCCTTACAAAATGTGGCAGATCGACCTCTCCCTTGCTTCCTGTCACATCTCACCACGTGACGGCTCTCACACATGATCCCACCATGGATGCTGTCCATCACGTAGCCCTCACCAGAGCCAAGCAGAAGATGACACTGTGCCCTTGCAGCTCCTGAACTAGGAGTGAAACAAACCTATTTACTGACAGAGTACCTAACCTCAGGTCCTTTATACAGCAACAAAAATGGATTGATGTACTGTGTCTCCTCCTTCCTGCTCCCTCTTCCTCTCCATCTCACTCTTACGTTATCCCTCTCCCTCTTTTCCTTGTTTTATGGGGTCAACTTCAATTGACCTCACTTGGAACAAATAGAAAACTAGTGCCCATTGCTTTCTCAGATTTATAACCCAAGAATAATTAGTTAATCTCTTGTCTCTTTAGTTCAACACTACACCTGAGAACAGGCTTTTAACTAACAAATCACTATTATCTGGATATGTAATTCACTGCCTTTTACCAAATATTAGAATCTACTCTTTACATATAAAATAAAATTATCTTCCCATTTCCCTACAGTACTGGAGACAAATGAGACCCAAGACTTCAAGATCTAGATATTGATATGGATGACCAGACAGCAGAGGTGAGGTTGGATTTGATGTAGACTACTGATAAAACCTTTTCTTTCACTGTAAACCATCTTTGGGATTTCACTGCTGTTCCCACAGTCAACCTTATTTTCTCTTCCACTTTTAAAAAGGTTAAATGCGTGAAATTTTGTGGTGGGTGTTGTGGCACAGTGTGTTAAGTTGCCACTTGAGACATTCACATCCCATATCAGGGTTCTTGGTTCGAGTCCTGGCTACTCCACTTCTAATCCGGCTTCTTGCTAATGTGCACCATGGGAAGCAGCAGATGAAGCACATGGGTTTCTGTCATACACAGGGGAGACAAGGATGTAGTTCTTGGCTGCTGGTTTTGGCCTTGTCGTGTCCCAGCTGTCATGGGCATGTGGAGGAGTAAACTAGTGGATGGAAGTTCTCTCTTTCCCTTTCTCTCTCCTTTCTCTCTCTCTCTCTCTCTCTCTCTCCCCCTCCCTCCCTCCCTCCTTCCCTTCTTCTCTCCCCTCCCTCAATATTCTGCCTTTCAAATAAGTAAATAAAACCTTAAAATCAGCTTTCACTGTGTGCATCTTGTCTGTGTAGTATTAACAAATTCTTGGGCAGATTATTCCTGACTTGGCATCATTTCTTTTTTTCTCCTTCATACTCCTTGTGATCATAATATGCTACCAAACTTTGTTTTTCTGCAAATAGTTCTTGGTTGACTAAGTTTGCCTTAATGATACCTTAAAATTATTATTTCACATTGTAACCATATTCTGCACAAAATTCTCTCAAGCTAATCAGGGAAAATTATGATAGAAGAGCAAAGAAGTTCCTGATGCTTGAAAATGAATTTTCTATTCCTTTTCATGTAGAAGATTGAGATCCAATTTCACTTTTTAAATATTTAAAACTTTTTTATTAGAAAATAATTTCAGACTATAATTCAGTTTCATTATGTGCAATTTCATATCCTTATAATAAAAGTTATAATGAACGAAAATCATTTAGTATTGTGGGATGATTTTCTTGTTATCATAAATAATTATTTGAATCATGACAATGATTAGAAAATCATGACAATATTAGAAAGTTCATATATATATATATATATATCCCTACTTCTCCTGAACTCTCCAAATTGTACTTCCTCAAACAACCTCGTTCAGACTTCTCAAATTTGTTCTTGAACTCCCTTTCCATTATGGCTGTGCCTCATAGTTGTTATAGATAGAAGATAACCTGTTTGATGGAATAGGTCAGAATAGATTCACTGCCCGAATAAAGTTTTTTAACCCAAAGTGTTCCTTTATGTTTTATATGGTAAAATACTCTTCGTAGACTGTGTGTTCGATGTAATACATTTTGATTCAAAGACTTAAAACAGATTTAAACATACAAATTTCAAACACGTTTTTAAAGGGGTAATTATGATATTCTGTAAATCTTTGTCCAGAAATCTGGGAGGGAACTGTCGCTCACAAGCTTGGGGACCTTTGTGTGTCACCCTTAAAATGGAAACAGTAGCATTTGTGAATAATAAATGAGATAAATTTAGAAGACCTAGTAGAATGTCCGATACATACATATGAGTTCATTTGCATCAGGAGCTAATTAAGGAAAACTTGATTTGTAGTTTCTTCAACACCAATTACAGTTCAAAATTCACTAGTTCCATTTATAAGAACAGAGTTTTCTTGGATAAGATCAATGTGAAACTCTTAGCAGAAAGCAAGAAAAACCCTGCTAAATAATGCTCAGAAGTAGAGTAAATGAACCACCTGAGGATGTCTAAAATTTTCAGCTGATGCTGACATTCAAACAAATGATTAACTTGGACTTAATTCCAAATTTATTTGGATGGTTTAAATATCTGCTTATTGAAGCAGTAAAACATTTATTAAAGTACATGAGCACAGGGATTAGAAAAATAGTCATGTTTACTGGCATGAATTCAGACCGCAGGAGAACTAAAATATTTATTTTTTTAAAGATTTATTTATTTATTTGAAAGTCAGAGTTACACAGAGAAAGAAGGAGAGGCAAAAAGAGTGGGAGAAATTTTATATCTGCTGGTTCACTCCCCAGTTGGCCACAATGGCTGGAACTGTGCCATTCCAAAGCCACGAGCTGGGAGCTTCTTCTGGGTTTCCCACATGGGCACAGGAGGCCAAGGACTTGGGCCATCTTCTACTGCTTTTCCAGGCCACAGCAGAGAGCTGGATTGGAAGTGGATCAGCAAGGAATCGAACCAGCGCTCAAATGGGATGCTGGCACTGTAGGCGGTGGCTTTACTGACTAAGACACAGTGCCGGCTCCTAAAATCTTTTCTTTAAATAACACAATAAAGGTATAAAAAAACTAATAAAAACTAAATGTACTGTGCCAAAGGAAACAAATATGTCCTGCTACCTGTTTTATGTTCAATAAGTATCTGTGAGTTGATGTCTGTGGCTTAATCTAAAAGAATACAGTTCCCAAATAGGTAATATTTATGTCTTCCTACCCATGAAGCTCTGAAGAAAGAAACACAGGGCAAAAGGGAACATAGATAAGAGAATTTGGTAGCACAATGATATTTTATAGCATGAATATTCTAATATACAGCATAAAGCTGTGCCTCTCAAATCTCATTTTGTATTAGGATCCTCTAGAGTCCTTTAAAAATGTATAAAAACCTGGTACCTAACACCTGGAATTGTAATTTAACTAGTCTCAATGTGGTCAAAATATGTATATATTCCCAAATCTCCCGGGGTTAGTGTCATCAGTACCAGGGATAGGAAACTTTAGATAAAAGTTGCACTGGAAACAATTTTTTTTAATTTTTTAATTTAATGTGAACAGATTTCATGAATGTTGTATATACAGATTCAGGAACATAGAGATACTTCTCATCCTACCCTCCCTCCTGCCCACACTGCCATCTTTCCTCCTCCTTCCTCTCTTATTCCCTCTCTTAATTTTTAACAATGATGCACTTTCAGTTTACTTTGTACTCATAAGATTAACCCTACACTAAGCTAAGAGTACAAGAACTAGTAAGAAGAAAAAAAAGCACTGCTCTTTAACACTAGAGACAAGGGACATAAGCAATCATCAAAACTCAAAATGAGAATTTGCTCCTAAACATTGCATTTTTGGTACTTTATTTGTTACCACAGGTCAGGGAAAATATATGGTATTAGTCTTTTGGGGAGTGGCTAATTTCACTAACTATAATGGTTTCTAGTTGCATCCATTTTGTTGCAAAAGACAGCTGAATAGTATTCCATGTGTTCATGTGCCATAATTTCTTTATCCAGTCATTAGTTGATGGATATCTGGGTTGATTCCATATCTTGGCTATTGTGAATTGAGCTGCAATAAACATGGGAGTACAGATAATTTTTTCATATGCTGATTTCATTTCCCTTGGGCAAATTTCCATAAGAGAGTTTTCTGGGTCATATGATATATCTACTTTCAGCTTTCTGAGGTACCTCCATAGTATCTTCCACAATTGCTTTGCTAGTTTATATTCCACAATAATGGATTAGAGTACCTTTCCCCCCACATCCTAGACAACATTTATTGCTTGTTGATTTTTTTTAACAGGCAGAGTGGACAGTGAGAGAGAGAGAGACAGAGAGAAAGTTCTTCCTTTTTGCCATTGGTTCACCCTCCAATGGCCGCCGCGGCCTGCGCACTGCAGCCGGCGCACCGTGCTGAACCTAAGGCAGGAACCAGGTGCTTCTCCTGTCTCCCATGGGGTGCAGGGCCCAAGCACTTGGGCCATCCTCCACTGCACTCCTGGGCCATAGCAGAGAGCTGGCCTGGAAGAGGGGCAACTGGGACAGAATCTGGTGCCCCGATTGGGACTAGAACCCGGTGTGCTGGCGCCGCAAGGCGGAGGATTAGCCTATTGAGCCACGGCGCCGGCTGCTTGTTGATTTCTATATGAGAGCCAGATTATCTGGGATAAGATGAAACTTCATTGTGGTTTTGATTTGCATTTCCCTGATGGCTAGTGATCCTGAGCATTTTTCATATGTTTGTTTGCCATTTGAATTTATCTTTTGAAAAATGCCCTGTTGTGGCCAGGGAGTGCAGTGGAGGATGGCCCAAGTGCTTGGGCCCTGCACCCCATGGGAGACCAGGATAAATACCTGGCTCCTGCCATCAGCCACGACGGCCATTGGAGGGTGAACCAACGGCAAAGGAAGACCTTTCTCTCTGTCTGTCTCTCTCTCACTGTCCACTCTGCCTGTCAAAAAATTAAAAAAATTTAAAAAAAAAGACCATTGCCCATTTCTTAACTGGATTGGTTTTTTTTTGTTGTTGTTATTGAGTTTCTTGAGCTCTTTATAGATTCTGAATATTAATCTTTTATCACTTTCACAGTCTGCAACTATTTTCTCCCATTCTGTTGGTTGCCTCTTCATTTTGCTGAGTGTTTTGTTTGCAGTGCAGAAGCTTCTCAACTTGATGTAATCCCATTTGTCTGTTTTTGCTTTGATAGACTGTGCTTCTAGGGTCTTTTCCAATAAGTTTTTTCCCATGCCAATATCTTTCAGGGTTTCCCTGATGTTCTTCTCTAGTAATTTGATGGTATCAGATGTAGATTTAGAACCTTGATTCATTTTGAGTTGATTGATTTTTGTGTAAGGTGTAAAGTAGAGGTTATATTTCATACTTCTGAACACAGAGATCCAATTTTCCCAGCACTGTTTCTCTAAGGATTGATTTTAGCTCCTTTGTCAAAGATTAGTTGGTTGTAGATGTATGGATTGAATTCTATTCTGTTTCTATTGGCCTTATTGTCTAATTTTGTGTCAGTATCAGATTATTTTGATTATAACTGCCCTGTAGTATGTCTTGAAATATGGTACTGTGGTGCCTTTTCTGTTTTTGCTATGTAGGATTGCTTTAGCTACTTGGGGTCTCATGTTTCCATATGAATTTTAGCATCATTTTTTCTAGATCTGAGGAGAATGTCAATGATATCCTTATTGGGATCATATTGAATCTGTAAGTTGCTTTTAATAGTATGGACATCTTCATAATATTAATTCTTCCAACACATGTATATGTATGATTTTTTCCTTTATTTGTCTTTCCTTCTGTTTCTTTCTTTAGTGTTTTGCAATTTTTAAGATAGAGCTCCTTAACCTCCTTGGTTAAATTTATTCTAAGTATTTAATTTTTTCTAGTTATTGTGAATGGGACTGATCTTAGAAAATCTTTCTCAGCCATGGCATTGCCTGTTTATACAAAGGCTACTGATTTTGGTGTGCTCATTTCATACCCTGCTACTTTACCAAACTCTGATGAGTTCCAGTAGTATCTTAGTGGATTCTTTTAGTTCCCCTATATATAGAATCATGTCATCTGCAAATAGGGATAATTTGACTTCCTCCTTTCTGGTTCGTATCCCTTTGATTACTGTTTATTGCCTAATGGCTCCAGCTAAAACGTTTAGTATAATATTGAATAGCAATGTTGAAAATGGGCATTCTTGTCTGGTTCTAGATCTTAGTGAAAATGGGTCTAACTTTCCTTTATTTAATATGACATTGGCTGTGGGTTTGTCATAATTTTCCTTGATTGTATAAGGAAGTTTCCCTTTGCACCCAATTTGCTTAAATTTATCAAAAAAAGGATGTTGTTGTATTTTATCAAATGCTCTCTGCATATATTGAGATAATAATATGTTATTTTTTAAAGATATATGTCTTTGTTCAAAAGGTGGAGTTACAGAGAGGCAGAGGCAGACAGAGAAAGAGAGTTCTTCTATCCACTGGTTCACTCTCCAAATGGCTGCAGCGGCTGGAGCTGGACCGATCTGAAGCCAGGAGCCTGGAGCTTCTTCCAGGTCTCCCACATGGGTTCAGGAGCCCCAGGACTTGGGCCATCTTTCACTGTTTTCCCAGGCCATAGCAGAGAGCTGGATTGGAAGTGGAGAGGCTAGGATTCAAACCGGTGCCCACATGGAATGCTGGCACTGCAAGTGGTGGCTTTACTTGCTGTGCCACTGTGCTGGCCCCTTAGCATATGTTTTTATTCTTAAATTTTTAATGTGATCTATCACATTTATTGATTTGCATATGTTGAACCATCTCTGCATACCATGGTTAATTCCCACTTGATCTGGGTGAATGAATTTTCTGGTATTTTTTTATTCAATTAGTTAGTGTTTTCTGTGGATTTTTGCATCTGTGTTCATCAGCAATATCAGTCTATAGTTGTCTTTCTTTGTAGTATTGTTTTCTGTTTTGTAATAAAGGTAATTCTTACTTCATAGAATGAGTTTGGAAGGACTTCCTTCCTTTAAATTGTTTTGAATAGCTTGAGAAGAATTGGGATTAGATCTTGAATGTCTGGTAGAATTCAGCAGTGAAGCCATCAGATCTTGGGCTTTTCCTTGTTGTGAGGTTTTTATTAGTTATTCAATCTTTGTCTTAACTATGTGTCTGTTATATGTTCTATGTCTTCATGACTTAATTTTGGTATATTGTACTAGTTGTTAATTTCCAACTTCATTTCACTGTGGTCAGAGAAGATGCATGGCATGATTTCAGTTTTTTTTTTTTTTAATTTGGTGAAACTTAATTTATGGCCTAGAATATGGCGTACCCTAGAGAAATTTCCATGCACTAATGAAAAGAATGTGTATTCTGCAACTGTGGGAAGAAAGGTTCTGTAGATATCAGTTAGGTCCATTTGGTCCACAGTGTAGATTTTCTGTTATTTCTTTGCTTATTTTCTTTCCAGTTGATCTGTCCACTGATAAAAGTGGGGTGTTGAAGTCCCCCATTACTATTGTATTGGAGTCTGTGTCTCCCTTTAGGTCCACTAACATGTTTTCAATAGTCATGCACCCTGTCATTATGTGATATACAATTATTATAGTCACATCTTCTTGTTAAATTGATTCCTTTCTCATTACGTAATGCCTTTCTTTGTCTCTTTTAATAGTTTTTGTGTTAAATTCAATTTAGTCTGATATTAGGGTGGCTACACCTGCTCCTTTTGCTTTCCATTAGCATGGAATATCTTTTATATCCTTTCACTTTCAGTCTGCATGTATCTTTGTTGGTGAGTGTGTTTCTTGTAGCAAGAAAATAGATGGATCTTGTTTTTTTAAACCATTCAGCCAGTCTGTATATTTTAATTGGAGAATTTAGACCATTCATATTCAATGTTAATATTGATAATTAATGGCTTGGCCCTGCCATTTTTCTATAAATATTCATATTGTTTTCTTTGGATTTTCTTTGTGCTTTTACTGTGAGATTTTCTGCTTTCTCATTATTTCATACTGATGACTATCTTTCCGTGTTTCTCTGTGAAGCATATCCTTAAGCATCATTTCTAATGCTGGATGAGTGGTGACAAATTATTTCAATTTCCATTTGTTATGGAAGCTCTTTATTTAACCTTTATTCATAAAAGAGATCTTTGCGGGGTCCAGAATTCTGGGTTGAAAGTTTTTTCTTTTAGATTTGGAGTATGTCTCTCCATTCTCTTCTAACTTGTAGGATTTCTGATGTGAAATTAGAGATCCTCTGCAAGTAATCTGGCATTTCTCTTGTGCACATTTTGGAATCTTTTCTTTATGTTTTACTGTGGAAAGTTTTGCTACAATATGTGGTAGGGAAGCTCTTTTCTGGTCATGTCTATTGGGAGTTCTATGTGCCTCGTGTACTTTCACTTCCCTTTCTTCTCCAAATTAAGGAAGGTTTTTTGTAATTATTTCACTGAATAGGCCTTGTAATCCATTTTCTCTTTACACATCTTAGGAAAATCCTAAGACCCATATGTTGGGTTATTTGATAGTATATCATAAATTTTGAACATTATTTTTAATTTTTCTAATTTCATCTTCCTCCTCCTCCCCTTTTTCTTCTTCTCCTCCCTTTTCCTTCTTCTTCTCCCTTTTCCTTCTTCTTGATCCAACTGAGATATTTCCAAAGATTTGTCTCTAACATGCATATTCTTTCTTCTGCCTCACTGAATCTGTTGTTAAGGCTTTTGACTGTATTACTCATTTGACATATTAAATTTTTCATTTATAATATTTCAGCTTGATTTCTCTTCAAAATCTCAATTTCATGGGGAAATTTTTCTTCCATGTCATGTATGGTTTTCTTTAACTCATGAATTTGCTTCTCATTGCTTCTGAGTAATCATATGGCCAATCTTTTGAATTGCTTTTCAGGCATTTCATCAATCTCTTCATCTTCAAATTCTAATTTGAAGCGTTGCTGTATTCCTTTGTAGGAGTCATGTTTTCTTCCTTTTTCTTGTTTCTTGAATTTTTGCATTTGCTTTTAGATCATTTGTAGAAATGCTTGTTGGTTTTCTTTACTGATGACTTTTATCTTTGAACTATGCCTCTGTGGCCCAGTGAAGTATCTGATCTTCCATTAAATTCCCAGAGCTGTGTGCTGAGTGTGCCCAAAAAGTTCTGTTCAGTGCTCCAGGGTGGTGTGAGTATCCAGGGTGATACCAAAGTTGGGTGTGGTAGATCTCTATTGTCTGCAGGAAAGAGAGTATAATCACCTGTGTTGATATAATCACATCCTTACCTCCTCTCTTCAAAGGTGACCAATGACTGAGATTTACCCTCAGTGGATGAACCCTCACCCATGATCCCACATGAGCAACACAAAGGACCTCAGAAGTCTTCAGTGTGACCCTGGATCCTTCCTCAATGACCATCCCCAAACAATCAAGGAGACAGACATTTTGATTGCCCAAGACCAAGATACACCCTGTGACCTATCATGTAGTCACAGAGTTCTCCCAGTCTCAGTCCAGAAGACCCCTGCAGTTATGTGGTACAGTGGATCTGCCCCACCTCTCTGGCCTGTCACATCCATGGAGAGAGCGGAAACATTCCCAGAATGTCCACAATATCCTTTTTCCTTCTATAGAATTTTCACTGCAGATCTCTCCATCTTTTCCCTAGGAACACACTTCCTCCACTTTTTTTCTGCTATTTTACCCTCATTTATAGCAGTATATCTTTTCCCTATTCAGTCATCTTGGAATTTTTCTCAGGCACAATTGTCTGAGTTTCAATCCTGACTTTGTTTTTTAACTTATCATGTGCACTTGAGAAAATTACTTAACCAACCCAAGATTTAGTTTCTTTTATTAAAATACCTGTTTATATGAAAGAAAGAGGGAGTGACAGAGAGATTTTTCATTGGCTGGTTAACTCCCAAAAATGGCTGCAAAAGCCAGGTCTGGACCACCCTGACCAGGAGTCAGAAAGTCCATGCTGGTCTCCCACATGGGTGGTAAGGGCCCAAGTACTTGAGCAATAGTCCACTGCCTCTTCTGGCACATTGTCAGGGAGCTGGGTCAGAAGCAGAGCAGCCAGGCCTCGAACGGGCACTCTTATATTGAATGCCAGTGTCACAAATGGTTGCTTAACATTTTGCACCAGAGTGCTCCTTCAAGATTTACTTTCTATGTTACAAAATTTATTACTCACTGCTTGGCATCCTGCTGATGCATAGTAATTCTATTTATTTATGCAATAGCCTCCTAAAATATTTATAAAGACGAACCTTCAATCTGCCCTGTCAATATTTATATTCTCTGAGTTCTTAGCACCACCAATCACAGTCAGTGCAATGTGGCATTTAGAGACAGTCAGTTATTGATTATTTGGAAGAAATATTGCAGACTACTCATGAGTTGGTGCTGTACCATGGTAAGTTGAGTGTTTTGCAACAGCTGTTTTTATTTTTTATGACACTAAGGCCTCATTTCCTGCCATTTATTTTATATTTCATAGAACTCATACTAGTTAACAAAACCACTAATAATGCTAAAGTGTGCTGCAAAAATCTGTGGTCAATATATAATTACCAATGAAATATTTCAATTCTTGCTTATGTGAGGTCTTTGAAATCTTACCGCATATTTCAGTCTAAAGTAGACACATTTCAGTGGCTCAATAGCCACATAAAGCTAGTGGTAGTGCTACACACTGCAGAGCTACTCTGCTTGGAATCACATAGTATGTATTTGAGTGGCAGATATGCTGTCTCTTCTTTGTGGATATTGACAAGTCTTAACCTCAGCATCCTATCCATAATATACTGATCTAGAAAAATTCCTTAGGCTAGGATTTGTAATAAGCCTTCAGTAAAGGATAACTCTATGTAAATATGCATTTTGTTTTTTATTATTATAATTTTAATTTATGCTAATGGAATGGCTTGTTAACCATGTTCAATCAATATAACAACTATATGAAATCCTTTCACAAACATACAAGTTACAGGAAATGTTCAGCAGATGAATGCTAGAAATTAATGTAAAATATTTTTATCACTTTAAAAGAGCTCTAATTTCTTTTTACTTTTTCAATTACAAATGCATTTGAAAGTGAGACATTAATATCCAGAGAGAGAGCTTCCATTCACTGGTTCACTCCCCAGATATCTACAACAGCTGGGGCAAAGCCAGGCTGAAGCCGGGAGCCAGGAACTCAATCCAGGTTTCCTGTGTAGGCGACAGGGACCCAACTACTTGATCCTTCACCACTGGTTCCCAGGGTCTACACTGCCAGGAAGCTGGAATCAGGAAGGAACTGAAGCTAACCTCTGGGCAACAGCCAGCCGAGACTCAGATCCTTGGTCTGGCAGCTGCAAGGATTTGAGCGATGCCAACAACCACGTGAGTCTGGAAGCAGATCCTCCCAGAGTTGATCTGATGAAGCCACTGCCCTGACTGACATGCTGATTGAAGCCCTGAGAGACTCCGAAGCCAAAAAATGCAGTAATTGTGCCCAGATTCGGATCCCCAGGAACTGAGATACCATGTTTGCTGTCTCATGTTTCTAAGTCTGTGGTAATATTATGCAGCCACTGATATTCATGCACACAGTGCATGGTATGCAGTAAATGTTCAAATACATTAATTATTGTTATTACTATTATCATATTACAAGTTACTGAGTTTTAATAATTTTGAGTGTTCTACTTACTCATGAAGATTATGTTTCTTTTTCTAAAGAGTTTTATTTTATTTTATTCTGAAATCCAGAGTTACAGAAGGGGAGAGAGAGAGAGAGAGAGAGAGAGAGAGAGAGAGAGAGAGAGAGAGAGAGAGATTGGTTTCATTGGTTCACTCCCCAGATGGCTGCAATGACTACTGATGGGCTAGGCTGAAGCCAGGAGCCAGGAGCTCCTCCAGGGCTTTCCTGTGGGTGGTGGGGATCAAACACTTGGACCATCTTCCACTACTTTCCCAGGTGATTACCAGGGAGCTGAATCAGAAGTGGAACAACTGGGACACAAACCAGAGCCCATATGGCATGTTGGTGTCACAGGATGTGGCTTTGCTTGCTATGCCACAACATAAACCGCAGATTACATTTCTTATTTTTTCCCAAAACTTGTGATTTCCTAAAGTTGTGATTTCCATTTTCTAAATTTTCCACTTGTTTCCATATAAAAATATGCTATATTCCTTTTTCCTCCAAATCATTTCCACAACTAAAACTTTAGGAAGAAATTATTGCAGGGAAGATTTTGGTTCCCTTTGAAATTCCATGTTTTGATTCCAAATGCTTTTATTAGAAGAAAACAAGAGCCAGCTTATGTCTCTGTGCATATTCTATGAGTTCTAGTTTCTTCCTTCCTAGAAAAATAAACCAAAAATCATTGTATCTGTATGAGAAAATTTAGGTAGAGGAGATAAAATTTTGGAGCTACATCCCTTCTTTAAAAGAATTGTTTTATGGGAGGGCCAGCACCATGGCTCACTTGGTTAATCCTCCACCTGCGGCGCCAGCATCCCTTATGGGCGCTGGGTTCTAGTCCTGGTTGCTCTTCTTCCAGTCCAGTTCTCTGCTGTGGCCCAGGAGGGCAGTGGAGAATGGCCCAAGTGTTTGGGCCCCTTCTCCGCATGGGAGACCAGGAGGAGGCACCTGGTTACTGGCTTCGGATCAGTGCAGTGCCGGCCATGGTGGCCATATGGGGAGTGAACCAACGGAAGGAAGACCTTTCTCTCTTTCTCTCTCTCACTGTCTATAACTCTACTTGTCAAATAAATAAAAAAGGGAATAGTTTTATGGAGCCAAATATCTGTTAAAAATATAACACCGGGGGGGCTGGCACTGTGACATAGCGGGTGAAGCTGCCATCTACAGTGTCAGCATCACATACAGACTCCAGTTGGAGTCCTAATTGCTCCACTTCTGATCCAGCTGTCTGCTATAGCCTGGGAAAGCAATAGAAGATGACCCAAGTCCTTGAGCCCCTACACCCACGTGGGAGACCCGAAAGAAGCTCCTGGCTTTGGATCAGCCCAGCTGTAGCTGTTGCAGCCATTTGGGGAGCGAATCTGTGGATGAAAAACATCTCTCTCTCTCTCTCTCTCCCTTTCTCTCTCTCCCCTTCTGTCTCTCTGTAACTCTGACTTTCAAGTAAAATAAATAAATATTTTAAAAAATATATAACACCAGGGAAAGGTGTTTGGAGCAGCCATCTGTGTGGAGTCAGCATTGTGGTGCAGCTGGTTGAGCCACCACCTGCGACATCAGCTCACATAGGAGCTCTGATTTGAGTCTCAGCTGCTCCACTTCTAATCCAGCTCCCTACTGATGTGCAAGGGGTGGCAGAAGAGGATGGCCCAAGTGCTTGTGCCTCTACCATCCATGTGGGAGACCCAGATGGAGTTCTGGGATCCTAGCATCAGCTTGGCCCCTCTGGCCATCAGAGCCATTTGAGGAGTGAATCAGCAAATGAAGGATATCTCTCTCCCACTCTGTCTCTGTTTCTCTCTTTCTCTGTCACTCTGCCTTTCAAATAAATAGATCCTTTTTTTTAATGACGTAAGGGGCAGGCATTGTGGTGTTGCAAGTAATAGCACTGCCTACAACACTAGCATTCCATATGGGCACCTACTTGAGTCCTGGCCGCTCTGCTTCCTATCCAGATCCCTGCTAATGGGCTGTAAAAGCAGCACAAGATGGCCCAAGTGCTTGTGTCCCTGGCACCCATGTGGGACACCCAGAAGAAGCTCCTGGCTCCTGGCTTCAGCCCAACCCATTCCTGGCTGTTGAAGACAATTGGAGAGTGAACCAGCAGATGGAAGTTCTCCCTCTCTCCCCCTCCACCCCTCCCTTCTTTCTGTACCTCTTCCTTTCAAATAAATAAATCTGTAAAAGATGACTTAAAACTTGCATTTAAGTGGCTAGAAGTGACATTTACATTTGTCATCCTCTTCTCTGAGGAAGACCTTGAATTCCAACAATTTAATGAAACTGAAACCTTCCCAGAGGCACAGAAACAGTTTCCCTTGATGCCTCCAGTTCCAGCAACACCCCTCATCCCTCCTTTGTCGCCCTCCTCCTCCAAACACCAAGGAAAGAAAGGAAAACATTGTTCCTGTATATTGAAAGGCATTGCTAATCTCATCGTAGAGGTGTTCATTCTGCTCCCCAGGGTGAAATTAATGAATGCTTCTCCTTGGGAGAGCAGAGACATTGGGGGTAGCACACCATAAGCTATTAAAAAGAATATTAGATTTGAGAATCAGTGTCTGTATTTGCTCTGGGGATTGAAAATTCCCCTTTCTACAACCATCCCCCAACTGACTCTCCCACTTCACATGTTTTCTGCAAACTTAGAGACTGAGAGTCTGAAGTCTGGTGCTGTTCTTGGTTCTGCCTGACTCATAAGCCATGGTGGCAGTGTGAGTGGCTTGGTGGAATTGTGCAGTGACAAAAGCAGAGAGAATTAGATCGCTTGAGATAGGAGTGGGGAGGAATTGGTGGGGAAAGAAGGAGAACTGAGGACAGGGACATCTGCACAAGTACAGAAAGTGGTCAAGGGCACACCCTTCCTCAGTTGGACAACTGTCTAGAAACTTCCCTTAACTGGATTTAGCTAAAAGTGCCAGTAAGTTACAACTTTGATTTCTGTTGGCCTTTGTTGTGTTTCCCTTTAAAACAAGCTCTAAACTTCCCTGTAATAATATGAACATTGTCTGTCCAGAGTAGGTGTGGTTTTTCCAAAGACTGAGAAGAGTACTGTGGGATGAAGCAGTTGGAGAATGGGTGTCCCATTCTCAGATGGGCCATGGGTGGGTGTTGGAGATATGCTGGTTCCCAAGGTTGACTGCATGTGAGAAAAAGGGAAAAACACCCTAAGATCACAGAATTGGGGAGTGAGGAACTGTCCCCTGTGCTCTTCTGAGCCCACAGTCAACCTCATATCTAATATCCATATATATATTCACTCATCTAAAACATATTTAAAACAATATAGACAACATGTGTAATATAGACAAAATATTGTATAGATATCTATCACAACTAACATACATATAACATATAAAAATAAACATATATGCATATATTTTATTTTTTTACCTGAACATGTTACTCAGTTTTGCCACTTTCGAAAGACAAATGACGAAAATAAAATTATTGATTTTAATATTACTGCACAATGTATACAGAGGGTCCTAAGGGAAAAATAATCAAGTGAAAGAATATTTTTGAAATTCAGTATTTGTAGTGTTCACCCTGAAAAGCATTTTCTAATTGAATTGACAATCAGCATTGTAAAGGAATTGCTGAACTCATCTAGACTATGCCAACTAGCAATTGATTTTTTCTCCACACTCCATTTGTTCTGATTAATGTATTTGTCCTCAGAAAAAAGTAATTTAGTGTAAAGATATGTTTTTAACACACACACACACACACACACACAGCAACAGCATTACAAATCTTGATTGGCCGGATCTGTGTGATACCCTGTAAGTGCCCTAACCCTGTTGTCACTGCTGCAAGTAGGATGTCATATCAAATTGGATCTCAGAGCACGTATCCAGCTCATAAGTTTGAGGGTACAAATTTTTAGAAGAAATTTGTTTTTGAGAACTATGACATTATTAATTAGAAAAGATTTTGTTCACATATGCTTCATTGAAAGAATCAATTAGATGTGGAAAACAGGCTTTATTCTGGGAATATAACCTGTTCTCCTATAGTGCCTGTTTTTAAAGGGTGACTTTGCTCTAAGGTGGCTGATAGGTTAGGAAACAAGTTGAGCCTATCATTCATTTTGTGTCTGCTTATGCACAATGTTGTCTACTAAGAAAACTGCATCTGCCTGAATAAAGATGAGTAGAAACACACACACATACACACACACCTCAAACATCTACGAGTGAACTCATTGTGTTACGTGTCATACTCATTCACATCTGGTGTCATAGATTTCTGTGTGATTTCAAATAACTCTCTTTCTACCACTTCATAACAACTCACAGGTGCAATCCTTCCCACAGCCATTTACATAAGCAAATTCAGGTGTTTTTCAAGGAAAGTGCTTAACTTACTATTTTTTTTAACATTTCTTAACCCTTTATGGGTATTTCTAAAATCGGGTCTCCATCATTTTTATATCAATCATTGACAATTATTTAAAAAAAATACTTATTTTTTATTTATTCAAAAAACAGAGTGACAGAGATGGAGGGAGGGAGAGGGAGAGAGAGAGAGAAGGAATTTCCTTCTGCTAATTTCTCCCCTATACAGCTGCAAGAGCCAGGACTTGGCGAGGTATATACCAAGAGCCAGGAATCCCATCTTGGTCTCTCACATGAGTAGCTGGGACTTGAGTACTTGGGCTATCTTCCACTACTTTTCCAGCACATTAGCAGGGAGCTGGATAGGAAACAGAGTAGCTGGGACTCAAAAGCGCACTCAGTTATGGGATGCCCATGTCGCAAGAGGCAGTTTAACCTGCTGAGCCACAGTGCTTGTCCATGTTGACAAAACGTTTGAGTGATATGCTCTTAGTTTATTATGTGTTGCTACAATAGGATAGTGGATACTGGGTAGATTATAAAGAGTAATTTTATTTCTCACTGTTCTGGGAAGTCCAAGATTAAGACACCAGCATGTGTCTCTGGTGAGGGATTTCTTGCTGTGTCTTCACATGACAGAGACAGAAAGACAAGAGGTTGTTGAATGTTACATGACATTTCTTACAGTGGCCTAAATCTCATTATGAAGGAGGAACCCTCATGGTGTAATTACCTCCAATTCTTTCCAATAAAGCCTCCAATTCTTACCACTATCACATTGACAATCACTAATTTTTAGAGCAGGCACATTCGAGGCATAGTGTGATTCTAGCTCCATTTTCCCATTACTCTTGTCAGTTTTAATGCATGATTTTGCACAGTGCAGTGAAATTTATGAATGCATATGTTATCTGCTAGCGTAAGTGAAAGTATATAGACACAGATTTCTGTAGACAGATTCTGTACTTTGCAGGAAGATCTTACCCATTGTTTTCTGTGGCTCCTGGCCCAACCATCTAAGAGTTTGTTCTCTGTTTCTTAATTTCTTTATCCATATCTGAGGTAGATGGGTGTGGTTCATGCCCTTCTTAAAGATTGTGAAGCTTTAGTAGCCTATTTTCTGCTCAAGGGTTGATAATCATAGACAAAAAAGAATCCAGAATATCAGAATGGTAGAATGACATAGCTTCAATCTATGCTATGAAACCTCCAGGCGTTTAGGATCTTTATTCTATAAGAAGAAGGGGAAGGAAGGCTGTAAGATAGACACAACCAATAACTGCTGTAATCACTAAAGCAAGGGTATGCGTCCTGACCCAGCATCAGAGCAAACTCCCACTCTTTCATCCTGAGTCTTTAATTCCTGCTGAATATCTTGGAATGAACACCAACAAACAATCATGTTTCTGAGTAGAGTTCCTTCTAACCTTATGCCAACTCTGCTAGATCTGTATTGGGCTTCTCTACTTAAACTTGTATCTGTCATCCTTTGTTAAAAAAAAAGTCAAATAGAATTTAAGAAGTCTATTTTCTTCTGAGCCATCTTGCCTGTGTAGATGGAGGTCAAGACACTTTTCTTTACAAATTCTACCTGCAATAACTTGACTCATTCATCTTCATCTTCTCCAGTCTTTGGTAACTCAAAATCTCAGCGAGTAATTTTGTGTACCTTTATGAGTTACAAGCATTTCAAATTGTAAATGTCTCAACAAGCAAAGACATTATATATTAAGGAAAACCAGAAAGTTACCTTACCTTGTAAAACTTGCCTTACTTAAATAACATGATGTTTTACAGTAGAGATTTTAAGGAAAAAATGAAATCTCAATTTTTTTTTGTGAAAGTTAAAGCAAATAGTTCATATTATAAATTTCCTTATAATTTCTTCTTATAAAAACTTTATAAGTTTTAGGATACCTCCACTCATTCCACAAATATGTTGAAACTCCATTGTGAGTCAATACAATTCTGGATGGCTGATATACTGTTTTCAATAAAACACAAAAATCTACACATCATGATTAAATAAAATGTCTTTATAGGAATGTTTCTGTTAAACTTCTTCAAGTTACTCATTGTTTAAATGCATTTTCACTAAATGTGTTAGGACATTTTACATTTGCTTTTTATAAACATTTGGGGGGTCGACTTCAAAAAGTTCATGGAAAATTCACATTTCTTGCCGGCGCCGCGGCTCAATAGGCTAATCCTCTGCCTTGCGGCACCGGCACACTGGGTTCTAGTCCCCGTCAGGGCGCCAGATTCTGTCCCGGTTGCCCCTTTTCCAGGCCAGCTCTCTGCTGTGGCCAGGGAGTGCAGTGGAGGATGGCCCAAGTCCTTGGGGCCTGCACCCCATGGGAGACCAGGAGAAGCACCTGGCTCCTGCCTTCGGATCAGCATGGTGTACCGGCCACAGTGCGCTGGCCGCGGTGGCCATTGGAGGGTGAACCAATGGCAAAGGAAGAACTTTCTCTCTGTCTCTCTCTCTCTCTCACTGTCCACTCCGCCTGTCAAAAAAAAAAATTCACATTTCTTTTAATTCCATTTTCCCACAAACTTGTTGAAGCTTCCACATGTTTACTTCTCTCCAAGTTATGGACTCTCCTCTGAACGTCTGGGAAACATAGCTTACAGTGTCATGTACTTTGTCTCCCCTTACCCCTTTAAGGAGCACAGCATCTACATAATTCCAAAGAGATGGTAACTTGATGTGGAAAGTCAAGTGTAAAGAATAACTAGCCTTATCTTAATATTATAGATGATCCAATAAATCTGTTTTATCATGAATTTAACCCATGGTGCTCACAATTGAGGTCCAAATCTCTAGTGAGATATTAGCAGGAAAGAGGTGGTAACCACACATGGTACAAACCTTCTACTTGAAAATGGAGCAGCTGTGGGGGCTGTGCTGTGGCTTAGTGGGTAAAGCCAGGGTTGCCTGAAGCAATAGCATCCCATATGTGCACCGATTTGAGTCCCGGCTGCTCCAACTCTGATCCAGCTCCTTGCTAATGCGCCTGGGAAAGCAATGGTAGATGGCCCAATTGCTTGGGCCCCTGCATCCATGTGGGAGACCTGGATGAGTCTCTTGACTCCTGTCTGGCCATTTGGCGAGTGAAGCAGTGGATGGAAGCTTTCTCTCTCTCTCTCTCTCTCTCTCTCTCTCTCTCTCTCTCTTTCTCTGATTTCCTCTCTCTCTCTCTCTCTCTCTCTCTGCCTCTCTGACTTTCTCTGTAAGTCTGCCTTTCAAGTAAAAAAAATCTTTAAAAAAAAAAAAAAACAAGAAAATAAAATGGAGCAGCTCTTTCAGGGATTGACATTAGGAAGATCCAGGCAAAGGATGTCTGAGTCTCAGAACACCTTCAACTTCCCCCACTCCCTCAATTTTCCCAATATAGTACTTTGACCAAAAGAAAGAAAGAGCGAGATAGAGAAAGAAAAAAGAGAGAAGAGAAAGGAAAAGAAAAAAGAGAGAGGGAGCAGCAAGTTTCTAAATGTCTCTTCAACTTTATTTCCTCATCTATAACTTGAGTTATGAAATGCATCTATAAGAGTCATCATAAAGATTAAATGGGAAAAATAAGTAAAGTGCTTAGAACTTAAAAAGTTCTCAATTAGCTATCATTATTGATTTATGTCTCAATACATTGCTTAGTCAAGTGAATGACCTACATTGCAAAACCATGTGCTATGTTTCACTTTTGAAATTATATTAATATAAAAATTTTAAAATAGGTTTTTAAAATAGCCATAAAATACCCTGTCAACCTATCAGAAAACAATAAAATTAGTACTCAGTTTGTAGATAGGAATTCACTTCACTTTCTCGCAAGTTGCCTAAAAATGACAAAATCAAAACTGAGAGAAATCATTGCTAGTAGGCATACACTTAAGGTAAAGCTGAATGAGGTTTCTTTAAGAAGAAGGAAATTAGACTCAGATGGAAGTGTGGCTTATCAAGATGGAAAGAATACTGAAAAGGATAAAAATATAGCTAATATGATGATTATAACTAATACAGTAATAACAGGATGAGTTTAGATACAATTAGAGGTAAAACATAAGACAGTTACACAAAAATTGGTAGTAAGTTAATAGAGTGGCAGTGTTTTAAGTTTCTTCCATTGCACAGGAAGAATTAGCAGTAATTATTTGAGATAGACTGTAAAAAGTAAGGAATGTGTGCTTTAGTCTCCAGGAAACCACTAAAAGAAAAATAAAACAACACATAGCTAACTGAGAGAAAATTAAGTAATAAAGCACTTGATTAATGTAAAAGAAAGCAAGAGAAAGGGAAGAGGAAACAAAGACCAGGTAAGTAAGATGAATAGAAAAATTACTAAGAATGTAGAGTTATGACTAAACCCATCGGTTCAGTGTTTATCTTAAATACACATCTGCTAAAGAATCTATCCTAGCTACATGTAGTTTACCATGGCTGTACCTTAAATACAAGGATACCAAAAGAGTGAAACAAAAGTTATACAGAAGTGTTTGTGTGTGCCCATGTGTGGTGAGGAAAACACTAAACATGCTTACCTAATAAAAAACCATAGAGTAGAATGATGGTTACCAGAGGCTCAGGCAGGAGGGTGGTTGGGATAGGGGAGATGCTGATCAGAATACAAAGTTTCAGTTACACAGGAGGAATAAGCTTTATTCTATTGGACAGAGTGGTGATTTTAAAAAGGTAATAATGCATTGTGTATTTCAAGATTATTGAGAGTAGGTTTTAAACCTTCACATCATAAAAAAAGAATATGAGGTGATGACTTTGTTAGTTAAACTGAGTTAATCATTACATGTTGTGGGGATGACATTGTGACCTACTAGGTTAAGCTGCTGCCTGCGACACCAGCATCCAAATGGCTACCAGTATAGGTCACAGCTGCTCCACTTCCTATCAAGATTCCTGCTAATGTGCCTGGGAAAGCAGCAGAAGATGGTGCAAATGCTTGTGTCATTATCACCCATGTGGGAGACCCAGAAGAAGCTCTTGGCTCCTGTCTTCGGCCTGGTCCAGTCCTGGCTATTGTGACCATTTGGGGAGTGAACTAGCACATGGACGATTTCTCTCTCTTTGTCTTTCCCTCTGTAACTATGCTTTTCAAATAAATAAATTAAATCTTTTAAAAACATCATGTCGTGTTGTAAACATATATTAAAAAAAAAATCCAAAACTGTTCCTCGACATTCAAGATAAGGGACGCTCAGGTCATCCTTTCTCAAAGTGTCAATTTCACTTCTACAGCTTTGTGTTTTGGTGTTCTATTAGTTCTCACATCATGGAGAACATATGGAATTTGTTCCTTTGGGACTGTCTTATTTCACTCAGCATGATGTTTTTCAGATTCATCCATATTGCTGCAAATGACCGGATTTCATTTTTTTTACCACTATGAAGTATTTCACAGTGTACATATCCCTTAATTTCTTTATCTAGTCTTCAGCTGACAGGAATTTAGGTTGATTCCATGTCTTAGCTATTGTGAATTGAGCTACAGTAAACATGGGGGTTGCAGAAAACTCTTTTATTTACTGATTTCATTTCCCTTGGGTAAATTCCAAGGAGTGGGATGGCTGGGTTGTATGGTAAGACTATATTCAGATTTCTGAGGTATCTCCATACTGTCTTTCTATAGTGGCTTTACCAGTTTACATTCCCACCAACAGTGGATTAGGGTACCTTTTTATTCACATCTTCACCAACATTTGTTGATTTCTGTATGAAAGCCATTCTAACTGGGGTGAGGTGAAACTGCATTGTTGTTTTGATTTGCATTTCCCTGACAGCTAGTGATCCTGAACATTTTTTCATATGTCTATCGGACATTTGGATTTCCTCTTTTGAAAAATGCCTGTTGAAGAGCCGGCGCCGTGGCTCAATAGGCTAATCCTCCACCTTGCGGCGCCGGCACACCGGGTTCTAGTCCCGGTTGGGGCGCCGGATTCTGTCCCGGTTGCCCCTCTTCCAGGCCAGCTCTCTGCTATGGCCAGGGAGTGCAGTGGAGGATGGCCCAGGTGCTTGGGCCCTGCACCCCATGGGAGACCAGGAAAAGCACCTGGCTCCTGGCTCCTGCCAGGATCAGCGCGGTGCGCCGGCTGCAGCGGCGGCCATTGGAGGGTGAACCAACGGCAAAGGAAGACCTTTCTCTCTCTGTCTCTCTCTCTCACTGTCCACTCTGCCTGTCAAAAAAAAAAAAAAAAAAAAAAAAAAAAAAGAAAAATGCCTGTTGAAGACCTTTGCTCATCTCTTAACTGGGTTGTTTGTTTTGTTGTTGTGGGGTTTCTTGATCTCTTTGTAGATTTTGGTTATTAATCCTTTATCAGTTGCATAGTTTGCAAACAATTTCTCCCATTCTGTTGGTTTCCTCTTCATTTTCCTGTTTCTTTTGCCATACAGAAACTTTTCAGTTTGATTTAATCCCAGTTGTTAATTTCGGCTTTGGCTGCCTGTGTCTCCGGGGTCTTTTCCAAGAAGTCTTTGCCTGTGCCAATATCTTGTAGGGTTTCTCCAATGTTCTCTAATAATTTGATGGTGTAGGGTCATAGATTTAGATCTTTAATCCATGTTGAGTGAATTTTTGTGTAAAGTGTAAGGTAAGAGTCTTCATACTTTTGCATGTGGAAATCCAGTTTTCCCAGCACCATTTTTTGAAGAGACTTCCTTGCTCCAAGGATTGGTTTTAGCTCCTTGATCAAATATAAGTTGGTTGTAGATGTTTGGATTGATTTCTGTTGTTGTTTCTTTTCTGTTCAATTGGTCTTTCCATCTGTTTTTGTACCAGTACCAGGCTGTTTTGATTACAAGTGCCTTGTAGTATGCCTTGAAATCCGGTACTGTGATGCCTGTTGCTTTGTTTTTGTTGTATAAGAATGCTTTAGTTGTGGGAGGGATCCTGTATTTCCATATGAATTTCAGCATCATTTTTTCTATATCTGAGAAGACTGTATTTGGTATTTTGATTGGTATCACATTGTTTTTTCATCCTTTCCCTTCATATTATTTTTTGAACTCTTAACATAGAGTTAATTATATATGTATAAAGTCAATTGAGGATGGATCTCAGTAAAAAATAAGAGTGATAATAAGAGAGGGAGGAAGAAGTTTGTAGCTATAAATCTATATAGTTCTGCATACATTCCTATGGACTTACTTCTAAGGGTACAGTTTATATACTTGTCATGGGACCCCAAATTCCAAGTGATCATATTAAGTGTTAAAGTGAATACATAGATAGGATTAAGAATTAAAGTGTTCATATAATTAGGATCAAGTGTCTGATAATAATACTAGATAGAATTAAAAAGGAGAGAATGTTCCAGCATGGGAAGCAGCCCATACAGCAGACTCATACAATGACAATCACTTTAAGTAGCACTCTGACCTCAGAATCAGCCTTTAAGGCTTCGTGGTCTGGCTGAAAAGCCCATGAGAGCATTTCAGGCATGGAAACCCAAGACACTGTGGCAAAAAATGTTCAAATGAAGGATCTCTGTGAGTGAGACCCCAACAGAAAGAAGTGATCATCAAAGAAGAATGTACTTTTCTTTAACAGCATGAGAGAATTTCCACTTTTCTTATGGCCTTGCCTAAATAATGATGGAGTTTGTGGATTCAAAAGGCTTACATAACCTAGGCAGCTCATATCAAGAGCCTTGGGTGGTCCCTGACATCATGTATAAGAGTGTAAATTGTTAAATTAACAACAGGACTCACTATGCACTAACTCCCCATTCAGAACCTCTGTCCTCAATGAGTTGTGTTATGAGAGTTAACTGTAAAACTAATTCTCAAATAGTTTTTTTGTGTGTGTGTGGATGTGTGTGTAAATTGTTGAAATTTTTACTTATTATAGAGTTGGCTTTAAGTTTACAAAGTTAATTGAAAATTAATTAATGGAAAATGGAACTGGGAAGGGGAGAGGGAGCAGGAGGAAGGGTGGGAGGCCAAGTATGGTGGGAAGAATGATTATATTCCTAAAGTTCTACTTACGAAATTTGTATTTTATGGGGGGGGGGAAGCCATTGTAATCAATATTCTGTACTTTGGAAATTTATATTCATTAAATAAAATTTAAAAAAAAAAGAAAAAAAAAGAAGTATAACAGCCACAGACAATAAAAACTCTAAGAGCGTTCAGAGACTTGGAGTTTTAAACCTACTGTCTTTAGCAGAGTACGAAGTGTACAGCTGACTTCAAACAAAAAGTTTATGGAAAAGTGTATAGTATGTAAAAACTACTCATGCATTTCAAATAAATTTTGTACCAAAATGAACAACAAAAAAAAGAAATTTGTATTTTTTTTTGACAGGCAGAGTTACACAGTGGGAGAGAGTCAGAGAGAAAGGTCTTCCTTCCGTTGGTTCACCCCCTAAATGGCCGCTACGGCTGGTGCTGCGCTAATCTGAAGCCAGGAGCCAGGTGCTTCCTCCTGGTATCCCATACAGGTGCAGGATCCAAGGACTTGGGCCATCCTCTACTGCCTTCCTGGGCCACAGCAGAGAGCTGGACTGGAAAAGGAGCTACCGGGACAGAATCTGGCACCCCAACCAGGACTAGAATCCAGGATACTGGTGCCACAGGCAGAGAATTAGCCTAGTGAGCCACGGTGCCGGCCAAAATTTGTATTTTTTTTAATTAACTAATTAATTTAAAAAATAGCATGGTTATGAGTAAGTAAATTTCTCAAAAACTTAATTTATGCATATGATATTGGGGAAATTATACTGAACTTGCGAGAGTGTTCTGATGAGTATTCTAGTTGATGTGTTTCAAAAGTTCATGGAGAACACATATGATAAAAAATATGTATGGATTTCAAGGCTTTTATGCCAAGATAAATTTGTTTTCTAATTAATTTTCCGTGGATTTTTGAAGTTCTCTCACTTAGTAACATGTAGTTCGATATAAGTTTTAAATAATTGTGAAAAATCATTTATTGAATAATTTTAATAATATGAGTATGCAAAGAAGCAGAGATGGGCAAATATTTACTAACATTATTGTTTCCTTTTATACAGCTAAGCACTTTCATTGAGAAGTTGTTATCCAACTAAAGAGTAATGAATTTTTTTTCCTAGACTTCATGGCATCCGGAAGGGATCATGTGACTAAAAATGAATGATAGCAACTACAAGACCCAAGAAAGGAGTATGGATACACAAATCACTATGCATATAAAGTCTAAATTAGAAACCACGTTGGACTGTAATCTATAAGAAATAATACCATATTGCATTAACCCAGTGAGAATAAGGGTTTGTTACACAAGTTTGGGTTACTCTAACTAGTGTAAACATTTTCTTTTGTACTGCATAAAGGATTTTTTCTGAAGAACTGAAAACACACAAATAAAAAATAAAATTGCAGAGGCTGGAAAAATCATATATCAAAATATCAAATTCAATTGATTCAATATAAAATTATTTCTCATTTAAAATTAAAATTTTAAACTAAGCTACATATGGAGATAAACAAATTGATAATTAATAACTGGATATGTTAACATCACTTGTTTAGTAGACAATGGGATAATAATCAAAAACTTTTAATAATACAGGAACTATGAACAACATGACTGTAAAAGTTGATCTAGTTAACATAATGAGTCTTCCCCAAACTCATCATGTACAGTTTTTCTAAAGTTTTAACTTAATATGAATATATCGAGATTCATTTCGAACATACAACAAATTTCAAAGGATTGAAATTATATAGAGATATAACATATTAAGCAAAATTTAAAAAGAACAAGGGAACTGGAAAATTGCAAAATATTGTCATGGAGAATAAAAAGTATTTTAAATTCTTTGATAAATAATTTGCAACATTTTGTGCAGGCAAGTGATTTTTTAAAAAATATTCATTTATTTATTTATTTGAAAGTCAATGTTATATAGAGAGAGAAGGAGAAGTAGAGAGAGAGGTATTCCATCCACTGGTTCATTCCTCAATTGGCTGAAACAGTCAGAACTGTGCCAACCTGAAGCCAGGAGCCTGGAGCTTCTTATGGGTCTCCCACATGGGTGCAGAGGCCCAAGGATTTGGGTCGTGTTCCACTGCATTCCCTGGACATGGAAAAGAGCTCCATGGGAAGTGGAGCAGCCGGGATTCGAACTGCACCCATGTAGATGCAGGCACTGCAGGCAGCAGCTTTAACCACTACAGTACCAGCCTCTCAGTCAAACAATTTTTAACAGTTTCCAAAAACATACATTAGAGAAAGGATAGTATTTATATATTTATATATATTTAAATATATATAGTGTATATATATTTATATATATATGTCTTGTTTTGCCAGAACTGTTCACTAAAAATACTATCATTTCTCATATATATATATATATGAATCTATATCCCTACCTCTTACCATATACAAAAATCAACTCAAGATATATCAAAGAAATAAATATGACCCTGAAACTATGAAATCTTTGGAAGAAAATGTAACAGAAACTCTTCAACACTGGTGTAGCCAGTGATTTCTTGGATAAGATCACAATGGCATAAACAATATAAACAAAACTAGATAAATGGATTATATTAATCTCAGAATGTTGTGCCTAGCAAAAAGAAATCAGTAGAGTGAAGAGACATCCAAAAGAATGGGAGAAGATACTTATAAGCTTTTTATCTGAGAAAAAATTAATATTGAGAATATTTCTGGAACTAAAAGAAAAAAAGTCAACAATAAATAAAACCTGATTCAGTTAATAAATGAGCCAAGGATATGAACAGACAATTTTCTAAAGAAGGAATACAAATAACCAAAAAAATATGAAAAGTCCTCAAAATCACTGGCCATCAGGGAAATGCAAATCAAAACCATAATGAGATATCAACTAACCCCGTTACAATAACTATTGTCAAATACTGAAATTAAGAAATTCTGGTGAGCATATGAAGGAATAAGAACACTTATACACAGTTGATAAGAATGTAAATTAGTGCAACCACTATTGAAAACAGTGAAAATCTAGAAATAGAACTGCCATATAATCCAGCAATCCCACTTCTGGGTATATATCCAAAAGAATGAATTCATTGTATCAAAGAAATACCTGATCTGCGTGCTTATTAGAGCACTGTTCAGAGCAGTAAAGATATGGAATCAACCAAGGTGTTCATCATCCGATGAATGGATAAAGAAAAAGTGGATTAGTACTCATCCATAAAAACAAAAAGAATGAAATCCTAGCATTTACAGCAAAATTGATCGACTGTGAGAATATCACGATAAGTGAAATAAGCCAGATATGGAAAGGCAAATACTGAACATTCTCTCTCATATGTGGAAGATAAAAATTTAAATCATCCTGAATACAGAGTGGTGATTATTAGAGGCTGGGAGAGTTGGGGGGACGAGAGGTGGAGTTTGGGTAACGGTACCATATCAGAGCAAGATGGGATAAATAAGTTCCTGGTATTACACAGCACAGTGGGACACTATAGCCTGCAGCAGCCCAATATACATTGAATGGACAAATGAGGAGGGCAGCTTCAAGCCTCCAGTCATGAAGTGATGTCAAAAACAGGAAACGTTGATTACCCTGTTTTGATTAGTACACATTGTAGACATGTATTGAAATGTCACATTGACATACTTTCAATGTACTTTATAATCACAAGTGTTTTAGTAGAGAGTTAAGCTTGTGATTATAAAGCACATTGAAAGTATTTCATTGTGAAAGTTAAAAACAAGAAAAGGAGGAGGAGGGAGGGTGGGAGTGAGGGAAGGATGGAGGGCAAGGTGGGAAGCATCATTATGCTCCTAAAGCTGTATATATGAAATACATGAAATTTGCTCCCTTTATATAAATAAAAATGTCTATTACTATTAAAAAAGAAATGTCACACTGTAGTCCATAAATATGCATAATTATTGTTAATACAAAAATTTTAAAGAATTTCGAATTGCTCCTAAAATTACATAGTGAAAATGGAGGAAAGAGCTGAAAATAAATGTTCTCTTTCCTCCAAAGTGTTCATCTTTGGAAACTAGAAAAAGAAAAGAAATGTAAGGCTGGAATGGGCATTTGGTTTAGTGGTTAATATGCCCCTTCAGATGCCTGGGGATTTAAGGCCTGGCCTGGATCCCTATTCAAGCTTCCTGCTAATGTGTACTCTGGCAGGCAGCCAACAACAGCTCAAGTACTTGGTCCCTGCCACCAATGTCAGAGAGTTCAACATGGCTTAGTCCTAACTGTTGCAAGTATTTGGAGCATGAAGCAGCAGATGGCATTCTCTCTCAGTCTCTCTCTCTCTCTCTCTCAGTCTCTCTCTCTCCCCCTCCCTTCAAAATAAATAAATAAACAAAATTTTAAAAATGAAATTTAAGTGTAAATATGATGAAAAAAAGGGAAACTTGAAGGTCAAAATAATTGAAATTGGAAATGTTAGAAGACAAAATCAACAAAGCCAAATACTTAGATTACGGAATGGGTATTTAATTATTTATAAGACAGAATGACAGAGAGCTATTCCATTTGCTGGTTCACTCCCCAAATGGCTGAAGCAACCAGGGCTATGCCAGGCTGAAGCCAGGAGTTAAAGAATTCCATCCAGGTCTGCTACTCAGTGAAAAGGACTCACGGACTTGTGTCATAATCCACTTAATGGAATTCCATGGCAGTGGAGCCACCAGGATGGCAGCTGGATATGTGAAGTGTCATTGCAAGTGACTGTTAACCCACTGTATCACAACACCAACCCCTGAATGGGTTTTTAAAAATTAATTTATCGGGACATCAAGGGAAAATATCAGGAGAAAATAAATTACCACTATTAGGTATTAAAAATATGACATCAAATTAAAAAAAGGACCATAAGCAAATTTACAAAGTAAATTTGACACTTATGTCAATGTTTATGGCTAAACATTTACCTTATCTTAAAAATCTAGAAGTGACAAGAAACTTTCTTAATCTGATAAAGAGGATCTCCCAAAACTCCTCAGCTAAGGTCACATCCAGTGCTGAAACATCAAATGCATTCCTCTAAAACTGCTAATGAGATAGAAGGTCTGCTATTAGTGCATTTATTCAATATTTTATTAGTAATTTCTAGCTCATGCTAAAAATAAGAAAAAAGTTATAAATATTTGAAAGGAAAATAAAAGGTCATTAGTCCCAGGAAACGTCATAGTACATGCAGTAACTTTAAAGTAATATGTAGACTATCAGAAATCACTACACAAATTTACCAAAGTTTCTGTATCCAAAGTAAATTTACAGAAATAGGAGTTACATTTCTGTAACCAACGAGGACAATCTGAAATATCAGAATAAACACCACCACTTAAAATAGCATCAAAATCCTCAAATATCTAATAGTAAATCTCTGATAACAGTATCTGTGGGAAGCAACTTGGACTAGAGTAAGTTACTGGAATTAAGACTTATTCTATGCATCTGCTCTCCCACAATATGGCGCTGGGAGAGGACTAAACAACTTTTACACAGCTGCCTCCAGTTCGACCAATAACCTGCAGGAGCTGATCCTGCTCCTGATTGGAGGAGAGCAGCGTGCTCGGCGTGTGGGTAGCAGAGTTGGGATTGGTGGAAGAGGACTAAAAAGGAGGAGAGAGACAACATGCGCCAGGAACATCTGAGGGGAACATCAGGATAACATCTGAGCAGCCCCCGAGAGAGCCGGCCGGCGGTGTGCCTCTCCCCGCGGAAGTGGGGAATGTGGCAGGGGGAGCCGCCCTTCCACGGAGGTGGAAGAGATGGTAGCCAACCCGGGAAGGACCAGCAGCAAACCCGGGAAGGGCCGAGCAGACAAAAGAACAGCGCAGGGTCCTGTGTCGTTCCTCCGCGAAGAGGGGGAGCGACAAGTATCAAATGTTTCAGAAAAAAAAATGATCTAAATAAATGAAGAAGCATGCCATGTTAAACAAATTGGAAAAATCCAATGCTGTAATAAGAAAATATGATTATAAGAAGAATCTAATGAAAACTGTGAAGTCAAGGTGTGCTATAACTGTAATTAAAAATTCACTTGGTGAGATCAACATCATTTTGATATCATAGAAGAAATAATCTGTGAACTCAAAGAATAAAAAATTGAGGAAAAATGTCCAAAATTTGTCCAACCCATAAAAATCATCATTTTAAATATCCAAGAAAACCATGAACCCCAAATAGTATAAATTCAAACAGAACCGTACTTGGTCAAAACTTTAATGGTCAATTATGGTCAAACCCCTGAAACTGAAGACAAAAGCAAAGCCATGTATATAGAAACCATGATGGCTGGATGATTTCCCACTAGAAGCAGAAATGGAACAATCAAAATGGTGAAGGAACAACAACCACAAAATGGCCACCGAGCCTCTACCCAGAAAACTGTCGTTTGAAAATTAAGACAAACTAAAGACATTCTCAGATACTCAAAAGCTGAGGGAATTTATTGCTAGCTGACTTGTACACAAAAAATAAAAAAGTAGTTCTTTTAAGCTATGTGAGCAGACAATAACTTAAATCCCTAGAGAAGAATGAAGAGTAATATAAATGATCATTACTGGGTGAACATAATGTACTGTATCCCTATTTCTTTTGATTATTTTATTATTATTATTCAAATTATAACATCTATATAGATTTCTTGGATATGTAAATAATAATACAAGAGAAATGCAAGAAGTAAAGCTAACATTATAATTTGCTACATTGTATTAGGACTAGCTTTAGACAAGCTTTAATGAAAAGAGAGGCAGTATCTCATAAAGACCTTCTCCCTGATAGTGCAGGGCATCATATGGCAAGTGTCAGGCAGTGGATGTCTGTGTGTGTGTGTGTGTGTGTGTGTGTGTCGTGGTCTCTTTCTCTGACCTTATAAAATTACTAATATTCCATCATGAGGGCTCCAGTCTGATGACCTTGTCTAATATTTGTCACTTTCTAAAGACCCCATCTCCAAACATAAGAGTCAAATTTAGTTTTTATCCTCGTAACATCTCACAAAGAGGGTTAAATTACTTTTAAAAAAAGATTTATTTATTTTTCTTATAAGTCAGAGTTACATAGAGAGAAGAGGAGAGGCAGAGAGGGAGAAGGAAAGAGAGTGAGAGAGAGCGGTCTTCCATCTGATGGTTCACTCCTCAATTGGCCACAATGGCTGGAGCTGCACCAATCCAAAGCTGGGAACCAGGAGCTTCTTCCCAGTCTCCCACATGGATGCAGGGGCCCAAGGACTTGGGCCATCTTCTGCTGCTTTCCCAGGCCATAGCAGAGAGCTGGACAGGAAGTGGAGCAGCCAGTTCTTGAACCGGTGCCCATATGGGATGCCGGCACTTCAGGCCAGGGCATTAACCCACTGTGCCACAGCGCTGGTCCCAGATGGTTAAATTTCAACACATGATCACATGGGAAAATACTCAAACCATATCTGAATCATAACATCAAAAAATATTCTGCACAAATTTATGACAACATATTAGACAACTTAGATGAAATTGGAAAAAAACTATAAAGGTACAAATTGATCTGCATGACATGAAAACTATTGAGTTAGTAATTGTAAAGCATCTCACAAAGAGAAACCCAGGTCCAGAAGGCTTAACTGGTGAATTCTATAGAAAATTTTAGAAAGAAACCAATCTTTTCTAAATTCTCTCAGAACACAGGACAATGTTATCCTGATGTGAAAATCAGACAAAGGTATTATAAGTTAAAGACTACAAGCCAAAACCTATATTGGATCTATGAGCAAAATATCTTAGCACAATATCAACAAAGTTATCCAATAATACCTGTCAAAAGGATTGTGTGGGATTTATTACAGGAATTCAAGATTGGCTTAACCTCCAAAATCAGTTTATGTAATACTCCATCTGCATAGAATACAAAACAAGGCCACAGCATTATTTTTTATTTTTTTAGGAAATTACTAACAAATTAGATTCTCAGGGTCACAGCAAACACTACTACAACACAATTTTCATCAGTGTTAATGTGGTACTAATATAAAGAGAACGGATTCAATGTACTTCATTGATAGAATTCTAAGAATATAGTACCTCCCTTCTTCTGTCCCTCACTCCCTCTCTCATTCTTTCCTTCTTTATAGATTTTTGAGATAACATATTTTTAATTTACATTATAGCCAAATGCTTAACGCATCATTAAATAAAGGGATCAACAAGTAAAAAGTAAAAAGACCCTAGTTCAGTGGGAGTATAGACAAGTGCTATAAACAACAATCCAATGAAAATAAGACCATTTATACTAACATACAGTAAATCTTAAGAAAAACACAAATCATAAAAACTATGGTAATATGTCATTCTTAAGCATTGGTTTGACAAACATATAATGTGTAAATTCATCTAATATATTTGAAAATATTCCAACACAAATTCAAGATAAAACTCAAAGGACTATGAAAAGAAACTTCCACAACACAATGCAGGGTATCAGTGAAAAACTACGGCTAATGTACCTAAAATCATCCCTGATGGTAAAGAAATAAATGCTTTTCCTGTAAGATTAGAAAAAAAGGCAAAGGTGCCCACTTATGCAACTTATTCACAAGGGAATTTTCCAGTGTAAAGAGGCAAGAAGACAAAATCAAAGCATATGGCTTGGGGAGTAAGAAGCACTGTTTTTGTTCCCAGACAAAATGACCTTGTGTGTAGAACACAGACATACTCCTAGAACTAATATCAAGGTTAGAAAAGTAGCAGAATACAAAATCAATGTAAAACTGTGTTTCTATATACATGCAAGAAAACCTGAAAATAAAATCAAGGCAAAATTGTATTTGCAATAGCATCAAAAAGAATAAAATACTTCAGAAGCAGTTTAACAAAAGCCATGTTCCCCACTTTGAGTCTGGCTGGGAGGTTAGAGAGCTGGGCACCCATGTAGGACTCTGAGGTGCCCCCATTCTCTCAACATATCACAGGCTCCCGGGTACAAAATGCCAAAATGGAACACCCACAGGCAGCTGGCTCTGGGAATGTCTTTGCTCTTTCTGTAGATGAAGCAGACTTGTGGGTTGACAAGGAATATTCTGCACCCTGTCACTGTGGAATTCAGACAAAGGTATTATATGAGAAATCAGTAGTGAGGCTCATTGGAAATTCTCTGCAAGTAATCAGGCATTTCTCTCACACACGTTTTAATTTCAGAAGCTTTTCTTTATGTTTTACTGTTGGAAGTCTGATCACAATGTGTCATAGTGAAGATCTTTTCTGGTCATATCTATTAGGAGTTCTATGTGCTTTCTGTAGTTGGATTTTCCTTTCTTTTCCCAAAGTAGGGAAGTGGCTTAACTGGTGAATTCTCTCAAAACATAGGACAATAAGTTCTTGCAAGCTGTGAATGGGAATTCTGTGACTGCATGATAGGGCTCAGGGTGCAGCTGGGTCTGGGGAATCACTGTGTCTGGTGTCAGAGGCTGGGCACTCTCTGATGGCCTGCAGTGGGTCGTTTCAAAGGGTCCCTTGCTCACAGATCAGTTCTGGCAGCTCATTCAACAGTGTGGATGGGATTGTACCCAATGTGGGCAAACCTCAGTCACTGATCACCTTGGAAGAGAGGAGATGAGGTTGTGATTATGCCAACAGAAGTGCTCATACCCTCTCTCCTACTGACAACAGAGGAGGTATAGCACTTCCAAAGTCGGTGTCACCCTGGATTCTTACCCCACCCTGGAGCTGTTTGACCACACCCAGCACACATCTCTGGGTACTCACTGAAAGAGCAGACACTCTACTAAGACACAGAGACTTAGATCAAAGATAAAATCCATCAGAGGAGAAAACCGTCACGTAGTTCCAAAAATATCTAAAAACAAGCAGAAAATCAAGAAACAAAAATAAAGAAGATGACAAAGTTCCCCCAAAGGAACACAACACTTCAAAATTAAATGAGAGGATGAAAAGATTGATGGAATGTCTGTACGGGAATTCAAAAGTTGTGGATCGAGAGAATAGTCTAGAAGGCCTATTCAGTGAACTAATAACAGAAAACTTCCCTACTTTGGAAAAAGAAAGGAAAATCGAAGTACAGAAAGCACACAGAACTCCTAATAGACATGACCAGAAAAGATCTTCACCACGACACATTGTGGTCAAACTTTCACCAGTACAACATAAAGAAAAGCTTCTGAAATTAAAACGTGTGTGAGAGAAATGCCTGATTACTTGTGGAGAATTTCCAATGAGCCTCACCACTGATTTCTCATCAGAAACCCTACAAGCTAGGAGAGAACAGAGACACAAACTCCAAGTCTTAGAAGAAAAAAAGTTGTCAACCCAGAATACTCTACCCTTCCAAGCTCTCATTTATGAATTAAGGTGAATTTAAAAACCTCCCCAAAACCAGAAATTGGATTTGTCACTACTCTTGCAGTCTTACAAATGATGCTTAAGGATGTGTTACACATAGAAACACAGATAGTCATCATTATGAAAGAATGTGAAGGCAGAAAATCATTATACCCAAAATTTTATATTTCACTGTGTGTATATTACATGTCAATAAAGTATTTACAAATGTCATATCCCTTTTAGATCATGGTAGAGAACTAGCCATCATAAAAATGAATAAAGTGAAATAACATGTAAATAAAACAACATTAAATTCTACATAAATTATAATGAAAGAATAAGCTCAAAATGAGTCATGCATAAATATAATAGATGTGATTTATAAATACAATATTACATTTACAAAGAAAAACTGTAAATTTCAAATACCTAATATTCAAATATTTATGCTAAGCTATTTTGGGTATAAGAATCATATCTGTCACCCCCTTCAGAAATGTAATTAGTATGTACTATTGAATTATGAAATCACTATCTGAGAGAAATTCAGCTGTTTATAAAATTGAGCCAATGTATCTGTTTACAATGATACAATGAATTCAAGTGGCAATTTTTATTTATATATTCATTATTTGTCTCAAGTCTCTGACAATCACATGACTTACTTCATCATCCAGACCACGCTTACTAATAGTAAGAAACACATATGTTAAACCTTAACTTGACCTTACCAATCTGAGTAATAAAAAATATGAAATTTATAAAGGTCGTTGTTGTGGCCCAGAGGGTTAAGCTGCAGCTTGAAGAACAATCAACCCATGTTGGAGCACTTGTTCAAGTCCCAGATTATCCGCTTCCAATCCAACTCCCTGCTAATGCACGATAGGTGGCAGCAGAAGATGGCCAAAGTGCTTGGGTTCCTGCCACCCACATGGGAGACTTGAAGCTCCTGGTTTCTGGCTTTAACCTGGACCAGCCCTGGCTGTTATAGCCATTTGGAAAAGAACATCTGGATTTCTCTCTCTCTCTCTCTCTCTCTCTCTCCCTCTCCCTCTCCCTCTCCCTCTCCCTCTCTCTCTCCCTCTCTCTCTCTCCTTCTCTCCCCTCTCTGTCTCTCCCTCTCTCTGATAATCTACATTTCAAATAAATAAATAAATTTTTCAAATTACATATGAGATTTATTCCAATCTGATCTGAGTTCATGATACATCAAAATCTTATACAAGGAGTTATAACTGAAAAGTATTCTATTTAGCATTTAATTCACTTGCCATAATTGTCCACTTACTATGCTTCCCATGTAAGAACGATATTGCATTTTTTGGGGGGGGGATATTGAAATACTTAATTTTTTTTAAAGATTTATTTTATTTATTTGAAAGAGTTACAGAGAAAAAGAGAGAGAGAGACAGAGAGAGAGAGAGGTCTTGAGGTCTTCCATCCGCTGGTTCACTCCGCAGATGGCCGCCAAGGGCCGGAGCTATGCGGATCCGAAGCCAGGAGCCAGGAGCCAGGAGCTTCTTCCAGGTCTCCCACGTGGGTGCAGGGGCCCAAGGACTTGGGCCATCTTCCACTGCCTTCCCAGGCCATAGCAGAGAGCTGGATTGGAAGAGGAGCAGCCAGGACTCGAACCGGTGCCCATATGGGATGCCAGTACTGCAGGCGGCAGCTTTACCCGCTACGCCACAGCGCTGGCCCCAGTATTGCAGTTTTAAAGTCATGTGCAAATATAAAACTGATGCTCAAGATAAGACAGTAAGATACATAGATTGTACTTAATATTTAATGATTACCTTAATCATTATACTTGTGTGATTACCATTTCTGAATCTTCACAATAAACCTAAGAGATAATTGATCTTATCCCATTTTAAAAGATGAGGAAATGGACACATAGAAAGCTAAATTGCCCAAAGTTGCAAGGTTTAAAGTGGCAGAATCAAGAATTGCATTGATTGTTCTACCCCCAAAGGAAATTTGAAGACATGGGATGGTCTAGAGTTCATGAATATACCAAGAACAGCAATTGCTTTAGCTTAAAACATGAAATAAATGCAGCGTGTCACTGGTGGCCTCACGTTGACATTTCTGTTGTAAGCCCCAAGTAAGGCCATGGGTGTCCTTATGATGCCACAAACAAGCCTCCTCGAGCAGGACAGAGGCACTAATTTGCTTAGCCTGTGTTCCTTCTTTCCATGATCTCTTCTGGGAACCAGTTGCCAAAACAAAAAGGATGCTTTAGTTCAGCTATAATGGCCAATATCAAATCCATCTACGAACTGACCAATGATTTTCTGGGCATTAATGCAAAGCACTCACATGCATTATACAAATCTCAGACATCAGTGGTCCTGGCAATAGATCTGGTTTAGAACCATTTGTTGATTCAATCCAGTGCATCTGGGTGAATAAAAGAGAAGGGTTACAAGGCAGAACCCTGTGTAATATAATAACATGAACATGCATACTGGAATTGCAAAAACTAGAGTTTAAAGCCTTGCCATGATCAATACTGGGTCATCTCGCTTGGAGCACGACCTTCATCTAAAAATGTACAAATCGCATCTTTCTTACAGAGCTGATGGGATAGCTACCATTATGCTTAACAAAGTGATTGGTATAGCATGTTCCTCATTAAGTAATCTCTAGGAGCATTGTTGCTTATTCATAGTACATTGAAGGAACAGATTGTGTTCAAATAAATCAGAATGTATTTATTTATATTTTTATATTTTAATCTACTTTTATAAAAGCAATATATGCACACGGTTGTTAAAAAAGATAGGAAATGGATTGAGCAATAAGTCACCCTCTGTCCCTCTTACTTTGCCTAAAAATGCTTTTCCTCAGAGATCCCGTTATAAAACTTTCAGGGGCAGTCAGTGAATATGCCAGCACATATGTAAATCTTCCTGTTAAGCACAAATAATACAACCCTACATCTTACTTTTTCCATTTTATTTTGTGGGAGACCACTGAATATCAAATCCTTTGAATGCTGAGAGGGTCCAGTAAAGTGACTGTGTCTCACCAGACTTCCAAACCAATTGAGGTGTAGTAAGGATTGCCAGATGGAGAACCCAATCCAGTTTCAATTTTGGTAAACAACAGGGAAGAGGACTTAGCTTAATGTGAGAACCAAGAGGGTTTTTCTCTTCCCTAATAAATACCTTGGAACAACACTTTTAAGAGAAAGTTGAATTTGAATCAGACTCCTTACAGAGGTTGCTTCTACCACTGTATGAGTGAAGACAGAAGGGCTGAAAGAGACCACACCCATAGATTGGATGTACCTAACTGAGAAGCATGAATAAATGCTTATCTCCCACTGGTCAGACTGCTGACATAGATACATGTATGGAAGAAAAGGGTGGGAAAAAGCCCACAACTGTTTATAGGGAAAAATACTCATTTATGGGAGCTCTCAATGAAGTAGAGAAATAGTAATCACCTCAGTAACAAGTACCTACAGAGACGGGACATTAATTTTAATATGAGAAATACTTCTCAGTTGAATGCTTATAACATAATTTACTAAACGAGTTGCTGTTTTTGGTTAGGTGATTCTTTTTTTCCTTTCTGTTAACAATGCCTAATGAATATCCTGGACCATAGTTTCATATGTATATGTGAAAAATATAGATAGCATATATATGGAAATCAGTGTTTTATAATTATATTTATAATTATTTTATTCTATATCATTTTATATTTTAATATATAATTGTATTCATTTATAATTATAAAATTGTTCAGTCTAAGTATTAAATTGTGATGTACAAGAAGACATTCATTATGAAGTAAACTGAAATTAGGTCATTATAAAAATTAATAGAGAGAGGGGCCGGTGCTGTGGCATAGTGGGTAAAGCCACCACCTGCAGTGCCAGCATCCCATTTGGGTGCCGGTTCGAGTCCCAGCTGCTCCACTTCTGATCCAGCTCTCTGCTATGGCCTGGGAAAGCAGAAGAAGATGGTCCAAGTCCTTGGGCCCCTGCACCCACAGGGACACCTGGAAGAAGCTCCTGGCTCCTGGTTTCAGATTGGCACAGCTCCAGCCACTGCAGCCAACTGGGAAGTGAACTGGCAGATGGAAGACCTCTCTCTCTCTCTCCCTCTCTCTCTCTCTCCCTCTCCTGCTTTCTGTGTATATATGATTTTCAAATAAAGAGATAAATATTTAAAAGTTTAAGAGAAAGGATGAGAGAGGAAGGAGAAGGAAGGATGGGAATGTGGGCAGGAGGGAATGTAAGGTGGGAATTATAATTATGTTCTTAAATCTGTGTATGTGAAATACATGAAATTTGTAAGCCTTAAATAAAATTAAAAATAAAAAAGAAAGAACTCATTTCATCTTTATTAAGACACACAAACATAGTGTAAACTTCATGCAGAGCACAAGGCAAAGTTACAAACCATACATCTCTATTACCAATTCAGTGATTCTTTTTTCTTAAAAAAAGATTTATTTATTTATTTATTTGAAAGTCAGAGAGAGAGCGAGAGTGAGAGAGAGAGAGAAAGAGATCCTCCATCCACTGGTTCATTACCCAAGTAGCCAAGCCAGGCTGAGACCAGGGGCCAGAAACTTCACCTTGGCCTCCTTGGTTCTCCTTAGTTCTCCCTTGGTGGCAGGGGCATAATTACTTGGACCATCTTCTGCTGTGTTTCCAAAGCCATTAACAGGAAGCTGGATGGGAGGTGGAGCACCCATCACACAAATTTGCACCCACATTGGATACCGGCATCATAGGTGGTATCTTTACCTGTTCTGCTGCAACACTGGCCCCAGCAAGTTACTGTTTCATCATGCTAGGTAAGCATGCCCTTGGAGCAAGAAAGTGGCAAAACTCATGGATCGGTGTCCCAAGAGACACCATAAGGCTGCTTAATCATAAATTCCAACTCTCAGGCAACTCATTTATCCCATACACAAAAACATTTTGCATAAATACAGCATCTTGTTGATAGACCCAAACTGCAGGATACCGAATCTGGCAAACATGAACAAAAGAGTAACAAAGGGCTCTAAGAACAGCAGTGGCTAATGAGTATAAACACACTAATGATTCCTCTACAGTAATAATTGTAAAAAAATTGTTTTTGTGAAAGTTTGTTGGGACTTCAATTGGTTTCTAGTCAAAACATCAGACATCTATTTAGCTAGAAATTAAAATAGAGCAATGTTGGTAATTGATGCAGATATTGATTTATCAAAAAGATTGCATGCTAGATTTGAGGTTTTTTTCATTTTCAATTCTCTTTATATACAGAAGATCAGTTTAGCATATATTAAGTAAAGATTTCAACAGTTTGCACCCACATAGAAACACAAAGTGAAAAATACTGTTTCAGTACTAGTTATAGCATTAAATCACAATGTACAGCACATTAAGGACAGAGATCCTACATGAGGAGTAAGTGCACAGTGACTCCTGTTGTTGACTTAACAAACTGACACTCTTGTTTATGGCGTCAGTAATCACCCTAGGCTCTTGTCATGAGTTGCCAAGGCTATGGAAGCCTTTTGAGTTCTAGATTTGAGTTTTAAAATATTTCTCAGAATATAGCATGTAAGATAGCATTTGGAAATAGGGTGAATATGTAATATATGTTTTGCATGATGTATTTATTTATTTGAAAGTCAGAATCAGACACAGAGAGAAGGAGAGACACACAGAGAGAGAGAGAGAGAGAGAGAGAGAGGTCTTCCATCCGGTGGTTCACTCCCCAAATGGCTGCAACGTCCGGATCTGTGCAGATCCAAAGCCAGGAGCCAGGAGCTACTTCTGGGTCTCCCACGCAGGCACAGGGGCCCAAGGGCTTGGGCCATCTTCTACTGCTTTCCCAGGCCATAGCAGAGAGCTGGATTGGAAGTGGAGCCCCCGGTCTCAAATTGACACCCATATTGGATTCCAGCACTGCAGTTAGCGGCTTTACCAGCTATGCCACAGTGCCAGCCCCAAATATGGTTATTTTGTAAAAGTTGTAAAGTCCATGCCTATCAAATATCGAGTCATTTCTTGAAAAATTAATTACCAGATGTCAATGTCAATCATCCTATTTCTTATACGAGAAATTCTTCTGTCTCCATGCACAAATGAACTAGAAGCATAATAAAAATAAAGTGCTTTGAAAGCAGAGACATACACCTGAAAAAAATGTTTGAATATTTAAATGAGACTTCCTTTAAAAAAAGTTTAGTTTTTGGATTTCCACTTATACTTACAAATCTGACATTAAAGTTGCTCTCTATTATTTCTTACCCTGCATTTCTAGATTTAGTCAAAAAATACTATAGCACTCTATTATTCCCATATTTCATTTTTCTTCCAAATAGAACTATCAAAATAACCATCCACTTCTGTTGGCTCATTTGCTTTTTAAATTATACATTCTTTTAATACCTATTTCTTGGGCTCCAATAAAGTATTAAGAGGGTGTGAAGTACTAGGAAGAAAATAGAGGAGGTCAAATAGGCAGAGCCCCATCATTCATATAGGTTACCATCTATCAGAAGACAGGCATGTTTCAGAAATAAAAGGCTAAATATACAAATGTAATCTTTACTTAGTTCTATGAAGAAAAATATGAAGAGTTAAGAGATGGCATAATATTGTGACCAGGGTCTTTGCACATTTTAACACTGTATTTAGTGGAACACTAAGCTCTTTACTGTAATGTAAATTAAAAATATATTATCTCAAAAACTAAAAATGAAAGGAAGAGAGAGAAAGAAAGACAAGAAAGCAAGTAAGAGAAAGGGAAGGGAAGAGAGGAAGGAAGAAATAAAGAAAGAAAAGAAAGCAAGAAGGGGCCGGCGCTGCGGCTCACTAGGCTAATCCTCCGCCTAGCGGCGCCGGCACACCGGGTTCTAGTCCCGGTTGGGGCGCCGGATTCTGTCCCGGTTGCCCCTCTTCCAGGCCAGCTCTCTGCTGTGGCAGGGAGTGCAGCGGAGGATGGCCCAGGTGCTTGGGCCCTGCACCCCATGGGAGACCAGGAAAAGCACCTGGCTCCTGGCTCCTGCCATCGGATCAGCGCGGTGCGCCGGCCGCAGCGCGCCGGCCGCGGCGGCCATTGGAGGGTGAACCAACGGCAAAGGAAGACCTTTCTCTCTGTCTCTCTCTCTCTCACTGTCCACTCTGCCTGTCAAAAAATAATAAAAAAAAATATTTAAAAAAAAAAAGAAAGCAAGAAGGAAGGAAAGAAAGAGAAAAAGAAAAAGGAAGGGAGCGAGTGTGGAAGAGAGGAGGGGTGGAAAATGAAGAAGGGAAGTAGCTCCATACACTAGAATTGTATCTATAAACTACAATGAATCTGTTCTCATTGTATTAATATCATATTAACATGAAAAAGTAAAAAAAAAACAGAAATTAATTAAATTACAAAAAAGAGAGGAAGTTTCATTAGAAAGTCACATGGCAACCTTGAGGGTAAATGGATGTTAACCAGCAGACCAGTGTAACAGGTTGCAGTAACAGTACTTACTGAACGGGAAGAGAAGGAGTGTGGGGAGATTGGTATGAAATATCACCAAGAGGGGGTATTTAGTGTCAGATTTTTCATAGCTTTTTATGTTATATTATGAATCTTGTTCCTGTTTCTAAAAGAAAAGGAAAAATTATAACAGGGTTTAAAGCAAGGAGATGACATGATTATATTTGCTTGCACATTAAAAATTCTTCATTCTGGGTACAGAATGAGGAAAGGGAGGCTGTTAAGAAGAGATTGTGGTTGTTGTAGTTCATGGGAGAAATACTGCTGGATTAAAATGAAAGGTTGGTAGGGAGTTGGAGAGAATGGGACACTCATGTTCTTTGAGGTAAAATCAACAGGATTCAATGAGTCACCAGACAGCTGGGGTATGGAGAATGTCAAGTTTGTCTGGAAGTGAAACTAGATGGTTAGAACTTAAAACACATCAGCAGAGTCAGCTTGAAGAATGTTGATACTAGATAGGTCAAATTTGAGGTTTCAGACATTTTTTATGCTGCTGTGTATGATTTATTTAATCCTGGTCTTCATTTAAGAAAGAGCCTAGTAATTCCTTCGAGGCTAAGGTGTCAAGATATCCTGGATCCATCTAATTAGTCCCCAATGCTCTTTAACAGAGTTATATGCCAAAGGATACCAAAACCCCATGAAAAGAGAAGACCCCTGAGGCACAACCAAAACATTTGCAACAGTGGGGACTCCTCAAGTAATTAACCCTTGGCAGTGCTAGAAAGAAAAGCAGGTGAAACTGAATAAGAGGTTCTATAAGAGAATGAATTTCTCAAAATTGTATGCTTCTAGGTCAGAATGACTTATATTTGTGTTTTGATCCAGGTTGAGATTTCTATAAAGTCATGCTGTGGTGTTACTAAGCTTGCATCAGTGCATCACTATTTTGAATTGACACACCATTGGCCCAAATAACCAAAAAAAGGATGGAGAAGACTAATCAATAAAATCAGCTATGAAAAAGGAAATTTAACAATACATACCACAGAAATAAAAAGAATCATCAGGAATTACCACAAAGAGCTGTATGCCCACAAACTGGGAAACCTAGAAGAAATACAAAGTTTCCTGACAACATACAATCTACCAAAATTGAGTCAGGAAGAAAAAGAACACCTAAACACACCAATAACCAAGACAGAAATTAAATAAGTAATAAAGACCATCCCAACAAAGAAAAGCCCACATCCCAATGCTTTCACTGCTGAATTCTACCAGACCTTTAAAGAAGAACTAATTCCAATTCTTCTCAAGCTATTCAAAACAATTGAAAGGGAGGGTATCCTCTGAAACTCTTTCCATAAAGCCAGCATCACCTTAATTCCTAAACCAGAGAAAGAAACAACAGAGAAAGAGAACTATAGACCAATTTCCCTGATGAACATTGATGCAAAAATCCTCAACAATATACCATCCAGTCAAATCCAACAACACATCAGAAATATCATCCACTCGGACCAAATGGGATTTATTCCTGGCATGCAGGGATGGTTTAACATCTGCAAATGTGATACATCATGTTAACAGACTGAAGAACAAAAAACATGTGTTTATCTCAATAGATGCAGAAAAAGCATTTGATAAAATACAACATACTTTCATGATGAAGATTTTAAGTAAACTGAGTACAGAAGGAACATTCCTCAACACAATCAAGGAAACTTATGACAAATTCACAGAATATCTTATTGAATGGGAAAAAATTGGAGGCATTCCCACTAAGATCCAGAACCAGACATGGGTGCCCACTCTCACCATTGCTATTCAATATAGTCCTGGAAATTTTAGCCAGAGCAATTAGGCAAGAAAAAGATCAAAGGGATACAAATTGGGAAGGAGGAAATCAAATTATCCCTATTTGTAGATGACATGATTCTACACATAGAGAATCCAAAAGACTCCACTAAGACACTATTGGAACTCATAAAAGAGTTTGGAAATGTAGCAGGATATAAGATAAACACACAGAAATCAATAGCCATTATATACACAGACAAGGCCATATCAGAGAAAAACTTTTAAGATCAATTCCATTCACAATAGCTACAAAAAACTAACACCTTGGAATAAATTTAATCAAGGACATCAAATTTAATCAAAGACAAAACAATAAAGATAGAAATAGAAGAGGGGCCAGTGCTGTGGCACAGTAGGTTATTCCTCTGGCTGTGGTGCTGGCATCCCGTATGAGTATCAGTTCTAGTTCTGGATGCTTCACTTCTGTTCCAGCTCTTTGCTATGGCCTGGGAAAGCAGTAGAAGATGACCCAAGTATTTGGGCCCCTGCAGTCATATGAGAGAACCAGAAGAAGCTACTGCATCCTGGTTTCAGATTGGCTCAGCCTCTGCCGTTGTGGCCATTTGGGGAATGAACCAGTAGATGGAAGAACTTTCTCTCTGTCTCTCCCCCTCACTGTCTATAACTTTACCTCTCAAATAAATAAAACCTTAAAAAACAAATAGACAACATAAAAATGTGGAGAAATCTTGCATATATTCCTGGATTGAAAGAACCAATATCATTAAAATGTCCATACTACTGAAAACAATCTACAGATTCAATGCAATCTCAATCAAAATACCAATGATACTATTCTTAGATCTAGAAAAAAATGATACTAAATTCCTATGGAAACATAAGAGACCCAGAATAGCCAAAACAATGTTAAACAACTAAAACAAAGCTCTAGGTATCACAATGCCAGATCTCAAGATATACTACAGGGTAATTATAATCAAAACTGCCTAGTACTGGCACAAAAACAGATGAGTATAACAAAGGAACAGAATAGAACCTTCAAAAACCAATCCAAGTATATACAACCAACTTATCTTTGACAAAGGAGCTAAAATTAATCCCTGAAGTAAAGACAGTATCTTAAACAAATTGTGATGGGAAAACTGGATCAACACATGCATTAGTTTGAAGCAAGACACCTACCTTACACTTCATACAAAAATCCACTCAAAATGGTTCAAAGACTTAAATCTACAAACTGACACCATCAGATTACTAGAGAACATTGGGGAAACCCTACAAGACCTCTTGGAAAAGACCTCAGAAGCACAAGCAATCAAAGCCAAAATTAATAAATGGATTACATCAAATTGAGATGCTTCTGCACTGCAAATCACTCAGCAAAATGAAGAGGCAACTGACAGAATGGAAGAAAATATTTGAAAACTATGCAACTGATCACAAATTATTATTCTAATCTCAACTGAAGACTGGATAAAGAAATTATGGTATATATACACTATGGAATACTACAATGTTAAAAAAATGAAATCCTGACATTTACAACAAATGGATACAACTGGAAACTGTTATACTTAGTGAAATAAGCCAGTCCCAAAAAACAAATACCGTATTTTCTCTCTGATCTGTGGTAACTAATAGGCTATGTATGGGAGTGAAATTGACACTTTGTGATATGATGATTTTGAACAGCCCTTGCCTTGACTGTTGAGGAACAATGATTTTGTTTGTTTCTTGTATTTTTGCTTTTTCTTCATACCGTTTGTTGAACTCTCTACTATGTATAAATAAATATTTTAAAAAAAAAGAAAGAAAAAGAAAAAAATGACAAGAAGAAGGGAGAAGAGGGGGAATTCCTACTTGGAAGAAAAGAGCAGCACTATATTAAGAACCCTTACAATATATGCCAAGTGGTGTGGTTAAAATGTGATAGAAAATGCACCTTATCTCTGAGTTGAAGAATCTGAAGACAAAGTTTGGACAACGGTAGTCATTGGAAAATGAAAGGCAGATCCCAGAGAAGAGAAATGTGAAGAGAGAGAAATAAAGATTCTGTGTTTGGGCCAGTGCCGCAGCTCACTTGGCTAATGTACTGCCTGCAGCGCTGGTACCCCGGGTTCTAGTCCCGGATGGGGCGCCGGGTACTACTCCCGGTTGCTCCTCTTCCAGTCCAGCTCTCTGCTGTGGCCCAAGAAGGCAGTGGAAGATGGCCCAAGTGCTTGGGCCCTGCACCTGCATGGGATACCAGGAGGAAGCACCTGGCTCCTGGCTTTGGATCGGCACAGCAGCCATTTGGGGGGTGAACCAACGGAAGGAAGACCTTTCTCTCTGTCTCTCTTTCTCACTGTCTAACTCTGCCTGTCAAAAAAAATTTCTGTATTTAATTATGTCCAAATCCCTGGGAAACACTTAAACCATTGATATTTGTGTCAGGCTCTAAGATAAGGCCAGAGAAATGAATTTGGAAATAAAACAAATTGCTAAAACAAAAGGAAAGACACTATATTCTTTTGGAGGACTATAACAAAATCTAATGTTTTCACAGCATAAAATTGGCTAATTCCTTAATCAGTATACAAAGAAGTATGAAAACATGACCCATTCTCAATGGAAAAACATCCAAGATGGTCCAGATGTTAAAATTAGAGCAGATAAACAGCAGTAATTACAGCTACACTCCTGGGAAAAAAAAGAAATGGTTGTTGAGAACTAAAACTAGGAAATCAAAACAGAAATGTAGAAAACATAAAGAAAAATATCCAAGTTCTGGAACTAAAAATTACAACGTCAAAATAAAATATCCAAGGAATTAACTCAATAACATAATAGGTATGACAAGGAAGGTCTCTGTAAACCTGAAAGTTTTGCAATGCAAATGAAATAAGCTGAGGTGGCCGGCGCCAAGGCTCACTAGGCTAATCCTCTGCCTTGCGGCATGGCACACCGGGTTCTAGTCCCGGTTGGGGTGCCGGATTCTGTCCCGGTTGCCCCTCTTCCAGGCCAGCTCTCTGCTGTGGCCAGGGAGTGCAGTGGAGGATGGCCCAAGTCCTTGGGCCCTGCACCCCATGGGAGACCAGGAGAAGCACCTGGCTCCTGCCATTGGATCATTGCAGTGCGCTGGCCGCAGCGCACCGGCCACGGCAGCCATTGGAGGGTGAACCAATGGCAAAGAAGACCTTTCTCTCTGTCTCTCTCTCTCTCACTGTCCACTCTGCCTGTTGAAAGAGAGAAAGAAAGAAAGAAAGAAAGAAAGAAAGAAAGAAAGAAAGAACGAACGAACCTGAGGGAAAAGGGAGAAAGATTTTTAAAATAAAACCTATGAATGCTGTTAAACCACCAGGGTATAGTTGGATTCCCATAGCAAAAGACCAAAGAACAAAACAAAATATTTTCAAACTCTTAATTTCAGATTGTATTTAAATTTACAAAACCAAAATTGCTATGTACTACAGAGAGTTTCCATACATTCTACACTCCCAGATTCCCCTGTTATAAACATCTTACATTATTATGATAAGTTTGTCACCATCTATAAACTACATCTGACTCAACTAATATTAATACCTCATATTAATAAATTTTTGCAGTTAATGAACCACACTCAGTTTCCTCTATTTTTTATCCAAACTCTATCTCTCCCAGCCTCTATTAATCAATGTTCTTGTTCAGATTGAGTTTCTTTTTTTTCTTTTTCTTTTTTGCCAGGCAGAATTAGACAGTGAGAGAGAGAGACAGAAAGAGAGCTATAGACAGTGAGAGAGAGAGACAGAGAGAAAGGTCTTCCTTCCGTTGGTTCACTCCCCTAATGGCCATTAAGGCTGGGGCTGCACCAATCCGAAGCCAGGAGCCAGGTGCTTCCTCCTTGTCTCCCTTGTGGGTGCAGGGACCCAAGCTCTTGGGCCATCCTCCTCTGCCCTCCTGGGCCACAGCAGAGAGCTGGACTGGAAGAGGAGCAACCAGGACTAGTACCTGGCACCCCAACCGGGACTAGAACCCGGGGTGCTGGCTCTGCAGGTGGAGGATTAGCCTAGTGAGCCATGGCGCCAGCCCAGATTGAGTTTCTTAACCCCTCTGTATGAGGCAGAATATGTGTTTCTGTGTCTGACTCATTTCACTTAACATGATGTCCTCTGGTTGCAATCATTTTCTGCAAATAATAGGATTTCATTCTTTTCATGGCTGTATAATATTGCATTATATGTATATATTTCACATCTTTATCCATTCATCTAATGATGGACACCTTGGTTGATCCTATATCTTGACAGTTGTGAGCAGTGAGGTGACAAACATGGTGGAACAGGGAATTGCTTTGATACAATGAATTCATGTTTTGTTTACATACCCAATAGTGGGATTGCTGGATCATATGGCAGTTCTATTTCTAGTTTTTAAATAAATCTCCATAATGGGGCCAACATTGTAGCACCATGCATTAAGCTGCCACATGTAACCCCTGCATCCTATATTGGGGCACTGATGTGACTAGTCAAGAAGTTTAGGGGGATTATACTAGTCAAGTTGGAATGTTAACTGCAAAACAATTTATGAGACACCAGAGAAGTGTGTTTGCCCTGCCTTCCTCTTCTCAATGCGACAGCCTTATGTAGGACATCTCAAGAAACTCAGATGGGTCAAATATTAGGTCTTTCTAGAGAATTGGAGTGACTACTATGCATGTGAGAAATCAGAACAGTTTCACTATTACACTGAATTTATGGGAGTCAAAACAATTAAGGGAAAGGTAACAGAAGCAAACTGTCATGCTTGTCAGATCCTCTGGGCATGACAAGTAAGATGCAATTTGTTTGCTAAGCTTCTGTTAGCTTAACTGAAAGCCTTTGTTTTTAGAAATGACTCAGAACATTGATGGATCTCTATTCTTTTCATTTTAGTGTACTCTGTGCACAGATAAATAACTATAAACTTTCTGTTTTTTCTTTAAGTCAATAAAAGCTTATGAATGTTGAAAGGCAGCCAAAGTCAATGGGAAAAGCAAATTAGTTTCCAGAAAGGTGAATTTCAACATGTGTTTAATTTTTCCGTCTCTCAGTTTCCTCTTTGATAAAGTAAAGAATAATAGTCATGTATTTCTTTGAGTTGTGATGTGGAGAAATCACTAACATAAAATAAAAGCACTCAGCACCTTAGTCTCTCTCTCGCTCTCGCTCTATCTATCATCTATCAATACATATCATCTACCTTCTTTCTCCTCTTCTCCCTTTTCTTCTCCTTTTCCTTCCTATCTCCCTTTCTACTTCCCCCTCCCTCTCCCTTTTGAACCTCACCTGTGGTGGGGGGTGGGGGGGGGAGGCAGATTGTGATGCTGTAGTTTAAGCAATCGCCTGGGATGCTGGCATCCCATGTGGGCACCAGATGGAGTCCTGCTTGCTCCACTTTCCATCCAGGTCCCTGCTAATGGCCTGGGGAAAGCAGCAGAAGATGGCCCAAGTGCTAAAGTCCCTGACATCCACACAGGAGACCAGGAGGAAGCTCCTAGCTCCTGGCTTTTACCTGGCTCAGTCCTGCCCATTGCAGCCATCTGGGGAGTGAACCAGAGGATCAAAATCTCTCTCTCTCTCTGACTCTCCCTCTCTCTGTATAACTCTTTCAAATAAATAATTTTTTTTTAAAAAGGAAACCTCACCTACCCCTTTATTATTTCTGCTTTTACATTTTCATCTTTTCCATCCTTTGATACAAATTTATTTAGGTGTTTTTTGCTTATATTTATAATACTACAAGATGGCAGTGAAAATATTAACTAGTATTAACCAGAGCCTCATGTGCTTTTTTCTGCAATAATCTTTTGGTATTTTTAGTAAATAAATATAATTTTCACATAAAAATTTCCAAAGACAACTCTTAGCAACATGAAGCATTTTCCTATAAACAAGGAAACACAATATTTGGTAAGCAGCAGGAGATGGGAAATTTGGATATACCTGTCTTTAATTCTGACCTTGTTTTACAGAGAACTTGTCTCTAATACCTGCTGGGTTTACAAATTGGTTCATGGTTTCAGAGCATCACTTGAGGAATACTTCCAAAGCAAAGATAATCAGATGCCAGGCCTCCTGGGAATTTTTGGATCTACAGGTGATATCCAAATTCCCTATTGGTCAACTTCAATAGGAAAGACATGCACATTTTATTCTCAATTTGATTATTGTATGAAATTCTAATATATAGAATTATTGCTGTTAATTGCATAAATACTTGAGTATTAATAAAAAAAAAATCTCTAAGTTTCAATTCCTTTATAGTCAAAGTTTTGTGAAGGTTAGGATAACTATTAGATAATTATGTAGAAGGCTCAGTTGCTGATCATATCAGTAAACACTATTGATATTCACTTTGATGATAATAATGATTCTGACAATGATGCCGTTAAAGCCAAAATCAAAGCTGAGATATCCACATTAGATTTCAAATAATGAACATCTTTTACAAGTTTCAGATATGCAACTGCCCAGGCATCTCTATCTGTATGCTCCATTGGTATCCAGCATTCAAATTTATCTCAAACAGCCTATAAACTTCAATCTCTCCTTCTAGATCTTTGCGGTAGTATTATCTTCCCACCTATGATCTCCCTCTTCCCAAATCTGCTTTCTTGACTGTAACCTGATCTTGGTGCTTGGCATCCTATGAACACCATGGATCTGTTCTCCCTCCGGAAATGTGTTGCCCTCCTAGGTTTCTTCCTTGCCACATATCATCCAGTTACTAACCTCTACTTAATCCACCTGCAAATGAAAACAATGACTAGTCACTAGGTGCTCTGTTTTTGGTTGACACTATCATCAATGTTTTAGGCCCTTATCATCCTTAATTTTTCCATCATCTTTTATAATTACTGATGGAGAAGCGGTGGTTCACAGAGCCTCCAAGACTGCTCTTTCCACTAAGCTATATTTCCCCTTGTAAGATCTCTCACTGCCCTTCTTCTTCTCCACTGCTATCTCTGAAGGTCTATTTCACTTTTCTTCTCCTATACAGCCTCCTACAGTAGATCTCTTATGGATGCTTCTGCCTGTGGTCTTGTCTCCATGTAATCCATGTTCCACAATATTGCCAGATCAATTGTTCTAATGTACACATGATCATATCACTATCCTGATAATTGTCTTTCAAACACTCTCTGGTAGCTAAAGGATAAAGCTTGAACTTCTTTGAGTGGCACACAAGGCGCTTTGTGACTTGGCTCCTTCCTATCTAACTTTATTTCATATCACTCTTTGCCCATCAGTTCACACCAACAATCTGCTCAGCAACAGAAATTACAAATGGTCAAGAGGTATGTTAAAAGATGCTCCAAACATAAAGGAAATACAAATCAAAACCAAAATGAGATGGCATATGAACATTATAACAAAGCAAAACCAAAGAAAAATAAGTGTTGACAAGAATGTGAAGAAAATGGGACACTTGTGCATCGTTGGTGGGACTGTAAACTAGTACAGCCACTGTGGAAAACAGTACAGAAGTTCCTCTAGAGATTAAATATATGATTATCATAAGATCCAGTTACCCTGCTTTTGGATATTTATTCAAAAGAATGAAAATTGGAATCTTAAAGAGATATTTAGATCCCATGTTATTGTTTTCACAAAAGCTAAGGTATGCAAGCAAACCAACTGTCCATTACTAGATGAAATGATAAATAAAATGTAATACATATACTGAACAGGATATCATTCAGCATTAAGAAAGAAGGAAATTGTGGGGAGCAACTGGGAGCAACTCGGACTAGACTAAGTTACTGGAATTAAGACTTATTCTATGCATCTGCTTTCCCACAATATGGCGCTGAGAAGGGAAACAGCTTCTACACAGCTGCCTCCAGTTCAACCAATAAACTGTGGGACCTGCTCCTGATTGGAGGAGAGCAGCGTACTCGGCGTGTGGGTAGCAGAGTTGGGATTGGTGGAAGAGGACTATAAAGGAGGAGAGAGACGGCATGCACCAGGAACATCTAAGGGGAACATCCGAAGGAACACCTGTGCAGCCCCCGAGAGAGCCGGCCGGCGGTGTGCCGCTCCCCCGCGGAAGTGGGGAATGTGGCAAGGGGAACCGCCCTTCCACGGAGGTGGAAGGGACAGTAGCCAACCCAGGAAGAACCAGCAGCAAACCCGGGGAGGGCCGAGCAGACGAAAGAACAGCGCAGGGTCCTGTGTCGTTCCTCCACGAAGACGGGGAGCGACATAATGGTGCCGTGACTCGGATATGAAGCCTAGGCAGGGTTTAGTGTCGTTCCTCCACGAAGAGGGGGAGCGACATAATGGTGCCGTGACTCGGATAGGAAACCTAGGAGGGAAGAAGTGGAAAATACCGGAGAGAGAGACTAGAAGAGCCTAGGGGAAAGCCGGATGGAAAAGGTGCCGGAAGAAGCTATTGAAAGCCTAGGCATAGACTCGGATACGGACTGTGGAAAAAAAGTTAGGATTTAAAGTGAAAGCAAGAAGAAACTTAGACTCAGATACGGACTGCAGGTTGAAAGTGAAAGTGAAACCTAGAAGAAACTTAGACTTGGATACGGACTGTGGGGAGAGGCCAGGAGAAATGAGGGAGGAATATTGTTGGAAGAAAACTTAGGGAAACATACCGGGTAGAGAAAAATGTTAGGGAGGATGAAGCCGCGAGTGCAGGCCAACGCGGAGACGTAAGCCAGCTTGGAATTCTTCAAGTCAGCCCGGGGAGCAAGAGGTGAAGATCTGGAACCAGAGGCAGAGACGTGGGCCGCCAGGTTGGAATTCGCCAGGTTAGTCCGGGGAACTTGGATTGAATGCTAGTGGCGGAGACGTAAGCTACGCTGTGTGACTCGCGGAAGCCGCCGCGTGCAGAGAGAGCACGGGGCGTGAATAGATAGGGAACGAGGGGCTGGCGCGAGGCCGTGGTGCGGACGCGAAGGGGCGTGGAGACCGCGGAGTGTGCGTGCAAAGCCGAGCCGCGCAGAGCCGTGAAGCTGCTGCGGGGCGAGGTGCCGAGAAGCAGCCTCGGGGCGGGCGCCGGGAAGCTGCAGGGATAAGAGAAACAGAAGTTTAGAAGTAAAATGAGAGAAATAGGAATGCTGGAAGATAGAAGTAAAATGGGAGAAATAGGAATGCCCGGAGATAGAGAAACAGAGAAATAGAAAGGCCTCCCCACAATACTGCAATGAGAAGGCTTGGATTCGGTCTGCCTGATTAGTGAGGCGATGAGCACCTGCGGGCGGCTAGCAGCTTATGCGCCGCAGGTCACCGAAGACAGGCATGTTATCAACACCAATAAGTCTCCCCACAATACGGCAATGCGAAGGCTTGGATTCAGTTTGCCTGATTGCTAGGGCTTGTAAGCACCTGCAGGCAGAGCAGAGCATGCGCTGCAGGGCACCGAACACAGGCACGCATCAGCGCCTAAAAACCTCCTCACAACATGGCGAAGAGAGGACCCGGATTCGGTTTGCCTGATTGATAGGACTTGTAAGAACCTGTGGACAACTCTAGCAAGCAGAGCAGAGTGTGTGCCGCGGGGCACCGAAGACAGGCGCGTATCAATGCCAAAAATAAAAAGAAAGGGGGATCTGTGGGGAGCAACTGGGAGCAACTCGGACTAGACTAAGTTACTGGAATTAAGACTTATTCTATGCATCTGCTTTCCCACAATATGGCGCTGAGAAGGGAAACAGCTTCTACACAGCTGCCTCCAGTTCAACCAATAAACTGTGGGACCTGCTCCTGATTGGAGGAGAGCAGCGTACTCGGCGTGTGGGTAGCAGAGTTGGGATTGGTGGAAGAGGACTATAAAGGAGGAGAGAGACAACATGCACCAGGAACATCTAAGAGGAACATCCGAAGGAACACCTGTGCAGCCCCCGAGAGAGCCGGCCGGTGGTGTGCCGCTCCCCCGCGGAAGTGGGGAATGTGGCAGGGGGAACCGCCCTTCCACGGAGGTGGAAGGGACAGTAGCCAACCCAGGAAGAACCAGCAGCAAACCCGGGAAGGGCCGAGCAGACGAAAGAACAGCGCAGGGTCCTGTGTCGTTCCTCCACGAAGACAGGGAGCGACAGAAATGTTCAGGCCAGTCAGGTTAAGCTGCTGCCTGCAATGCCAACACCCCATATAGGTGCTGGTTCAATCCAGCTGCTCCTCTTCCAATCCAACGCCCTGCTGATGCACCTGGGAAAGCAGCAGAAGATAGTCCAAGTGCTTGGGTCCCTGTACTCATGTGGGAAACCTGGAAGAAGTTCCTGACTCCTGGCTTTGTTCTGGCCCAGCCTGGTCACTGTGGTCATTTGAGGTTTGAACCAGCAGATGGAAGATATCTCTCTCTGTGTCTCTCCCCCTCTCTCTCTGTAACTCTATATTTCAAATAAAATAAATCTCAAAAAAAAAAAAATGAGGACGAAGAAGAGAAGGAAACCTTCTATGTGACAACATGGCTGAACCTGAGGGCCATTCAACTAAATGAACTAAACCAGTCAACAGAAGAACAAGTGTTAATGAGTCTATGTCCTTGAGGCATCTACAATATTTAAGCTCAGAAACTGAGAGTAAAATAATGATTGCTAGGAGTTGAGGGAGGGATAAATGGGGTGTAAAATTTCAATTATACAAGATCAAAAAGTTCTAGAGATCTGCTGTATATTATGTCTATAACTAACACTTACTTCAACATTTAAGAGGAGAGATCTAATAATGTGTATGTTTTTGCCACTACAAAAAATTGCACTCCAGATTGTGGATTCAGATATGAAGAACTCAGTTTTCTATTATGGCTTTCAATTCAATTTCCAAAGTTAAAAAAAAAGCTCTCAACATTAGCTATGTTGATTGCAGCATCTTTTTCAACTTTGTCAACTATAATTTACATTTTAATTCATTTGATAGCACATGAAGTAATATGCCATCCTTAATGAGAATTATGAAATCTGAATGTTTTATTATGCAAAGCACCGATTTCAAAGCACAACATCTTGCATTTATTATTTTTTATTTTTAAAAATGATTTATTTATTTGAATATGTTACAGAAAGAGGAGAGCTAGAGAGATCTTCCAACTGTTGGTTCACTCCCCAAAAAGCTGCTAAAGCCAGGAAATAGGACCTTCATTTGGGTGTCCCACATGGGTGACAGGGACCTAAGTACTTTTACCATCTTCTATTGCCTTCCCCAGGCCATTTGCATGGAGCTGAATCAGAAGTGAAGCAGCTGGGACATGAACCAATGCCCATATGGGATGCCAGTGTCTCCTCACCTGCTTGCAGACCACAACATTGGCCCTCATTTATTTTTCATTCTTGTGAATTGTTTGGAAGTAGCTGCTCTTAGTTGCAGATACATTCTTTTATTCTTTTTTGACTGCCTCTAAGCTCTACTGTACCTCAAAAGAAATGTTCAAAGATATGTTAAGAATAACCTAATCATGTTTGAACAAATGAAATGTTAATGAGTAGAAGAAAACATCAAACCTAACATAATAAAACTGTCCTATAATTAGAAATCCTGATCTATCAGTAAATAAACTTTTCAGAGAGGCAAGAGGACAGCACCACACAAATGTTAAGGTCAGTCTTTGGCTCCTTTTCTGATATATGATGATGCTTGTGTATTAAAATGGTAATATTTTAGGAGAATGACCAAAGAACAATGCTGATAACAGAAGATGTCACTGATAATGATGAAGTATTTTAAAATATGTATTATAATTAAGCCCTCTTGAGACGTATATGGATAACATTAACTTTTATTTTTATAATGCTGACAAGAAATAAAGGTAATTAAAAAACAGGTCAATAGATCCAAAATACAGTTGTTTCACTGCTGACCATAATGAGAGGAAATAACCATGTAATTTTAAGATCCACTGCAAATGTCACCTTATATTTGAAAATTTCCCCAACTTCCTGTTCATCATTATGCCCAACATTCTTACTTCACTAAGTTTATGATATAATTATTGGTTTAGGAGTATGTCTCCCCTTTTTGGATGTAAACAATTTGAGGCAGACTGAATTAGTCTTCTTTGGAAATGAATCTCGAACACTGTCTGTGACATGGTAGCTTACACAAACCAAAAATAATCATGCAACACACCCTCACCCACAAAAATAATCACACACACACACACACACACACACAATAGCTAATGTTATTTTTACCCTCATAAACTGCCAGAAATGTAAAAGGCCACCTTTTTGTATAATTTTTCTCATACTTCTGCTTTAATTCAAAGAGAACAGATTCAATATAGTTCACAGAGATGCTTCTAACAATATAATGATAATAAAGACACCAATCACCTTGCCTGCTGAATGCAATGTTTAAGACTGCCCAGACCCAGTAGAAATAACCTTTCCCAGACAGATCAAAAGAATATTCTCGCTTTGAATGGCTATATTGGGAGGTGATTTGTTTTGCAACAAAATCATAGAGAAAATGATACCTATACTTGGAGTGCTGCAAAAACAAGAAAAAAATATTAACTATGTAGAACTGCCTTAGTGACCATGCAATGAGCAGAAGTTGAAAGACATATTGGGAAGTCTGCAAAATGGGCAGTTAATGGAGGATAAAATGACTGTAACAAATTTCATGTAACATTATGAAGCAATTGGTAAAATTATTGTCATTTTTGGAAGATAAAAATGTGGCCCCTGGCCAAATAATTTTCAAGAAGACTATTTAAAATATCCTGTTAGTTGAGTATGATATGCTATTTTTATTTATGTATTTCAAAGTCAGAGTTACAGGTAGAGAGGCAGAGACAGAGAGAGGGAGAGATCTTCCATTTATTGGTTTTCTCCCTAGATGGCTGCGATGGCAGGGACTAGGCCAGGGTGGAGCCAGGAGCCAGTAGCTTCTTCCAAATTTCTCACATGGGTAGCAAGGGCCCAAGTGCTTGGGCTGTCTTCCACTGCTTCTCCTAGAACATTAGCAAGGAACTGAATCAGAAGTGGAGGAACTAAGATGAGAACTGGAACCCATATGGGATTCTCTCATTGGAAGCAGTGGCTTTACCTACTATGCCACAACACCAGCCACTGTAGGATACCTTATAGGAAAGGGAGACAATTTTAAAAATAATAAGTTTACAGGGAGATTTTGTATGAGACATAGAGGAGCCAATATTTGCTTGACTGGAATATAATCATTCTTCCTTTGTAGTCTCTATAACCAGTAAAATATTTCAGAGTAAATTAAAATCAGAGTGTGGTTATTGAATTCAGGCACTGAAGTAAAATCTGGCCTCAGCATCAAAATCAAATCAAAGGGATGACTGGAAGACTTTTTGCTAAGATTTAAAAAAATTTAAGATGGACTGTCTCAATGAGAAAAAGGGCTTCCAAAACTCTTAATAATATTGCTTCATAGCCTCTGAAAAATATTCCAAAGATAAACAGACCACTCTTGAAAATAATTATAGAAATCATTTTTAAATATTTATTAACTTGAAGGTCAGCATTACAGACAGAGAGGGAGAGACAGAGAGAGATCTTCCATCTGTTGGTTCACTCCCCAAATGGTCATAATATTCAGGGCATGGCTAGGCCAAAGCCAGAAGCCAGCAGCATCTACCAGCATCCCACATGTGTGCAGGATCCCAAGGATCTGGCCATCTTCTGCTGCTTTCCCAAGTACATTAGCAGGGAACTGGATCAGAAGTGGGGCTATCAGGGCCTAGACTAGTTCCCATATCAGATGCTGGTGTCACAGACAGCATCTTAATTCTGTATGCCACAACGCCTGCCCATGGAAATCAATTTTGTTTAGTGAAAGTCCACAGACTTTAAAGGGATTTGTATCAGTATAAAGGCTTCTATTTTAGACTGGAAATAACCATAGTTCAAATGAAGTAGATGTATCTGGAGTATCAAATGACTATTGAAGGCAACTATTCAACTGCCAGTCTGGTCATTTATATTTTACAGAAAAAGAAGCGTGCTTGACAGGAAGGAGTCAAAACCCAGAAGGCAGAGCAAAGAATTATGAAGGAAAATACTAGGGATCCACTCCACTGGGAGTACCTGAGAAGAGCTGCAATGGAGGTGACCATCTGCACCTGATTTAGATCACAAGGTTGTAGACTTTATGCCCAATGATATAATTGTTTGAGACTTCTGGTAGTTTGGAGAGCAGCTGCATGAATGGGAGAATGTGAGGAGATGATGTGTGTGTGCGTGTGCGGCCAAATTACCATCAGGATAGTTTGGACAAAAAATGGCAGTTGAAATTGCTTTCTTGCTACACATGCCCCCTAGTGGTAGCCTCCCACAATGATTTGTGAGTGTGACTTAAACTCCCTGTGACTTGCTTCAGCAAATGAGGCACTGGAAATCTTGAATTGCGATCTTCCAGTAATTCACCAAGATGATGAACACAAAGGGAAAGAGTAGAGGCACTGGGCCTTTGTTCCTTTGGTCACAGAAGATGAATCTACAAGAAAGGTGATGTTGTAGACATTAAGGGAACCAGTACTGCTCAAAAAGAAACACTCCATGAATGTCCACATGGACACTGGAAGAGTCGACAGTGTTACCAAGCATGTGGTTGGCAATGCAGTGAACAACACATAAAAGGCACGATTCTTGCCGGGGAATTAGTGTGTATGTTGAGCATATTAATCCATCTAAGAGCAGAGATAACTTCCTAAAACATGGAAAGGAAAATGACCAGAAAAAGAAGGAATTATTAAGATTCAACTGAGGCCTAGCAAGCTATACCTAGAGAAGCCGTATTTGTCAGAATCCATCTAAAGCAGCCTGATTTGCTAGAGCTCATGCTCCGTGAATTCATGACATTAGTAACTGTACTGTAAAATCTCCTCTGGACTATGAAAAAGAAACAGACAGAACACTTGATTTATGTAGAAGCTGTAAAAAGATTGTCCTGGCCGGTGCCATGGCTCAATAGGCTAATCCTCCACCTGTGGCACAGGCACACCGGGTTCTAGTCTTGGTTGCTCCTCTTCCAGTCCAGCTCTCTGCTGTGGCCTGGGAGTGCAGTGGAGGATGGCTCAAGTCCTTGGGCCCTGCACCCGCATGGGAGACCAGGAGAAGCACCTGGCTCCTGGCTTCGGATCAGCGCAGTGCGCCGGCTGCAGCGGCCACTGCGGGGTGAACCAACAGAAAAAAGGAAGACCTTTCTCTCTGTCTCTCTCTCTCACACTGTCCACTCTGCCTGTCAAAAAAAAAAAAAAAAAAAAAGATTGTGCTTTATCCTGATCTGGCTTCCTCCATGTAAACGAGTTATGGCCAGCCCATTTGGCCCTGTCAACACTCTTACTATATATGTCCATGCCAACTGCTAGACAACTGCTTTACTAGGACATAGAATCAAAAGCTTCCTCTCTTACTAAATATATTGGACAGGCTATCTAGGGCCATTCAAACCACGAGAATCAACCAGACATCCCACATAACTGCATGTTAAGAATTGGTCACTAAAAACACTAGATCTGGGGGTGACTTATTATGCTGGTTAAGTGAATTGATACACATGTTGTCTATAGCATTTATCACATTATATTTTAATTACTTACTAAGAAGTCTGTATTTATTACTGTACTGTCATCACCATGCTGTAATGGATCATGTCTTTTTTTAAAAGATTTATTTATTTATTTATTTATTTATTTATTTATTTGAATGAGTTACACAGAGAGAGGAGAGGCAGAGAGAGAGAGAGAGAGGTCCTTCATCCTTCATCTGATGATTCACTCCCCAGATGGCCGCAATGGCCGGAGCTGCGCTGATCCAAAGCCAGGAGCCAGGAGCTTCTTCTGGGTTTCCCACGTGGATGCAGAGGCCCAAGGACTTGGGCCATCCTCTACTGCTTTCCCAGGCCATAGCAGAGAACTGGACAGGAAGTGGAGCAGCCAGGTCTCAAACCGGTGCTTATTTGGGATGCCAGCCCTTCAGGCCAAGGTGTTAACCCACTGCGCCACAGCGCTGGCCCCTGGATCATGTCCTAATAACCTCTGTAGCCCTAGCTTTTGGTAAGATATCTGGAAGATTGTTGGGGAAAAAAAATATAATAGACACTGTTTCCTTGGAAAGCCATAAGACTGATTGTGTTATTTTCCTAATTAAAACCCTTTAAACATACATAATATTTTAATACTTTTAAATATATTTAAAAGTAAGTTAAACTTTCAGCAAACTTTTTATTTTACAAATTGATGATTCCCCTTCATCTCTATCTTAGCTGGCTCTAAAATTCTTAGTAAATCCATGGAAGAATTTATTCATAACAAATTTAATAACACCTAACATATGTCAGGCATCTGGCATGCTAATATTCTAGCAAGGGAAGCAAGACTTAAATGAAAATATAAAAATAAGTAGTCTTAGCAATGTGATAATGGACACATAAGCTGAGTACAGCAGCCAGCCCAAAGGAAAACATACGATGCAGGAGAGAATCCAGGGACTCAGTATGAGTCTGTAACTGTCAGGGAGAAAAGGAGAGGGGAGAGGCTTTCCTGGCAAAAGAAGCAAGATGATGGAACCAGAGTGACAGGAAGTTGCTGGACGCATGGAGGTATAAGTTGTTTCCTATGGCTGACTGACAGAGGAAGAGGGGTCAAGTGCAATACTCCCTTACAGAGATGAGACAATCATAGCTTAAGAAAAACTTTCTCCTGACAGCAAGGAGTTTGGCAATGTTCCAAAAGGCAGTCATTTGGTGGGTGGCAAACAGACAAATCTTGGAAAAATGTATAGTTTAGATCAAATATTCTTGAAGTAGTAAAATATGGGCAGTGGTCAACTATTTTACATTCATCCAATTGTGAATGGTTGAACATCTGTCAATGGCATTATGGTTTTTGCTGCCTTTTCTGAATAAGAAACAAAGGAAAGCTTTTTAAGTAAGTACATTGATTCAGCATTGTTCATCTTAGACTCCAGTTTCCTTAGGAGAAAGGGAGTTACTTTTGTTGATGAATTACTCTTGTCAAATGCTTAATACTATGCTGTGTACCCAGTGCCTTCTCAATCCAAAGTAGTCGGTGCTCATGAAGGGAATATTCAGTAAATAAATTTTTATAGTAAGAATGAGGCCTTGAGTCTCATTTCTTTTTTTAATTAATTTATTTATTTGAAAGGCAGAGTTACAGAGAAGAGGGAGAGGAGAAAGAGAGAGAGAGAGAGAGAGTGAGAGAGGGAGGGAGGGAGGGAGGGAGGGAGAGAAAAAGAGATTTTCCATCTGCTGGCTCACTCCCCAAATGGCTGCAACAACTGGGGCTAGATGGGCCAGTCCAAAGTCAGGAGCCAGAAGTTTCTTCCAGGTCTCCCACATAGGTGCAGGGACCCCAGTACTTGGGCCATCCTCCCCTGCTTTCCCAGGCGCATCAGGTGGAACCTACATTGGAGGTGAGGCAGCCAGGACTCTAAGTGTTGCCCATATGGGATGCCGGTGCTGCAAACTCTGGCTTAACTGCGCCTTCCCAAGTACATAAATATCTTAAGTGCAACATGTTTTACTGCTTAACACATAGGCGTCAGGGTGTTCAGACTGCATACATTTAGTGATAGAAAATGTGGTTTTGGTTTTAAGCTGCATGCAAAGGAAGCATAATCCATGAATGACCCTCTTAAATAACATTTCCAGGACTCACACTTGAGGAAATTCATTGTGCATTGTGTTTGCATTGTCATCATTTTCTTAAGTGCAGCCTTAATACTTTTCTATTTTGTATTTCTTTTTCTCCTTAAATTTCAATCTTGAATGTGCTGAGTACAATCAATAGTTTAATGAACCTAAGAGGTTGGAATGAGGTAGCAGGAAATCTTGGTTGCTGCGGGTGGGTAACAAAAGCAGCTGCCTTCTCTCTGGTGACTGATGGCCACACTCAGACACAAAGAGGACTGATTTCCAAAGGAAGACTGCAAATCTTCCCTCTATAAACACAAATCTCAAGCCATTCATAATGTTTTGGAGTAGTCTTCAGATGCCACTTGTTCTTTGCTGAGAAGCTTCTTCCCTCTTCAACTTAAGAAGGCTAAATTCAAATGGATCTCATTGAATCACGTTTTGTGATTTATCGCTCTGAATGGTCAGACAATGATCCAGGATATGAGGACATGCATGTGAAATGCCACCATCTTGGGGAGAACCTTATGCTTATCAAATACCCACAAACGTACCTCCAATATTCCATAATCCAAGAAAGGAAAGGAAAGGGAAACCCTCAAGTAAAAGGAAGAAAATGTTTGTATGACCAGGGATGAGAACTCTTAATAGAAGGGGTAAGCTTTGGTCATGTGAAATTAACAGAGACCACGGACAAAAGGTCAGAAGATGCAAAGGGAATATAATGCTCTCTGATTTAACTGTATGCCATGAGAAAATAAACTGGAAAGAAAGACACAACCTTGGCAGCTTTTATATCTTCTCAACAGAAATGGATGATAGGATATGTACATGAAGAGATAGTTTTGAGACTAGAAGCAATGTCTAGAAATTTCACATCTCAGCCTCTGAAGCATATATATTATTTCACTGCATCATTTGTCCCTCTTTGGTAAATGAACCATGATTTAATTAGTTAAGGTCTCTGTATTAATGCAGAATTTTTAAAAATTTGATCTTGGGGCCAGCACTGTGGTGTAGAAGGCTAAGCCTCCTCCTGTGGTGTCGGCAGATTGAGCAGTAGAAGATGGCTCAAGTTCTTGGGCCCCTGCACCCACATGGGAAACTCAAGAGAAGCTCCTGGGTCCTGGCTTCAGAACACTGCCGCTCCGGCTGTTGCAGCCATTTGAGGAGTGAACCATTGGATGGAAAACTTTTCTCACTGTCTCTGCCTCTCTCTATGATTTGACCTCTCAAATAAACAAAATCTTTTTAAAAATCTGATATTAATCTGATTAATCTGATATTAATCTGAGGTCCATGAGTCATGAATGATTTTTAAACATTTTGGAATTAGGGAAGGATATGGGGATGTCCCTTTCAGATTTCAATGAAACTCATCCTGTAAAACAAAATTGTATCTATAAAATAAAAACACAAATAGGAAGAAGATCAAAAAAATAGCATGAATTATATTACATGGCCTGTGTCTTTAGAAATAAGGGTGAAGCACGAGTGTGGACTGTTCTTTAGCCACTGAGGCATGAGTGCCATCCCTCTTAGGAGGCTTCGTCAGTGACAGTTTCAAGCCTTGTTGTCTGATTGAGGATGATCTTCTATCTTTCTTCACATTAAGCCTGGCTTTTATATTGGACAATATTAATGAAATGGAAGCACTCGTGAGCTTCTATCCTTTCATTTTTAGCTCTATTTACGTAAATGCTAGAATGCAAAAACACCAGCTCTTCTTGTATGGCAAAATATTTGAAGTGATCATGAGGGTATCTCTTGTCTATTCAGAAAATTAAATTATTTTTGTCAGAAAGTGGCTTAATTTGGAAAGACTTACAACAAAACTTTGCATTTACCTCCAAAACAATCTGATAGGACAACATGTTACACGATCACTTATCACCTTCCAAAAAAGGGACAGCCTCCATCAAGTAGAATCCTGTTTGTGACTAACATGCTGGTGATTGGAGCACAGGACAAAAAGAAAACAGAATCTTTGTCAAATTACACCAAACTTTTAAGGAATGCCAGTATTTCATTGTGTCTACACTGGTGTTCTTTTTTCTTACTATAAGTGAATACCTGGGGTAGGTTCTCATAAAGAAAAGGGGGTGATATAACTCGGAGTTTTGGACACTGGCAATCCCAACAGCCTAGCATCAGATCTAATGCAGGTCATCTTTGGCTGCAATATATTTTGACAGACAACACTAGGAAAACAGAAACCCATGCAGGGACAAAAGACCCCATTACCAGACAGGAAGCTGTGGGGGAGCAACCCAGACTGGACTGAGTTACTGGAATTAAGACTTATTCTATGCATCTGCTCTCCCACAATATGGCGCTGGGAGAGGAGAAAACAGCTTCTACGCAGCCAACTTGAGTGCTGACCTCCAGGAGCTGATCCTGCTCCTGATTGGAGGAGAGCAGCGTACTCAGCGTGTGGGCAGCCGAGTTGGGATTGGCGGAGGAGGACTATAAAGGAGGAGAGAGACGGCATGCACCAGGAACATCTAAGGGGAACATCTATCTGAAGGAACACCTGTGCAGCCCCCGAGAGAGCCGGCCGGCGGTGTGCCGCTCCCTCGCGGAAGTGGGGAAAGTGGCCAGGGGGAACCGCCCTTCCACGGAGGTGGAAGGGTCGGTAGCCAACCCGGGAAGAACCAGCAGCAAACCCGGGGAGGGCTGAGCAGACAAAAGAGCAGCGCAGGGTCCTGTGTCGTTCCTCCGCGAAAAGGGGGAGCGACATAATGGTGCCGTGACTCGGATATGAAGCCTAGGCAGGGTTTAGTGTCGTTCCTCCACGAAGAGGGGGAGCGACATAATGGTGCCGTGACTCGGATAGGAAACTTAGGAGGGAAGAAACGGGAAGAAGTGGAAAATACTGGAGAGAGAGACTAGCAAACAGCCTAGGGAAAAGCCGGACAGAAAAGGTGCCGGAAGAAGCTATCAAAAGCCTAGGCATAGACTCGGATATGGACTGTGGGAAAGAAGTTAGGATTTAAAGTGAAAGCAAGAAGAAACTTAGACTCAGATACGGACTGCAGGTTGAAAGTGAAAGTGAAACCTATAAGAAACTTAGACTTGGATACGGACTGTGGGGAGAGGCCAGGAGAAATGAGGGAGGAATATTGTTGGAAGAAAACTTAGGGAAACATACCGGGTAGAGAAAAATGTTAGGGAGGATGAAGCCGCGGGTGCAGGCCAACGCGGAGACGTAAGCCATCTTGGAATTCTTCAAGACAGCCCGGGGAGCAAAAGGCGAAAATCTGGAGCCAGAGGCAGAGACGTAGGCCGCCGGGTTGGAATTCGCCAGGTTAGTCCGGGGAACTTGGACTGAATACCGGTGGTGGTGGAAACGTGAGCTGGGGCTGTGTGACTCGCGGGGGCTGCCGTGTGCAGAGAGAGCGCGGGGCGTGAATAGATAGGGAGCGCGGGGCTGGCTCGAAGCCGTGGTGCGGACGCGAAGGGCGTGGAGACCGCGGAGCGCGCGAAGCCAAGCCGCGCAGATGGGAGAAGCGCGGGCTGAAGAGGCGCAGAGCCGGGAAGCCGCCGAGAAGCAGCCTCGGGGCGGGCGCCGGGAAGCTGCAGGGATAAGAGAAACAGAAGTTTTAGAAGTAAAATGAGAGAAATAGGAATGCTGGTAGATAGAAGTAAAATAGGAGAAATAGGAATGCCCGGAGATAGAGAAATAGAGAAAGGCCTCCCCACAACACAGCAATGAGAGAGCTTGGATTCGGTCTGCCTGATTAGGACGATCAGCACCTGCGGGCGGCTAGCAGCTTATGCGCCGCAGGTCACCGAAGACAGGCACGAATTAACATCAATAAGTCTCCCCACAATACGGCAATGAGAAGGCTTGGATTCGGTTTGCCTGATTGCTAGGTTTTGTAAGCACCTGCAGGCAGTTCTAGCAGAGCAGAGCATGCGCTGCAGGGCACCGAACACAGGCACGCATCAGCGCCTAAAAACCTCCTCGCAACATGGCGAAGAGAGGACCCAGATTCGGTTTGCCTTATTGGTAGGGCTTGTAAGCACCTGTGGACAACTCCAGCAAGCAGAGCAGAGTGTGTGCCGCGGGGCACCGAAGACAGGCGCGTATCAACGCCAAAAAATAAAAAGAAAGGGGGATCTGTGGGGAGCAACCCGGACTGGACTGAGTTACTGGAATTAAGACTTATTCTATGCAACTGCTCTCCCACAATATGGCGCTGGGAGAGGAGAAAACAGCTTCTATGCAGCTGCCTCTTGCCAACTTGAGTGCTGACCTCCAGGAGCTGATCCTGCTCCTGATTGGAGGAGAGCAGCGTACTCAGCGTGTGGGCAGCCGAGTTGGGATTGGCGGAGGAGGACTATAAAGGAGGAGAGAGACGGCATACACCAGGAACATCTAAGGGGAACATCTATCTGAAGGAACACCTGTGCAGCCCCCGAGAGAGCCGGCCGGCGGTGTGCCGCTCCCTCGCGGAAGTGGGGAAAGTGGCCAGGGGGAACCGCCCTTCCACGGAGGTGGAAGGGTCGGTAGCCAACCCGGGAAGAACCAGCAGCAAACCCGGGGAGGGCCAAGCAGACAAAAGAACAGCGCAGGGTCCTGTGTCGTTCCTCCACGAAGAGGGGGAGCGACATAATGGTGCCGTGACTCGGATATGTAGCCTAGGCAGGGTTTAGTGTCGTTCCTCCACGAAGACGGGGAGCAACAGAAGCCAGAGAGCAAGGGAGGGATAAGACGTGTTTCTACAACAACTCATCTTTGAGAACTAGCTCAGGTTCCCACACAAAAAATTTACTCTAATTCCTTCCAAGGGCAGCACCTCCAGGAACCTAAGAACCTCCCACTAGGCCCCACCTCCGAGGGGTCCCACCACCTCCCTACATTTCCATGCTAAGGATAAAAGCTTTCAACACATGCACATTTCAGGGATCCATGCAGAACACAACATTCCAGAGGAAGTGATGCTTATGACATTTCAAATCTATAACTGAATGCAACTATAATAAACGTTTTACTCTATGGCAAGTTTCTGGTTTTTCTAAATATTTGCTGAATGAATAAACTCTAAATGCCAGGTAGTAATAGTGCTCATTTTTGGAGTACTACTAGATTCAGTTTGGTAATAGTTTGTAAAGGATTTTTGCATCTGTTTTCCTGAAATTGGTTGTATGCTGTTTCTCCTGGGTTCCGGGGTTAGGTAAATTCTGTCTCACAAAATCGGGTAAGTACTCTCCCCTTCTTCTCTGCAGTAAAGATGCCATATTTTTCATAAGTACTTGATAGAAGTTACCAGTGAAATGGTATCAGCCTGGAGTTTCCTTTATGGGAAGATTTTTTTTTAACTTTTATTTAATGAATATAAATTTCCAAAGTACAGCTTATGGATTACAATGGCTTCCCCCCCATAACGTCCCTCCCACCCGCAACCCTCCCCTTTCCCACTCCCTCTCCCCTTCCATTCACATCAAGATTCATTTTCGATTCTCTTTATATACAGAAGATCAGTTTAGCATACATTAAGTAAAGATTTCAATAGTTTGCTCCCACACAGAAACATAAAGTGAAAAATACTGTTTGAGTACTAGTTATAGCGTTAAATCTCAATGTACAGCACACTAAGGACAAAGATCCAACATGAGGAGTAAGTTAGAGGTTGTAAAATTATCCAGATTTGATTATCTTGTTTCAGGGAATTGGAATTTTTCAAAATTTGTGTATTTCTCCTAAGTGTCGAATTTTCTGGCATAATGTTCTCCATGACCTCCTCTTAAATCTCTTTTAGGGGCTGGTCCTGTGGCATAGTGGGTAAAGCCATCACTTGCCGTGCCAACATCCCATATGGGCGCCAGTTCAAGTCCTGCCTGCTTCACTTCCAATCCAGCTCTCTGCTATGGCTGGGATAGCAGTAGAAGATGGCTCAAGTACTTGGGCCCCTGCACCCATGTGGGAGACCCAGAGGAAGCTCCTGGCTCCTGTCTTCAGATCGGCACAACTCCGGCTGTTGTAGCCAACTGGGAGTGAACCAGCGGATGGAAGACCCCCCCCCCCGCCCCACCTCTCTTTCTTTCTTTCTGTAACTCTGACTTTCAAATAAATAAATAACTTTTTAAAAAAATCTTTTAATGTATATAGAGCTCATAAAATTCCACTTTCTTTCCTCACATTGGCAATTTGTATTCTCTCTCTCTCTCTCTCTCTCTCTATATATATATATATATAATATGGATATGTATATGCATGTATATATATTTAAAATCAATCCACCTAGAAACTGATCAAATTTATTGATCTTTTCAAAGAATCAATTTTGGGCATTATTAATTTTCTCTATTATTGGTTTTGTATTTCATTGGTTTCTGCTTTTTTTGTTGTTTCCTTCTGGCACTTGGGGGTGAGGGAAGTATGAAACAGTAGATGGGAGACCTCTCTCTCTCTCTCTCTCTCTCTCTTTATTTTTCTCTCTGTCTCTCTTTCCTTCTGTTTCTGTTACTCTGGCTTTCAAATAAGTACAATTAATTAGTGAAAAAGCTTCTGAAGTAGGCAGACAATACCAGGCTTTGACAACTCTCAATTTCCTTTTGCAATGAAGGTCTGTTTTTGATCTGACCGGGTAGATGTCTGTTCCCTTTGCCCTCACTTTTCCCAGGATTTTACCACAGTAGGGTAATGACATCATCCTTGAGGCAGTGCTGCTTCTCAGGCAATTTGATGTGCCTGAGACCCAGCGGAAGCAGATTTCACTACCAGCCGCAAGCCTGTGTGAGTGCACATGAATCCCACAGACTCTGATTTTCTAACTGGGGCATCCAGGCTGTGCTTACCTCTCCAGAGTCTTAAATACCCACTTTATTTTTGCAACACCCCTGGGACTCTGAGTGGCATACAGGTAACCCCATTTCCCCTGTTGGGTTCGTGTTTTTTCATTCCTCTGTTTTGCAAGCTTGCAAACCTTTCATGGTTTGTGTGGGGTTCAGAAATTTAGAGAATGAGCATTACAATGAGGGTTACAGGGAGAGGTACCATTGCAGAGCACGTAACAACGTGCCAACCTCACTGGTCCCTTTCCTGTTTCCTTTTTCTTGCCTCTTTATTTTCCCAGAGTACTTTCTTCTGCCTTCTAAAACTTCACGCCTGACGCAAGCCCTCCCTTCATGCACAGCTCTCTGATGACTGTAACCCAGCATCTTCTTACCCTGCTTCATCTACCATCTTTTCCTACTATTTTCTCTATTGTGTTTTCAAGATCTCCCACACTCAACTGAGCTACAGGTGTAAAAAATCAGAGGTGTGGGTAGTCATTTGACACAATGGTTAAAATATGGCTTGGAACATCACATCTCATATCAGAGAACCTGGGTTCAAATCCTGCTCTGCCCCCACTTCCAGCTCCCTGCTAATGCAACCCTGAGAAACAGTAAATGATGAGACAAGTGTTGAGTCGCCCCTCCCCCATATGGGAGACTCAGGTGTTCCCAGCTTCCAGATTGGCCTGGCCGAGCCCCAGCTGTTGGGAGCATCTGAGCAATCAACCAGTGGATGGGAAACATCTCGGTGGTCTCTCTCTCTCACACACACACACACATGCTGCCTTTCAAATAAATAATTTTTATCAAAATTCAGTATTTGTGTCTTCATCTTTTATTGTCTGCCAGAATCATGAATGAGGAAATGAAGCAACAGCAAATGTGGCAAGGAAAGGAGGCGAATGATTGCCTTTGAGGCAGCTTCAGTGACAGTTGGGGGTGGATACCAAGCAGGCCAAGGACCATAAATGTATCCATGCTTGCTACACAAGAATTCTGGGGATGAAAAATTGTGCACTCAGTTTTTATACTGCTTAAAATCCACAAACCTATTTTCAGTTAAAAATATGAATAAATCAGTGCCAGTAGTGTAGAACAGCAGGTTAAGCTACCACTTGTGATGCTAACATACCATATGGGTGCCAGTTCAAGTCCCGACTGCTCCACTTCCAATCCAGGTCCCTGCCAATGTGTCTGGGAAAACAGCAAAAGATGGCCCAAGTGTTTGGGTCCCTGTACCCATGTGGGAGACCCAGAGAAACTCCTGGTTCCTGGCTTTGTCCTTGCCCAGCCTAGGCTCCTGCAGCCATTTGGGGAATGAACCAGTGGATAGAAGCTGTCTCTCTCTCTCTCCTTCCCTGCCTTTACCCCCTGTAAGTCTGCCTTTCTAACAAATAAAAGTAAATCTTTAAAAAATGAGTAAATCAAAACAAAATTATTAACATTCATTTTCCATAATCAATAGCTTCATTTGCAAAGGAAGCATTTTATTTAGGTAATTAGTCAAGTAAATAATTAGGACTTAATTGACCTTAGAGGCTGCTTCCAACTCTTGAAGTTGAGACCACTCCAGTGTCTGTGATGTAACATTTGGCACTGAGATGCTCAGGTCAACATGAGAAGCACAGTCTTTATGAGCACTAGCAAAAGGTACCCATTGGAATATACTGCAATACATAAAAATACCATGGATCTTCCACTGAAATATTAATGCTGAGAATTTGTCTCCCTGGGTAGTCATCTTAATGACATACTTTGTGATTAATGGAGCCTCCTTCTTGTGAGGAGCTCAAAGGGTTTCACAGCATCTCTATTCAGGTTCTTTTGTAGGTTGTATACATGATTCATGCTTTCCCACTGATATACTTCATCACTCCTGGGCAAATTGCTTAGAGTAAACTAAAGGAAGGCTTAAGCTCTTTGCTCAGAGAGGCTCACATAAGAAACTTTTAACTTTCACTCTGGGCCTCCTGCTTTTCACTGAGGTCAGCATAGATGGATAAAACGAACACCAAGTGGACTCTGTTTCTTCCTTGTCTGAAATGTCTTTTTTTTTTTCACTTTGTAATTTTGCTTTGAAATTATGTTACCCCATGATAGAAACTGTGTGGGCAAAGGAGACATTTAGTAGTTGAGGCTGGGGAAAGGGAAGGGAAGGGAAGGGAAGGGGAGGGGAGGGGAGGGGAGGGGAGGGGAGGGGAAGGGGAGGGGAGGGGAGGGAAGGGAAGGGAAGGGAAAAAAGATGTCTAATGAATATGGTGGAAGAATGTAAGCAATTTGGGACTGCCTCTATATTTGATTTTGGCCCCAGGCAAAAGACTGATTGAATCTGTGAGTGTTCTTATCTCTAAAGTTAAAAATCAGGCAAACAAAATGTGGAAACACTTGTGCAAACAGCTGAGCTGTATCCTGAACTGCCGTTGCCACTGGCTGAGAATAGGTTCTGCTCTTTCATGCTACTCCTGCTACTATGAGGTGTCAGACAACACTCTTCTTTATGGTTGTTTCAAGAATGATTATTTATTTATTTATTTTCATTCCACTAGAAAGAGAGAGGGAGAGAGAGATGTATAGAGATCTTCATTTGCTACTTCACTCTCCAAATCACCCTAACATCCAGGCATGGGCCAAGCAGAAACCAAGGTATGGGTTTCTCACCTGGGTATCAGGTACCCAAGTCCTTGAGCCGTTATCTGCTGCCTCCCAGGATGTCCATTATTGATTGAAATAGGAGTAACCAGGTTTCCAAGCATTCTGATAAAAAAGGTAAGAGCTGGAATTGAGTACCAAAGAGAAAGACTAAGTGTTTTTTTGAGTAACTACCAGACTTTTCACAAGAACTGTCTTCATAATTCTGTGAGATAACCACTATTCTTACCCAAATGTTAATGGTAAGAAGATAGAAGCTCAACCAGAATTAAATTCTTTCCCAGGGTCATTTAATTAATGTTATAAAAATGTGTTTGGACCCATGTCTGTATAACCACAAATCATATACTCATTCGCCCTCTCTCTCCAGCTGGAGTAAAGTATACCAAGTTGTAGAGCCACAAAAGAACAAGAAAATGGGGAATTTGGCCGGCGTCGTGGCTCAATAGGCTAATCCTCCACCTGCAGCACCGGCACACCCAATTCTAGTCCCGGTCAGAGCACCGGATTCTGTCTTGGTTGCCCCTCTTCCAGTCTAGCTCTCTGCTGTGGCCTGGGAGTGCAGTGGAGGATGGCCCAAGTCCTTGAGCCCTGCACCCGCATGGGAGACCAGGAGAAGCACCTGGCTCCTGCCTTCGGATCAGCGCGGTGCGCCGGCCACAGCGGCCATTGGAGGGTGAACCAACGGTAAAGGAAGACCTTTCTCCCTGTATCTCTCTCTCTCTCACTGTCCACTCTGCCTGTCAAAAAAAAAAAAAAAAAGAAAGAAAGAAAGAAAGAAAAGAAAAGAAAATGGGGAACTTGAAAATGAAGCGTATTATGGACATGGGTTATAATAGCCTCAAGTAACAGCCCTCACAATGGGGCTTTCTAAATCTCCAAATTCAGAGCAAAAGAAGTGACAAGACAAGAAAGCTCTGTGACAATGCTGCTAGCCTGTAGCCAGTTTCATAATTTCTGTGTGTGTGTGTTTAGATATTGGTGTTGTACACTTTAAAAAAATACTCTCTTTAGAAACCATAACTTTAATCAGATTGATCTGAGTTCAGGGCACTAAAGAAGCATTTTTAAAATTTTATAATATTTTGTTTATTTATTTGAAAGGTAGAGTCACAGAGAGAGGGAGAGACAGAGAGAGAGAGAGATCTTCTATCCACTGGTTCACTCCCCAAATAGGCTGCAGCAGCCGGGCTGGGCCAATCTGAAGCCAGGAACCCACAGCTTCTTCCGGGTCTCACACACAGGTACAGGGACCCAAGGGCTTGGTTCTTCTGTGTTGCTTTGCCAGACCATAGTAGAGAGCTGGATCAGAAGATCATCATTTATTGATGATAAATGAAGAGACATCCTACAGAATGAGAAAAAATATTTGCAAACTATCCATATGAAAAGAGGTTAATATCCCAAGTATATATAAGGTACTCAACTCAATAGCCAACTAAACCCCAAATAAACCAATTTTAAAATGGACAGTAGATCTAAACAGACATTTCTCAGAGGAATATATACAAATAACAAACTGGTACATGAAAAAATGTTCAACATCATTAACGTTATTTCATAAACATATTGGGTGGCAGGCAGTAGCATGCTTTTGTACTAAGCCTGGCAGAGGCTTCAAGAGCTAAAAGAGATGATCTCCTCAAACTAATTCCAGTGAAGTTGCACACCCTTCAGTAGCAATGGCTGCTTCTAGATTTGGAGCCTCAGTGCTGACTGCAAAAAGAGGATCACTGTAGCATGGAAAAGCTTCAAGCGATGGGTCAGTCCCACCCTAGAACAATCAATGCATCTAGTCCTCAATGTTTTTCAAATGCTCCTCAAGCGATTCTAATAATTGTCAGCATTGACAACCCAGGCTCCAGATTGTGAAGCTTTTTCAGTCAAAGAATTTATGACTTATTTACTATTTTTATTTATATAAAGAAAACCTTCTAAATTCCATATATGTAGTTTTAAGAGCATAATGATACCTCTCATTGTACCCTCCCTCCCTCATTTCTACCTTATTGCCTTCTTATTTTCTTGTTTTTCTTTTAATTTTTACAATGACATACTTTCAATTTCATTTATAATCACAAGCTTAACTCTCCACAAAATAAAGAATTCAACGAGTACTAAGTCAAAAAAAAAAAAAAAAAAAAAAAACCACTGTTCCTCAAGAGTATAGGCTAGGGATATAAACAAAAATCACATCTCAAAATGTCAATTTTGCTTGTATACATTACTTTTATGATACTTTATATATTAGCCACCACAAATTAGGAAAGCTATATGGTATTTATCTTTTTGGGAATGGCTTATTTCACTAACCACAATGGTCTCCAGTGGCATCCATTTTGTTGAAAAATATAGGGCTCCATTCTTTTTTTAAAAGATTTATTTATGTATTTGAAAGAGCCATACAGAAAGACGAAGAGGCAGAGAGAGAAAGAGAGAGAGATCCTCAATCCGCTGGTTCACTTCCCAGCTGGCCACAAAACGTGCAGAGCTGCACTGATCTGAAGCCAGGAACCAGGAGCTTCCACCAGGTCTCCCACACAGGTGCAGGGGCATAAGGACTCAGGCCATCCTCCACTGCTTTCCCAGGCCACAGCAGAGAGCCAGATTGAAAGTGAAGCAGCCAGGTCTCAAACCGGTGCCCACAAGGGATGCCAGCACCAAGTTTGTGGCCTCAACCACTAAACCACAGCGCCAGCCCCTCCATTCTTTTTTATAACTGAGGGGTATTCCATAATGTATATGTTTCACAATTTCTTTATCTACATCAGTTGATGGACATCTGGGTTGACTCCATATCTTCACTATTGTGAATTAAGGTGCTATAAATGTGATGATACAGATAACTCTTTCATATGCTGATAGCATTTCTTTTGGACAAATTCCCAGGAGTAGAATGGCTGGATCATATGGTAGATCTATTTTCATATTTCTCAGGACTCTCCATAATCTTTCATAATTGTCACACTAGTTTACATCCTCAACAACAGTATTGTAGGCCACCTTTTTACCCACATCCTCACCAGATTGTTATTTTTTGATTTTTGGATTATAGTCATTCTAATTTGGGTGTGGTGAAACCTCACTGTGGTTTTGATTTGCATTTTCCTGATGACTAGTGATCCTGAGTATCTTTCCATGTGTCTGTTGGCCATGTGCGTTTCATGCTTTGAAAAATGCCCATTCATATCCTTAGCCTATTTCTTAAATGGATTACTTGTTTTGTTGTTGGATTTATTTAACTCCTTTTATGCTCTGGATATTAATCCTTTAATAGATGTATAGTTTGCAAACATTTTTTCCCATTCTGTCAGTTGCCTGTTTATTCTGTTGAGCATTTCCTTTGTAGTGCATAAGCCTCTTAGCTTGATGTACTCACATTTGTCTATTTTTGCCTTTATTATTTGTGTTTCTGTGGTCTTATCAAAGAAATCTTTGCATATGTCAGTGTCTTCCAGTGTTCCCCCCATGGTTTCTTCTAATAATTTGATAGTTTCAGGTCTTAAATTTAGATGCCTTATCCATTGTGAGTTGAGTTTTTAAAGGGTATAAGATATATGTATATAACACATATATTATTATTATATATTATATATGACATTATATTATTATATAATTATTGTGTGTATTTATATATATATAATTTTTGTAAAGGGTATAAGGGTATCTTTTATTCATATTTCTGCTTGCAGAGATCCAATTTTCTCAACACTGTCTATTGAAGGAACTGTCCTTTCTCCAGGCAGTGATTTTAGTTTACTTATCAAAGATTAGCGAATTGTAGATGTATGGATTATTTTCTGGGGTTTCTAGTCTGTTCCATTGGCTGGCATGTCTGTTCTTGTGCCAGTACCAAGCTGTTTTGATAGTAACTTCCCTGCAATATGTCTTGAGATCAGATATTGTGATGCCTCCAGATTCATTTTTTATTGTTTAGGGTTGCTTTAGCTATTTGCAGTCTCTTGTGTTCCCAAATGAATTTCAGGGTCATTTTTTTCCAGATCTAAGAACATCTTTGGTATTTTGATTGGGATCACTCTGATCTGTAAATTGCTTTGGGTGGTGTGGACATTTTAATGATATTAATTCTTCCAATCCATTAATATGGAAGATTTTTCCTTTGTGTGTGTGTGTGTCTTCTTCTACCTTTCCTTTCTGTTTTGTAATTTTCATTGTAGAGACCTTTCACATCCTTGTTTAAATTTATCTCAAGGTATTTACATTTTTGTAACTATTGTGAATAGGATTAACCTTACAAGTGTTTTCTCAGCCATGTCATCATTTGTGTATGCAAATGCTGTTGATTCTTAGTGTGTTAATTTTATATCCTTCAACTTTACTAAACTCTGTTATGATAATAACATATATGATAATAACAATAATCTCTTAGAATCTTTTGGCTCCTTTTTCTGTAGGATCATATAAGCCTTCAAAGTTGTTAAACACTCCAAAAAATTTTAAATAGTGTTCCCTTATCATGGGAAAGTTGACATCAACATTTTGTTATGAGCATATATTTTTATAAAAGTTATAATTTGTCACATACTAAAACATTAATATCTTTAGAATAACTTATAATAACTTGCTTATTACTCCTTTAAGTGTATCCAAAACAATCTAAAAAATATAGCAGTTTTTTAAACATCTACTACCACCAATTTGAAAAAAATCCATGAACAAGTGTCATTTTAACAGCCAGAAATCATACTTCATTCCTGTTAGTCCTTGAAGTTGTGTTTCTATTCTAAAATAAATTTATCTCATGACAATACATTTATGATTCAAAGCATTTTCTTAATCACTCTAACGATATACATGCATATTTATATATGTATATATACATATATATTGAAAGTTAATTTTTCCACATGGCCACATGACTTCAGTATGAATATATTTTTCCTGGGGCTGGCAACGTGGCTCACTTGGTTAATCCTCCACCTGCGGTGTTGGCATCCCATATGGGCGCTGGGTTCTAGTCCTGGTGGCTCCTCTTCCAGTCCAGCTCTCTGCTCTGGCCCGGGAGGGCAGTGGAGGAAGGCCCAAGTGCTTGGGTCCCTGCACCTGCGTGGGAAACCAGGAAGAAACACCTGGCTCTTGGCTTCCAATCGGTGCAGCTCTGACTGTGGCGGCCATTAGGGGAGTGAACCAACGGAAGGAAGACCTTTCTCTTTGTCAATCTCACTGTCTAAGTATATCTGTCAAAAAAAAAAAAAAGAATATATTTTCCCTACATTGAGGAAGTCCAAAGTTAGCAGTTACATATTCTGGAGGAGCAGGAGCAGGCATAGTTTTAAATTTAGAGCACAATAGGAAAATTTCTGAATGGTACTGATACAACCTCTAATCTTAGCCAAAAACCAAAGGTTATCCAGAGGGAATCTCTTGACTCAAGACAAATAAAATTAAACAAAATGGCTAATCACTATGATAAACAAGCAGCGTTTCTCAAAGCAATTACTTAGGAATAGCCCTTGAAGGGACTCACTAAAGTTATTATTATCTGTCACAGATAAACCTATGGTTCAGGGGGAAAACATTACAAGAGGTTACGAAGCACAGTGCATGTGATTACTTTTGGCACTCAGCATCGACCACCTCCTAGACCAAAGACTTCAAATAGAGAAGAGCAAAAACACTTTATTGTATTACCTGCAATGGCTGGGATAATGTATCCACAATTTGAAAATAACAGAAGTGTCAAATTTTGCAATTGTTGGTGAGAAAATCTCCAGTGTGTGTTCTACTTGCCAATAACATGATCCTGGCCTGACTATAAAGGTAAGATCCTCCAAATAAATTTTATACAATTGCTCCAAAGCAATGATGTATGACTACATTCTGTTTATTGTTATCTTTAAGGTTAATTAAAGTCTTTCCTTGACTGGTAGGGGTAGCTCTAATAATTGTTAATATTATTTTCTTGGTTTTGTTTTCTCACAAACAAAACAAGAGATGAGGTGAGGTGGAGGGGGTGGTGGTGAGATGTAATTGTCTCTCCAGAGACAAGACACAGAATTCACTGTTATGGTGATTAGAAGCTCTGTAAACTTTAACCTAGTATTCAGAAACCCCATTGTCCTTCTTCTCTAAAATTATCAGGAAATCTGGGGAAAAACAATAGAATCATGAAGTTATCATGAACAAAGTTCTTAGAAATTCTTGAAATTTCAAGGCCCAGATTATAACTGTGTAGACTTGAGAGCAACAAGACCAATTCCATCCAGGACCTAAAAGTCATCACTTCTTGATTTAATAACCTGCTGTCCCACATGTTTGGGAATTTCATTTCCAATCCCAGAGGCTACGTTTTACTAACAAATGGGATTAAAGACAACCATGGGTTCATACAACACTTCCAGCTTTATCACCAACAGATACAAGGTCCACTTTTAGAACAACCGCCTTGCCAGCACCACGGCTCACTAGGCTAATCCTCCGCTTTGCCGTGCCGGCACACTGGGTTCTAGTCCCAGTTGGGGAGCCGGATTCTGTCCCAGTTGCCCCTCTTCCAGGCCAGCTCTCTGCTGTGGCTCGGGAGTGCAGTGGAGGATGGCCCAAGTGCTTGGGCCCTGTACCCCATGGGAGACCAGGAGAAGCACCTGGCTCCTGGCTTCGGATCAGCGCGGTACAGGCATTGGAGGGTGAACCAAAGGCAAAGGAAGACCTTTCTCTCTGTCTCTCTCTCTCACTGCCCACTCCGCCTGTCAAAACAAACAAACAAACAAACAAAAAACCACCTTGGGGATGGCAATGTGGCATAGCTGGTAAAGCCAGTGCCTGCAGTACTGGCATCCCTTATGGGCATGGGTTCAAAACCCAGTTGCTCCACTTCCAATCCAGCTCTCTACTGTGGCCTGGGAAAGCAGTGTTAGATGGCTCAAGTCCTTGGGCCCCTGCTCCCATGTGGGAGACCCGGAAGAAGCTCCTGGCTCCTGGCTTTGGATTGGTGCAGCTCTGGCTACTGCAGCCAGTTAGGGAGTGAGCCATCGGATGGAAGGCCTTTCTCTCTCTGTCATTTGCCAACTGACCATGCTGACAAAACAAAACTGTAATCGCCATTCCTTTCACCACTTCAGAAGGAAGATTGTATCCTAGAGGCCCTCTCGCCTTAAACTTCTATCACATCATGAACTGTGACCATTGTCCTTGTAAACAAGTGGACCTTGCTCCCAACATGCACAGTATGCCCCTTTCAGGGCATCATAACGCAATCAACAAACCCCAGGACACTAGACATGGGAATCTCATTGTTGTCATCATCAGTCTGTGTTCTTGAGAGACCTTGCAGCTAAGAAAATAAATCTTCCTATTTTAAAGGAACAACGACTGGCTCACCACGGTGCAGATGAGCACTAGCAGGTTACTAACAGGCTCTGCGTCCCTCTAAAGGCATTTCTTAGGAGGATACCTTCTGCTCTGGAAGTTCCACGGACAATGCTAAATCCATTACCCCCCGTGGTCATGAATAAACATATAGCTTTGGTTTCCCCTTAGCCAGCCAAGGGGGGTGTATGCTACAGCAAACACTTGTAACATAAATATTACACCTAAATAGATACCGCAAGTCAAATAGAACCATCTGTGACTGGGGAAAAAGCCATCTGGCTTTCTAGAAGGACTGTGTTCCTGCTCACACAGGCAAGTGAGTATTTCATGTGGTGTGGGGCTGTCCTGACACCCAGAGCTTTGAAATATGTGCTAGCAGTCACTCCCACCCTCAGTACCACCCCCTCCCTTATTTTTGCCTACAAACAAAGCCTTCTGTGTTGAACTAAGAGGAGTGATTTTGAGAATTTCAGGGGAGACGTGAGGGTGGGTTATAAAGGAAGCTACTAAGCCTGCCTCCCCTTACAGCTAGCTATCTTATGAACTCAAAACAAAGCATTTTTTTTATCAGTGCTATTTTATTGTTCTAAGTTTTCAAAACTTTTTTTTCCTCTAATTTCAACAACTTAAAGGGGATGGCTTGGGAGTTTCAAAATGAAATAGTGGGCCGGCGCCGCGGCTCACTAGGCTAATCCTCCGCCTAGCGGCGCCGGCACACCGGGTTCTAGTCCCGGTCGGGGCGCCGGATTCTGTCCCGGTTGCCCCTCTTCCAGGCCAGCCCTCTGCTGTGGCCAGGGAGTGCAGTGGAGGATGGCCCAGGTGCTTGGGCCCTGCACCCCATGGGAGACCAGGAAAAGCACCTGGCTCCTGGCTCCTGCCATCGGATCAGCGCGGTGCGCCGGCCGCAGCGCGCCAGCCGCGGCGGCCATTGGAGGGTGAACCAACGGCAAAGGAAGACCTTTCTCTCTGTCTCTCTCTCTCACTGTCCACTCTGCCTGTCAAAAAAAAAAAAAAAAAAAAAAAGAAAGAAATAGTGGATGTGGCCAGTGGCCAGTGCCCAGTGTAAACCTGCAGTTGCTGCTTGTTGCTATAGTGCTTGGATCTGAAATCTCCCCTATAGAAATTCTCCGGGTGACAGGGACACCTCTGCCTCTGGATTTACCATCCCTGAGCAGACACTTGAGAGTTATGAAAGCCTAGCTCCCTTGCCTTAAGGCAAGATGAACTCCGCATGCAATTTACAGGCGAATTCTGGAGGAGAGTTAAGCTAAGACTAGACTTGACCTGACAGTGCAGCCTCCCCTGACCACCTCCCCTCTCTCCTGAGAGCTCTGACTTAATGCAGTGCTTGGGCTGGGTTCCCCTGCCAGGTGCCTGCTCCTGGAGTACCCAACACAGCCATCTCAGGGACGGCACAAGCTGCACCTGGTCCCTTGTCCTTTCTAGGTAAACTCCAATTTTCATCTGAAAGCCAGGTGGTCAGCACAGTTCTGTTCATGTTTATAAGAGACCATTCATTCATTTGTTCATTCATTTATTCATGCAGTATGTTGAACCCCTGCTCTGTGCCAGACTTTTGCTGGCTCCTGATGGATCAAGGACTAACACAGAGGTTTGTCCTGCCTTCCTAGAGCTGTCCAGTTAGTGAAATTCTTCAATGTAAGAAACATTGATCAGTTTTTTCCTGTAACTTGTGTCAACTCACTCACTGGCAGTGCAGTGTCAGGTGGTGATTTGAGAAAACATTCTAGCGATTTTGCAAAAAGAAGGTGAATCATCTGTAGTCAAACCTCTAAGTCACTTTGACTTTTTTTAATTAGTTAATTTATTTGACTGTCAGTTACATAGAGAGAGAAGGAGAGGCAGAGAGAGAGAGAAACGTTTTCCATCCGATGGTTCACTCCCCAAACAGTAGCCAACAGCCAGAGCTGTGCCAATCTGAAGCCAGAAGCCAGGAGCTTATTCTGGGTCTCCCACATGGGTGCAGGGGCTGAAAGACTTGGACCATCTTCTACTGCTATCCCAGGCCATAGAAGAGAGCTGGATCAGAAGTGGAGCAGCCAGGACTCGAACTGGCACCCATATTGGATGCCAGCCCTGCAGGCGGTGGCTTTACCCACTACATCACAGCATCAACCCCATCCCTTTGATTTCTATTTCTTCTTTTTCCCTACTACCCAACCAGACCTCTTTATACTTTTTAAGTTTGTGGTTAGAATGTGAAAAATCATTTTAATGACTATAAAAAGAAATAAAACACCTCAGTTGCTATTTGTTCCAGGATTTTTCAGAGCTTTTTCCTTTTGTTTGGGAATTACTAGGATGCTTCTAATATGTCCAATCATCCACAGGTACTTAAATCCATAAATCATAGTCTGATCTCTCCTTCTCTCTGGCAAGCTGATGTTATTATTTTTAGATATTACCTTTTAATAAAGAAGATCTCGGAAATCTATTGGCTTGATGTATAATATATAATATTTGTTGGATTTTTTACAAAGTAAAGTATTATTAAGAAATCCACCATTTTGTTGTTGGTTTCTTGATGTATTTATTTATTCTAATGGTGCCATTCCAATAACTCAATCTTGGGTTAGAAAAAATCTAAATTACAAGTATGAAACTTATTCAATTAACTGATCTATCCACTTGTGTCTGTGCTCATGAGGAGTTCTATAGGGTGATGAGAAGAGCTTGGACTCTGGATAGCAAACACATGGCTTTTGAATCCTAGGAATATCACTTGCTCTAGACTCAGGTAAGTTCATGAATTGCTCTTTGCACCTAGTTTCTCCTTTATACAATGAGGATCATATTCCCTACCTACTGAAGATACTTTAATTCGTAAGGATACACAGGATTAAATGTTTTCAATCATAAAGTACATAGAAGTTTCCATTGCATATACTAAATCCTTGCTCCATGCTGGCTATTGTTTCTATAATTATTGTCATAATGGTAACAGGTCCTAATTACCTTTTCCTGAAGAGAAAATACTACCCATGCTCTGAACTTTTGGATAGATGACTTCCTATCAGCCATTTAAGTAATATAAAAGAAAAAGAATACTAGGGCATCCCCAAAATCTCATGAAAAAATGGGATTAAAAGATACATTTACATTGGGCAAAATGTTTTTAAATCCATAAAAATATACATTTTTATAAACTTCTTGGAGACTGCTGTGTGAATGATTTTTTTTTTAAAAAATCTGTAGCAAAGTAAGCTTATCCTTTTATTCTATTTTCTGTGAACTTTTAACTAGCTTCTCAGAATATGACCCAAATTATTTCAAAAGGAGCCCTATACCTGATCGGTGACAACTAACTGAGCACCAAAAAGGAAACCTGTTAAAGTGAAATGAACACTATGAGAAACGGTGACTTGATCAGCCCTCACCCTGACTGTTGATGAGCAACTTAATATGCTATCCCTCTTAGTATTTTTTTTGTTTGTTCTACTTAATACTTTTGGTTGAATACTGTAATCAATACACAATTATTCTTAAGTGCTGAAACTTAACTGAAAAGTGATCCCTGTTAAATATAAGAGTGGGAATAAGAGAGGGAAGAGATGTGCAATTCGGGACATGCTCAAGCTGAGTTACCTCAAACGGTAGAGTTAGAAACATGCAAGGGGCTTCCAATTCAATCCCATCAAGGTGGCATGTACCAATGCCATCTCACTAGTCTCAGTGATCAATTTCTGTTCACAATTGGTCACAATGATAGGACTAAGAACCAAAGGGATCACATAAACAAGAATAGTGTCTGCAAATACTAGCTGATAGAATAAAAAAGGGAGAGAATGATCCAATATGGCAAGTGAGATACACAGCAGACCCATAGAATGGCAGATGTCCTAAACAGCACTCTGGCCTCAGAATCAGCCCTTAAGGCATGCGGATCCGGCTAAAAAGCCCATGAGAGTATTTCAAGCATGGAAAGCCAAGACACTCTGAAAAAAAAAAAAAAACCTAAACGAAAGATCTCCACGAGTGAGATACCAGTGGAAAGAACGGGTCATCAAAGATGGAGGTACCTTTCTCTGAAGGGAGGAGAGAACTTCCACTTTGACTATGACCTTGTCTAATTATGATCAGAGTTGATGAACTCAGGGGGCTTCCATAGCCTTGGCAGCTCATGACAAGAGCCTAGGGTGATTACTGATGCCATAAACAAGAGTGTCAATTTGTTAAGTCAACAACAGGAGTCACTGTGCACTCACTCCTCATGTAGGATCTCTGTCCTTAGTGTGCTGTACATTGAGATTTAATGCTATAACTAGTACTCAAACAGTACTTCACACTTTATGTTTCTGTGTGGGAGCAAACTGTTGAAATCTTTACTTAATGTATGCTAAACTGATCTTCTGTATATAAAGAGAATCGAAATGAAAAAAAAAGAAAAGAATGATTTTCTATAGAAAGATTCAAGTGCAAAATATCATTTTCTAGAGGGTAGTTTGCAAGTGGTGCATTTGCCATGACCCCTGGATGAGTGTGTGGTTGTATGCAGGTTATGTAGGTCCTCCCCACCACCCAACTTCCCATATATTGGTGAGACAAGAATATGCAAATATTTGTGATGGCTCATATGGACATCGTGGACTGCAAGCAGATGTATATAATATCTAAAGGATGCTGTCCCAAAGTACTGCCCCTTGAAATAAAGAAAGCCATTTGGTGAAAGTGAGTGGTCTGCATCACTATAACATGGGCTGAAGAAATGCTGTAGGAGTTGTCGGGACATCAGGGGTTATGACACCCTCGGAAGCCACTTATGGGTTTGCCCAAGGATCTATGTCATTGCCAGCTTAGATAATGGGCTGGTGTGAAACATAAAAGGACACTTGATGTATTTTTTTAAGAATCTGTAATCATCCCTTCACATAAAAGATGTTCTTATCCCCTCCACTATGTGGATCTCTTCCCCACATGAATGGTGAAAAATGGGGATTAAGAACATAGGAGAATAGCTAAAAAGCAAAGCAAACAAAAATAAAGCTTACCTCCTGTACCCCGACCCAGCATGCTATGCTTGGAAGGAAAGATTTGAATTAGAATACAGACTGAAACTTCAGTGTCCATCAGATGTCTTTTAAAAAAGACTTATCTGAAAGGGAGAGACATAGAGAGAAAAATGTCTTTCATTCTCTGGTTCACTACCCAAATGGCCACAATAACCAGGGTTTGAGTGGGCCAACGTCAGGATCCAGGACTTCTTGGACTGGGGCAATTTCCAGCTGCTTTCTCAGGCACATTAGAGGGGAGTGGTTTGGGGGCTGGTGCTGTGGCATAGTAGGCTAAGCCTTGGCTTGCGGCATATGCATCCCATGTGGGCATCGGTTCATGTCCCAGCTACTCCACTTCCAATCCAGCTCTCTGCTAATGGCCTGGGACAGCAGTGGAAGATGGCCCAAGTGCTTGGGCCCCCAACTCACGTGGAAGACCTGGAAAAAGCTCCTGGCTCTTGGATTTGGATCGGCCCAACTCCAACTGTTGCAGAAATCTGGGGAGTGAACCAATGGATGGAAGACCATTCTGTCTGTCTCTCCCTCTCACTGTAACTCTAGTTCTTAAACAAATAAACAAATCTTTTAAAAAGGAGATGAATTGTAACCAGAGAAACTTGGACTGGATCCTACACTTGGATCCAGAAGGTTAACCCACTAACTCACAAAATTGGCCCGACCATAAGATTTTTAGTACCTTGCATCTCATATGGGTGCCAATTCTAGTCCCAGCTACTCCTCTTCTAATTCAGCTCTCTGCTATGCCTGAGAAATCTGTAGAAAGTGAACCAAGTCCTTGGGTCCCTGCACCTATGTGGGAGACCTGGAAGAATTTCTAGGTTCCTGACTTCAGATTGGCCCATCTCTGGCCATTGTGGCCATTGTCGCCATTTGGGGAGTGAAACAGAGAATTGAAGATCTTTCTCTCTGTCTCTACCTCTTTCTGCCTGTAATTCTACTTCTCAAATAAATAAATAAAAATCTTTAAAAAAAGATTCTTAGTACCTGAAAATGAGACCTGTGACAATAACAAAAAAGCATCCTGAAAACTCTGATCCTTACACAAGGTTAAGGATCCTTACACAAGAGTTGCAAACCAGTGAAACTGATTTGATGGGCGCTGGTGAGACCATAAAAACATTTCATTTGTCTGACATTGAAGGCTGAGGCTATGCTCAGTCTGAATGTGGGTTCAAGTAGACTTTGCTGTTAGGAAAACGTGGAGGTAGAGAGAAGAAACTCAGTGGGATTTTCAGTACATGCTTTCAGAATAATGTTAGATCCTTGAAATAAATAGTCATCAATCTGACTCAAGTTTTCCAGATCCAAGATGAGATCACTTTGGTATTCATTACTTAAAGGAAAACTGAGATATTTTCAGGTCATTATAACTCTGAAGCATCTTGCATTTGTTTGCTAAATTTAAGCATTTCAAAGTGTTTAGACATGGTTTAGACATGACTGAATTTTAAGTAGTCTATGTGCATCTATGAGCTACTTTGCACCATCCTTAGAAAGTGTCAAATTATTAACTAGCATTGTGGGTCAGTGGGTAAAACCTCTGTTTTGTGACACCAGCATTTGTTTGGGTACTGGATCAAGTCCCTGCAGCTCCACTTTCAATCAAGCTACCTGATAATGTTCCTGGGAAAAGCAGTGAAAGAGGGCCTGAGTATTTGGGCCCCTGACACCCACATAGGAGATCTCAATGGAGTTCTGGGATCCTGGCTTTGGCCTGGCCCAGCCCTGGCTCTTGTTGACATATGGGGAGCAAACCACCTGATGAAAGATCTCTTTCTTCTCTCTCTCTCTCTCTCTCTCTCTCTGTATTTGTAATGCTATATTTCAAATAAATAAATCTTTCTTTAAAAAAAAGAAAGTCTCAAATGAGATTACATCAAGCTGAAAAGCTTCTACACTTCAAAAGAAACACTCAACAAAGTGAAGAGGCGAGTGACAGAATGGAGAAGATATTTGCAAACTACACAGCTGATAAAGGATTAATATACAGAATCTACAAAGAACTCAAGAATTTCAACAACAACAAAACAAAATTCCAGATAACAAATGGGCAAAGGACTTGAACAGGCATTTTTTAAAAAAGGACATTCAAATGGTCAACAGACACTAGAAAAAAATGCTCAAGATAACTAGCCATCAGGGAAATGCATTCAAAATCACAATGAGGTTTCACCTCACTCCTAATAGAATGGCTTTCATACAGAAATAAACAAACAACAAATGCTGGCGAAGATGTGGGGAAAAGAGTACCCTAATCCACTGTTCGTGGGAATTTTTTTTATTTGAGAGGTAGAGTTATAGACAGTGAGAGAGAGAGAGACAGAGAGAAAGGTCTTCCTTCCGTTGGTTCACTCCCCTAATGGCTGCCATGGCCAGCGCTACACTGATCTGAAGCCAGGAGCCAGGTGCTTCTTCCTGGTCTCCCATGCCGGTGCAGGGGCCCAAGCACTTGGGCCATCCTCCACTGCCCTCCTGGGCCACAGCAGAGAGCTGGACTGGAAGAGGAGCAACTGGGACTAGAACCCGGTGCCCATATGGGATGCTGGTGCTGCAAGGTGGAAGATTAACCCTGTGAGCCATGGTGCTGGCCCCCACTGTTGGTGGGAATGTAAACTGGTACAGCCACTATGGAATACAGGATAGAGATACATCAGAAATCTCAGACAAGATTGGGCATGTTCAGGGTGCTATGGCTGTAGACCCAGAAATCTCAATATACATCAATGATATGATCCAGCCATCCCACTCCTGGGAATTTAAGCAAAAGAAAAGCATATGAAAGAGTTATCTGCACTCCTATATTTACAGCAGCTCAATTCATAATAGCTAAGATAGGGAATCAACCCAAATATCCATCAACTGATGATTGGATAAAGAAATTATGGAATACTACTCAGTTGTGAAAATAAAATGCTGCCTTTTGGAAAAAAGTGGATGCAACTGGAAACCGTTATACTTAGTGAAATAAGCCAGTCCCAGAGAGACAGATATATGCTTTCCCTGGAGTACTTAATAGAGTGCCTAAACTGTAATGTATTGGAGTGAAACATACATTTAGAGATCAAATGATTCTTTCAGCCCTTGTCTCTACTGTTGAGGAATGTGCTTTTTTCTTCATACTATTTGTTGAACTCTTTACTTAGTGTAGGGTTAACCTTATGATTATAAAATAAGCTGAAAATAGATCTTTGTAAAAATTAAGAGTGATAATATTAGAGGGAGAAGGAAGAAGTTTTGGAGCATGGGCAGGAGGGAGGGTAGGGTGGGAAGTATCATTATGTTACTAAATCTGTATATGTGAAATACAAGAAACTTGCGTACTTAAAATAAAATTTAAAAAAAGAAATCTAGTTAATAGTGTTAATAGCATAGAGGAAAGGAAAAATTGAATCTACATAAATACCTTATCAAGTTAAAATTGGCAAATTGGATAATTCGTTTATTTTCCTTGATTATTTCTAAAAAGTAACTTGACTGTTAATTAAAATTACTTTAGCTGCTCATTACAGAAATATAATAGGAGCTTAAAGGCAAGAGAAGTGTATTTCTGTCTCTTGTGAAGTCATTTAAATATAGACACTAATGGTTGTATGGTGATGTCAGGGTCTCAAGCTCTTCTTATCTGCTTATTTTATTTTTTTAAAAAATATTTATTTGGGGCTGGTGCCATGGCACAGTAGGTTAATCCTCTGCCTGCGGCTCTGGCATCCCATATGGGCACCAGTTCTAGTCCTAGCTACTCCTCTTCCAATCTAGCTCTCTGCTATGGCCTGGGAAATCAGTGGAAGATGGCACCAATCCTTGGGCCCCTGCACCCATATAGGAGACCAGAAGGAAGCACCTGGCTCCTGGCTTCAGATTGGTGCAGCACTAGCCACAGCCACATGGGGAGTGAACCAATGTAAGGAAGACCTTTCTCTCTTTCTCTCCCTCTCACTCAGAAGGGAAGTAATTCCACACAGCTGAGTGGAATTGAAGGTAGTCACCTTCCGATCTCTAGCTCCTGTGGGTATAACGTTCGCCTGCTCTTTCCCCAGGACCACACAGGGAATCTGATCTACACTCAGTGTGGGCTCAAATTCTCCTGCAGTCCCCCACTGGGTTGCCAAGGTTACCAAATTACAGCCTCTCTGGAGAGTACTCACGTGAACTAAGTGAGTTCTCTCACCCACCGTCTCTTTTTTCATAGTCTCAGTTCATTAGCACCACACATTCACTAGGTCCTAATCTCCTGTTATTTCACACACACACACACACACCCAGAGTCAGGTTTTTCTGCTTGTCTGAGGGCAGGTGCAGCACTGAGGTCACGCTGCTTTTACATATGTCCAAAATGGCGTCTTCTCTTTGTCTTGCTCGCCTTTGAGAGGTGAGTGGAGAGAGAGAAGCTCATGTCCGTACCGGTCACTTTTTTCTTCTCTCTCTTCTAGTTAGCCTGGTGAACTCCCCCCCACCCCCACCCCCCAAAAAAAAGAAAGAGAGAGAGAGATTTACCATGCCTAACCTGGGAGTGTCACCTTTGGAACACCCTTAACCCTGAGGAAGCAAACAGAGCTCTCTGGCCACACCCATCTCAAGCCTCTAAGGCTCCATCAAAAGCAGACAGTCCACTTAATACAGTCATAGTATAACAAGAAAAAAACACCACAGCAAGGGAAGAAGAATCCAAAGAATATCTCCACAATGCCAAGCAACAAACGCAGAAACTGAGGAAACAAGAACAAGGAAGATATTATGACACCCCCAAATGAACAAGACACCCCAAGCCAAGATTATGAAGATGATGAGATGGAAGAAATGCAAGATACGGATTTCAAAAAATTTATGATAAGAACATCTAGTAGTTTTAAAAAACAAATGCTTGAGCTATGGAAATCCTTACTGGACAGGATAGAAAATCTCTCTCCTGAAAATGAAATATTAAGGAGGAATCAAAATGAAACACAGAAACTAGAACAGGAAAGTGTGATAGTGAAGAGAAATCAAAATGAAATGAAGAACTCAATAGATCAAATGACAAAACACATTAGAGAGCCTTAAAAACAGAGACAGTGAAGCAGAAGAGAGAATATCAGACTTAGAAGACAGAGAACAGGAAAGTATACAGTCAAACCAAAGAAAAGAAGAAATTAGAAATCTAAAAAATATTGTTGGGAATCTACAGGGTACTATTAAGAAACCCAACATTCGGGTTCTAGGAGTTCCTGAAGGCACGGAGAGAGAGAAAAGATTAGAAGGCCTATTTAGTGAGATACTAGCATAGAACTTCCCGGGTTTGGAGAAGGAGAGAGACTTCCTAGTACAGGAAGCTCATAGAACCCCTAGTAAACATGACCAAAAGAGATCCTCACCATGACACGTTGTAATCAAACTCACCACAGTGAAACATAAAGAAAAGATTCTAAAATGTTTAAGAGAGAAACGTCAGATTACTCTCAGAGGATCTCCAATTAGACTCACAGCAGACTTCTCATCAGAAACCCTGCAAGCTAGGAGGGAACGGCAAGATATAGCCCAAGTACTAAGAGAGAAAAACTGCCAGCCCAGAATATTATATCCTGCAAAGCTCTCATTTGTGAATGAAGGTGAAATAAAGACCTTTCATAGCAAACAGAAATTGAAAGACTTTGTGGCCACTCGTCCAGCCCTGCAAAAGATGCTTAAAGATGTGTTACACACAGAAACACAGTCATCAATATGAAAGAAGGTAAAAGAAGGAAATCTCACAGCAAAAGATCACAGGAAGTTCAAAGCATATATTAGAAAATATCTTTGGCAAATGGCAGAGCAAAGTTACTACTTATCAATAGTCACATTGAACATTAATGGCCTGAACTGTCCAGTTAAAAGACACCAATTGGCTGATTGGGTTAAGGAACAAAACCCATCTATTTGCTGCTTACAAGAAACACATCTTTCCAACAAAGATGCATACAAACTGCAAGTGAAAGGTTGGAAAAAGATATACTATGCCAACAGAAATGAAAAAAGAACAGGCGTAGCCATCTTAATATCAGACAAAATAAACTTTAACACAAAAACTGTTAAGAGAGACAAAGGAGGCACTATATAATGATTAAGGGATCAATTCAACAGGAAGATATAATGATTATCAATGTATATGCACCTAATTACAGGGTACCAGTTTATCTAAAAGATTTGTTAAGGGACTTAAAGGGAGACTTAGACCCCAATACAATAGTACTGGGGGACTTCAATACTCCACTCTCAGAAATAGACAGATCAACAGGACAGAAGATCAACAAGGATACAGTAGATTTAAACGACACTATAGCCCAAATGGATCTAACAGATATATACAGAACTTTCAATCCTACAGCTAAAGATTTTACATTCTTCTCAGCAGTACATGGAACCTTCTCTAGGATTGACCACATACTAGGCCATAAAGCAAGTCTCAGCAAATTCAAAAGAATTAGAATCATACCATGCAGCTTCTCAGACCATAAAGGAATGAAGTTGGAAATTAGCAACTCAGGAATCCCTAGAGCATATGCAAACACATGGAGATTGAACAACATGCTCCTAAATGAATATTGGGTCATAGAAGAAGTCAAGAGAAATAAAAAACTTTCTGGAAGTAAATGAGGATGACAGCACAACATACCACAACTTATGGGATACAGCAAATGTAGTATTAAGAGGAAAGTTTATAACAATAAGTGCCTACATCAAGAAATTGGAAAGGTACCAAATAAATGAGCTTTCACTTCATCTCAAGGATCTAGAAAATCTGCAGCAAACCTGACCCAAATCTCTCCCTCTCACTGTCTATAACTCTACCTCTCAAATATATAAATAAATAATATTTATTTGGAAGGCAAAGGCAGATAGATAGAGAGAGAGAGAGAAAGAGAGAGAGAGGTGTCTTCCATCCACTGGTTTACTCTCCAAATGGTGGCAACTGCTGAAGTTGGGGCAATCCATAGCCAGGAGCCAGGAACTTATTCTGGGTCTTCCAGGTGGGTGCAAGGACCAAGGACTTGGGCCATCTTCCACTGCTTTTCTAGGCTATATCACAGAGCTGAATTGGAAGTGCCCATAAAAGTGCCCATACAGCATGCCAACAGTACAGTCAGTGGCTTTGCCCACTTTACCATAGTGCCGGCCTCTTATTTTCTGTTTTTACCTTCTAGTGTGTGACTTCCATATCACAAGGAGTCTGAAAACTGTTGGGGCTCTTACAATTTTAAATAGGAAAGGCAAAAAAAAAATAAAGAAGGTGGATTTCTAAAAAAGTGTCAAATTAATCTTTACTGAATGTGAAAATCTATTTCTATCATTACCGAAGAATTCAAAAGTGTATATTTTTACATACATAAACATACAATGACACTTTCTATACAATTGTGCTTCTGATTTTTCTGACTATAAATATTATGTATATATATATAAATAGACCATATATATATATACACACAAAAAAACATACACATACACATGAACACACATATATTTACCAAACAAGCCTATTGGGAAAAGTAACACGTTTCTAAAATTAAGTAAACAGAAAGAGAAGTGTTTACTTTGTCCAAAGCACAATGCAATCACTTCTTATCTTTTTCTGGGAATGAGGCTGCAATTCAATAGTGATTTTTCAACACAGTTTATTTAGGCAGAAGATGAAATACTTCCTTCAATCTAAAAGAAAACAATGAGAGAGGAAAAATTTAAACTCTGACAAGAACTACCTGGATTCCTTAATGGGGTATAAGTGTCCCCATCCTTTAAAAAAACTGAAAGTAATTTCAACAGCATGGGATATAGAAACAGATGGTCTTATTGAAATGTCTCTTCCCTTTCTGCTTGTCTCATTGTGAGTCTTGAACATCCATTCTTGTTTCTCTCTTAGTTTACCTTTTCATTTGCCTTGTGCTCCCCAGAAATCTGATAGAACTCCACTTATTACAAACTCCCTGTGTGTTCAATTACTCCTCGATTTGTTTTCATTTATTCTTTGTTTTTATCTAGTCTCATTTGTCCATTTCCTTTCATTTCTATTGTTTTAAAATCATTGTTAAACAGAAAAATATCATTTCATTGTTCTTCTCTCATCTCTCTCCAGACATAATACTATACATAATTGATGAGTCTCATCTATCTCCAGACCATAATATTATACATCATTAAAATATGTCATGAGGACTTGTTTAACCTCAGATACTACATGGGCTCTCTCCCACACACTCTCCCTCTCCTCGGTTAGAAAAGATGAGATATTATTTACACTTTCTCTTGGCACCCAACGTTATCACAGAAGCAGTATAAGGCATTCATGTTTGTTTAACAATCACTTCCGCCAAACATTTTCGAGTCTTTTTCTGTAGCTCTTTATGGAGTCCAGTTTTCCTGTGTAGACAGTTTTCCTGGAGTTAAGTTACAAGCAGCTACGAGATTTCTCCAGTGGAGACAGAGGCCCTTTTAGCTGGTGCTGCAGAATAAGACTCAACAACCTACTGCACTTAAGAACGGCTACTCCTCCAGGCTACTTCACTGATTTCTGTGTTAATTCCTAGGTCCTCCTCACACTGCATACCTTGGAAGCACTATATACATTTACCCCTAGGAGACTTCATCCTACCTCACAGTTCCAGCTATCAGACTTATTGTTAAATCTACCACTAGTCCCAAAATTCTGAAGAGAATTATTACTCTCATTATCAGTACTCATGTTCTGTGATTTCCATCTGTGTCTCATCAAAGCTTGAAACTCAGTGTACTCCAAATCAGTAACTCAAATCTTTCTAGACATACATTCTGTTTTAACCTAAACCTTAAATGAATCCCAATTATTATTTAAAATAAAACTAACATAATAGCATGTATTTATTGTGAAGTTCTTAAATGTAACTGTTAACCTGTTTTGTTGCATACATACATGCATGCACAGTAGTTAAAGATGGGAGTTACATTTCCTCAAATTGTGCATGCAGACATGTTTTCATTCATTTGTACTACTTTAAGAGAACAACTGAAACAGTAATTTATGAAGAACAAATTTTTTACAGTTCTAAATGCTTATAAGTTCAACACTAAGGCACCAGCCAGTTGCGTGTTCAATAAGGGTTTTCCTGTGCTCAATGATGGTACTTTATTGCTACATCTTCTGGAAAGAAGCCATCATGGCAGAAGGCAGAAAGGCAAATAGGGAAGAACTCAATTCAAATTCCTTTCATGAATCCCTTTAATACAGGGACCCAATTCCGCTCATCAGGGAAGGAACCCTCATGACTTAATTATTTTTTAAAGATTTGTTTATTTATTTGAAAGGCAGTTCCAGAAAGTGAGTGGGAGAGGCAAAGGCAAAGAGAGAGAAATCTTCCAACCACTGGTTCTCTCCCCATATGGCCACAGTGGTCAGTTTGGGCCAGGCCAAAGCCAGGAATGAGGAGCTTCATCCTGGTCTTCCACATGGGTGCAGGTGTCCAAGGACTCAGGCCATCCTCTGCTGCTTTTCTAGGCTCATTAGCAGGGAGCTAGACTGGAAGTGGAGCAAATGGCACCAGCCCCCTAACTAACTCTTAAAGAACTCACTCTTAACAGCACCAAATTGGCAACACCTAAGTTTTGGAGAGGACACATTCAAAACATGTACAAACTATAGATACAGAGTGTGCCCATTTTAAGAGGCCTCAATTAACAAAAGCACTAAGGAAGATTCAAGGTCTTTCATCAATATTTCATAAAAATTCTAACTCTGTACACATAGAGGTAATATGCGGTCTTATTCTGAAATTTTCACTCAAAAAATGGGTTGGTGTGGAGGCTCAGGCTAATATCATTGATGCCCATCAGTGAGTTAAAATATTTGTCTTAATACTCTTGGTTGAACTCTTTAACACAAAATTATTCTTAGGTGTTTAAATTTAACTGAAAAGTAATCCCTGTTAAATATAAGAGTAGAAATAAGAGCGGGAGGAGATGTACAGTTCAGCAGATGCTTAATCAGACTTGCCCCAAAACGGTAGAGTTAGAAACGAGCCAGGGGATTTCAATTCAATCTCATCAAGGTGGTATGTACCAATGCCATCTCACCAGTCCAAGTGATCAGTTTCAGCTCATAACTGATCATAATGATAGGACTAAGAACCAAAGGGATCACATAAACAAGACTAGTGTCAGCTAATGCTAACTGATAGAATTAAAAAGGAGAGAACGATCCAACTTGGGAAGCGGGATACACAGCAGACTCATAGAATGGCAGATGTCTTAAACAGCACTCTGGCCTCAGAATCAGCCCGTAAGGCATTCACATCTGGCTAAAAAGCCCATGAGAGTATTTCAGGCATGGAAAGCCAAGACACTCTGGCAAAGAAAAAAAAAAAAAAGAAGTAGGTACCTTTCTCTGAAGGGAGGAGAGAACTTCCACTTTGACTATGACCTTGTCTAAATATGATCAGAGTCGGTGAACTCAGGGGCCTTCAATAGCCTTGGCTACTCATGACAAGAGCCTCGGGTGATTACTGACACCATAAACAAGAGTATCAATTGCTAAATCAACAACAGAGTCACTGTGCACTTGCTTCCCATGTAGGATCTCTGTCCTTAATGTGTTGGGCTATGTGAATTAATGGTATAACTAGTATTCAAACAGTAATTTACACCTTGTGTTTCTGCGTGGGTTCAAACTGTTGAAATCTTTACTTAGTATATACTAAATTGATCTTCTGTATATATAGATAATTGAAAATGAATCTCGATGTGAATGGTATGGGATAGGGAGTGGGAGATGAGATGGTTGTGGGTGGGAGGGAGGTTATGGGGGGAAAAAGCCACTGTAATCCAAAAGCTGTACTTTGGAAATTTATATTTATTAAATAAAAGTTAAAAAATAAAATATTTAAGTCTTGCACTATATATGTTATTTTATATCAACATTAGTTAATCATTAATTTTTAATTAATTCAATGACTTTTAGAATCTCTAAAATATTTCCAAGGAGCTAAAACAATTCATGAAACAGTTTAAAAAGCCAATCATTTTTTCATCACGATATTCATCACTCCCTATCAAAAGTTATTTTCTTTATGTTGTATTTTGTTCTGGTAAAATGGTTCTTACTTCTCATTTTCCCTTTACCTATAATCACCATATCATCTTATTCCTAAATTTGATTTGCTCAGATTTCATTCTGTTCTTTCTTTTCTATTGCATTGCAATTATACTTGCCTAGACTATGACACAAACACTCACCGCATCTGTGTTGCCAACATAGCTTTTTACATGGTCTTCCTGTTCTCTACCATCTCCCTTAAAATTTACCCTATACACTGCAATCTGATGAATCTACTGCTGTTCTCACATTGGTCCTCTGTTCACAAAACTGCAGTGGCTTCTATTGTCCATAAAATAAATGGATAAATAGAATAAAATAAATACTCCAGAAAACAAATGGAAACACTTGACTTCTCAGGTTACTTGTTACTTAAACCCTTCCTTTTTAACATCTCCTATATTGCACGCGTGCACACACACACGCACACACACGTACACACACTCCTAACTGAAACATTTTTCCTTAATCCTAAATTTATCATATCCTATCATTCGTGAAAATCTGTTCTGGGATCTTCCTTTACTTCTTCCTCAACTACTCAGAAGTGCATTAATTTTGCCTGTCTCTGTCTATGATTTCTTTCACCCTTGTGGCCTACATCACTTGCTTTGTTATCAGTCTTGCATTTATACATTTCTCCTCCACACTGGAGGATATGTCCCTAAGGAAAAGAAATATCTGTGTTCTTCATCTCATGCACACATACATACATGCATATACACTCATACACACACATCACTCAGAGTGACTAAATAGGGCAACCTCTCAAGATAACTTGAACATTAACATTTTTCAGTCTTACTGAATACCCCAATCAGTTGAAATTTTCCTCTCAAGAATTTTTTTTTTATATTTTTATTTTTTGACAGGCAGAGTGGACAGTGAGAGAGAGAGAGACAGAGAGAAAGGTCTTCCTTTGCCGTTGGTTCACCCTCCAATGGCTGCCGCGGCCGGCGCGCTGCAGCCGGCGCACCACGCTGATCCGATGGCAGGAGCCAGGAGCCAGGTGCTTTTCCTGGTCTCCCATGGGGTGCAGGGCCCAAGCACCTGGGCCATCCTCCACTGCACTCCCTGGCCACAGCAGAGAGCTGGCCTGGAAGAGGGGCAACCGGGACAGAATCCGGCGCCCCGACCAGGACTAGAACCCGGTGTGCCGGCGCCGCTAGGCGGAGGATTAGCCTAGTGAGCCGCGGCGCCGGCCCTCTCAAGAATTTTTTTCATTCTAATTCACACATAAGAACTGTACATATTTATAGGGCACAATATTACATTTCTATACATACATATATTGTGTAATGATCAAATCAAATTACTTAACACAGTCATCACCTTAAAATTTATCATCACAATCCACTCATACACCTATTCAAATATGCAATACATTATTGCTAACTATAGTCAACCTGTTGTGCAGCGGAACATCAGAACTTATTCTTCCTAATTCTAATTGTGTACCTATTGAACAACCTCACCTCAACACCCTCCTTAGCTTCCCTAGTTTCTAGTAACCACCTTTCTCTTCTCTAGCTTTGTGAGATCAACATTTTTAGATTGTGCAAATGAGTAACATCATGGGCTCTTATTTTCTGTGTCTGGCTCATTCTGCTTAATATAATGTCTTCCAGGTTTACTCATGGTGTGGTGAATGACACTGAATATTACTGTGTATAGATCCATTGTGTTGATGTTACACATTTTCTTTATCCATTCATCTGTTTAGGGCAATTGGGTCAATCTTTACTTTGGCTATAGTGAATAATACTTCAAAAAATATGGGAGTGCAGATATCTCTTTGACATACGGATTTCATTTCCTTTATATATACCCAGAAATGTGATAGTTAATCATTTAATTTGTAAAAGAATCTCATGCAGTTCCTTAAATACCTACAAAAGGTTGTGCATATTTATGTTCCCACCAATAGGGTGGATAAGCTTACTTTCTCCATGTCCTTATGAGACTTGTTTTCTTTGGGATTTATACTTTTGATAATAGCCATTCTAACAGGAGTCAGATAATATTTCACTGTATTTTTCTTCTCCATTTCCCTGATAATTAATGATGTTGATCTTCTTTAACACATCTGTTATCCATTTGCATGTCGTTTTTTAACAAATATCTATTTAAGTACTTTGCCTATTTTTCCACACAGATTATTTGCTTTTTTGGTGGTTGCATTATTTGAGTTCCTTATATATTCCAGACATTAGTCCATTGTCAGATGAGTAGTTTGAAAGTATTTTCTCCCGCCCTGTAAGTTGTCTTTTATCTCTGTTGATTGTCTCCTTTGCCATGCAGGAGCTTTTTTGTTTGATGCATTTTGTTTGATTGCATTGAATCTGTAGATCACTTTCTGTAGTACATTTTAACAATATTAATTCTTCAATCCATGAACATAGACTATCTTTCCCTTGTGTTTTCTTTAAATTTGTTTTCAGAAGTGTTTCATAATTTTCAATGTTGAGATCTTTCACCTCCTTGGTTAAATTTATGCCCAAGTATCTTATTTTTTGAAGCTATTGTAATTCAGATTGCTTTCTTATTTGTGATTATGTGTAGTTATGACTGCTTTATTATTAATATACAGTAAATCCACTCAATTTTGTCTGATTCTTTTGTGTCTTACATGTTTATTGAATTTATTAGTGATAACATGTTTTTGGTGGTGTTTTAACTATTTATGTAAAAAAGATCATATCATCTACAAACATAAACAATTTGGCTTCTTTTTTCTAGTATGGACATGTTTTATATCGTTTTCATGCCTAACTTCAGTGACTACGACTTCCAATACTACTTTGGACTTTAAATATAAGTGATCAAAATGGACATCCTGTCAATATTCCAAAACTTAAAGGAAGTTCAACTTTTCTCTGCTCAGTGTGATGTCTGTTTTGAGTTTGTCGTATATGACCCTTATTGTGTTATGGTATATTCCTGCTATACTTAATTTACCATGAATGGATTTTGAAATATATAAAATATTCATTATATATATATAAATATATATAAAATGCATAGAATATTATATGATTTCCATGCTTCTTTCTTTTTCTTTTTTTGACAGGTAGAATTAGACAGAGAGAGAGACAGAGAGAAAGGTCTACCTTTTCTGTTGGTTCACCCCCCAAATGGCCACTACAGCTGGCACACCACACCAATCCAAATCCAGGAGCCAGATGCTTCCTCCTGGTCTCCCATGCAGGTGCAGGGCCCAAGGACTTGGGCCATCCTCCACTTCCTTTCCGGGCCACAGCAGAGAGCTGGACTGGAAGAGGAGTAACTAGGACAGAACCGGCACTCCAACCAGGAATAGAACCGGGGGTGCTGGTGCTATAGGCAGAGTTTTAGCTTAGTGAGCCGTGGCTCCAGCCTCCATGCTTTTTTCTGTTGATGTGGTTATCACATTTATTCTTTTTCATTTTTTGAACCGTATTTGCATTCCTGGAATGAATCTCACTGGATCATAGCAAATGAGCTTTTCAATGCATTTTTTTAAATGCATGGTTGGATTTGATTGGCTAATACTTTGTTGAAGATTTTTATATTCATATTCATCAGGGATATTGGCCTATAGTTTTCATTTTTTGTGTGAGCTCCTGTCTAGTTTGAGTATCAGATAATACTGGAGTTTGGAAATGTTTCCTCTTTTTTTTTTCTCTTTCAGCCATTTATTTCTTTTTTATTTACAGTTTGTGTTCAATGCAAATCAATTCCATAACATGAGAAATTACTATGAATCAAAGCATAAATACACAAACACATATACAATCCAAAATAGATGTACAGCATTTAGGTATGAAGCAAAAGGGAGTGCTCATTCACACACACAGTAGCTTCAGATCTGTCCAACCTGGTTGTTCCCATGTAGGTCTCTAGGGATGGTTAAGAAAAAAAAAACAAAAGACCTTGGTTAAAGACTCCTGTGGCCATAATTAGATAGTGGAACAGCTAAGCATCAGTGTGTGGCCATGCGAACAAAAGATTTCAGGGAGTGTCTTTTTTCTTTTAAAAGGTCTCTGTGCATCGAGGGAGTTGTGAAAGATTTACTGCAGACTGAAGCCAACGTTAGGCTTAAAACTATCTAACTATCTAAAAATATTGAATGGCAACAGACAGTTCCAAATGTGGCTATTCTGATCCATCGCTGTTGGATTCTTTTTTTCTAAAAAAAGTATTTACATAAAGAGTATAAAAGTTTTTGTGAATTTAATGCAAGTTAGCTTTCAGTCTTCACTTCCCAAATACTTGACTTACAGTTTTGGCTTCTTTGCATTTTTGCCTATTTTTTTATTTCAACATGTCTCACTTCACCTTTAGAACAGACCCTTTTGGAAACTGCAAAAAGTACTCAACAGAGGCAGAAACAAAGCAGCAGCATTTTGAAATTAGTTGAGATCAGTGCAATTCTACTCTTTGGAACCGGTTTAAATGATCCTGACACTCTTGTTGAAAGAAAATACGGGGCGGAAAATGCCTACCGTTTGACTTTATGAGGATAAGCAAGATTTACTCATGCTTGGATTTGGGGGTAGATTCCAATCCATCATTGGTACAAGTCAAGTACTACACAAAAGGTCAAATGCAATGTCAAATCCAAAGCCTCCAAGAAAGAGTTCAGTCCTTAAGAGAACAGTGATAACTTAACCATGTGAAACTTTAGAGAGGATCAGTATTCAATTAGTACTGCTGAAACAACACACTGAGGAGCTACAAGAACACCTGGAATTCCTGCTAATGTACATAAAATAGAATCATGGGAGCTTTTTGTATCACCTAACTGGTTTATGGCCTTAAGCATTTGATAAACCAAATGAAAAGTGAATCTCCATTCCACATCCCACCCTTTATCTCTAGGTAAGACAAAAATCTATTTGGATTTTCAAGGTAGAGTTTTAAGTGTTTGTAAATTTCTTCAGCCACGTTCAAGAAAAATGATGTCTTTAATTTTGGATGTTGTCTCTCTTCATCTTGAACATAAAACTCCAGCAGACTTAATATTGGCATTCATCACCTGGCCAAACTCTTCCTATGTTCTTCAAGCCAATGAAATTTGGGATTCTCAACATTTTCTGTGCCAACAACGCAAGGCATGGAATCACGCTGGACTTCTAGTCGCTATCTGGATTGGGTTTAGAAGAGGGGAAAATGCTGATGTTTCTTGGTCTGAGTCTCTTTTAACAGTAGATATGTAGAAGAGAGAGTGAGACCATGAAGAGACTGGCTGCTGTCGACTGTAGGACATTGCCATCTGCCCTACTGGTGGCATTGGTTGGACTTGGAGCAGTCGAAGAAACATTTGGGGAGGAGTACTTGACATTGTTACAACAGTTGTTTGATTTGAATAAATCTGCGTGGGTAGGAGCAGTGCCAGCAGCATCAGCCCCAGTCCAAGCCTGGCCACCGTTGCTCTGCCCATGTCCGCTCAGTCGGTGCGCGGCGCGTCTCGTGGGATGCCAGGTGCACGGGGATCGGCGGCTCCGGGCGGGCGCGCGCAGGCGAGGTGGGCAATGTTTACTCTTACACTTTCCTGAATAGTGTGAGGATTGGTATTAATTCCTCAAATGTTTGATACTATTCAGCAGAGAAGCCATCAAGTACTGAGCTTTTCTTTGATGTGAGGTATTTTATTATCAATTCAGATTTATCACTTATTATTGGCCTGTGAAACTTTCCATTCATTTATTATTCAATATTACTATATTGTATCTGACCAAGAATTTATCACTTCTAGGTTATCCAGTTTGTTTCCATCTAAGTGTTCATAGTAGTCTCTTGTGATCCTTTGTATTTCTGTGGTATCAATTGTATCTCATTATACACTTTTGGCTTTATTTATATGAGCTTTCCATTTTTTCTTGGTTAGTCTAGGTTTAAATCAAAATTCCATTTCATTGACTTTTATATTTTGTGTCTTCATTTCATTGATTTATGCTCTTTATTATTTCATTCCTTGTACTAATTTTTTTCTGATTTGTTAAACTGTATCACCTATTTATTTGTGATATTTCTTCCTTTTGTATCTAGCCATTCTGCATCTCATGGGCTTTGGTATGCTTAGTTTTCCTTTTCATTTTCATTTATTTACAGAAATTTCCTTTTTACTTTTTTCATTGACCAACTGGTTGTTCAGGAACTTGTTATTTAATCTCCATATATTTGTAAAGTGTCAAAATTTGCTTCATGGTTCATTTCTGGTTTTATACTATTCACTCAAGAGAATATAGCTGAAGTTATATCAGTCTTTGAAAATTTGTTAAGGTTTGTTTTGTGACACAGCACATAATCTGCCCTGCAGAATGCTCCCATGTACTACTGAGAAGAGTGTATAGGCTTCACCAGCAGGGCAGAATGTTGGGTAACTGTTTGCTAGATTTGGCCTAGACTGTGGTTTAAATATGATATTTCTTTGATGTTTTCTGTCTGAGTGATCTCTCTATTGCTTAGTGTGGGGTGTTGAAGTCCCCTACTGTTATTATATTTTATATCTCATTCTTTATAGAATCAGATGCTCTGATGTTAGATGCATATTTATTTATACTTGTTATATCACCCTGCTGTATCCAGCCCTTCATTGCAAATAAATTACGTGTCATAAAGAGAAAAATTAAAATGTTATTTCTGAAAAGATATAAATAGTAAGATGAAAATAGTTGAGAAATCAATGAATGCACTTGTCAAATATGTTAAGAAAAATTCTGCCTAAGAGTAGCATCAAAGGCAAGAAACTCAATATGAAAGAAAAGTTAAACAGATGTGCAGGAGAAATATAGGATTACTATCATATGAAAAGCAGCATTATAAGAAGATAAAATAAAAATTGAATTTATAGTGAAATATTAGGACACCAGTAATTTCTAAAAATCATGTTTATATGTGACTTCTCAGCACTGATTTTGGTGATAAGACGTAATATTTACAAATGTTTAAAAATAAATTTTGGACCTATAATTTTACAATCAGCCTGATTCTTTCTTAATTATGGAGCATATTTACACTAAGACTCTCTGTTCCAGCTCTCTTTGAGATTTGATATGGCCTTGTGATTACATTCTGGCCAAGGAAAAATGGGCAGAAAAATACCATTTGCAGGCCTAGCTCAAAAAAAAAAAAAAGTCATTTGTGAACCTCATGTTCTAATTTATTGGCTTACAATTGATGCCCATGCAAATGTGGGAACTTTGTAGCATTGATGGGGCAATGCTACCTCCAACGTTTGTCTCCTGTGAAGCCATCACGTCTTTGGAGATTTTTCTTTGTGTGAGGAAGACAGAATTTTCTGTTGTGCTGAATCATGGACGTTGTGTGGGTTATCTACAACATTAGCTATGTTCTTCACCATAAGAATTTTGTAGTCCAGTAAAGGAATAATAGAGTGAGATCATATAATGATCATAAATATACACACACCTATGTATTTCCAAAATGCATAACACAAGAGCTGTAGAACTTCAGAAAAAAGCAAAAGAAATAAAATAACAATTCTACCTGAAGGTTTTAATCCACCCTACTCCAAAACTGAAGATGAAACAAACAAAAAATAAGCATAGAGATAGTGAGCACCTTTGTATAGTTAGACTGTGGTAGATATCTAACCAACAAAAAAATGTCCATTTTTTTAAAGCACACACAGAATATTTTGATAGAGGAAGCTTCAATCATTCCCCAATTCAGTGTGATACGGACTGTGGTGGAAAATACTAATCATAAAGCAATAAAATTAGAAATTAATGACAAAATTATTTTAAAACCCATGATTTTCTTTATTTGCAACTATTTTTTCTGTCTAAAAGCACTGAAGTTATCTAAATTCCATGAAATGAGCTGGAAATCTTGTTCTTTTTCTTTTTTCTAAAAACAATTGTAAAAAAAAAAAAAGAAAAGTATTGTTTGGAAAATGGTAAAACTCACCCTAAAGTTTTTTTTAACTTAGAGTTCAGGGAAAAATTGAAATGTTGCAAATATTTTAATTTCATTAATTTTTTTACAATTTCAATTCTTTAGAGTTTTAAGATTTTTGGATTTTTTTCTGTAACCTTGTTTAATATAGTTTGTAAGATAAATTAGCATGTAGTATTCCATAATATGTTTGCATTAATTGCTGTCATTTGCATCTCTTTTGGAACTTAATGGCAGAGAATTGAGTTAATCAGACCCTCTTGGTTTAAAACAGGATGTCTTTTATTGAACAATGAGGCCTCTCTGTTTACTTCTTCATGTATTGCTTCACCCTTTTGACTAATTACCTACCCCAACAACTTTGGCAACAATTCAAATGTGTTTATAATATGTATTTTATATAATTTTGCAAAAATGTATATTATGTTATATGCATGTAAAATTTATTATGTCATATAGTTTAGATTTTTTAGCTCAATTTTTTAAAAAGATTTATTTTATTTATTTGAAAGACAGATTTACAGAGTGAGGTAGAGACAGAGAGAGAAACCTTCCATATGCTGGTTCACTCCCCAGATGACCACAATGGTGGGAGCTGTGCCAATCCGAAACCAGGAGCCAGGAGCTTCTTCCGGGTCTCCCACTCGGGTTCAGGGGCCCCAGAACTTGGACCATCTTCTACTGCTATCCCAGGTCATAGCAGAGAGATGGATCGGAAGTGGAGCAGCCGGGACACAAACTGGCGCCCACATAGGATCTGCGCTTCAGGCCAGGGTTTTAACCTGCTGCGCCACAGCGCAGTCCCCTTTTGAACTCAGTTTTTTAAAAGATGTATTTATTTATTCCTTGAAAGGCAAAGTCACAGACAGAAAGAGAGAGAGAATTTCCACCTGCTGCTTCACTTCCCAAATGTCCACAATGGCCAGGGTTGGACCAGGACGAAGCCAGGAATTCCATCTTTGTGTCTTATATGGGTGATAGGGGCCCAAATAATGGAGCAATTTTCCACTGCTTCCCTGGGTGCATTAGCAGGAAGCTGGATTGAAAGCAGAGCAACTCAAATTGGTGCTCATCTGGGGAGATGGCATTGCAGGGAGATGTTTAATGCAAAGCAACACAATGCCAGTCCCCTGACCTCACTGTTTTTAAGATCCATATTGTTACACGTACATCTAGTCTTTTATTAAACTACTGTATAAGACCTGTGGAACGCTTGCACTGAATCGTGTCTATCATCTCTCCTGTGATTCTTCTTTACTCTGATTTCTCACATGCAGTCACAAGAAGTGCACGCACATGTTGTCTGAAGGGTACGTATGAAGATTTCTCCAGGATGAACACTCAAGTGCAGGTAGAGAATTCCTGTGTGCGGTATTTGAGTAAGTACATCCATTCATGCTTAATAATTGCTGTATTCCTACACCCTGCCAGCGCTTAATATTATCAAGTTATCTAATTTATTCAAGTTTTCTATATGCAAAGTAATGCATTGAAGTTTCATGTCAGTTATTATGTATAATTTTAAGTATGTCAATCATACACGTTTGTATCTGAATTTTTATTTGTCATATATCAAGATTCACTATAGATTGCAAAATAACAAACGCGACTGAAAAATTTTCTTTCTTTGAAAGAAAAAAAAATGAAACTTACAAAGCAACCCAGAAGCATCTGCCATCATTCCACAGCAAAGCATGCCCCATTCTGTCTCTGCTGGCCTGTCTGTAAGTTTGCAACCAGGGGAACGTTCTCTCCCTCAGCACTCTCCGTTCTTGAAGGGCCAGAACAAAAGCATCCTTGCCAGTGCATTGACCTTATTTCCATTTCTGAAACATTACAAAAAAATCCTACTTCCATTCTCCCCTTAGAATATGAATGCAAAGTAGCAAGCAAGGAATCACAATTCACCCTGTGCACACTGACAATGCCTTCAATGATTTTATCAGTTTTTTACTCCAAAAATTATGATGGCAATAAGTGCTGCTTTGTGGCACAATCAGTAGAGCATGGCATTTTTAGGCAGATGAAAACAGTGTCTGTTCCAGCATGATAATCTATCATTTCTCATCTATACATCTATCTATACATCTACTATCAAGATATCTACCTCTATCATATATCACCTAATTGACAAAAACGTATCAATGACACATCTAAAATAATCTGTTTTTAAATAAATGAATTGCATTACAAGTAATGCAATAATTATTTTGTCACTGAATGTTTAAAAATGTGGAGCTCTTATTGTCTCAGCACAGTGGTTATGTTTGATGTTTTATAGTTCATGTACATTAACTGTGCTGTAATTGTATTGCTGAGTTTCAAAATTAAATATACAAGTATTTGCATGAAAAATAATTATTTAATAAGGTTTATTATCTTATTTATATGTAGATAAGTTAGGCATTACTTAGTAATGATTTGACTAGTAAAAAATATCATTATTTATTCATTGTTCTGATTTAATTTCTTAAATATAAGTGTTTCTGAGTTTAAATAACTGTCAGGTGCCTTTTGTTTTAAAATATTAGACAATTTAGCAGAAAATACCAAGCTGCTAAATGCAGGAGACTTTTTCAGGTGCCCCTGGACTGACTCAGTTCACTCCTTTCCTCATTAGTTGTTGAAAGGAATAACTGGAGGGGCCGATGCTGTGGTGCAGTAGCTTAACACCCTGGCCTGCAGTGCCAGCATCCCATATGGGTGCCGGTTGGAGATTCAGCTTCTCCACTTCCAATCCAGCTCTCTGCTGTGGCCTGGGAAAGCAGTAGAAGATGGCCCAAGTCCTTGGGCCCCTGCACCCGCATGGGAGACCTGGAAGAAGCACCTGGCTCCTGCTCCTGGCTTCAGATCAGCACAGCTCCGGCCGTTACGGCCAATTGGGGAGTGAACCATTGGATGGAAGACACTCTCTCTCTCTCTCTCTCTCTCTCTCTCTGCCTCTTCTCTCTGACTTTCAAATAAATAAATAAATCTTTTTTTTTTTAAAGAATAACTGGAGACTATGTTGGGAGTTTTACATCTTGAGATAAATGGAAAACTGTACATAACCAATAAGATTTTCTTCCATTCCCTGTAGAAACAGGATTTTCTTCAATATCTTAGCAATGTAGTCCAATGATCCCAACATTAAAAGAAAAAAGATGCTTATATAGTATGGTTATTAACTCTTTGTCAGATGCATAGTTTACGAATATTTTATCTCATTACGTGCACTGTCTCTTCAACCTATGGTTTCCTTTGGTGTGCAGAAGCTCTTTAGTGATGAAATTTCATTTGTTTACTTTTATTTCTTGTGTTTATCCATTCCAATGTCCTGAAGCATCTTCTAGTAGTTTCCAAGTTTTCAGGTCTTCCAGTTAAGTCTTTGAACCATTTTGACCTATGTTTGAAAGATATAAGTTTAGTTTCATTCTTCTGCATGTGAATATAGTTTTTCCAGCATCATTTATTGAAAACACTGTCCTTTCTCAAATGTGTGGTCTTCGCATCCTTGTCATATATCAGTTTGCAGTTGATGCATGGGTTTACTTTCAGGCTATCTGTTCTGCTTCAGTGGTCCATGTGTTGGTTTCTTTTTTTTTTTAACTTTTATTTAATGAATATAAATTTCCAAAGTACAGCTTATGGATTACAATGGATTTTCCCCCCCATAACTTTCCTTCCACCCACAACCCTCCCCTCTCCCGCTCCCTCTCCCATTCCATTCACATCAAGATTCATTTTTCAATTATCTTTATATACAGAAGATTAATTTAGCATATATTAAGTAAAGATTTCAACAGTTTGCACCCACACAGAAACACAAAGTGTGAAGTACTGTTAGAGTACTAGTTATAGCATTCATTCACAATGTAAAACACATTAAGGACAGAGATCCTACATGAGGAGTAAGTGCACAGTGACTCCTGTTGTTGACTTAACAAATTGACACTCTTGTTTATGGCGTGAGTAATCACCCTAGGCTCTTGTCATGAGTTGCCAAGGCTATGGAGGCCTTTTTAGTTCACCAACTCTGATCTTATTTAGACAAGGTCATAGTCAAAGTGGAAGTTCTCTGCTCCCTTCAGAGAAAGTTACCTCCTTCTTTGATGACTTTTTTTTTTTTTCGGAGAGTCTTGGTTTTCCATGCCTGAAATACTCTCATAGGCTCTTCAGCCAGATTCAAATGCCTTAAGGGCTGATTCTGAGGCCAGAGTGCTATTTAGGACATCTGCCATTCTATGAGTCTGCTGTGTATCTCACTTCCCATGTTGGATCATTCTCTCCTTTTTAATTCTATCAATTAGTATTAGCTGACACTAGTCTTGTTTATGTGATCCCTTTGACTCTTAGTGATATTATTATGATCAATTGTGAACAGAAATTGATCAGTTTGACTGGTGAGATGGTATTGGTACATGCCACCTTGGTGGAATTGTATTGGAATCCCCTGGCACGTTTCTAACTCTACCATTTGGGGCAAGTCTGATTGAGCATGTCCCAAATTGTACATCTCCTCCTTCTGTTATTCCCACTCTTATATTTAACAGGGATCACTTTTCAGTTAAATCTCAACACTTAAGAATAATTGTGTATTAATTACAGAGTTCAACCAATAGTATTAAGTAGAACAAAAAAAATACTGAAAGGGATAAAGTGTTAAGTTATTCATCAACAGTCAGGACAAGGGCTGATCAAGTCACTGTTTCCCATAGTGTCCATTTCACTTCAACAGGTTTCCTTTTTGGTGCTCGGTTAGTTGTCATTGATCAGGGAGAACATATGATATTTGTCCTTTTGGGACTGGCTTATTTCACTCAGCATGATGTTTTCTAGATACCTCCATTTTGTTGCAAATGACCAGATTTCATTGTTTTGTTTTGTTTTGTTTTGTTTACTGCTGTATAGTATTCTATAGAGTACATGTCCCATAATTTCTTTATCCAGTCTACTGTTGATGGGCATTTAGGTTGATTCCAGGTCTTAGCTATTGTGAATTGAGCTGCAATAAACATTAATGTGCAGACAGCTTTTTTGTTTGCCAATTTAATTTCCTTTGGGTAAATTCCAAGGAGTGGGAGGCTGGGTTGTATGGTAGGGTTATGTTCAGGTTTCTGAGGAATCTCCAGACTGACTTCCATAGCGGCTTATATTACATAGCTTTCTAATACCTGAAAAGAAATTAATTATCAGAAAATATAAGGAATTCAAATAATTTCAATAGCGTAAATATAAATAAATAATTCAATAAAAATGAGCAATATATAAGAAGGAATTTCCAAAGGAAGACATATAGATGGACGACAAGTATGTGAAAAAATGCTGAACATTATTAATCATCAGGGCAATGCAAATCAAAGCAACAATGACATGCCAACCCATGCCAGTTAAATTGGCTGTCATCAAAAAGACAGAAAGTTACAATTTTTGTTAACAATGTGAAAAAAGGGAACCTTTGCACATGGTTGATGGGAATGTATGTTAATACAACCATTGTGAAAATGGTATGAGATTTCCCAAAGAACTAAGCATAGATCTACTGTATGATGCAACAACTCTGCGGGTGGGCATATACCCAAGGAAAATGACATCAGACTGAGTGACATCTGCATTCCCAAGTTGATTGCAGTACTATTTACAAAAGCCAACACATGGGAGCAATCTCAGGGTCCACCCGCTGATGAATGGACAAATATACAACGGAATACTATTTTATCCAGTAAGTGGAAGAAATCTGGTCATTTGCTACATGAATGGACTTGGAGGTCATTAAGCAAAATAAGCCAAACACAGAGAACAAACACCATATGATCTCACTCATATGTGGAGTCTAAAAAAATTGATCTCATAGAAGATGCAAGTAGAATGGTGGTTATGATAGTCTGGAGAGTCAGAGGAGGAAGGGATGGGGAAATGTTACTAAATAGGTGCTAAGTTATAGTTAGCAGTAAGTGTTATGTTGTTCTATTGCACAGTAAGAGATAGGGTGTATTTAGATAAATATAATGTTCTGTATATTTTTCTTAAAAAGAAATAGAGTTAGAATGTTTTTATTCTAAAGAAATGTTAAGAGTTTGGAGTGATAGATTTGTGTACATATATGGAAACATCACATAGTACCTATCCCATAATCATAGCAATTTTTATGTCAGTTAAATATTTCAAAAATTATTTTAAAACAGGGTGAACTGCTTTTCAGAATCCCTTAGCTGTAGTGCAAGTGAGATATACGCAACTGATACTCCATCAGCTCTGGGTCGGTTTCTGAGCCTTGGGAAACTGACTTGCAATGACTTCTAGGTCTTCCTTGTCGCATAGGCCTATTGGTAAATAAAGAACTTATTTCACGTATCTTGTGTGTGGGTGGGGAGAGAGGGGTGTTCCATCTCATGGAACTCAAGTACAAATTGGTCATTAGTGAATAGTGACTTGCTTCACATCATGTTGTTCACTACGGTTGTCAAGATTAAGGAAAAACAGAGCTGTTAGAACTTGATATGAAAGAATGTTTTTCTGCATCATTAGATGAAATTTTGAAACCTTTAACGAATTGCAGAAGGAAAACTAATTCACAGCTATTGCTTTTATCCACCTGTAGCACAGATGTGTCATGGACCAAAAAAAAAAAGATATAAATTTACTCTTTACATCCATACCAACGATATCCAATAAATTTCAAGAAAAACTGAAAGAAAATAGATGATCTATTACATCAAATGTCTTCTTACTAACCCAGATATGTGACCATGTAACTACAATAGCCCATGAGAGATTGTGCTGTCCACAGTTCTCCAGCAGGGTGGGTGTTCAGTCTTGCAGGTAAAGTGCCAGTTGAGATGCCTGTGTCTCACATTAGCCTACCTGGGTTCCATACCTGCCTCTGACTCCTGATTCCAGCTTCCTGCTAATGCAGATCCTGGGAGGCAGCAATGATGATTGAACTGACTGCACTCCTGCCACCCCTGTGAGAGACCTGGACTGAGTTCCTGGGTTCTGGCATCAGCCTCTGCCCATCATCCATCACATTAGAAATATCAATGTTCCAAAAGAATTATGAGTATGAAGTTTATCACAGCTTATTACAGATAAATATTCTGAACATTAAAATTATGGGATTCTGGCTGCTTAATTTTTTAATATTTAAAGAAAGCTATGTTTTTATCTATATTGAAAACTATTCAGGGATGGGAAGAAATGACAAGAATGATAAGATGGGTGCAAAGGTTGGCTACAATTATCACATGTTCATAGTAGACAAGATTAAAATTAAATGCATAGTATTGTCAAGAATTTCGATGGAAATTTAACTACCATAATTATGGATCCTGCTGAATATATTATACAAGAATGAGATAAAATATTGGCATGCTATTATTGAACACATAATGTTTATGATTCAATTTTCTGATAGTATATAGTAATTAGTAAATCACTCATAAAACTTTGATTATATTAATAGGAGTTTTATAATGTTGCATGTGATATACTAAATTATTGTTCAAAAATATTGGCTTGATATCTCTGCCTGTTGAGTTTCTGCTGGGACATGGACTTACTTTCTTTGATGGGATGTTGAGGGATTTGAGGTAACTCAAGGCTTGCAAGGTACTGGTAATTAAGTTTTATCTGTTCTGCCTTCATCATGAATAGATTCCCAGGTTGGCTCTCTAGCCTCAGAAATAGATGAGAGGACACGGTGTAGAGTCCCTCATCTGAGCAGTCCAAACCAGGCCCACCCTAGTCACCAATCCACAACCAACCTGCCACTGTAGGTGAGTCCCAAGGAGAGCAGACTCTTCATGTGAGCTTGGTTTAGACAAACTACCTCCAGCCAATTCAGAGTACCTTGAGCAGAATAAATGTTAATCTTTCTATAGCACTGAGATTTGAAGATTGTCACACAGCAATAACTGAACAACTCAGAGTATAAATCATAGTGAAATCTAATAATGGTATAGGAAAACATTGTACAGAATACAATCAACAACAAATACAGCACATTACACAGAGAATAAATTATAAAAATGAATGAACAGTAGGTATGATATATTAATTCATTCTGAAAATGTAAGAAATTCCAAATGCTACTCAATTTTTTGTTACAACGCTCAAGTAAAGGAATGTGAAAGAACAATTTAGAGTTAAATTTCCAACTTCCAACATGCAAATTATTCCATGAGAATAATTTGAAGAATTTTGTATAATAAGTAACACAACAGAAACAGAATTATACAATTATACACAATTGTTTCAATTAGTTATTAAAATTTTTATCTAGATAAAATATAGAAAAATTTAGCAGGCCAGGAATATGAAAATGCTTAAAATATGCTGTAAAATATTAATAGAGGGGCCAGCATAGTGGCATAGCAGTGGATGGAATATCTCTCTCTGTCTCTCCCAGCACTCCTATCTGTAACTGTCTTTCAAGAAAGTAGAATAATCTTAAAATATCAATAGAATGAAATGGAGTACTAAAAACTATCTCATGTTATATTTCTTGTTGAGTGTGATCTTCAAACAAGTTTATAAACACAGAAGCAAAAAAATAAAAGTTTCATTATTGATTTTCCCTACTGTTAGACAGTGAAATTTTGGAATTTGTTGAAAAGACATTTACCCAACTAATTTGAACCACTATAGATGACAGGTGGCTATACCAAGTTAACTTTATCACGTCTCTAAAAATCAAGTTAATAGAATACTTAGTACTGTTTTAAAGAAAGTCATTGACAGTAAGATATCAATTACAGAATGCAAACAAAGTATACATTTATAAAATGTTCAGTTCTAAATTTCTTTCCTCAGTAGCAATTTGGCATGATATCTTAAGTAAAATTAGTACTGTAAACAAATTTATGCCAAAGAAATACAAAATTATTAGCATCTTTAAAAATACTGTGAAGAATAAATTATTTGAAGTGATTTTTGTGAAATTCTATTATTAATGCTAAAATCATTTGATGGAAAATACTTAAACAGAGAAATACTAAAAAGGAGGGGGGATTCACTTCAAACACATATTCCAAGATCAGTCCATCTTTAATTCAAGACTAAATTTTAAATTCAATTTATTTTTCTACATTGAATAAAATGTTATCTTTTTTTAAAGATAGATTTATGATTCTAAAAAAAAATCCAGACTTTCATTGTTCTAGACAATACATTGCTAATATAGTTAACTAACCAGATATAAACTAATGCAATAATATAAAATTTCACAATCAAAATTCTTGAAAATGGTGAGGAATGTTATTGTTTAATAACAGTTGTATGAAACAAGACCCATACCTTAAACCTTACTCAAAAATCCACTCAAAATGGATCAAAGACATGAATCTATGACCTGATACCATCAAATTAATAGAGAATATAGGAGAAACTCTGCACAACACTGGCATAGGCAAAGACTCCTTGGAAAGACCCCAGAAGCACAGACAATCAAAACCAAATTTGAAAAATGATACTACATCAAACTGAGGAGCTTCTGCAAAAGAAAACATTCAGCAAAGTGAAGAGGTTACCAAAGGAGTGGGAGAAAATATGTACAAACTATGCAGTTGATAAAGGATTAATATCCAGAATCTATAAAGAGCTCAAGAAACTCAACAACAATAAAACAAGCAGTCCATTTAAGAAATGGGCAAAGGACTTGAATAGGCATTTTTCAAAAGAGGAAATTCAAATGGCCAATAGACACATGAAAAAAACAGAATCTCTAGTCATTAGGGAAATACAAATCAAAACCACAATGAGGTTTCACTTCACCCCACTTAGAATGACTCTCATACAGCAATCAACAAACAAATGCTGGCAAGAATGTAGGAAAAAGGGTACTCTAATCCGCTGTTGGTGGGAATGTAAAGTGATGCAGCCATTGTGGAAGACAGTATGGAGATTCCTCAGAAATATGAGTATAGACCTAACACATGACCCAGTCAACCAAATTCTGTGAATTTACCCAAGGGAAATAAAATCAGCACATGAAAGAGTGATCTGTACCCCCATATTTGTTGCAGCTCAGTTCACAATAGCTAAGATTTGGAATCAACCCAGATGTCCCTCAACTGAAGACTGGATAAAGAAATTATGGTATACATACAATATGGAATACTGGACAGTGGTTAAAAACAAAAACAAACAAAAAATAAATGAAATCCTGTCATTTGCAACAAAATGCTTGGGACTAGAAATCATTATAGCTAGTGAAATAAAATGGTCCCAAAAAGACAAATATCATATAAATATCATATATTCTCCCTGACCTGTGGCAACTAATAGAGTAACTAAAATGTAGTCTATAGGAGTAAAATGGACAGTTTGAAATTCAGTAATTTTTAACAGCCCTTGTCTCAATTGTTGAGGGCCAATGTTTCTTTTCTTCATAATGTTTGTTGACTACTTTATTTATTTTATGGTTAATCTTATGAACATAAAGTTAACTGAAAATACATCTTTAAAAAATAAGAATGGGAACAGAAGAGGGAGGAGAAAAAAGGGTGGAGCATCAGCAGGAGTGAAAGTAAGGTGGAAAGTATCACTATGTTACTGAATTTGTTTATAAGAAATACAAAACAAATGAAATTTCTACATCTTAAATGAAATACAATATAAATATAAATGAAATTTGTATACCTTAAATAAAATTTAAAAAAAAAAGAAATCGTACTAAGGTTACTCTATTACTAGACAGATCCTGAGCCAGGATCTACTATTATCTCATTAGTGATCATAGCTATAAAGAATTACATGAGTGATCATCTGATTAAAAATATTCCCTCCTTTTACCTTTAAGACTCCAGGAAAAATCTTAGTTTGACATGCCACACTTTCTATCAGTAATTGCAAGCCTGGGGCTGACCTAGTCTCATAAAGCTTATGTTAAATAACTGCTACTATATTACTCCATTTTCTAATTGGTAATTAAGAAGGTTGGGATCTCTTCCATTTAACAGGAAACAAAGCAGAAAATAGACTAACTCACTTGATTTTTCCCCTAGAATTTGTTCTTACAATGAATCTTGAACTGTTCTTTTCCTGGAAGCAGTCATTTGGGTTTCCTGGCAACAGTCACTTGTGTTTCCAGGTATTTTCAAGCTGAGCTCGTAGAACTTCAGCATAGGGTCCTGTGAAACCATGAGATGCGTCAAGCCTGAATGAAATGCTCAACTGCTAACTTTCTTCATGGGAGAGCTCCTTTTCTATAAGGGAGAAATGTGGGGATCAACTCGGACTAGACTGTTACTGGAATTAAGACTTATTCTATACATCTGCTCTCCCACAATATGGCGCTGGGAGAGGAGGAAACAGCTTCTACACAGCTGCCTCCAGTTTAACCAATAAACTGTAGGACCTGCTCCTGATTGGAGTAGAGCAGCGTACTCGGTGTGTGGGTAGCAGAGTTGGGATTTGTGGAAGAGGACTATAAAGGAGGAGAGAGACAACATGCACCAGGAACATCTATCTGAAGGAACACCTGTGCAGCCCCCGAGAGAGCCGGCCGGCGGTGTGCCGCTCCCCCGTGGAAGTGGGGAAAGTGGCAGGGGGAACCGCCCTTCCACGGAGGTGGAAGGGTCGGTAGCCAACCCGGGAAGAACCAGCAGCAAACCCGGGAAGGGCCGAGCAGACAAAAGAACAGCGCAGGGTCCTGTGTCGTTCCTCCATGAACAGGGGGAGCGACAGAGAAAAACAATTACCATTTGGCCTTGGCTTCAGTCATCTCCATTGCTAAAACAACCCAAATTGTTTTTACTTTACCACAATTTCCAAAAGCAAGGCAGAAAATGTGTTGCCAAGGAGACAGATGGCAGGCAGAGAAAGGCAAGGTAATGGTACCTATGACCATGGAGCTGTGACTTCTGCTTCCAGCTCTAGACCTGCAGAAACTCACAAAACCTTCTCTGAGAATGAGGTAACATGAAGATGCTGACAAATCTTTCATGGTCCCAGAATCATATTTTATACCAATTCATCTAAATCCAGAAACTTTGATATAGAATTTTTTTTTTTTTTTTTGGACAGGCAGAGTGGACAGTGAGAGAGAGAGAGAGAGAGAGAGAGAGAGAAAGGTCTTCCTTTCCCTCCAATGGCCGCCACGGCTGACGCGCTGCGGCCGGCGCATTGAGCTGATCCGAAGCCAGGAGCCAGGTACTTCTCCTGGTCTCCCATGGGGTGCAGGGCCCAAGCACTTGGGCCATCCTCCACTGCACTCCCGGGGCACAGCAGAGAGCTGGCCTGGAAGAGGGGCAACCGGGACAGAATCCGGTGCCCCGACCGGGACTAGAACCCGGTGTGCCAGCACCACAAGGCGGAGCATTAGCCTAGTGAGCCGCGGCGCCGGCCTGATATAGATCTTAAATACCTTCTGTGAGGGCAACACAAAGTCCTCCAAAATGAGGAAGCAGAAGCCACAATTTTGCAAAAAAAAAAAAAAAATCTACTTCACACATGGAAGAGCATTTACTTATGGCCACACGTAGGTGGTAAAGAACACGGAAGCAGTGTGCTGTTCCCTAACGGAATTATCTACATGTTGAGAGGAGTAATCCTAGTGCCAAGGTATGCTGAATAAATCGTGGTGGTTTCGAATCCACCAAACTTCCTTTCCAGGGCTCCTGAGATTGTAAATCCTGTTATTATCTTCTTTTAAAAAGTATATTTCCACAATTATGAAAACTAAGATTCTGAAGGCCACTTTTTACAGTAATATCCCATATTCTAACAATGTCAACGAGGAGGAATTTTGTTAGGATCTGCTAAGAGTGTGAGAGTGTGAAAGAGGTAGAGAGGTTTTCTCAGAGGTAGCAGGTGGAATATTCCCATGAAGTGGCCAAAATTGCAAATTCATAGGCCAATTGAAAGTTATAGTCTTGAAGGGAAAGAGAAATACTTTTCTTCCCAAATGATCTTTTCTTTCTCAAAAAAAAAAAAAAAGTGTTTCCAGTGAAATCCAAAATTAATTAGACTGCTTCAGTCATTGAACTCAGAGCCACGCAGGATGCACTCCCTGCTTCCCTGAAGCCCTTGGTGCTAAGCGAGCACCATGCTTTTACCCTGAAATCCCTTCCTTGTTGGTTAGCTACGTGCTCACAGGTACGTCATGGTTAAGATGACTTTTACGTACTTACTCTGCATCAATCAGTGTCTCAAAAGCATTAGACTGAATCTTTTTCAAGGACTGCTTCCTATACATATATATTTTTTTAACTTGGCAGAGTTCTGTATAGAAAATAATGCGCACATGGCTAGAATCTGAAACAGATAAGTGGTGATATGTTCTACAAAGGAAGCAAGTGATGGCTGACACAGCAATCACTTCTGTAGTTGCCGGCTGTCATCTTCCTAACAGCACAGTCAAGGCAGGGCACTTCACGTAGGAAAGAGGTCATGCTGCCTCACAGCTGTGGAAGCTTGGAATTCAACATCAGGCAAGCCCGTGGGCTCAGCCTCCCGTGATTGTGTGCTTGTCGACAAGAGTCCCAGGGCAGCAAGAAGCATCACATGGCAAGAGAAAGGGAGCCCACCTGTCTTCTTCCTTACTAAGCCACCAGGATTTGATCACGTAAGGACCCAATCTGATGTAATTACTCCCGAAAGTCCCCACCAATAACCCCTGTAATTAGATTAAGGTTTCACCCTGTTAGTGCGATTAACGTAATACTTTGAGGACTAAACCCCTGAGTATAGTGTAGGGGGACAAATGTTCAGATAGCTCTGTGGGGCAGTCAATGGAGGACTGAGAAGGGACATTTGGGCAGAGATCTGAAAGTCTAAAATGAGCTAATTGTTTCCCAAGCTTGTTTAAGCTGTTCTGTAACAGCTGTTCTAACAGTGCCTGGCACATGGTGGGTGTTCACAGATGACTCAAAGGAAACTTTAAATATTAATCTCATGTAAAAGTGCCTTTGCATAATAAAGGGACTAGTGAATAAATGAGCTGTGAAATCTGTTACTGCTGAGAGCTCCCTGGACTTAAATGGATAACATGCAAATTGGCCTAAATCAAACTTAGTTTAACAATCTATATTTCATTTTAGTCCATTTTGTATTTAATTGGGTAATTAATATGTCTGATCATTTTGCAACAGTTTTACAGATTGCTGATTACACTTGACAAATGAGCATTGTACTATGAATAATTAATTTTATGTTCATATCAATGAAAATTACACATTTTACAAAATAATTTATAGTCAAAATATTTTCAATAACTTTATCTCATGAATTACTACAATGTTTTGATACAATATCTTTATAATCATTTTGCCCAAAACCTTGCATATATTACCACAGTCATTGCTCAGTTTTCAGCCAGTTATCTCTGAGGGTTATCCCTGCATTGTGAGTCCTATTTTCTTTTGAACATTAAAGGATAACAATACCCATATTCTTCCAACAGGCCCAATGTGATCTGAAAGTTGAATTACTAATTAAGATGTATCTGTTTAGAAAATTACCATTATGTAAATAATCATTAGCATTATAATTCTTTAGTGAATTACCAAATATATGTGTTACCATGAGTACTATGCTTATATTAAAAATACATTGACAAAAATACATCCAAATAGGAGTCTTCTCATGCAAAGTTTATCCACCCACTCAAGATGAGATAAAGAATCAAATGAATCAGAGCTGCTCCTTTCCCTTTCTCTGTGATGGGTTTGCTTTCCCAGGGGGATTTATTTTTTTTCCAATACAGACCAAACACAGATTAATTCTGTTAAAAAAATACAATGTTGATTAATAATAGTCAGATGTCAGGTCCCAGGGCAAGTTTCTTGATGGTACTTCTGGTCAGCTAATAGCGTATAGGTAATATCAACATTGGTTCTGCCTAAGCCAGAATGGCTGGTGAGAGCGGGGATGCGGCTAACTTTTTCATTAAACCTTAAGACGTCTGTAACATCTCTGACACTATCCATCCATGTGAACAGAACATGATAAAACTGAGTATAAAAGTTGAAAGACCTAGAAATAAAATGTTTTGGCCCTTTGAATAGTTGAGGTATGGCAGATTGAGGGAAAAAAAAAAAAAAAAAAACAGAAGGAACAAATTCCAATTTAGACAATGTCTTATTCTGTCAGGCTTCCAGCAAGGATTTGTTTCTCACAGTTCTGGAGTCTACCGTGTCCAACAGCAAAGTACCAGCAGAGTCAATGTCGATGAGCACCTGCTTTCTTGTAGCCAGTTAGCTTCTCATTGTAACTTCACATGGCAAATGTGAGGGTCTCTCCCAGGCTTTTATGAGGGAATCAGTACTGTGCATGACTTACTGACCTCCCAAAGGCCACATCTTCTTAAAATTTATTTACTTATTTATTTATTTGAAAAGTAGAGTGACAAAGAGAGAAGGAAAGAGGGAAGGAGGGAGAGAGAGATCTTCTATTCACTCTCTAAATTGCCACAGCAGCCTGGGCTGAGCCAGGCCAGGAGCCTGGCACTCCGTCACAGTCTCCCAGGTGGGTGGAAGGGGCCCAAGAACTTGAGCCATCTTCTGTTTTTCCCCAGGAACATTAGTAGGAAGCTGGATCAGAAGTGGAGCAGCCAGGAATCAAACTAGCACTCATATGGTATCCTGGCATTACAGGTGGCAGCTTACCCTGCTGTACCACAACACCAGCCCCAGGCTGCACCTCCTAAAAATGATAAAAGCACTCAGACCACGGTAAGCAGGAAACCAACATGAATCACTTATGCTCTGCCTTTCTCCTAATTTTTATATGTTTTGTTTTGAAATGTATACACAATCCTCAAGGTTAAGAATGAATGCAAATCTCTTCATTGGCCAAAATCCTTTCTTACCAAAAGACAAAGTAAATTTAACAACATACCCACAGAATCTGCCTAAGGCAGTCACATTCCTTGGCCTTGATTCTGATTTTTACTTTAATCTATTTTCCAAGTAGAGCTGTTCTTTGTTGTAGATGGATTTTTTGAAGCAGCAATCTCCGATTCAGAGAGTTACATTTCTCAGCTTCTGAACACTGTTGTGTAAGAAACAGGAAATCACGAAAAACAAGAAGCGTTCAGTGCAGATTGGACTCCACTGTTTCATTTTGATGAATTTGTCATCTGTATTTGTATCTAGTTTTCAAATGCCTCAGAGCATATGCACATCAAATCTGGAAAGTTTTGTACAATTGGAACCTCCTTCTATTACTATTCTCAGTGGGTCTTTTATGGTATATTGAGCTCAAAATCCCCATTACCAGCAGGAAAACGGAACTCTACATACAGTAAACATCTAGCCTTTGCTTCCTGAGGTGTTGTTTTAAAGGACATTTTTTTACTCTGCTTTGTGATCACAATACCAAAGGGAGGGAGAGAGAGAGAAAAAATGAGAGAGAGAGAGAAAGCAAGCCCTAAGACAGACTTTATTCTTTCCATTTAAAGATAAGAAAACATACCAGTAGTAGGAAGTTGATTTGAAAGGCAGAATTACAGAGAGAGAGAGAATCTTCCACCCATTGGTTCACTCCTCAAATGGCCACAAGAGTCAGGGCTGGCCCAAACAGAAGCCAGGAGCTTCACCCAGGTCTCCCAAGTGCATGCAGGAGCCCAGGTACTTGGGCCATCTTCTACTGCTTTCCCAGGGACATGAGCAGAGAGTTGGTTTGGAAGTGGAGCAGTCGGAACTCAAACCAGCACCCATATGGGATGCTGGTGTCATAGGTGGCAGCTTAGCCACTGCCTACAATGCTGGCCCTGAAAGATGGTTTTTAAATTGAGATCTCTCCAGCTCCACACCCACATTCATTACCATTAATCTGCCTCATCATGGTAATTGGCTGACACACTTACTGCTGATACATGTGCAATGTTCCAGAGTGTGATAGCAGACTGTAGAGGTTGAATTGACTGGATTAAGAGAAAGCTGGCTAAGCATTGCTGATTGTCAGTGTTCCAGTAGGTACAGCACATGTCCCTGTCTGCTGACAGGGAAACTCAGGTGTTCTTGTTTTGGATTGGAATGGCTGGGCTGCCCCAGGTGTGTCTGTAGGGCTGTTTCCAGAGGAAATGGGAGTGTGAACAGGTGCGCCACTTGGCGAGGAACTGCTCTCAGTGTGGGCAGGCACTATTCAACGGAAAGTCATCATCTGGAGCCAGGATGCCGTTCTTCTACTGCTCTGTGATGTCAGAGTTCTAGGTCCTCTGGCCTTTGGATGCGACATGCACAAGCCTCTGGCCTCAAACAAGGAGTTACACTGTCAGCCTTCCTCATTATGGGGCCTCCTGACTCGATGAAGCTTCATAACCGGCTTCCTTGATTCTCCAGCTTGTGACACCATCACAAGACTGCTCAGCCTCCACAGCAGAGTGGGCAAGTCCCACTGATCGTCATTTTTTATATGGGTCTCCCATTCATTCTGGAAAATCCCGATGGAAACACACAGCTCTGACTACAACAGTTTAAGCCTACAGAAACGCATGACTTTTGGAATCATGAGCAGAGTTGCTTTCCTCTTACTGATTTCCATGCTGTCTCCCCTGCTGTGATCATATCACCATTCTGCTGAAACCCTCCTGACTTTGTCATCTGCTGGTTCAAGTTCCGAATGATCCATGTGCCACTTTTGTAAGATCATTATAGATTCTAGGCCAGCGCCGCAGCTCACTAGGCTAATCCTCCGCCTGCGGCACCAGCACACTGGGTTCTAGTCCCGATTGGGGCGCCGGATTCTGTCCCGGTTGCCCCTCTTCCAGGCCAGCTCTCTGCTGTGGCAAGGGAGTGCAGTGCAAGATGGCCCAGGTCCTTGGGCCCTGTACCTGCATGGGAGACCAGGAGAAGCACCTGGCTCCTGACTTTGGATCCGTGCGGTGCGCCGGTCACAGCAGCCATTGGGGGGTGAACCAACGGAAAAGGAAGACCTTTCTCTCTCTCTCTCTCACTGTCCACTCTGCCTGTCAAACAAAAAATCATTATAAATTTTAAAGATATTCTTCTCTCCCTCTTTCCCTCCCTGCCTTCCACCTCTTCTTTCATCTCTTCCTATCCAGTTGCTATATGTTTTGGAAAAGAAAACCATCGTTGCCTGAAAACGTTTTACTTTTCAGGAAACTACAGACTTTGTCTACTTGGAAAAAGCACATTTCTCTGTAAAAGCTTTTCATGGTTCTTACGAAAATTCTTACTTGTGCTCCCCCCCACCCCGTTATGATGATACTGTGCAACATTTTGCAATTATAAAACTGTATTGTTTTCCATTTAATTTTTATTTCAAAAACATCTCTCCCGAATTTTAGATAAATGCAAAAAATTATATCAAAAAAGAACCAGCAGGGGCCAGTGCTGTGGCATAATAGGTAAACCCGCCGCCTGCAAAGCCAGCGTCCCATATGGGTGTCGGATCCAATCCTGGCTGCTTCACTTCCAATCCAGCTCTCTGCTAATAGCTGGAAATCAGCACAGGATGGCCCAAGTGCTTCGGCCCTTGCTCCCAGGTGGGAGACCTGGAAGAGGTTCCTGGCTCCCGACTTCTGCCTAACCCAGCACCGGCTTTTGCAGCCTTTTGGAGAGTGAACCAGTGGATAAAGATACCTCTCTCTCTCTGTTTCTTCCTCTGTGTGTCACTCTGCCTTTCAAATCAAAATAAATCTTTTAAAAAAAGAACCAGTGCCCTACTGCATTGATAAGAACGTCTGCATTTAGAACAGCCACTTCTGTAGTTGAACCCCTCAAATTCATCCTCTTCGAAGTTCTTCCTCGTTCTCGACAGAAAAGAGTGCAGTTACGTGACTGCTGCAGAGCGATCTCAGCCAGCGCCAAAAGCATGACCTGGGCCTCGGAAACCTTGCAGACCACTGAGTCTTCCTACAGAGTTCTAGCTGCTTCTCCAACTAGTATCTGTATACCCGTGCTTCCAAGGAGGAAACTCTCAACTTCAGGAGAAAAATAGGAGCTGACTGCTATAGAATCAAGAATAGATTCCTTTACATCTTAAAGACTGGCTTCTCTCTCAACTTGTTTTCCTAAAATTCTGAGGAATTCAGGTTGACCGAGTTTGCCTCAAGTCCCCATTACCTGGTCAATCAACAATGCCAATAGCTGGAATCATATTTTACAAATGTGAAATTTATGAAATAATGCAGAGATCCAGAGATTTTTAGAAGTTTTTAAGTTCACAGTGGAAGGAGAGAGAAAGATAATTGAGTAGGTTGAGTAGTAGATAACTTTTGTGTGTTTTGGGTCTTGGACTGTTGCATCTAAAACATGCTTGTTGGAAGCAACAAATAACAAAACATTTAAAGACCAGAATCCTGAATGAAGCATGCCCTAACAAGGCCAGTTAAATGTAAATATCTATTGTTGTTTTTGCTACCTGAATGACAAACTGTCCAGGGACTGGTATTAATTTTAGTTTATGTAGTGATTATCTTGAGCTAGGCACGGTGTTAATTTCCAATTCAGAGCAATAAAGATTTCCTCTATTCTTTGTGGTTGAGGTCCTCTGTCCTTAACGGGTATTCCATACAGGCTCTTAAGAAACTTCTGAAAAAGGGAGGTGGAAGTAGTATTTCCAACAAATATTCATGGCAAGTTGTTAGCCAATTCATGGAACTTCAGACATCATGAGGCACACATTCCATTTGCTTGCTGTCTTCTCTTTACCACTGTGTTATTACCAATGAGTTAAACCAGAAACGGTATATATAATAAATCATTGTAAAATTTGCACCTTGGACAAAATAGAATTCCACTTTCAGTTGCTGGTTTTTAGGAAAAAATACTTCAGATTTCAGGAATGCATTGGAGAGCCGCTTTATGAAAGGAGTAAAGGGGTCAGGGGTCAGAGAGACAGGAAGCGCAGGGTGAGCTTGACAACACACACCACATTTCCCCATTTCTAAATCACAATTGGGAAGCCGGATGGAAATTTGTCAGTAAGAAAAAGAGCCCCAGAAGTTTCAAAAGTCTCACGGGATTGACTGATGGGAAATTGAGGAGTAGGTCCAATGCAGGCAATGTAAAGTTACCAGCTATGATGCAAGACACTGATTGGCTTGAGTTTCAGATAAGCGACAGATGATTTATCAGTATAAACATGTCCAATGTCATATTTAAAATTCAAAGCTCAAATGTAATCAAGCATTCTTTGGTCTGTTTTGGAGTTTTGCTAAGTCTTATTTGTTTTTGTGAAATCTGCCAACCCAGAAGAAAAGTCTCTGGTAAGCAAGCAAGGTTTTAAGCTTGGCCTCCAGGAAAGCCAGTCTCTACATTTGGTAATGAAGCAGCAATAGGCCAGGTCTCCTAAAGAGCTCCAAGTCATTTTAGTTCATAGATAATTAAACTAGCACATACCTGCCTTGTAAATAGAGAAATGAGTTCTCACTGGATAAAGATAACATCCTCCAGAGCCTCAAATTATCTCTGTAGCATTTGCAGCATTTCATTAAAATTACCAGAATTAGCAGAATACTAGACAATTTGAGCAAACAAAGACAAATACAAAAAGGGCAGGGGAGATAAAATAGAAACATATCCACAGGAGATTATCAGAGACACATTCTTCAAAGCAGCTGTGATTAAGATGTTCAATCAATTAGAGAAGAGGTGGAGAATATCATTGGGGAATTAGTAACTATGATTTAAATAAATTAAATCCTCAAATGAAATTATTGAACCTAAGTATGAGAACTAAATAAATGTTGCTAATATCAGATAAAGAGAAAATTAACAAGTCAGGGTACAAGTGATTTAAAGTAGACAGATCAAAGAACAGAGAGGAAGGAGAATTCAGAAAAGAACATAAGAAAAGAAAAAATGGAGTTCTAGAAAGAGAGAATGGTGCAATGAAAACAATTTCCTTCAGGAGCTGGTAACTCTTCACTCCAGAACTCAGAATGAGCCCACGTTTCACACAGCCACATCAACCAAGCGTAGCTGTATCTGTATTTAGAAACAGAACTCTCCATAATCTAAATGAACTTCACCCACCAGTCTATAAAGACATAGAATAAGCTATTTTTAAGCCACTAAATTCTATTGTATCTTGCTATGGCATATTATGGTGTTAACTATTACTGGCATATCTTTACAGAAACAAATGAACTTATTTTTAAAAGAATATTGAAATATTACTAATAATAACATCAGAAATCATCTACTATAAAACAAAAGATCTTGGGCCAGTGCCACGGCTCACCAGGCTACTCCTCCACCTGCAGCGCTGGCACCCCAGGTTCTAGTCCCGGTCAGGGTGCCAGATTCTGTCCTGGTTGCTACCCTTCCAGTCCAGCTCTCTGCTGTGGCCCGGGAAGGCAGTGGAAGATGGCCCAAGTGCTTGGGCCCTGCACCTGCATGGGAGACCAGGAAGAAGCACCTGGCTCCTGGCTTCAGATCAGCACCTATAGCGGCCACTGAGGGGTGAACCAACGGAAGGAAGACTTTTCTCTCTGTCTCTCTCTCACTGTCTAACTCTGCCTGTCACAAAAAAAATAGATTTTTTAAATTAATATAACTATATCCAAGCCATAGTTATTATTGAGATAAATTTAAACCACAATTATTATTTAGATAAATTAAAGAAGATCTAAACATGTAAATGGAGGGGTATAGCAAATTTGCGGATTAGAAAAGACAATATCATGAAGTTTTCAATTCTTCACAAATGAAATTCATAGGATCAATGAAATCCTAATCAAAAGACCAGCAGTTTTGGGAGGTTTGTTTTGTTTTCCTTATTATTTATGGAAACTAAAGAATTGGTTCCAATTTGAGAAAAGCAACGAGCTAAAACTAATAAAAACTCATAAGTAAAAACAAGATGATAGATTTTCATTACAAGTTTATGAGAAGCAGGGATAGAAAAATGAACCAACGGATCTACAGGACACGACTTTATGACAAACTATATTGCAATCCAGTGGAGAAAGAATGGGGTTTCCAAAAAAACTGATGCATGGAAGTTGGATTTCTATATGACAAAAGAGCTAATGTTGATTCTCTTAACAAAATATAGCTGGAGTGTAGGTGTTAATGTGACAGGTCAAATGAGAAATCTGCTAAAAGCTACCATAATGGAATAACTTCATGACTCTAAAGATTAAAACCTCCAAATAACTAGAATGCAACACCCTAAGAAGCACTTAGAACAGAAATATATAGAAATATATTACCAAATTGTTCAACATTAAAATTAAGAACTTCTGCCATTCAAATGATATCCTGACAAAAATTAAAAGTGAGGAAATTTTTTTATAATACACAAATCCAAGAATTTAAGTTCAAAATTATAAAGAATTACTAAAAATCAATTTTCAAGACAGCCCAGTTTTCAGTGGACAAAAGTCATGAAGAGATCCTTCAGAAAGTAAGAATTACAAATGGTCCCCAAATACAAAAAGTTACTGGACATCCTTAGTCATCAAATAAATACAATTTAATGTCACAATATGATATCATTCAGACATAATAATCATAATATAGATGAGTCTCGTGAATATAATAATGATTCAAGGACATAAAACACAAATACTGTTTGATTGTATTTATATCAGGTTTAGAAAAAGACTAAATTTATCTCTGATGTTAGAAGTCAAGATAAGAATTACCTTTGGGGGGAAAGAGGGTTAATTATTAAAATAAAGCATGCAGGAGACATGCATACATTTAAATATAACTTATGATATATATATATGTAGAAATTTTAAAAAAGCTAGGAACATGGAATTTAGATAGTTTCTATGTATTAAAATTAATAAAGAGAATAATAACCTCATTTGCATCATGGACTACAACAAGTAGTAATTGAAAATGAGCAGCTCCCTCACTGTGCAAGTCCTAGGATACACATTGGACTATTGGACTTCGGTGGGACTATGAAGAGTGAGACCAACACGGTTCCTCAGCTGAATGATGGGGTGGAGCCGGTAAGGAAGCTTCCTGAGCACAGGCAGGCAGATCCCCCGCAAAGGTGCAGATTTACAAACAGAATACCAGGTTCTGCAAAGAGGAGCTGCAGCCCTGAGTCAGGTTTGGGAAGCTCAGTTGGCTGAACACTGACGTCTCAAAGTCACAGGTGCTGATAGCATGGTCAGGTCCAGCTCTGAAAGCTAAGTAGCTCTATCACGGATACAGGTGTAGGTTATTCCCAGCATTACGCGCTTCCTCCTGCTGTTAACTGATAAGGGTGGCTCACAGAAGTCTCATATTCTTTGAGAAACTGGATTATTCTATTATTATTCCGTATTTGTGCTGGAAGTCCTTCCTTCGAAGTGCTTTCTAGCCTTTTGTGGTCCTTCAGTGATATTGTTGTTTTTCTCTTTCTCTTTTCACCTAGAAACTAGATTTTTCCCTCAATCCAGTAGACAAACTTCGTAAGTGTTTAACTCGGTACTGACCACGAGCACACCTGTGTATGAACTGAGTTAAGCAGAATGCCTTCTGTGCAGTGCAGTCGCCAGACACAAGCTCATGCCTGCTTTATGTTAGACAGAATGAGCTTTAGGCAAGGATTCAGCTCCAGGCTTTTTTTTAATTTGCAAGTATTTACATCACCACTAATATGCTCCCTGAGACTTCAATGTTCTCTGAATTTGTGCAGTTCTACTTGTTCCCTTTTTTGATAAACTGATCATTCAGGTCCGCAAAGAGCCCATTTCAAACGCAGTAAACAGTTCAACAGCAAGCAATCTAAACCACTAAAACCTTTTGTTTCTGAAGACATGCTTTTTAGAGTAACACAAATTATTGGAGGAAGCCAGCATTGTGGTATAGAGGATGAAGCCACTGCCTGTGATGCTGGCAACCCAGATGGGTGGTTGCTCAAGTCCACTTCTGCTCCACTTCTGCTCCAGCTCCCTGCTAATGAGCCTAAAAAAGAGGTGAAAGATGGACAAGCACGTTAACACACTTGGGACACCCAAATCCCATATGGCATGTCTGAATGTAAATCCTGGCTCTGCTCCAACTCAAGCTTCCTGTTAATATGTATCCTGAAAGGCAGCAGGTGATGGATCAAGTACTTGGGTTTTCACAACCCACATGGGAGACCTGGATTGAGTTCCTGGCTACTTCCTGGCTTTGGCTTGGTCCAGCCTGGCTGTTGCAGGCATTTGCAGAGTGAGCCAGCAAATGGAGATCTCTTTCTGTCTGTCTGTCTGTCTGTCTCTCTCTCTCTCTCTGTTTCACTGCCCTATAAATAAATAAATAAATAAATAAATAAATAAATTTAAATAGAATATAAGGATCATTCTCAGTTCTATTTCCATGCCAAATTTTACTGTGTTTGCAAGTTAACAAGTTAGTCTGCAACAGCAGTCCACAGATGCTGGCAGAAGACACAGGATTCCTGTGTCAGAGACAAAAGACTTTATTACTCATAGCATAGCAAGCAGGCACCAGATTTGTATTTGTCCCCTTGGCCCTAGTCCCACAGAGATGACGAGAACAGGGCAAGCAGATGCCAGTCCACAGAGAAGTGTGCATGGAAGGAGAGGAAGCTTGATCTTTCATAGCTGGAAGTGTGCATGCTCCACTTTGGCTCTGGAGGGAAATCACCTTTAATGCTGGCAGGAAAGTGCCTCCATTTACTTTAGAGAAAGACACCACCTTTTCAAGTCTGAGTTCTATACAAGGAATTTTCAAAAATTTTGTGGGAGATTAAGTTCATTTTGGTACAAAAATTTTAAATCTATGCATAATTTTTCATGGTACACATTTTCTATTAAATTTCTGAAGACTTCCTTGCAAACACAGAAAGGAGTTTCAGAATAAGACAGATGGAGACCTACAGAGACCTACGGAGAATGATCTGCCAACAGCACAAATAAAACTTAAAAAATAAGCATTTTACTGGCCTGGGCCAAAATGCCCTCAGACTCTCCAAATAATTATTAGAATTGGAAGATAAACTCAATGTGTGCACAGAAATAATTATTTTGTATTTGCTCTTTGTTTTCATTAGGTGACTCCATGAATAATGTATACCAAGTTACTTGGGCATGAAATAGAACCTTCTCTGGGATGGTGATAAAAGTTGGTGACATGCTTGGCTTGCTCTCACTGCCCTTCCCCCATCTTTCACAGGTGATGCAGCAGAAACACAGCAAGCACTGAGTGTGTAACGGATATTGTAGGACGAACTCAAATGAGGATGTGTCAGCGCAAAGGCCCTTTCCTCAAGGATATGATACAGTACTGACTGTCAGCTCAAGCCATATGGACTCTGATCTTTGAAAAGCTGCAAGGTTAAGCAGAAAGAAAGAATCCCTTAGTCTGGCTGTAATTGTAACCTCTATGAGAGTGTTATGTTACAAAAGTAAACATTCTGGAATCAAGATCTCAAATTCATCCTAGACCACCAGGAAGTGCCCCTTCCCAGACAGAGCATCCCTCCAAGCTAGAAGAAATGAGGAGTGGATGCAGAGAGCAGTCTTTAAAGTCAGAGCCGAGGCCGGCGCCGCGGCTCACTAGGCTAATCCTCTGCCTTGCGATGCCAGCACACCGGGTTCTAGCCCGGTCCAGGTGCCGGATTCTGTCCCGGTTGCCCCTCTTCCAGGCCAGCTCTCTGCTGTGGCCCAGGAAGGCAGTGGAGGATGACCCAAGTGCTTGGGCCCTACACCCCATGGGAGACCAGGAGAAGCACCTGGCTCCTGGCTTTGGATCAGTGCGGTGCGCCGGCCATTGGAGGGTGAACCAACGGAAAAGGAAGACCTTTCTCTCTGTCTCTCTCTCTCTTACTGTCCACTCTGCCTGTCAAAAAATAAATAAATAAAAAAATAAAGTCAGAGCCAAGATGTCCATCTTATTTATGTTGCTTACACATTTTGTGACATTGATGGGTTTATATAACCTCTTTAAGACTCAAATTTGCTTGTCTGTAAAATGAGATTCATACTACCTAGCTGAAAGTGTAAAGTCTAAAAGGGATAAGAGACTCTGCCAGAGACCTACACAGAGCAGGTGCTAAATTTCCATTCCCTTTATTTCTCATTGTTGCACAGATGCTGATGGCTCTAACAAACTCTCCTCTCCAGCCAAGTAGGTACTAAGCTTGACCCTAAAGTACTCATTGTGAGATACAAAATGTTGTGTCTCAGATCGCACCTTCCTTTTCTCCATCCAATTTTCCTTCCATCCATTTGGCTTGCATTCCCAAGCTTACTTCACCCAGCTTGGATTCAGCAGCTGCCTTCCCGTTGTGTAACTTCCTCCGGCTCTGAAGCTGAACTGTATGCTTCAATATCCTCCTATCCTCTCTACAGGCTTCCTGAATAAATCCTTTCTGAACTTCTTCATAAAGCAATGGCCCAGATTAAGTCATTGATGTGCGACTTCTTTTTAATTATGGTATTCACAGAAACATTAAGCTCCTTTCATAGTTCAGCAAGGCTCATTCCTTTATAAAATGCGATAGCCTGGGTTATGTGAAAAGGCTATAAATGAGGCAGATTAGAAGCTGCTGGATCTGCTTTTCTAACACTAGGAGATTGGGCTTGAGGTTGCTTTTCTAGGTCTTCTAAATATGGTAGACCTGCTTTATCCTTTCTCATTCACAGAAAATATATTTAATTCACTGACATTTAAGTGTGTGTGTATGAGAGAGACGGGGCAGGGAGAGTGAGAGGGGGCAAGAGAGAGAAAGAAAGAAATTGAAATTCAAAATGAAATTCAGAAGGAAGATTAAATGTAAAAATAAACGTTTTATCTAAATGAACTCTGAACTCACAGAGGGACAATTTCAGTATCAGAGAATGTTAAAGATTTAACCTTGAAAAGATTAAATTCAACTTCTTTACTATAAAATGGGGAAGGAAAGGGCTAAGGTCACAGAAGGAATAAGAATCAAAGCTAGGACTAGGATAAAATCAGGGGATTTCCAGGTCAACGTGATTTCCATTTTAATATGGGCAACAGTAAGTCAGTCTAGCAAGGTGTTGTCAGTTATAAGAAAAGGTTATGCTTTATCCTGAGGATGTTGCAGCTAGAGACTCAGGAACATCCCAGCCCTGAGCTGTGCTCACCTCTCCTGCCCTGAGAACTACAAGTCTTATGAGGAGAGAATTATTGTTTTCATAAATGAGCCAATATTCAATTCTGCTGAAGTAGGACCTTTTGATGAAGCCTGAGGTGGAATGCATGTCTCAGACTTGAGCCTAAGTAGGACTTTCTATTCTTCTGAAAGTGTATGTTGGGCATGTTTGGCAGTGCTGGTCCAAAGCTGTGTGAAACACCAACACCAACGGAACATGATTCTTCTCACATGCTCATTTGTGAATTCAGAAGAAACAGAAGAAGAGAGAACAACCTACTTAGGCCTACTTGGAACAGAAGAGAGGGCTGAAAACAAGTACTAACCATGAATGCACAGTAAGCCACCCATCCCAACTAGCAAAACAAGATCCAATGTAGACTTATGCAAATGTTATGTAGGGTTTCCACAATGTTCTCTAATAATTTGATGATATCAGGTCATAAATTTAGGTCTTTGATCCATTTTGAGTGAATTTTTGTGTAAGGTGTAAGGTAGAGGTCTTATTTCAAAGGCAAAGACTTCTTAGAAAGTCTTTGGAAGCCGGGAAATCAAGGCCAAAATTGAGAAATGGGACTACATCAGGCTGAGAAGCTTCTGCACCACAAAAGAAACATTCAGCCAAGTGAAGAGGCAACCCACAGAATGGGAGAAAATATTTGCAACTGATAAAGGATTAATGTCCAGAATCTATAAAGAGCTTAGGAAACTCAACAACAACAAAACAAACAATCCAGTTTAGAAATGGGCAAAGGACTCAAACAGGAATTTTTCAAGAGAAGAAATTCAAATGGCCAACAGACACATGAAAAAATGCTCAGGATCACTAGCCATCAGGGAAATGCAAATCAAAATGACAATGAGGCGGCGCCGCAGCTCAATAGGTTAATGCTCCGCCTGCAGCGCCAGCACACTGGGTTCTAGTCCCGGTCAGGGCACCGGATTCTGTCCCGGTCGCTCCTCTTCCAGTCCAGCTCTCTGCTGTGGCCCGGGAGTGCAGTGGAGGATGGCCCAGGTGCTTGGGCCCTGCACTAACAAGGGGGACCAGGAGGAGGCACCTGGCTCCTGGCTTCGGATCAGCGCAGTGTGCTGGCTGCAGCGCACCGGCCGCAGCGGCCATTGAGGGGTGAACCAACGGAAAAGGAAGACGTTTCTCTCTCTCTCTCTCTCTCTCTCTCACTGCCCACTCTGCCTGTCAAAAAAAAAAAAAAAAAAAAGACAATGAGGTTTAACCTCACGCCAGTTAGAAAGGCTTTCATACAGAAATCAACAAACAACAAGTGCTGGTGAGAATATGGGAGAAAAGGTGCCCTAATCCACTGTTGGTGGGAATGTAAACTGGTGCAGCCATTGTGGAAGACAGTATGTAGGTAACTCAGAAAACTGAAAACGTATCTACCATACAACTCAGCAATCCCACTACCCAAAGGAAATGAAATCAGCACATGAAAGAGTTATCTGCACCCCCATGTTCACTGCAGCTCAATTCACAACAGCTAAGATATGGAATCAGCCAGATGTCCATCAGACTTTTGTTGAACTATTACTTATTTTAGGGTTAATCTCAGTATATAAAGTAAACTGAAAATAGATTTTTGTAAAAATTAAGAGTTGGAATAGGGGAGGGGGGGAATAATGGTTGGAGCTTATGTGGAAGGTAGGGTATGGTGGTAAGAATCACTATGTTCCTAAATTTGTATATATGATATACATGAAACTTGTATACCTAAAATAAAATTTAAATTTATTTCAAAAAAGATCCAACGCATGCTCCAAGCTCTGCCTAATCTAATAGACAACTGTCCCCAGAGAAGACCAAGAAAGGATGTGGTCAGAGAAGAGGCAGGCCAGAGAGGACAGACACCCTCCCTTCCCAGCTGTGGTGCTAGAGTACAGATTACATGTCAGACACAGGGTCCAGAGGAGAGGAACCATGCACCACCTTTATTTGGGGCGGTAGCCCTGAGCATGTTTGTTTAATAGAAAGCATAAATGCTATTAAGTACCCTCATTATTCACAAATATGAGTATCCCTTATGACTAGAACCATTTTTTAATTATTTGAGCAAATGACAAGGTGCTGCTTTACATATTTCTTGAAATCATCTTAAATTATATGAACCTGTCGATTGATTAAATCAGCCCTGGCAGAAAACATGAAGCCCAACTTTTTTTAATCCTTCAAAGAAACCAATTTGTCAACTAACCCCAGAAATGTACTATACCACCTAAAAGACCAAAGTCCAGAGGAATAAAAGGACCTGTTCAGGGGGGAAAAAATGTGATAAGATCAGGTACCAGACCCCCAGCTCAGCAATTTTTTTCTTTAGACATCACAGAAATACAATGTAGAAATGAAAGCACAAACATTTTTCATTGTTCAAATCATCAGCATTAATGTCTGTTACAAATACGCAGGATCTGGTCTTCCCAGAAGCAGAAAAACTAATTAATGATCAACTTGCCTCAGTTATGACCTTTAGTTTATGAGCTTGTCATTCCATTTCAGAACAAGTCTCTTTCAAGATGATGCTCAGAGACTTCTTTTGCAAGGCTACCCACACTAAACACTTGTTAAACCAGCACATTCAGGAACTATGAAACCCACGGCTCCCAGAGCATCACTGAACACACTCTCCTACATTCTCGACGTTCTGGTACTAATGGGAAGAAGACAGCTGCTGGCTCTCATAATGGTGCATTCAGAAAAGTGCTCCCGCAAGCCCTAATTAGAGAAAGTTGAAATCCAAATCAAATCGCTTCTTGTCTCCCTGCCATTTAACAGAATAAAACACTGACTTAAATGATGGACTCCACCTGACTAAAGAGCAGCATTAGAATTTGAAGAGAGTTGTTCAAATGGATGAATTTGTCAGAGCCCTGAGCTCTGAGCCACAGCTGCTGCCGAAGCCAGGCTAGTAGAGAAAAGATTTGTAGAGCCATAGACCTGGGGTTGAGGCATACGTTCCATTGGCTGAGTATACTTCAAATCTTTTCTGGATAGAACTTTTTATGTTAATTACTTTAAAACGGGGGTCAGCTACTCCTTGTGCACCAACAAGAGAGTCCGAGAGAGCACAGTTCTCAGCTGCATTGAGATCTCTCGATTCTGAGGACCACCCTGAGAATTTTTTCAGATCATCGACCCATGCAAGAGCTTCCAGGAATCATTTTAATCTAAATACTGGATTCCTGCTATGGTTTTTATTGGTCATTATTGGCATTCCAGCACCTTACCTTAATGTAAATACTGAGGTTCATGAATCATTCTGAGACAAACTGAGTTTGAAAATCATCACAAAGTTGTAGAGAAGGCAGAGACTTTGTCCAGCCCTCCCCCGCCCATGTAAAGTTGAAGAAATCCTAACTTAGAGAAGTCAAATGCCTCGGTCTCCCAGTCAATACATAGCAGAGTCCAAATTCAAACTCAGAACCGTCTAAGTCCAACTCTCAGTGTTCATTTCCAGCACAGCACTGTGTTACCCAACCTCTGGGGAGTACCGCCCAGCTTTCTCACGGTCTCTAGAACTGCACTATCTCAATGCAAACTGTGCAAATCAGTCAAACCAGGAAACTAGCTTGTCTATGCCCGATCTTTCCTTGGTGTTGGGGTCTATCAGCTCATTTCTTCCAATTCTTTATTTAGTGTATAATATGTTACTGTGAACAATAGTCACCCCATTCAAAGATATCTAGGTTTATTCCATAATTTGATAATTGAGAATAGTGGAGAAATGAGCATTGGAGTATACACAACTCTTTTTCTTCTTTTTAAAAGATGTATTAATTGGTTGATTGATTTTTTAAATGCAGCACAAAAGAGAGACAGAGAAAGATGATAAAGAGAGAAAGATCTTCCCTGTGCTGGTTCACTCCCCAAACACCTGCAACAACTAGTGCATGGCCAGGCCAGAGCCAGGAGCCTGGAATTCTATCCTGGACTTGCACACGGGTGGCAGGGGCCCAAGTACTTGCGACGTCTTCCACTGCCTTCCCAGGCATGTTAGCAGGAAGCTGGATCAGACACAGAGCAGCCAGGACTGGAACCAGCACTCAGATATGGGATGCCAGGCAGAGCAAGCTGCAGCTTAGCCCACTTGCCACCATGGCAGTCCTCGGCGTCTCTCTCAGGTGCTGACTTCATTTCCTTCAGACAGACTCCCTGAGATAGGTTAGCTAGGTCATATGGCAGATGTTTAGCTTTTTGAGGAACCACTATGCTGCTCATCATAGCTGTGCTAATTCTCATTCCCACAACAATGTATTAAAGTTCTCTTTTCTCCATGTTCCTTGTCATCACTTGTTATTTCTTTTTAATTTGCATTTCCCTGACAGCAGGTGTTATTGGGCATTTTTTCATGTGCATGTTTATCATTTGTATTTCTTCTTCTAAGAAATATCTATTCAGACTCTTTGCCCATTTTTAATTGAATTGTTTGGTTTTTTGTTGTTTTGTGAGTACTATACATATTTTTTTTTCTGTTTATTAATTTTGTCAGATGTATTGCTTGCAAATATTTTCTCCCATTCTGTTCATTGTCTCTTCACTCTATTGATTTTTTTCTTTTGCCTGTGCAGAAGCTCCTGAGTGTGATATACTCCCATCTGTCTAATTTTGCTTTAAATACTTGTGCTTCAGCAATAAAAATATCATTTCCCACACCAATGTCTTAAAGTGTTTTTCCTACAGTTTCTCTTAGTCGTTTCACAGTTTCAGGTATTACATTTAGATATTTGATCCATTCTGAATTTAAACTTTGTTTAGGGTGAGAGGTGGGGGAGTGTCCTGGGTCAGTCTCCTGCTTATGGATATCCAGTTTTCCCAGCACCATGTATGATAAGACTGTCTTTTCTCCAGTCAATGTTTTTGGCACCCATGTTAAAGATTGGATAGCTGTACATCAATTTATTAATTTCTGGGATCTCTCTTCTGTTCCATTGATGTTTGTGTTTATTTTATTTTAGTATCTGCTGTTACAGTTACACTAGCTCTGTAGTGTGTCTGGAAATCTGATATTGTGATGCCTCCAGCTTTGTTCTTTTTTTTCCCAAGATCTATTTATTTATTTGAAAGTCAGAGCTACACAGAGAGAGGAGAGGCAGAGAGAAAGAGAGAGCGAGAGAGGTCTTCCATCCGCTGGTTCACTCCCCATTTGGCCACAACAACTGGAGCTGTACCAATCCAAAGCCAAGAGCCAAGAGCTCCAGGTCTCCCACATGGGTGCAGGGGTCCAAGGACTTGGGCCATCTTCTACTGCTTTCTCAGGCCACAGCAGAGAGCTGGATCAGAAGTGGAGCAGCCGAGATTCAAACCGGTGCCCATATGAGATGCTGCCACTGCAGGTGGTGGCTTTACCTGCAACACCATGCACAGCGCCAGCCCTAGCTTTGTTCTTTTTGTTCAAGATTGATTTGTCTATTCAGAGTCTTTTATGAATTTCAGAATTGTTTGTCTTGATACACGAAGAATGCTTCATGTATTTTGATGGGTAACACAGAATCTGTAAAGTGCTTTGGATAATATAGACATTGTGATAATAATTCCTTCAACTCATAAACATGGGTTGATGAAGTTCTCTTTTATTCCTGACTTGTTGAGTGGTTTCTGCTTATCCAAAAAGGATATTACATTTTTCTCAGTTGCTTTTTCTATATCAATTGAGGTGATCAAATTAATTTTTCCTTGTTCTTCTAACATGGCATATTATTTATTAATTTTCCATTTTTGAACCCATCTTGCATTATTTGGTATATCCCACTTGATTCTGTCAATAATCTTATAGGTTGGCGCCGCAGCTCAAAAGGCTAATCCTCCACCTGCGGTGCCGGCACCCTGGGTTCTAGTCCTGGTCGGGGCGCCGGCTTCTGTCCCAGTTGCCCCTCTTCCAGGCCAGCTCTCTGCTATGGCCCAGGAGTGCAGTGGAGAATGGCATAAGTCCTTGGGCCCTGCACCTGCATGGGAGACCAGGAGAAGCACCTGGCTCCTGCTTTGGGATCAGTGCAGTGCGCCGGCCGCAGCGCACCAGTCGCAGTGGCCATTGGAGGGTGAACCAATGGCAAAAGGAAGACCTTTCTCTCTGTCTCTCTCTCACACTGTCCACTCTGCCTGTCAAAAAAAAAATAATCTTTTACAGATATTGCTAGATTTGGCTTGCTGGTATTTCTAGACAATTTTTTCATCTACGTATTAAGAGATGTTTGAAGTTTTATTTTCTTGTGATATGTTTCACTGATTTTAACACGAGGCAACATTAGCCTCATAGAATAAATTGGGAAATGTTTATTCTTGATATTGAGTTGAACAGTGGGCCCCAAAAAGACATGTTCAAGTTCTAACATGTAGTACTTCTGAATGTGACCTTGTTTGAAAGCAAGATCCCTGTACATTTAATTGGGTCTTTATATAGAGAGACTTGGAGGGGGACCCAATGACTAGTGTGCTTGTAAGACAAAAGAGAGAAAAATTGAAACACAAAGGCAGAGTGGGAAATGCTTTCTACAGACACTCGCAGACATCAGAGTGATGCGGCCACAAACCCTGGAATGCTTGGAAACACCACAAGCTAGAAGAGACAGGAAAGGATTCTCCCACAGGGGCTTTAGAAAGCCCAGGAAGTATTCACTTTGTCTAGGTCATCTAAATGGTGGCATATAGTTGTTTGCCCTGTTACCTTATGATTATTTTTATTTCTGTAGTATCAGTAATAATGTCTCCTCTTTCCTGGTTCATTCCTCATTTAATGATTGGGGCTCTTTCTCTCTCTCTGCCTCTCCCCCTCTCTTCTGCCCTCCTTCCTTCTAGTTTACCTAAAGGTCTGCCAAGTTTTCCAATCTTTTCAAATAAGTAACTTTGGGTTTCATTAAATTTTTTTTCTAAAAATATCATTTTTAAATTTAATATCCTATTTTATTTACAAGGCACCTTCAAGAAAGTTGATGAAAAGTGTATATTAGGATAAAGCTATGCATTAATTTAAAAAACTGCATAAAATACACTTATCTTTTAAGTCTATTTTCCAGGAAGTTTTTTGAAGTACCCTCATATTTTTGCTCTACTCTTTTTTATGACCTCCCTTCTGCTTGCTTTGTAGTTAATTATCTCTTCTCTTCTAAGATTCTTGAGATGCAAAGTTAAATTGTCAACTGGAGCTCTTTCTCCTTTTGAGGTGGTTGCATTTGTACAGTCTGTGCTACTGTAACTGCTGTAAGAGCAGTTCATGATTTTTTATATGTTCGCTCACCTGAAGATATTTTCCAATTTCCCTCATTATTTCTTCCTTACCCTAATTATTTAGGAATGTGTTTTTTAAATGCTATGTACTGGGGCCAGTACTGTGGCACAGTGGGTAAAGCTACAGCCTGCAGTGCTGGCATTCCACGTGGGCACCAGTTCAACTCCTGGCTGCTCCAGTTCTGATCCAGCTCCTTGCTATGGCCTGGGAAAGCAGAGGAATATTTCAAGTCCTCGGGTCCCTGCACCCGTGTGGGAGAACCAGAAGAAGCTCCTGGCTCCTGGCTTCAGATCGGCACAGCTCCATCCAGCCATTGTTGTCATTTGGGGAGTGAACCAGAGGATGGAAGACTCCTATCTCTCTCTCTTTCTCTTTCTGCCTCTGCCTCTCTGTAACTCTGCCTTTCAAATAAATAAATTAATCTTTTTTTAAAAAAATGCTATGTATTACTACAGTCTCCACATTTTATTTCATTACTGACCTCTAATTTTATTCCATTATGGTTCGAGAGTATATTTTTGATAATATCAATGTTTTAAGATCTGAGAGACAACGAACTTAATTTTCTTGGGAATGTAACACCTAAAAGTACTCATTTTAAGAGGTTAAAATGTGTTGACATTTTTGGCAGAGATGAGTACACTCAGTGGGTTTATTTGTGAGACAAAATGGCTATGAATCTTTTACTGCAAATTGTTACACAGATAATAAAGAAAATAAAACTAAAAGTTGTGTTTCTTTCCTGTCAATATTGCAAAGTATCTTATGCTCAGATAGCAGAGGGGTTTTTTTATTTTTATCTTTTTTAGATTTATATATTTATCTTGAAAGTCAGGTTGAGAGAGAGAGAGAAACAGAGATGTTCCATTCATTGATTTGCTCCCAATGGCCAGTGCTGAGTTAGACCAAAGCCAGGAGTCAAGAGCCTCTTCCGGTCTCCCACATGGGTAGCAGGGACCCAGGTAGCTGAGCCATGAGTTGGTACCTCCTAAGATGCATATCAGCAGGAAGCTGGAATCATGAGCAAAGCGAAACTGAACCCAGGTTCACTGGTAATGGAACACAGGTGTCTCAAGCAGTATCTCCACTGTTAAGCCAAATGCCCACACACCCCACTGATTTTTGAGTGATACTTTTGATGGTAAAAATTCCAAATGAACGTGTTTAAAGGTGTAACCCTTTATCAATTTTATTTTTTTATTTTTTATTTTTTTCACTTTTATTTAATGAATATAAATTTCCAAAGTACGGCTTATGGATTACAATGGCTTCCCCCCCATAACGTCCCTCCCACTCGCAACCCTCCCCTTTCCCACTCCCTCTCCCCTTCCATTCACATGAGGATTCATTTTCGATTCTCTTTATATACAGAAGATCAGTTTAGCATACATTAAGTAAAGATTTCAACAGTTTGCTCCCACACAGAAACATAAAGTGAAAAATAATAGATGATTTTTTAAATGATGATGAAATCAGATCAGACCTATTGCCATGTTTAATCCCAGTGAGAGTCAAGTTGGGAATTGATAATTTCTTCTTTTTTTTTTTTTACAGAAGATCAGTTTAGTATACATTAAGTAAAGATTTCAACAGTTTGCACCCCCATAGAAACACAAAGCGAAATATACTGTTTGAGTACTCGTTATAGCATTAAGTCTCAATGTACAGCACATTAAGGACAGAGATCCTACATGAGGAGTAAATGCACAGTGACTCCTGTTGTTGACTTTACAAATTAACACTCCTGTTTATGGCATCAGTAATCTTCCTATGCACCAGTCATGAGTTTCCAAGGCTATGGAAGCCCCTTGAGTTCTCCGACTTATCTTGTTTAGACAAGGTCATAGTCAAAGTGGAGGTTCTCTCCTGCCTTCAGAGAAAGGTACCTCCTTCTTTGAAGACCTGTTCTTGCCACTGGGATCTCCCTCACAGAGATCTTTCATTTAGGTTGTTGTTGTTTTTTTTTGTTTTGTTTTTTTGTTGTTTTTTTTTTGCCTCAATAAAATTCTTGCCAATAGAAAGCAACAACACATCAGAAAGATCATCCACCCAGACCAAGTGGGATTTATCCCTGGTATGCAGGGATGGTTTAATGTGCGCAAAACAATCAATGTGATACACCACATTAACAGACTGCAGAAGAAAAACCATATCATTATCTCAATAGAGGCAGAGAAAGCATTTGATAAAATACAACACCCGTTCATGATGAAAACTCTAAGCAAACTAGGTTTGGAAGGAACATTCCTCAATACAATCAAAGCAATCTATGAAAAACCCACGGCCAACATCCTATTGAATGGGGAAAAGCTGGAAGCATTTCCACTGAGATCTGGTACCAGACAGGGATGCCCACTCTCACCACTGCTATTCAATATAGTTCTGGAAGTTCTAGCCAGAGCTATTAGGCAAGAAAAAGAAATTAAAGGGATACAAATTGGGAAGGAAGAACTCAAACTATCCCTCTTTGCAGATGATATGATTCTTTATTTAGGGGACCCAAAGAACTCTACTAAGAGACTATTGGAACTCATAGAAGATTTTGGCAAAGTAGCAGGGTATAAAATCAATGCACAAAAATCAACAGCCTTTGTATACACAGACAATGCCATGGCTGAGGAAGAACTTCTAAGATCAATCCCATTCACAATAGCTACAAAAACAATCAAATACCTTGGAATAAACTTAACCAAGGACGTTAAAGATCTCTACGATGAAAATTATAAAACCTTAAAGAAAGAAATAGAAGAGGATACCAAGAAATGGAAAAATCTTCCATGCTCATAGATTGGAAGAATCAATATCATCAAAATTTTTTTTATTTTATTTCTTTTCAGAGGCAGAGAAACCGACAGAGGGCTCCCATGTTCTCGTTCATTCTCTAGGTGTCTGCAATAGCCAGAGCAGGGCCAGGACCACACTAAAGTGGAGCTGAGAACTCAGTCCAGGTCTCCCATGTGCCTGGGACTCAACTATTTGAACCATTGTCTGCTGCTCCCAGAATGTGTGACAGCAGGAAGCTAGAATCAGAAGCGGAGCCAAGACTGAAACCCAGACACTCCAATGATGGATACAAGCATCCAAATTAAAGTTTTAATTGATGGATCAAATGTCTTCCACAGCATTTTTTTGACATTTAAATTTGTTAAATCCATTGTCTTCTGAGTTGCATGGTTTCTTTTGGGAAGTTTTCAATCATTTATATTTTTGTATCATTTTTATTTTCTTTATTGTATTATGTTAAATGTTTATTTATTTGAATGGCAGAGTGACACACACACACACAGAGCGAAAGAGAGAGAGAGAGAGAGAGAGAGAGAGAACACCCAATCCACTAGTTCATTCCCCAAATGGCTACAACATCCATGGCTGGGCCAGGCATCCTGGCCCCTATGTGAGTGACAGAAGCCCAAGGCTTGAGCCATCCTCTGCTGTTTCCCAGCTGCGTTGTCAGAGAGCTGGATCGGAAGTCTGATATGGGATGCCGCATCACAAGCAGAAGCCTAATCTGCTCACCACAAAGCCAGGTGTGAAGATATTCTCATTATTGTTCTTTTCCAACAATATAACTCCTGATTTTTTTCTGTTGCTTGTACTATTTGAGGCTAGTTGAGATTCTTAGAATTCTAGGTTATAGTTTTCATCAAATTTGGAAATATTATGTGTTAAATATACTTTTTCTCTTGATTAGATTTCTTGATACTTTTTCACTGGCTGTTGATGCTATATTCTTTGATTTTTAGTCTCATTTGTCTTCTTCGGTCATTTTTGATGTTTTATTTGGTTACGTCCTCAAACACACTGTCTTTTCTGTGATAACCTGAAAGTCTGTGTTCTGGCTGTGGGACATTTGCATTTTATATATTATGGTTTTTAATTCTAGGGGTATCTTCAAAATGTGTGTCTTTGTTCCTCTCATCATGTTCACGTTTTCCTGTAAATTCTTATCATGTGGAATATATTTATAATGGTGTCTTTGAAAGACTTGATCAACTAATCCCATTATTTTTTCTTTTTTTTTTTAAAAGATTTATTTATTTATTTATTTATTTAAAAATCAGAGTCACACACAGAGAGGACAGGCAAAGAGAGAGAGAATGAGAGAGAGAGAGAGAGAGAGAGGTCTTCCATCCGTTGGTTCACTCCCCAACTGGCCACAACAGCTGGAGCTGTGCTGATCTGAAGCCAGGAGCCAGGAGCTTCTTCCAGGTCCCCCACATGGACGCAGAGGCCCAAGGACTTGGGCCATCTTCTACTGCTTTCCTAGGTCATAGCAGAGAGCTGGATCAGAAGTAGAGCAGGCCGGCGCCGCGGCTCACTAGGCTAATCCTCCGCCTTGCAGCGCCAACACACCGGGTTCTAGTCCTGGTTGGGGCGCCGGATTCTTTCCCAGTTGCCCCTCTTCCAGGCCAGCTCTCTGCTGTGGCCAGGGAGTGCAGTGGAGGATGGCCAAAGTGTTTGGGCCCTGCACCCCATGGGAGACCAGGAGAAGCACCTGGCTCCTGCCATCGGATCAGCGCGATGCGCCGGCCACGGCAGCCATTGGAGGGTGAACCAACAGAAGGAAGACCTTTCACTCTGTCTCTCTCTCTCTCTCTCTCTCTCTCTCTCACTAATTCTGCCTATTAAAAAAAAAAAAGTAGAGCAGCCAGGGCTTGAGCTGGCATCCATATGGGATGCTTTACCCACTATGCCACAGTGCTGGCCCCTATTTTTTCTATCACAAATTTTTATAAACTTATTGGTCAGATTTTCTCAATTCTTTACAAAGTCATATATTTTTATTTATGTACTATACACTGTGAATTTCACATTTTTGAAATACTGAATATAATTGTAATTCCCCAAAGGATGTTGGGCTTTCTCCTTCTAGGCAATTCAATCACTTGATTACTTTGCTTCCTTGAGGATTATTTTTTAATCTCTTTTTTCAGATAGGCTTGGCATCGTCTTTTCTCTAGGGCAAGGTTGGCCCTATAACTAAGGCATGGTCATTTGAAGTCATTACTGAATTCCCAGTATATGTGGTCTCACCACTGCATAGGGGATTTAATTCCAAATCATGTATAAGCAGTAGGAACAAGTTTTTTTTTTTTCCACAGAGTTAAAGTATAAGGATATTTGGCTGAAAAAAAATATGAAGTGCAAGTATAATTTTTTCATAATATACATTTTCCTATGACCTCTTTGGAGATGTATAGATATCAAAACTTTTATATCAAAATAAGCATATCTTTAATTCCCCTTTCCCATTGTATTATCATCATGGATCTTAATTCTTTACTTATCTTTCCTATTTTTATGAGGTGAACATATTTCATACATACAAGGTTAGGAGCATAGTGACACTTTCCACCCTACCCTCCCTCCCACCCTCCCGTGCTCCCACCACCCGTTCTCCTCCCTTTCTTATTCTTTTTTTTTTTTTTTAATTTTTTGCCAGGCAGAGTTAGACAGTGAGAGAGATAGAGAGAGAGTTATAGACAATGAGAGAGAGACAGAGAGAAAGGTCTTCCTTCCATCATTGGTTCGCTCCCCTAATGGCCACTATGGCCGGCGCTGTGCCGATACGAAGCCAGGAGCTGGGCACCCCCTCCCAGTCTCCCATGCGGGTTCAGGGACCCAAGCACTTGGGCCATCCTCCACTGCCCTCCCAGGCCACAGCAGAGAGCTGGACTGGAAGAGGAGCAACTGGGACTAGTAACTGGCGCCCCTACCTGGACTAGAACCCACAGTGCCAGCGCCACAGGCGGAGGATTAGCCAAGTGAGCCATGGCTCCAGCTCCCTTTCTTATTCTTTCTTTTAATGTTTACAGTGACATGCTTTCAGTTTACTTACCCTCCATGGCCCAGCAGCTGTTCTTTCGTTAGGAGTTATTCTGGACCCAACCTAATGCCCCATATGTGTACAAAGTGATATTGACCCAAAGATTTAAGGGGACACCTGTGTACATTTCCGGAGTTCTTTCTTTGCTTAGCTCTCTCCTCTACAGAACTCTTCCCTGAAAATTAGAATTGCCTCAAAGATCTTGAACTTCTATCTATGTCTCACTACTCAGTAACAACACCAGCTTCCTTCTTTGCATGCCACTCTCCAGTGAAATTTCTTCCAGGAAGAAATCTAAGACAATAAAATGACAAAGCTCTCCTTTTTTGGTTTCCCTTTTCTCATGAATGACAGCTTTTAGCTGCTGTATGCTTGCTATCTAAAAAGAACTGTTACATGCAGTGACTAGATTTTTGGTGGTTTTGGTGGAAATATAAGAACAAATCCTTTGTGTCCATTGTAACCAGAAGTGGAATTCAAAATAACGTTTAAGAGAGGATTTACACAATCATGTATGTATGTCAAAATAAAGGTTCCTTCATCTTCTCAAGGAAGACAGCAATAAAATATGAGTCAGAACAGCAATAATAAATCAAGATTTACTTCAAACATGGCACTATATAAAGACTTTAAAGACATTTATTTACTTGAAAGACAAAGAAAAAGAGGAATAGAGATCATCTGTCTGCTACCTCACTCCCCAAGTGGTGCAGCCAGATCTGGGCCAGCCCAAAGCCAGGAGCCAGGAACTCCTCCCAAGTCTCCCGCATGCGTGGCAGGTGCCCAAGTACTTGAGCTGTCTTCCACTTCCTTCCTAGGCATATTAGTAGGGGTGCCAGCTAAGAAAAAAGCAGCTGATACTTGAACCAGCACTCCAATATGGGATGCAGGCACCACAACGGGCAGTTTAATCCTCTGCCCCGCAACTCTGACCCCTATGACACTGAAAACACCAATATGCTCATTCTGTGATAATATATTAAGAAGGAAAAATATTTGCATCCTGCTACATCTGCCTTCAAATCCTGGCCCAGCTGTTCTACCTGCTGATGTCCACTACTCTGAGGCTTTTGTTACCAATACAAAGGGAGGTAGGAAGTGGATTTCTTCACACACACAGATTCTAAGTACTATCAGCTTCTCCAAAATTACATGGGAACTAGGATCTCTGGGGAAATCTTTTATTTTACTGCAGGTGGAAGCTCTTTGGTTTCATAATTTGTTTTTGCACAGTAAATATTTTTTGAAAATACAAAACTGGATTTCTATCCCATCTACACAGCACAACATTCCAGAACCAGGGTGGGGGGTTGGCAACGCACCCTTTCTACAGTCAGTCCAGGTGGAGAAAGCTGAAGTGTGGTGTGGACTTGTGATGTGGAGCTAGCCTACACTGCCTCTTCCATCCCATCATCCTGCTCACCTGCTACAGACTCTATACCCTCTCAGTTAGGCTGAGCTTCACAAGGGCAGGTGGGATAGCCAGAAAACACCGTGCTGAAAGGGGGGCCCGCTGTAGACCTTCAGAAAGTAGTCGTACTGATTTACTGGGAATGAAATCAACCCAGAGAGGAGGAAAAAGAAATGGCATAGTAACTAGTGGAAAATTAAAGTAAATAAAGCAATGAAAACAGAAAAAGATAACATAAACACTACAACATCACAACGTTGATGGTGAGACACCTCAACGTTGAAAACTATTGTCAGTTTTTATCATATCAATTTATAAGTCCCACAATTTAAATCCAAATAATATTTTCATGAAGCTTGAAACAGTGATTTAAAAATTCATGTGTGGGGCAGGCACTGTGGCGTAGTGGGTAAGGCTGCCGTCTGCAATGCCGGCATCCCATATGGGTGCTGGTTCAGGTCCTGGCTGCTCCACTCCTGATCCAGCTTTCTGCTGTGGCCCGGAAAAGCAGTAGAAGACGGCCCAGGTACTTGAGCGCCTGCACCTGTGTGGGAGATCCGGAAGAAGCTCCTGGCTCCTGGCTTCAGATCAGTGTAGCTCCAACTATTGTGGCCAACTGGGGAGTGAACCAGCGGATAGAGGACCTCTCTCTCTTTCTGCCTCTCCTTCTCTCTTTGTGTAACTCTGCCTTTTAAATAAATAAATAAATTTTGTAAAAAAAAATTCATATGGTGGAGAAGGCATGTGGCCCAGCAGTTAAAATGCTATGTCTCATATCAGAATACCTGGGCTCAAGTCCTGGCTCTCCTCCCTTCTCCAGCTTCCTGCTCATATACACCATGGGAGGCAGTGGTGACAGCTCCAAGTAATTGGGCTCCTGTCACTTATGCAGGAGGCCTGGCCTGAGTTCCGGTCTTCGGGCTTTGGAGTGGCCCAGCCCAGCCACTGTGGGTACTGGAGAGCAGACCAGTGATGGCCGTGCACTCTCTTGCTTTCTTTCTCTCTGTGCCTGTGTTTCTCAAGTAAACACATTTTTAAATAAAACTTCATATGACGTAAAGATGTTTTCAGAAACATAAATACAAAGTGAATGAGTGAAAAGAAGACTTGCTGTAATCAGCAATAATATTGATTGCAAAGATGCAGTGATTAAAATCATGTGGCATTAATACAGGAATAAATGAACAGATCAATCAAATAAGAAAAAGACAAAGAGATAGAAGCAAGAAAGGAAGGAAGGAAGGAAGGGAGGGAGGAAGGAAGAGAGAGGAAATAAGGGAGGGAGGGAGGAAGGAAATTGAATTTTATGTATAATAATGTTAGCATTACAAGTCAATGTGCCTTGGGCCAGCGTTTGGCACAACAGTTAAGCCATGGCTTGAGCTGTCCACATCCCACGTTGGAGTGTCCATTAGAGTTCTGGCTCTTCTGCTCTGTCCCAGTTTCCTGCTATTGTGCGTTCTGGAAAGCAGCGGGTGATGGCTAAAGTAGTTGGGTCCTTGCCACCTACACAGGAGACCTAGGTGGAACTCTTGGGTCCTGGCTTCTGCCCTGCCCAGCCTGGGCCACTGCAGGCATTTGGGGAGTGAGCCAGTAGATGGAAGATCTCTCTAATTCTCTCTCTCTTTCTCTCTCTCCTCCCTCTCCCCCCCCCGCCTTTAAAATAAAATAAAAATAAATGAGTGAAATTGTATTTTTTAAAAAGCCAAAGCAAGTCAGTGGGTCTTTTGATGGTTTTTTCAGAAAAGCCTTTGCAGCAGTAAGCTTTCTATGTGGAATAAAAATAATATTGGGGGCCGGCGCTGTGGCATAGTGGGTAAAGCCGCCGCCTGTGGTGCCAGCATCCCATGTGGGTGCCAGTTCGATTCCTGGCTGCTACACTTCCAATTCAGCTCTCTGCTATGGCCTGGGAAAGCAGTAAATGGCCCAAGCCCTTGGACTCCTTGCATCCACGTGGGAGACCCGGAGGAAGCTCCTGGCTGCTGGCTTCGGTTCAGCGCAGCTCCAGCTGTTATGGCCAGTTGTGGAGTGAACCAACAGATGGAAAACCTCTCTCTCTCTTTCTGCCTCTCTGTATAACTCTGACTTTCAAATAAATAAATAATCTTTTTAAAAATAATATTGCATGCTTATAATACACCACACAAAAAGAAATGCTAAATTAATGTCTTGGTGTGGATCTGCAGGAAATACACTCTCAGGTTTGCATTCAGAAGATTTATGGGTGAATGCTCCTGGGCGCAAGAGAAAGAAAATTGGGCAGAAGTAGGAGTTGAACTGTGATACAGCTGCAGAAGCGAGTTTGATCTCCCTGGCAGCTTGGAAGCTGTGGTGTCTCAGAAGAGACATCCTATACTATAAGAAGCGGGCTGCTCCAGGAAAAGGAGGAACTCCTGGAGGGAAGTACTCCCGGATGGAAGACAATTCCTTTGGAAGAATCAGCTCTGAGAATTTATCAGGCAGACTCCCGGGAGCTTGAGAAATAAGTGCATTGTTTCTAAAGGAAGATTTAGAATGCGCACCATAGGTTCATTGCAGCCCATGCCTGCACTATCAGATCTAATTGGCTTGCATAAGATCACCCAGCTGGGAAGAGCTCCTCCAGGATCCTGGTTCGTCTCTGCTCATAATACAGCCCCATTGCTGTAGATGGCCAAATGGCCACACAAAGAGTCAGCGTATCCCTTACCTATTACTCCGTCTTCATTCCCTTCACTATTGGCTAGAACCCTTTGGTGAGGCAAACTAGACTCTCATTTATGAGGTTTGAGCCTATAGTGACCTGTGCTTCTCAGACTGTGGCTCCTGCACTTTGCTATTTATGATAAAAGCTGACAAGGGAGTTGCTGAGAGATGCTCCAGTAAATCATCTAAGTGGCAAATATATTTCCCCACACCCACTAAGGAACAGTAAAGCCTCTCTCCTTCTCTTGATAGTCATGGTCAATCAATTCTGCCAGAATAATCATTCCTTTCTTTGCCTATTGGGGTCATAATTCATGGATTCCCAGATGAGCAGCAGGTTGCCATGGCTTATAGTTTAATATACTCTTGCTGTATCTCCTGGTGGAAGCATTCTGTCTTTGTAAAATAGGAGCTTTACCTTGAAAATCCTTAAGTTTTAGGAAATAAAAGCCCAATTCCACAGTTTTTTTCTATTCAAAGGTAAGTGGAATCATTCATACTTCTACTCCCTGATTTTAGACCATGTGTTTTCCCTATTAAAAACAATACCTGGGCCGGCACTGTGGCTCAACAGGCTAATCCTCTGCCTAGCGGCGCTCTAGTCCCTGTCGGGGTGCCAGATTCTGTCCCGGTTGCCCCTCTTCCAGGCCAGCTCTCTACACTCTCTCCGGGAGTGCAGTGGAGGATGGCCCAAGTGCTTGGGCCCTGCACCCCATGGGAGACTAGGAGAAGCACCTGGCTCCTGCCTTGGGATCAGTGCAGTGCACTGGCCGCAGCGCACTGGCCACAGTGGCCATTGGAGGGCGAACCAATGGAAAAGGAAGACCTTTCTCTCTGTCTCTCTCTCTCTCTCACTGTCCACTCTGCCTGTCAAAAAAAAAAAAATACCGAAGTATATTAATCAATTTACTGAGTCATAGAAGACCACGCCCAAGCCTTGAATACTAACACCTCTAAGCTGGCTGCCAGTTGTGCCTTTTAGAGCTATTCTATCACTCTACCTGGTTGGGAGCTTCTAGGTAATAAAGTAGGTGATAGGGCAAATGTTTCTTATGTCACATGGCTACTGCTTTAAAATTAGTCACTTAACTTTACACTGTTTTATGCAGAACCCCCTGCCCACAGTTTAAACCTGCAAGCCCTTAAATAATGGAGCTAGGTGAAGTCTTGCAAGAGCAAAAATTATGAAACAACTCAGTTCCCTTCTGGGTGAATCCCCTTCAGGATGCATGAGTTCCGGTGTGATCCACCCACCACCGAAAGACTGCATGGTTTTCTAGAAAGACTGGGCATACTGAGAGCTCATCTTGTGGTGACTTTCAGTGGTGAGGGTCAGATACTCAGCAGTCGCAGTAAATCATCCAAGTTGAGTGAGGGTCTTTACTCTCCGACCCACGCAGATCATCTGTCCTTGTCGCTCCCCCTCTTCGTGGAGGAGCAACACAGGACCCTGCGCTGTTCTCTCGTCTGCTCGGCCCTCCCCGGGTTTGCTGCTGGTTCTTCCCGGGTTGGCTACTATCCCTTCCACCTCCGTGGAAGGGCAGTTCCCCCTGGCCGCATTCCCCACTTCCGCAGGGGAGCGGCACACCGCCGGCCGGCTCTCTCGGGGGCTGCACGGGTTCCCTTAGATGTTCCCCATAGATGTTCCTGGTGCATGCCGTCTCTCTCCTCCTTTATAGTCCTCCTCCGCCAATCCCAACTCGGCTGCCCACATGCCGAGTACGCTGCTCTCCTCCAATCAGGAGCAAGTCCTACAGTTTATTAGTTGAACTGGAGGCAGCTGTGCGGAAGCTGTTTACTTCTCTCCCAGCGCCATATTGTGGGAGAGCAGATGCATAGAATAAGTCTTAATTCCAGTAACTTAGTCTAGTCCGAGCTGCTCCCCACAGTCCTGTGACAACCACTCTTCCATTGTGCAGCCATGGTGTTGGGTGGAGGTGATCCCTAACGGAAGATGATGGTGTCAGCTAGCGGAATCATCTGACCCCACGGTTAATTACTGACTCTCATAGTAGACATGTTCTCCAGTGGGAATAATCACATGTGCAAGCATTGTTACACTCTCCTTCACTCCAATATCATCTTGCTTCTGCAACTGGACCACCTCTTCCTGCCCTTTCATTGTTGGAGATCACAGAGTCTCCATTGCCACCAAGGGCCTCCATCCTTGCCAGCCTTGGCCTACAGAGGACGGCCACTGAGCCTCTTGACAATATCCTCTCGCCAGTGCACTCCTTCTCACTTTGACAGGTGGAGCATACTCCAGACCCTTCCCTAAGACACAGTCAGCCAACCAGGGGTTTATCACCCTATGTTGTATATCCTATGTAGCATGCTCACTTTTCTAAGGGTTTAAATCCTTCTTCTACCATCCGCAATTATTCTGGAGTTTCTGCTTCATATGATGTATGTCTCAGTCCAGTCAGACTATAATAAAAAAGTACTATAGGCAGGATAGCTTTTATTAACAGCAGAAACCTATTCCTCATAGTTCTGGGGTTGGAAAATCAAGGATCCAGGAGTCAGCAGATTTGGTACCTGGTGAGGCCCCACTTCCTGGCTCATAGATTGCATCTGCTCACTTTGTTCTAACCCAGTGGAAGGGCCAAGGCTATTCTCTGGAGACTCTTCAATCCCATTCATGAAGACCCCACCCATGTCCTAATTACTTCCCAAAGGCGTCTCCTCCTAATGCCATCACACTGGTGATTAGCTTTCAACATAGGCATTTGGGACCACAAACATGCAAGCTGTAGCAATGTGGGACTTCACTTTCTCCAAATATTTAAGAGCTGTGAGCACAGCACATCAGTACCTACTCCTGGGGTCCTGGTCAGATGGTTAAAACTTGTGTCATGAATAGCTGTTTCCAAATTCAGTCTTATCATTCTTTCTTCTCTGACCCAGCACCGTCATAAGGTTGTATTCCAATGCTCTCCCACTTCCTGTTCGAATATGTGAGGTTCACACATATTGAGAGAATTAGATCTTCCCATCTGGTCCAGTCCAGGGAAAGCCCCAGCATTCTGCTTGCTCCAGGTGAGTCCTTCCTTCCCCACCCTGGTCCCTCCTGCTGGCCTCCCACATCCAAGCAGCACTGTCAACCTTGCTGCTCCTCTGTCCTTTGACAGACTCATCTCATCTTGCCCAGAACTGCCCAGTCCCATGTGTCTGCTTCCCCCATGTCCTGTTTTATTTTATTCTCACCATCTGAGATAATGTGCACTCTATTATTTGTTTGACCATATTTTCCCAATTAATATATAAAGACTTATTTAGTTATTTGACAAAGAAAGAGGAAGAAACAAAGAGAAAGAGATCTTCCATCTGCTGGTTCCCTTCCCAAGGCCACAATATCCAAGGCTGGACCAGGCTGATGCCAGGAGCCAGGAATTCCCTCCTGTTCTACCACTTGAGTGGCAGGGGCCCGAGTACATGGGTCATCTACTGATGCTTTCCCAGGTGCATGAGCAGGGAGCTGGACCCAGTTAATTTATAATCACCTGTGAGGAAGGGCTAACACCTAGAAAATAAGGCAGAATACTGTAAACACAAAATACAATTAAACTGAATGAATGAATAATGGAGAATGCAGTAAGAAGTTATAACCAAGAATATAAACATATAATACAGCTTGTATAAACTTTTAAACACATTTGAAACAACATTACATCCAAATATTAAAAATAATTTTGAACTAGATGAGGAAAAAGTATTATAAATTCCTGAGGATGATTGAGATGAAAATCACATATTGGATGTTGAAAGGAAAACAAGTTTTCAGTGTTATCATCAATGTCTCTAATCTTTAAAAAACTCATAAGTAAATAGGGCAAAATTTTTATTTCAAAATTCTGTGCATTGGGCCGGCACCGCGGCTCACTAGGCTAATCCTCCGCCTAGCGGCGCCGGCACACCGGATTCTAGTCCCGGTCGGGGCGCCGGATTCTGTCCCGGTTGCCCCTCTTCCAGGCCAGCTCTCTGCTGTGGCCCGGGAGTGCAGTGGAGGATGGCCCAGGTGCTTGGGCCCTGCACCCCATGGGAGACCAGGAAAAGCACCTGGCTCCTGGCTCCTGCCATCGGATCAGCGCGGTGCGCCGGCCGCAGCCCGCTGGCCGCGGCGGCCATTGGAGGGTGAACCAACGGCAAAGGAAGACCTTTCTCTCTGTCTCTCTCTCTCTCACTGTCCACTCTGCCTGTCAACAAAAAAAAAAATTCTGTGCATTGGTTCTCAGTATATTTAAATTCAAACAAAAGAAAACTGAGTAAGAAAATTTTAATTTATCAGCTTTTATAAAGGATTGGGATACTATTCAAAACTGTAGAAGTTACAGATGGTAGAAATTCTCCCAATGCAGTTTCACTAAGATACAACTTCCAGCTGGCATCCTTGTCAGTTTTACAACCAAGTGTTCTTATGTTTTGACCTATTCTATTCAAACAAATAAACAAAATTCTCCCAAACTTAAGTTGATTATTTCACAATCACTAATATAAGTAAAGATCTTCACAGTTTACCAGAGATGAATGTGGTCCCCTTTGTGTTTGCATCCTAAAGAAAGAATAAAGAAAGGGGTGCAGGAGCAGTGTTTAGCCTGGTGGTTTAGATGCTCATTAAGAAGTCCATGTTAGGGCTGACGCTGTGGCACAGCTGGTTAAACCACTGCCTGCAGTGCCAGCAACCCATATCGGCACTGGTTTGAGTGTCAGCTGCTCCACTTCTGATGCAGATCCCTGCTAATGCTCCTGGAAAAACAGCAGAAGATGACCCAAGTCCTTGGGCTCCTATGCTCATGTGGGAGACCCAGATGAAGCCCCTGGCCCTAGCTAATGAGGCCATTTGGGGAGTGAACCAGTGGACAGACAACCTCTCTCTCTCTCTCTCTCTCTCTCTCTCTCTCCCTCTCTCTCTCTCCCCTCTCCATAACTCTGCCTTTCAAATATATACCCTAAAAAAAAAAAAAAAAAAAAAAAAAAAACAGAAACCTCACATCGCATACTGCATTTGATCTTAGGTTCTCCCTCCTGTCCCTCCTGACTCCAGTGTTCCTACCAATGCAAACACTGGAAGGCAGCCATGACGGCTCAAGTAATTGAGCTTCTGCCACCCACATGGGAATCGGTTTGAGTTCCTGGCTCCTGCATGTTGTGGGCATTTGGAGAATGAACCAGCAAATGGGAGTTCTCCTCACCTCCCCCAACCAGCCCATGCACACACTCTTTCTTTCTCTCAAATAAATACACAGAAAGCAGAACAAAACAAAAGGGTGTGCTTGCTCAGACCACCCCAGTTCAGCAGGACGACAAGTAGTGCCTGCTGGAGGACAGCCCCAGGCAGTTTCCATGGAGCCTGGTCCCTCAACTGCTTCAGGATGCAGCTGTGCTGAGGATGCTCTCAGAGCAGCTTTCTCTGCCTACAGAAGAGGCTCAGCCCAAAGTCCAGTTTACAATATAACCATCAACACAACTACTCTTCCCTAAAACCAACCTGCCCAGAAGCCTGGCCTTTGGACTGGAGCAATTTGCCTCATTTACCACCGAGTGTGCAGATGTGGGTCAAGGGTTCCCCCAAAAATCCCCCACCAGATATTGCTTTAAACTGTCCTTTGAAAAAATGCCTATTACATACATTTACAGAAAAAAACATTTTGACAATTTTTATTTCCCAAAAGATAAAAACAAAATACATTGAAGTACATGAAATAAACCAGGGACACCAAGGCTACCCCAGCCCAAAGCACAGTCGCCTGATATTTTGGTTACCGATCAGCATGATTTCCAGTAGGTTTTTTTTTTTTTTTTTTTGACAGGCAGAGTGGACAGTGAGAGAGAGAAACAGAGAGAAAGGTCTTCCTTTGCCGTTGGTTCACCCTCCAATGGCCACCTCGGCTGGTGCGCAGCGGCTGGTGCACCGCGTTGATCCGATGGCAGGAGCCAGGTACTTATCCTGGTCTCCCATGGGATGCAGGGCCCAAGCACTTGGGCCATCCTCCACTGCACTCCCTGGCCACAGCAGAGAGCTGGCCTGGAAGAGGGGCAACCAGGACAGAATCCGGCACCCCAACTGGGACTAGAACACAGTGTGCTGGTGCCGCAAGGCGGAGGATTAGCCTAGTGAGCCGCAGCGCCGGCTCCAGTAGGTTTTTTTTTTTTGTTTTTTTTTTTGTTTGTTTTTTGTTTTTTTTTTTCCAGTAGGTTTTTTAAGAGCCTGTAGAACCCCCACCACTGGCTTCCAGAATCTCACTGACCTGAAGGTTCCTTACTTCCAGGGTGAGGCTAAAATCAAAGTTAGAGCAGGGCATTAGAGCAAAAGTTGCCCTTTCCTTACCTCTTCCCAATGCTGGACTTTCGGCCTCATGAAATTTGATTGTTCCTTTCCTTCTCAAAGTGACTTGCAATTTAATGTCGTGAAATCGTCTCTATGGGACCCAGCAAAGATTATTTGCCTTGTATAGTTTATCATGGAAAGAGCTGTGTAGCTCTTGGCGGAGGTGAGGGGTGACCAGAAAGCATTATCAAGAGCCTGTTGGTTCGATGTTTTTCCCTTCCAGTGCCTATGTGATTATCTTGAGACAGATATCTCAACAGTATGACTTTCGTGCACAGAGACATACACTGGGAATAAATGCCAAACAGTAATGAGAGGTCAAACTGTCATGCTGCTTTGAACAACATAAAAACAATTTAATAAATGTTACTCAGAAGGCACACATGAATAATCATTAGATCTGTTCGTGTGTCTGCTGCTCTCTGAAGACTCGCTTCTGTCCAGGAGCTGCTTCATCTGGAGAAACAGTCCACTGCATTGAGTTGTAGTTTCTTCCCAGGTAAGCCAAGCATTACATCTTGACTTGATAATCAGCCCTCCATGTCTGCATCAGGATGTGAGTGTTATAAATTAGGTGAATACTCCGACAGGAAGTCCTTTCAACTCAAAGAAAGTAACCAAGCACGTACTTATAAATTGAACAAACAATAATCAGATAAGCTTGGGCAATGCTGAATGTTTTCTGCCTCATTACACAGGTAGCAAAAGTGCCATTTCTTAAACTGGACATGCATGTAGATAAGTGATTTCCATCAATATAATTAACTACGATGAAGTACATAAGAATTGACAGGATTTTTTGTTTGCTTGTGTGTTTGTTTTCACCCAATTCACAAATAATCATATTTCCTCAAGCCAAGGGTTCATGATTGTTTTCTCTTCCCCCCAGTGTTCAAAGGACACTAAGTACTTGGCTCTCTAATAAAATTTGTAATGCTAGCACAAGTGTATTTCACAGAAATGATGCTGACCAAACCAATGTCATGATCCACTGACAGTAATATCTGCAGTTTGGGCCATGCTGCATCATGTTATGCAAATTGTTATGGGTCCATAGGCACATTGACATTGTGCTTCTTTTATGAACAGTGTTCCATGCTTTCAGGATGGCCAAATGAAGGAGGAGATGCTGAATGTGATAGAGAACTCTTTAATTCATCATAGGACGAGGTACACACACATGTCTGGGCTTGATGAAGCAACTGCAAGTGTATGGCATTCACTAGGCAGATGGCAGAAAGGACAACAGAGTCTTCAATCCATCTTAACACAGTTTTGGTGTGCGTGTACATTCACAAGCAGTTACAGTGATCCATCTATTTACACAGCAATTTTTCTAAATTCAACTTCTTATATCATCCTTTGCAGCAATTCCTCTCCATGAACTGGCAGCAAAAGCCACAACATGGATTCAACCCTTTCAAGAAGCTATGATTTGAAGGACCCAGTGATTGCTGATCAATAAATCAATCAATCAATTTTTCAATGAAAACAGACATGATCCTGCCCTCAAAACATTTGCTGCCTAGTGAGACAGACACTCATGGACTAATCGCATAGTACATTTTAAAAACTGTGACAAGACCCATGCAGGAAACATGCAGGGAATCTGAGGGCTTTAGCAAGATGGCCTGCCTTGGTGAGCAACGTCTGAGGACGTCTCCCTCAGTAAGTAGCTTTCAGCACGAAATCTAAAGAATGGGGGGGTTAACTGGGGAAGGGAGAAACAAGAAGGTAAAACATCATATACAAAGACCCTGAGGCAGGTGGGAGATGGTGTATTTAAAGACTTAAGAAAGATCCTGAGTCTTTTGCATACTATACGTGGAAGTAGAGATGCCTGTAAGACAGGATAGCAGTCAGGTACATGGTTACCATCCTATAATCTTATTATGCCCAATACTTCTGGAATGCCACATTAAGGAAAACATACAATCTTGCTCTTACATCATCATGAAAAATTGGCCAGAGGATAGTGTGAAAGGTTTTTATAGTCTTTTATCTCTCTGGTCTCCTTTCCATGTAGTGGAGTGTTCTCCAGTGGGTACACATGAGCCTTTAATTTGCAGGCTTCTCTCTTCTTCATCTTCACAGGATCCCAACCTCACTTCGGAAGCGTAGGCATTCCATAGCTCCGCTCTTGACTCCGTCTCAACAGAAAGATGCCAGGACCTTATTAAGCAGAACCAGAGAGGCCTCGTGGTGGGAGCTCCTTTAGGAAGGTACTTCACAGTGCAGTGTCTACAAGGTGAACAGAACTCTGTCTCAGTATTGACCAGTCTCCACAGTAGGGTTTCAATATATTTATACTAACAAAATCTCTAAGCAAACAGAACTTAACACAAGGACACTGTCTTGTTTATATTAAACCACCCTTGAGAAACTGCTGAGAATTTTGCTAATTGAAGAACAAGAGAAATTTTGCTTGGTGAAGAGCTAGAGAAACTCTGAACCTCACATGATATATTTCCTAATGAATCAAGGAACCAAAGGCCCAAGAAATGGAAACCTTTTTTCAGTCCAGCTCCAGATTAAACTCCTCTGATGGACTCCCCTGGCTTGCATTAAGAGTGGCCATGTTTGAACCCAAAGACATCACTGCACTTGTGTGAGTGTTTCCATAAGGCATTTTCTCTTCTGTATGCCCAGGGAGGCTATTCCCAGAAAGCTGAGTTTCCCACCTATTAACAGGTTAAGCAGAAGTAAAAAGAAAAACAAACCCCAAAAGCACTGGAACTGGGTGAAATCAGGTACTTCTATTCTGCTGATATTTGTGTGTGTTGATCCCTCTGAGTATCACAAACCCAGTGAAGACCCTCGAGGTGACCGCTCATAAATGGGCTACATGACTGTCTGTACTACAAGATAGCTGCTCTGAGGAGTGAGGACTGGACACCTCCCTGGCTTCGAAGAGGAACAAAACTTCTCAGAATAATCCAGCATCAGGGCACAGCTGCCCCAGCAGAACTCCTGGAAGAGGGACTTGAGATGGAGGAGGCCAATCCCACATGATGGCTGGGAAGAGAACCTGAGAACGGACTTTTCTGACAATGTTAGAGGGAGGCTTTCCATGAAAATTCCGGGCACCGTGCACGTGCAAATCTGGAAGCTTCGCATCTCGTGAAATTGTTCCCTAACTGCTCCTAGCAATCAGCAGAGCCTTTCCTCCAGGCCAGGAGCACAACAGGTGCACTCTCTGCACACTGTTCAGCTGTCCTCTGTGTGCTCCGGCCCCAACTTCTCCTTGTTCGCCCCTGGAAGCTGGCAGACAGGAGCAGGGCTTAGCTTTCTGTGCCAAGGTCAGCACATCCAAGGACAAAGACAGACTTGCCATAGCAACACAGTCACTGGTCCAATTGCAGCCTCAGTCCAGCTCCGATGCCTCCATGGCTGCTCCTCCTGCCTCCCTCCACACTCCCTAGCCTGTTCATTTCATCAACCAAACTGGGAAATTCCTGGGGACACAGACCACATTATTCATTTTCATGGCATTTGGAAACTTCAAGGGCTCAGAGAATAATTGTTTGGTTGAATACTACTCTGGTACTTTTCAGGAATGATATTCAGAGACTGATTAACATTAACTTCAAAGAGAGATGCTAGGAGTCAGTGGGTGGGGGACAGGAGAGAGACAAAATTACTTTTCATATCATCCTTTTTTCTATTGTTAGGATTATTTTGCCACATGAATATACAATATTAAAAAAATAAAAATAAACAAAAATTAAAAAAACAAGATACTTTCAGTCACATTCATTTTGGATACTATACCTATACTATGACACTTATGCTATGAGATGCAAGGAAATAAATAGTAGGCTTTGAGGATTTCAGTTGGAAAAGTTAGTGATTAAAACCAGGGCATGAGAAGGAAGTGCTTTTCTAGAAATGCTTTCACCAGCCCTTGTGTCTCCTAAGGCAGATGCTTCCAATCAACAGTATAGGCTTATAACCATATGGCACACAAGTTACAGACCCAGAGACCACCTGCAAGTCTCTTTCAACCCAGCATCCCGGTCTGATCTCATGAACTGATTGGAGTGGACCTGAGATAGGAAGCTTGCACACTGTGATGGCTCAGAGTAGCAGCAGCCCCCTTTGAATCACACTCATGCCAACGACTGTATCAGAGAGAGCTCGGTCAAGACTCAGAGGGGCAATTCAGGTGACCCAGCACACAGTGAAATGTCAGATCAGACTGCAGTTATAATGTGTCTGCAGATGAAAGTGATCCTCCTGAAAAGAAATATTTCTTTCGAAGATGATACTTTGGGCCTACTGGTTGGCCGCCCCCATGCCTGGGTGCACTCCTCCTTGGTGGCCAGCAGGCTGTGGCCCCCAGGGTGCAATGCTGCCTCACACCATCAAATCCTCAAGATTCCTTTTCTGTAAGGAAAAAAAAAGTTTCTGTCCTACAAGGCCATCATTTTCCAGTTCCCATTGTCATTTCTCAAACTATATGTGGTAATCTCATCAGAGACACCATAGGGTGCTAATAAAAAATAATCTTTTCAATATGTTCATTTAATCCCATCATGACCAAAGGCTGAGAAATGCTTTATAAGAAAAATCGTTACTGCTAGAGGCCCGAGCTGTCTGTGGAAGTGGCGTAATTTATCTGCTTGCCAAAACAAAGCAATCCTAAATCTTCTGGAAGTAGTAGAGGAAAATCATACGGCAATCCAATCCCAGTATAAAGGAAAATGGATTATTTATTTGTCTGAGAGGTCACAAATATGTGGCTTGCTCCAATCAGCTGGGATAATTGAGCCAACCTAGATGAGGTTCTAGTAAGCCCTTCAATGGAGTGAACAACCTTTGAAAAGGCCTGAACAGTTCCTGACACCATGGGAAAGGAAATCTCCAGTACACATAAAGTGATTGAGCTACATATTCCTCTATGAAGCATCCACCATGTACCAGTCACTGTGCTAAATGCTAGTCACAGCCTTTGCATGCCAAACATTTGCACTCTAGGAACTCAAGTAAGTAATTACAGGACAATGCAAAACAATAGAAGACTAACATTAGGACCAGGCAAGAGAAGGCCAGAAATAGGGGAGATCAATGTGAAACAAGAAGCTAGAGAAGCTTCCTGGACCAGGTGGGTCTCAAAGACAGTGAGAGTTGAACAGGTAGAGACTACAGATAAATGCATTGTTCATGGAGAATTAGCCCCTGGAAGGGCATGGTAGTGGGGACAGACCAGGCTCATGGGTTTGGAAAGGAAATAAATAAGGTCAGGCAAAGCTGTTGGTGGTGCTTAATAAAAAAAAATTGAACCAAGTTATTGAATTATTTGACAATGAAGCAGCCCAGAAGTGGTGGCAATGTAAACCAATACAACCTATGTTCTTGGAATTCCTTCAGTGCTGAAGCACATTTTAGGCCCAACCTGCTATCCTTTGCCCCCCAACCTCCACCATTTTTTGTACCAATAAATGTAAGAGCAGTTCACTACTTTGGATTTTGCTACTCTATGAACTATTTAAAAAATCTAGGTCTCGTACCACCACAGGGCTCCCAAAGCCTCAGAATATACCCAGTGGTATAGAGCAGATGAAGAAGATGTAGACCGTTTTGGTCTAACTAATCCATGTTGGATATCAGCTGCTGACATAGGCCAATCAATGCACATGTCAGGAAATCCTTACAGCAATCCAGCAATGTTGGTTCCCTGTTTTCAAATTTAAAATGTGTAGCCTAGTAAGCTTAGATAATTTAAGGAAAGTCACTCAATTAGTGAGCAGTGTGCATACATCTCTCCCGGGGCTGTGTGACCCCAAGGCACCCTCGAGATGGAGCAGAGCTAAACCTGAGTAAGCCTCTTCCAGATCACGTGAGGGGGGCTGGCTTGTCTGTTGTGCCACTGAAGACCCCAGTGGGTTGCCCATAAAGATCAGTTAGGACTACCCAGGTTGGGATTCTCTCTCCCTAATAAAAACTAAACACGTTCTCTTGCTCTATTCATTCATTTCACAGAAAAGATGTTAGATACTAGGGACTCATCGGCTCAGGGAAAGAGCCATGGGCAATGTGGTGCCCCTACCATCAGTGTGTACCTTCCCAAGAGGAGGAAACGAATGCTGGAGGAGAGGTAATGGTCTGTCTGCACACTGTGTAACCATCTATGAGCAATTATTTACATTGCATCATGTTCCCATGAGGAAAAAATGCTAACATAAGCATAATATGAATATAGGAAAAAAACACAGCTGCAGATACAGTATAGTAACTAGAATTTTCAGGTGTTAGTAAAAGGCAACATTAGCTCATAGAAATGATGTGTGTTTCTTGTTCAGATTCTTTTTTGCATTTTGCATGCTGTTCTAATCTACTCCCAAGACATGTGGGATCTGATCTTTCCTTTGGGTTAGGACAGAAAATGAAATCTCAAAGTTCTCTTATTTTCAGGCTGTAATAACCCAAGATAAAAGTTTTACAACTGTCAACCTAAATAAAAAAAATAAGTAGAGAGATATTTTCCAAAGAATCGTGTTTATTTGCAATGGGACTAGCAGAGCATTGCAATGGAAACACACAGACCAGAGTAAACGACGGACAGAGTCCCAGGAGGCCAGCAGTTTTCAAAGGCAAAAATGAGGAGGATTCCAGATATCTGAAACAGTAATAGTCAGCCACCGTGATTACAAAGCAGGGTGACAATGGACGAGGCTGTGAGACAGTTGCTGGGGAGCTGTCCTTGTGGACACACTATTTGATCAGATTGTTGTGGCCCCTGTGTGGGGGCAGCGTCTTGTGAAAGTTCCTCTTGGGGAAATGCCCGTGAGAACTCTTCCTTCTCTGCTGTAGGGTTGGCATAACTGACTCCATTTTGACCCTGACAACTTTCACGCAGCCACACCCCACCTTCAAGTTCAGTTTTCTATTCCAGCCACTGCCTGGCTGCCTGCAGCATTTGATTCAGGGCAAGGAGACTTTACTCAACTCAGCGACCTGCAAAAGTAAACACCTGCTCCCCTCTCTGGCAGACAGCATGCTGTCAGTACTGCTGGGGACAGAGAGGATAGAATCCTTCAAGGTTCATGTTAGCTTTGCAGGCTGTTCTTCAAATGGACTTCTCCATTTCCTTAGAAAGTCATTATTTTATTCTTCCCTCCCCCACCCTGATTCTGTCATATCTTCCTCCCAATTCCACCTTCCACATCGTCTATAAAATATGACCCTGGCTTCTTGGGATCCCTAACACTTCAAAGGGCTTCAGTCTGAAATCTATTTGACTCATCCAACCAAATTAAAAAGAACTGTGATATATCATGTTTAATAAAGGTTTTTGTTGAATTTTTCCATAGATTATATAATTTTGACTCTATAATTTGAAATATTCAAAAAGCGCTTTTGAAACAAAAACTTGGAAAATAATTTCAAAGTGCTTAGCAAAGCATCTTTTCAAATGAGTAATGAACTGAGTGACTTTTCACAGGATCCAATTTTAGCCCATATTGTAAATCAATTTTTTTACTTTATTGATGAACAGCAAACTTTTTGCTTATTCAGCATTTGTGCACACTATGTGAAAAATTCTTCATGCAATGTGACACTCTTACAATTTCAACATATGTATTGCCAATGGTTAGTGATTAATGAAGGCTTAAAATATGCAGCAGAGTATGCTCGTGGAAGAAATACTAGAAAAGCTCTAAAACATTGGAAAAGGACAAAAAATATACTGCAGAACCCAAGCAACACTTTTCATGGTAACTTCTCAAACACTCACCATGGTGGTCTCTCCAGAGAGAAAGAGATAAGGCATGTCCCTGGGTTGGACAGGGTCACAACCAATGTTGAACAGTTAAGTGACACCAACATGCTGTTTCAAAGTCAGAAGCCTATGTTAGCTGAAGTGCAAGGCTTACAATTTTTTCCAGGTATAGAATTGCCCTGCTATGCTTCAAATTATCAACTATCGGCAACTACTTTATAAGCTGAAAGGGTTAAATTTGAAGGCTGCATTTGGAAATATTGCTTATTAAAGCTTTTTTTTTTTTACTGCTGCAAATTCCATTTCCATTTACATGGAAGCAGAAGCAGACAAATTGCTTTCATGATGCTCCTCCTATTTGTGTTTCTATGGAAATGGATTTATGATTAGGATAGGAAAGCTCAATCAAAGCCTATGAGCAGGCAGAACATTACTAAGGGTTTTTTATTGAGTGGTTGGTCAGATTCCATCCTCTACAAGGTAATCTAATGTAAAAGTAGCCCAAACTTACAGAAATAAACAGGCATACCCTCACCCACCTCTCCCAGAGCTATTCGGCGTCTCATGTTTTCTGAACAGAACTTGACTGAGCTTGCCGAATGTATGAGAGAAAGTACCTCACAGGCTTGTTCCACCCTTACTCCTCAGCGCAGCACCCATCACTGGAGCTTTTAAAAATTTTCTCTCTTATTTTTTCCCCAAATATGTTGCTTGTCCTAATATACATGTTCAAGAGTAATAGAAACTTGGGGGAGTGAAGGGGTATTCTTAAGAGAATATAATCTGAAAATAAAAAGAAAGAAAGAAATGCAGCTGAATTTCACAGAATAAATAATAACACGGTATTGTTTTCACCTTTAAAGCCAAATCATTTCTTAACCCACATCAAGTTAGAAATAAGTTCGTTTTACACTGTCCCACTTTGGGATGAACTTCCCCCCAAGACCTGCTCTAAGGCCGACATTGCAGCACAGCAGGTTAGGCCACTGCCTAGGATGCTGACATCCACACAGGTACCTTTGCAGCCCCAGCTACTTTACTTACAATCCAACACCCTGCTAATATGTCTGGAAAACCATCAGTAGATGGCCTAAGTACTTGAGCCACTGCCACCCATTTGGGAGACCTGGATGAAGTTCCTGGCCCTAGCTTCAGCTTGGCCCAGACACAGCTGTTGTGGCCATTTGGGAAGTGAGCCAGAGAATGGAAAATCTCTCCCTCTTTCTCTCTCTCTCTCTGCCATCCAAATAAAATGAATACATATTTTTTAAAATAACTAAAAAAACCTATCTTAAAAACCTATTATGCAAACCATGTCCAAACTATCCATTTCTATACCCTATTGCCTCCTTACCAGATTCCTGCCCAAAGTGACACAGCCTCTCTGGTAGCAAGAATTTTCATCAGTGGTAGCCCAGGAAGGAGTTAGAATCATATTTTCTGTGAATATTCAATGCTAGGGAAATGTACCTGATATATACACATGAAACTAAAGAAGAAAAACCTTGGTCTGAAAGAGTCCACATTGTTACACACAGTATTAAACAACAGTGCAACCAAAATAGAGCACCTTTCATAAATCTGTTACACAATGGTAGACAGCAGTGCTGGCATTTTCTCCTAGCTGTTCTGCGCAAGAGATATGTGGGCTATCATAGGTGCACTCATTGCTTCTAAACTGCTGCATCAGCAGAAAGATGGATTTGTATTTTAGTGTAGTTTGCCTAGAATTTCTCTCATTTCCCCAGTAGGAAACACCCTGCTAGTGTCCCCACGCCAGAAATTAAAAGCTAGAAATTAGAAGGAATTGGGACATTTGTCACATGAGACCTAGCATTTCTCTTAAGTGCATAGTGACTATAAAGCAATGGCGATACAGTATCAGTGCGATAAGCAAGGGAGGAGAGAGAGATGGGGGAAGGAAGAGAAGAGGGAAAGAAGGGAAGGAATGAAGAAGGGAGAGAAGACAGGGCTCTCATAATTGTCACTTTGAAGGTAGAAAAAATAAAACCCATGGTGACTGGTGCCTTTGTTGGAACAGGTGTGGAAAGTTGCTTTCCATCAGATGATTATATGTAATGAAATATCTATTATAAGGCAAGAACTATAGTTTCTGCTCATCGCCATAACAAGATGAGTATTTGAAGATCTATTCTTCATCGTGTAGCACAATGAAGTATTCAATGATAACCGATGGTCATTAGGCACAAGGCAAATAAAAGGACAGAGAACACTGCAGGGAGGTGATAAATGGACACTTTCCTTAAGTTAACACGCCTGTCTGCTCGATCAACAAGGGGGAAATGTGTCTAGATCATTTCCAGTACTGGTATAGAGAGGAGCGACTCAGAGCCAGCCAATCTCTTGCTTAGTTGCACTACTCATTGTAAAAGGAAATGTGTGTAAGTCAAAGAGAGAAGGGCAGAAGCAGGGCATGGAACTAGGGGGGTCAGGGAGGCTGAAAAGGGGAAAGAAAGAAAAGGCGTCCTCATTAACGTGTGACTGAAAATGCACCACAGTCAACTTTTAAATGAAAGGCGGAGCTGCTTGACAACCTGGAAAAGTAGAAATATAATCAAATGAACTCAATTTTGTGAATGTCGACCTAAAAGACTGAACTTGGAGCACTAATGTGACACGTCCCTAGTATCTTATCTCAATAATTTTTGCTCCTCGTTTAGGTCAGAAGATATTTAAGAGTTGGTTAAATTCAAACAATAGTAAGTTTGTGTATCCTAATGGCTCAGTAACTGTTTACAACTACACGCAATTTTAAAGATGAAAAGGAAACTTCATTCTGGTCTCAGCTGTCATTACTCAGAACAGCAAGGGCTGTGTGACTTCTCCGTCCTCTGAAACAACATGGACAGTCACACCTTCGCTTTCTGTTCAACATGAATTTTCACGTGGTACTTTCTTTTTCTCACAGCAACCTCTGAATCCTCATTTCATACATAAAACAGGCCACTAAAAAGGAATAACAAAATATCATGTGATGGAATAAGCTACCTCATTACATGATATCCACAGATTTACCATAGTTCTCTAAAAACTTTTAAATATCCTGCAATGATCCCTGTGAACTGTGTCTGGTGTTCTGGACTGTTGTTGCACATGGTTCCATGGGCAAAATCTCTTCCTCAACACAAGAAAACTTTTAAGTGGAGAAACTGTATTTTATATCTAAGAAGTAGTATGAACAGAAACTTAGAAGATTGAATATGTATGTGCTGTTTACTGTATAGCAAATAATCAATAAAAATAGCAGAACAGTATTGGGCATCTACTGGGTGCTGGGTGCTGTGTAGCAGTGAAGAAGCTGATGAAAACAAAGCTGACATGATCACTGTCTTCATACAAAATGTGTGCAAATAAATAAGCAGCCAACTGCAATAAAGTAGGATAAGGGAGAAGAAAAAGTCCAAAAAAGATCTCTTAGCAAATGATGTCTAAAAGAAAATCTCAAATATCAAAAGTGAACCAAGTGAAGGAAGGTTCAGGGCAGACTATTCCAGAACTATGGAATAAAATATGCACAGCTCCAGATGTCTGTTCAGTTCTCCATTCACCCAATAAATGTGTATTGAGAATTTACTGTGGACCAGTCAATATTTGAAGCTCTGAGGATATAGGGGAAATAAATAAATAAATAATCACTGATCCACTGATGATGCATTATAGTTGAAAAAGGTAAATAATAAACAAATAAACATTATATCTTGAAAAATGCCGTGAGAAAAGACAGAATTAAAGGAGACAGAGATGATGCGATGGGTTCTGACAGCGCTTAAGTTGCTGAGGAGTATTTTGCACAAAACTCATTGTGGAAAGTTGAGATCAAGGGTGGCTGGTGGTGAACAGCAGGAGACGAGGCCTAACAAGGTCTCTGGTCTTGAGAAATCCCTGTTCAATCAACTTAGTCTTTATCTTAGACAGTGGAGATGAATTTTTCTACTTAAGGAGTTACACAGGAAAAGAGTGTATCAGTATCAAGAAATAATGTTGACCAAAAAAACCTGTAATTCCACAAAATAAGGACTATAAGTTATGCGTACAATTAGATCCTTATTTTCTAAGAGCTGAGACAGCCTTCAATAGCTGCAGGCTGAGCATATTCTAACACAGTTGCAGTAAATCCAGATTAGACCCCTCAGAACTGCCATGGGTTGCCCAGGAGCACCAAGCATGTGATGTAGCCAACTTGAAGTTGCCACTTTGGCACACATATTTTGGGGGCTAGGACATTATGATACAGCTTTACAAATTCATTTTCAAGGACTTTTTTAATTATAAGAAAAGCTTTCTAATTTGTGCAACTTATGAAAGCAAGTCTTGATTATTCTAGAAGTCCAGGCATAATTGTAATTATATATAATTATACAACAATCATTCAAAATATGAAAATTGATTTAAAAGAATTTAAGAAATACTTTCATGGAAGTAGAAATCACCCCTTAACCCAATAACCAGAAAGAACCACTGTGGGCATGGTAAAGCAGAAACCTCAAGAGGTTTTTCTATGATTTCCTATCAATATTTGAACCAATGCCATCCTGTTCAGCCCAATACCCCTTATCTTAGAGAAAACACAAAGCACTCCCTGAGATTTCTAATTGTTGTCAGTGCTTTCCGCTTGTTGGTCACCTCTACTACTCTAAGTTCCTTCTACAGAATTCTTGGTCTCATTCACAAATCATTCCCAACAATTATTTTGTTCTGTTTGTTCCTCACTACTGTAGCAGTCAGTCAGCTCATCCCCCTGCATTTGCCTGAACGCCATTCCTCCAAAGGGACGTCACTCGGTGTGTGGCAAACTTTACTGTTTAGAAAAATGGAGAATTACATCACAACAGCAACAAACTTCAAATTGTATGTAATTATCCACTAGGAAAGAAAAAAGATCCATAAATGGGCAAAAAAAATTTAGAAAAATTCCTCTCAGTGGAATGCCAGGCACGAGGGGGAGTTTCTGGAAATTACCAATGTTTCAGGGCCGTGCACCTTCGATTTCCTCTCTATTGGCTGAGCTATCTTAGGAGTCCATGGGAGGAGCATAAATTAAAAGATAGAAAACTGAGTCTTAAACAAATAAGTCTTGTTCCTGGAGCTCTAAGATGAACTATCTTCTAGGAGAAATACAGTTGGCTTTCATCATTCAGAAGAGATGACCCCAAACATCTTATATTACGTATTTTATTGTCATGTACAATATTGGCCATTTTTACTTCTGTTAGAAAAATCATTTCAGCATTCCTCGTTGCCTGTATTTTGAGTTCCTGAAATTTGGCTTTGAACTGGATTTTTACATATTATAGTTTTCCTCATTAATTAAGAAGTGCTGATCAACTGAAACTCAGAAAATGCAAAAGTAAAAATATTTTATTTGAGGAGCTGGTGCTGTGGCATAGTGAACTAAGCCTCTACCTGCTGCGCCAGCATCCCTTATGGGCGCTGGTTGTATCCTGGCTGCTCCTCTTCCAATCCAGCTCTCTGCTATGGCCTGGGAAAGCAGTGGAAGATGACCCACGTGCTTGAGCCCCCGCACCCACGTGGGAGACCTAGAAGGAGCTCCTGGCTCCTGGTTTCCTATTTGCCCAGCTTCGGCTGTTGTGGTCATTTGGGGAGTGAACCAGCAGATGGAAGACCTTTCTTTCTGTCTGTCCCTCTCTCTGTCTGTAGCTCTACCTCTGAAATAAGTAAAAAAAATTTTTTGAAAAAAACAAATCTTGACCATTTAAAATGTTTTACATTTTCCTCTAGTCTCTTCTCCCTTTATTCTCTCAAATGTTTAGTATTTTAGGAGAGTAAAAGCAGTTCAACATTCTGCCCATTTCTCTAGGCCAGTCAGCCCCCTCCTATCAGGGTTGCTACTCTCACCTGTATCAGTCACTGCTTTTTTCTGCAACCCATCAGCTCTTAATAGCTACAGGTCTCCAACTGGTACTTGGTCCTAGTAATAACAACATTTTAGAAAATTTTATTTATCAATTCTTTAGAAAGGCAAGCAACATAGAAAGAGAGAATAACAGAAAGATATCTCCCATCTACTGGTTCACTCCCCTAAAGCCAGTAACAGCCAGGGCTGGGCCAGACTGAAGTCAAGAGCCAGGAACTCAATCCACGTCTCCTAAATGGGCAGCAGGAGTCCAGCTACTTGACCCATCACCTGCTGCCTTCCATGCTGAACATTAGTAGGAACCTGGAATCAGGAACAGAGATGGGACTTGAGCCAGGCACTGTGATTTGAGATGTGGGTGTCCTAAGCAGTGTTTAACTGCTGCACAAAACATCTGCCCTCAACAATCATTTCTTCTGCCACCAGTTTCTCTGGGGGAGTCTCACCCATGGGGGGATGGTTATGCGGCTTTTACTATTCCTTTCAAACAACTGACAGCAACTGTGCTTTGTCTACCCCTTCCCCAACTTCCTGCCTAGTAGCAGACCCTGTTCATAACATCTTGATAACTCTTCACTTTCTTTTCACTATTGAGAATTGCAATTTAGCTACTAAGACTTAGTCATGATCACTTTCAAACTTCAATCTCATCCCTGAATAAATGTGACTCCAAAATCCCCTCCCCCCTCCCCTTGCCTTTGAAGGATGAAGTTTGGAGTAGAGTCGGGGTGGGGAGGTGGAAGAAGGAAAGCCTGCTCTTTCACTCTTTCTTACGTTGATGTCTCTGCTGTGAGTGGAAAAGACGTTTTTCTTGGATTAACTCTCTTTCTCTCTTGGTCATAGACAACCTTACATCAGCAGTGGTGGGTTGCTGTGCCCATTCTGTTTATGACCACTGATCTAGCTTCTTGTCTCCAGATGCCTGTGAGTGAAGACAGGTTCAAGATGACCCTATTGACAGGAAACTCAATCTCAGATTCTTCCCACAGAGTCAATTTCCCTTCCTCTCCGAACCAACAGCCTCTCTGAACCAATGCCACATTACCTTATACTCTGTTGATCCCAGTGAATCTATATCTCTTAGTTTCACCCATTACTTGTTATCCCAGTTCTAGGGTGTGGAAGTAGGTAGGTCTTCATGAGTGTACTTTGAAAAGTTTGTGGAAAAATAATTCTAAAAATGTTTATTTTGGTGCAAAAGAAAATGAATGCCAAAAACATTTTTTCATAATGTGGATTTCCCACAAATTTTAATTTTAAATATACACCTTGTATATATGGGACAACAGTAAAGATTAACAGGTTTAGAAATAACCAATTTTTAAAAGGCCAAAAGAATTGTGCCTACAGAAAAGAAGGAAGTTATGGTTTAGCTGTGATAATGAATCACCTCTAACCTTACCATCAGCTGTTATAACAAAATCAGAATGCTACTCAATTCTGTTCCTTTTCCTTGAGGCCAGAGCTTCATAAAAACATTACTCGGGGTGTGCATTTGCTGTTTTATTTTCTCAAGGGAAGTATTCTCTCCTTTCTGGGCAAACAGCGATTGACCAAGATGTAACGAAAGCATCTCGTCTCCCCTACCAAACAGTTTCTAAGAAATTATCCCTGTGTTTCTAAGAAGAAGTCTCACTTGATCACAGTGAGAGGTCACCCAGTCTGGTGTGCTTTGTACCACTGGGGGTCAAAATCTAAAGGGTAATGGAGTGAAAACCCAGAGAGAGGGCTAGAAGGAAAGACTGGGAAAGGGGGGTATATCTATACCATCCATGAAAGATTCAATAGACCCTGGGATTGGAATACACAGCCTTGGAAAGAACACCCTGAAAAGCTCCAAAAGACCCCAGGACTGACTCCAGCACTGAGGAGGCCTAGACAACTCACCAGAGCCCCACAGGCCTGGAATCAGTTTCCTTTCCAAGCCTCAGGTCTCTCCTGACAAACAGTTAACTATCAGGTGCGTTGGATTGATGGGTCTCAGGTCTACTCCAAATAATTTAACTTTCTATTGCAGAGTAGTCCTTGCCATACCCCAAACCTAGGGCTTTAAGGAGCTTAGCAGATCAGATGAGAGACTGCCAATACATGGACTTTGAGGTTGGATGGGAGCAACCTCAAGCTGGAAACAGGGAAGAACACCCCCGAGGCAGAACCAGAAGGAAACTCCTATTAAAATGTAGCCCATAGGGGCCAGCATTGTGGTGCAGAGGGTTAAGCTGCCACTTGCAACACAGGCATCCCATATCAGATCCCCAGTTCATTTCCTGTCTGATGTCCTTCCAATCCTGTTCCCCATTAATGCACTTAGGAAGGCAGCAGAAGGTGGTCCAAGTACAGGGGTCATTGGGCTCCTGGTTTTCACCTGACCCTGACTTGACTCTCTCTCTCTCTCTCTCTCTCTCTCTCTCCCTCCCTCCCTCTCACTCCCCTCTCTCTCTCCTCCCCACCCCACTCTGCCTTTCAAATAAATAAATCTTCTTTAAAATGTAACCTACGATTTTAGGCTAAACACAAATAAATTCCTTATATGAGCACTGTCAATATTAGGAAATATCACACAGATACAAGTTATTTGTCTTGCAAAATCTTTTAAAAATAGACTGCAGAAGTTAGTTTAATCTTACTTCTTGGCAGATTAATACCCTGGATGATTTCTACAGATTTTACTCTCAGAATTTCTTATTTAAACTAAAAGGATAAAGCATTTTTCATGTATTAATATTTTATCTCCTTCCAAAGAAAGAAGAAATAGTAAGAATTGAGGGGCCAGGTTGAGTGGCCGGCATTGTTGGCATAGTAGGTAAAGCTGCTGCCTGTGGTGCCGGTTCGAGTCCCAGTTGCTTAACTTCTGATCCAGCTCCCCTGCTAATGTTCTTGGAAAGCAACAGAAGAAGGCCTGAGTTCTTGAGCTCTTGAACCTACATAGGGGACTCTGGGAAGCTCCTGGGTCCTGGCTCTTGGCTGCTGGCTTCAGCCTAGCAAAGCTCCGGCAGTTGCTGCCATTTGGGGAGTAAACCAGCAGATGGAAGATGTGTGTGTGTGTGTGTGTGTGTGTGTGTGTGTTTGTCTGTCTGTCTCTCCATAACTCTGCCTTTCAAACAAATAAATAAATCTTTAAAAAGATGAGAATTGAACTGACATACAAGAATATACATATATATAATTGCAAAAATATATTAAAAAATTATGGTGAAAGAAGCATTCAAATGGAATGGTGAGATAAAGGTTAAAAGTCTTTAAGGAAATAGGCCATTTGGCTTTTGCTTAGCTAGGAGATTAAATTATGCCAATAGATGTGGCCAATTTGTGGAGGTAGATTCATTTCGATAGAATGTCCCTGAGAAATATTACCTGCAGTACCTTGAAAACACTTGCTCACTCCTCACCAACTGATTAAATACTCAGAACTACAGTGCTTCCTATGTGCATGAGTTTCCCAGGCACCTAAACATAATTCTCAAGTTTTGGTCTAAGAACTGATAAGCAAACCCAGAGCTTCACACACATGACCTGGTCTTTAGTTCCCAGTGCAGACCAGGTCACAGGAGGCCACCCTGTATGGATTTTCAGTTGACTGTTTCAGCTGCTTTCCTCTCTTGTTTGCTTGTATCACCCTCTTTTACAGAGAAGGTTGATCTACAACCTGCCTTGAAAATCAGCAGACTCAGATGATAGTCTAGAGTCCATTACTTTTTTGTTAATAAAGGAAATGAATGAACAATGAATCAGCAAGCCTTACAGATCTGTTAGCTGCTGGATTAATCAATGACAACAAAGGACAGGAGAAAATCAGTGGCTGGGCTTGCTTGCTTTCGCCTGGGCTGGCAACTGCATCCTCTAAAAGTGCATAGGCTCTGACCCAGTCACTCCTTCCTTTCCTTTCTCCATGCGAGGTTCTCATTGGCCTGCAACAGTGAGCTGATCACCAGGGAGGGACTTCCTCAGCATCTGTCCTTGGGGAACCCTGCTCACACCCTTCTTCCTACTTGACATGCTTCCCTCTCCCTTCCTTACCATCTCAGCCCTGCTTCTTTATTCAAGACTCGTTTCTTCCACAAAATTTTTCTTTCTGCCAAAGCCACCATGATCCATCATTTTGTTGAATTCTTACAGAATTTAGTTAACTCCTTCCAATTTAATAGTCATTCAACAAGTACCTTGAACTTTTCTTTAGTTATTCCACTGATATGCATTTTCAGTTTGCAAATGCATGATAAACTTATCAAGATTAGATGCCTGTGGCTAGACAGCTCCTTTGGTGCTTTGATAGAGCTCTGTGGAAATGAGTGAGGGAATGTGCACTGGGGTCTGAGACTGAAGTGTGAAGTGATCTTCCCTTTTCTCTACTGCTAATGTTAAGTGGCTAATTCTTTTAATGCTAATGTTGAGTGACCTGAGTGGAGCAAATGCATAGTTGTGAAATACAGCCACCACTCCTTAGTGCTGAGAATGATGACAGTGGCTGCGCCTCCCTGCAGCTAATTCACAAACTCATCACCCGTCTTGCCATGTGACTTTTGCCCTCTGACCCTGCATCACCAAGAAATTTAAACCCTTATAGATAACTCATCTCCCTTCAGTCAATGCCTCAATCCTTTTGCTGTGGGTTTCTATCAAGGGCATATGGGATACTACACAGCAGTTAAAAAAATGAAATCCTGTCATTTGCAACAAAAAGAATGCAACTCAAAACCATTATACTTAGTAACATAAGCCAGTCCCAAAAAGATAAGCACCATATATTTTCCCTGATCTGTGATAATAGAGAATCTAAAATATAATACATAGGAGTGAAATTGACATTTTGAGATCTGATGATTATTTATAGCTCTTGTCTCTACTATTGAGGAACAGTGTTTTCCCCTCATACTATTTGTTGAACTCTTTACTTACGCAGGGTTAAACTTATGAATATAAAGTAAACTGAAAATAGATTTCTGCAAATTTAGAGAACGAATAGGAAAGAGAGGAGGAAGAAGGGAGGGAGCACAGGCAGCAGGTGAGGGTATAGTGGGAGGGTAAAGTAGGTAGTTATGTTCTTTAATATGTATGTGTTAAGTGAATGAAATTTGTAAACATTAAATAAAATTTTAAAAAAATAATTCTATAGGATAAATAATAAAAAAATTTTATAGAGCAACCTTTTCTAACTCAACATTAAGCATGGAATGAACAACAAAAGGAAGTTCCTTAGTTATCTGCCTAGACCATGTCAGTATTCTCAGAGTGGGTAGCTTTTGAAAATAATTTTAATAAAGGGGTATGAAAGGTTAAATATCCTTCCAATGAGAATTGCTCTGATTTGAAATAAAATTTTCTGACAATTACTACTAGGTGTGTACTTTTGTCTTCTTTATTTTCAAAAGTGCTATGTACTATGAAGTTTTGCAACCTTTGAGGGTTTTTTTCCTTTGATTCACTGAGGGTCATGGGCATATGGAAGGAATTCTTTTAGACCTTCAGGAAATACAGGCTTCTAATGAATAGTTGAAAAAGAACTATTGATAAAATTTCTACTCAAAAAATCATACGAATATGGACTATGTCTGTTTCACACTTTCAGGAAAAGAAGACACATTCTCGGATAGCAAGTTACATGTGGCTCGTGAATCCTTACTGATCCCAAGCTACCAGATGGGAATGACTTTGACTTCCTACACCTGTGTCTACACAGCCATCTGCACCTGTAGCCAACCATCCCACTTCTCTTCCTGTTACAATGAAAAATTGGGCCCTTTGCAACTGAAAACCAATCCTCCCTCACATATTCTAAATCCTCTTTCTTCTCCGTTTTCAGACAACTCAATTTGACCACGATATCTTCAATCACTTCATTTCCTCACTGTTGGCTTATTTTAATTATGATAACATATAATAAATAAATGACATAAATTTGTTAAATGTAAAGCAAACAGAAGGATGAAAACTACTTTCTTCCTTCATATTCTTTTCTTCTCTTGAAACAATCTCATCTACTAGTTTCAAATAATATACATAGAACTTCCAATGTTATCTCTGCAGTCCAGCCTCTGTTCTTGTCACTACTTGCCCATCTCACAGGCATCTCAAGCTTGTGAGTGTTGCCTCACTCTCAGCCATCCTCGCTCAAGAAATGATGACACCTATTAATTCAAACTGGAGGCTTGGAAAATATTTTGGTCACAGCTCCCTTTTTCACCCACCACCAACAAAAGCTCATGTACTGTACAATCTGCATCAGTTCACCTCTCTTTGTCTTCTAGAAAGAAGACATTGTATTACCTCTTGACCAGTATGTCTTCAATGGTTCCTAAAACAGCCATATGGAATTTCTTTGTCTTGTTGGCAAACTGGATCAATTGCTGAATGTAAAATATTCTTCATGATAAAAAGAGCCAAAATAATTGAAGGCCAGGCACCCACTTCAGTGTCACTAAGTGATTATACTGAACTGATTATACCCAAGTATCCTGCCCATCTCTGGAAGACAAGAGAATCATTCAATAGATTGTAAACCTATAGAGGATGAAGGCAGCTTGTTCCTCTTCTCTCCAAGAGAAGAGAAAAGGATTCTTTTTCCCACGTTCCAAAATAAAATAATACTGGGTCCAAGAAAATCACTCCAACATTTGGGAAGTCAACAAGCAGAGGAATGTACAACTCTAAGTTCAACAGAAAAGAGAAAACAATCCATCTAGTTTAATGAGAAAGAGAAGTGACAGAGTAATAAGTGGTTTGCTGAATCATTGTTAGGACTAACAAAAAACACTCCAGGGAACCACACTGCAGAGAGTAGACTGCCAAGGCAGCTGCTGCCCTACAATGATCAGGACTGTGTGAACCACAAATCCTGCCTCAGCTGCTGTCCACACTAATCTACCACCTCCTCTGTGACACCCACAAGCAAAAATGATTGTCCTGGACCCTTCCTCTCCTTTCCACCAAGTTAGTAGAATACATGTAGCAGGAACATATTTATGCTTTGTGGAGTTTATGTGCATAGTCACACATTTATATATGTAAATTCATGGACATACAGATTATATCTGAAGGATTTCACTTAATTATAGCATATTTTAAAAATATACTGAAGGAGGGGCTGGCACTGGGGCACGGCGGGTTAAAGCCCTGGCCTGGAACGTTGGCATCCCATATGGGCACCGGTTCAAGTCCCAGCTCCACCTCTTCCAATCCAGCTCTCTGCTGTGCCTGGGGAAGCAGTGGAAGATGGCCCAAGTCCTTGGGCCCCTGCACCCATGTGGGAGTCCTGGAAGAAGCTCCTGGCTCCTGGCTTTGAATCAATGCAGCTCTGACCATTGTGGCCAACTGGGAAGTAAACCAGCAGATGGAAGACCCCTCTCTGTCTCTACCTCTCTCTGAACTCTGTCTTAGAAATAAATAAAATAAATCTTTAAATATATATATATATATATATATATACTGAAGGAAAAACATGGCAGATAATTAGTGTGTGCAAGTAGTCACAGGTGATTTTTTTCCTCCATGCTTCTGTTTTGAAACCTATTCAGAATTGTTCTCCTATTTTTATTACTTTCAAAAATTATGGATAAAATAAATATTCTTAATAAAAATCTAAGGACATTGGAAGAGCAACATTACATTCACCATTTAGGAAGACCTTCAATGATTTAAAGTCTTTATAAAAGGGTCTATGAAGTCATCTTCAGCCCTGATTGTCTTGCAGTATAATTCCTCTGGAGCTTATTTTTCTGGCATTTTAATATGGTGCTATGTTTCCTGCACTATCTATTTGGCGTGGGGATGCCATGCCATTGCTATAAAATGCAAGTTAAGAATCACTTCACTCAGCTAATATGTATGGAATGCCTGCACCTGTCACATGCTGTGCTGGACAGCACTGATATGGCTGGTCACCAAGCAAGACACAGGCCCTTTTCCTAAGGGGCTTTCTCTTTAGAAGGGGAACCCTGTGCTAAACTATGCTAGGCTAGGCTACACTGTGAAAGGGCAATCCACAGGGTGTCATGGGAATGCAAAGGAAGAGCACCTTACCGAGCTGGGGTGGGTCAGCCTCCCTGTCCCAGAGAAAGTCTCCCAAGAGACGGTTTCTATGCCAGGTGTGGACGGATGAGTCTCAGGTCAAATAGAGGAAAGAGGAAGGAGAAGCCAGGGATGTTTACCAAAGGCCCAAGGCAGGAGTGAGCAAAGCCATTTGGTAGAGTGTGAGGTGACACTAATGCTGATGTAAGATAAGAAAAGCCCAGCTCTGGGTGGTGGTGGGGAGGGGCAGGGTGCAAAGTACAAGCTAAGAGGTAGGCCAGTCATGAACTTGACTCAGAGAGTACGAAGGATTAATTGAAAAGTTTTAATCAATTGAAGAGAGCTAATTCACAGTTTGGAAAAATATTGCCAAGTAGAGATTAGACAAAGGGATGAGAAAAAGTCAATATATTTGGGATAGTTAAATCAGTGGGATTAGCCGGACTAATTGATTAACTGAATATGTGCAGAGGAGGACCCAAGACCAGCCCTAGCTTCCTGCCATGTGCCCTTCCTAATTGACAGAGTAGACAGGATCTGAACTGGGCTTAACCTGTGACTTCTCTGCTCTCAGCTATAGAATAGTTAATCCTATAGTTCCAGACATTCTTGTTTTTATTTTTTAAATTCTTGCTTATCTTATGGATTACTCTGGGAAACTGATTTGAACTTCAGATGCACTATGCTCTTGAGTATTACAGAGGTATAAATTAGATTATTTTGGAGTCAATTTCATTTTCTTCCCAATTTATTATATGTTTCCATTAATTTAAAATCGGAAAGCTTTTTGTCTCTGGCATAGCAGACCATTCTTCCAATTTGAGCTTCTGTTGTTTAAGAATCCAGGAACCGTGACTCCTCACTCCAAGTCTAAACCTCACAGAGAATTTTTAACAGACGCCTAAAACACATGGGTTAGATGTCAATTCTCAAGACTGGTCTTGTTTAACGATTTCCTTGTGTTTATTCTACTGTTAACACTTCAAATATATTTTCCCTTACTCTCCCGAGGGCACATTGTTTATGAGAATAAAAAAATGAGAAGTAGAATTGAACACACCTTGGTGAATTCAGCTGACCTTGGTTTCTTGAATAAATTGCTTTTCAAAAAATACTATATTTTGCGTATATTTTACCAATACTTAGGAAATTTCTTGTCTGCTTTAATTTACTCAATTTCCATGATTAATTCTTTTTTTAAAGATTTATTTATTTATTTGAAAGGCAGAGTTACAGAGAGGCAGAGGCAGAGAGAAAGAGAGAGAGAGAGAGATCTTCCATCCGCTGGTTCACCCCTCAAATGACCGCAAGAGCTGGAGCTGGGCCATTCCAAAGCCAGGAGCCAAGAGCTTCTTCCAAGTCTCCCACATGTGTGCAGGGTCCAAAGCGCTTAAGTGATCTTCTATAGTTTTCCCAAGCCATAGCAGAAAGCTGGATCAGAAGAGGAACAGCCAGGACTCAAACTGGCACCCATATGGGACGCCAAAACTGCAGGCTGGGGCTTTAACCCACTGTGCCATACCCTGGCCCCCATATTTAATTCTATAATACTGTAAAATCCATCTTATTCCTGATTCAAATGTAGCAGATTATGTATAATGTTCCATGGGTTGCACACAGGTGCAAATATGCATTTCTCAGTCTGCCCTGCAGCTTCCCTGTTGCTGGTGGACTCTTGTTTATGTAACAATAACTGATTACATCCAATAGCATTGTTTCCTTCCCAGTGCTCTCTTCTTCATATTCAGTAGACATATAAGGTGCAACAAACCCATCTTTCCTTCCTTCCTTTCTTTTCATAGTTTAACTAACAGAAACAAGCTGCTAGTCTGGTAACTTACCTGTGACTAGTCTTGTGACTTGCACCATTTGTCTAAGAATTTCAGGACCCATTTTCTACCCTGATCTCCCACAATGGCCCTTCTTCCTTTAAATGTCACCTTGCAGGTTTGCAAATTGGGGAAGAACATTTTTGGGAGCACAGAGTCTGCCTTCCTCCCAGTGGTCACTCACATTAAGGTACTTCCTCCCTGCAACAGCTCTCATCTCTGGTGTACTGACTGCTCAGCATTGAAGAGCCTGGACCTAATCTTGTGACAACAATATCAGCTCCCATCCAGTGTCACACCCTTGCCCCATCTGGGTCTCCCTGTGCAGGGGGCATCTGGTACTTCACAAGTGATTGGCACTCACCTGATGAGGGTCCTCTTCTTTCACTGCTCTGGTTCCCGGCTGAGCTGGAACTCTGCCTTTACTTTGTCAGTCACACGATAAACTCTCAACAGAAACAAGACAAGACTTATATAAGATCCTTTGTTAGTGGAATGAAATTAGGCCTGGGCTGCTGGCTGCTGGGTAATCCCTACACCAGATATTATCAAAAGCTCAGCCCCTGTCCCCGGTGCCAGTCAAAATCATGAGGACGAGGTTTGGAGGAAAAGGAGAGAGAATATTCAATCTGTCAACAAATGAGGGTGTAGCAGACTTCTGAGTCCCAAGGACTATTGCTCTGCTGAAAGACTGTGTTTGGGGCTTAAAAAGGGGCTACAATGAAGGCAGTACTGATATGACAAAATTGATGTGGGATACTGCAGCCTGGAAGCCACACCTGCCCCACCATATGTAATCCAACCTGCCTAGCTGTCAGTCAAGTAACCCCTTTCCCAGGATGTATCACCCTTCACCCATGGCCTGGGGAAGGTACCATATAGCCACTCTCCTTCCAACTTCATGTAAGAGGCGGATAACTGGGAGAGGCTTGCTTGCTCTCTCTCGCTCTCTCTCTCTCTCAGGATGCTGAGGCACTGTCTCTCTACTTTCTCCCCCCATCCTTTTCCCTTCCTGACCCACTCTATGCCTACCATGTGTATGTTTTTCTTACCATTCAAATTAACTTTATCATTTTGTGCACCAAATATGTGTCTGTACCTAGAATGCTTCTCTAGGTAAAAGGCAAGGACCTAGAATAGGAATTTAGGCTTCACCTCTCCCACAACAAAACCATGAAAGAGCTGCAGATCTCTGGTGTCAGGTGTCAGTGGGTTGATGACAATGCACTTGTCATGGTGGTCCTTGAAGGCCTTGAGATTCTATGTAGCATGACAAGGTTCTCCTGCTCTGGAAAAGAAGTTGAAATGAGGAACAAGGCAATTTACGCTTTAGGACATGGGTAAGCAAGAAGCCAGCAGTCCAGCCCTGAAGCATTGGCTTCTCTTTACATTTCGGTGGTAACATTGCCTGCTTCTGTTAACTTTCCACCCAGTTACACAGAGATGAGAGACAGTGTGCTTATTAGAGTGGCCACCTTTGGGAAGGCAGACTCTGCTCCCGAATAGGCTCTCCCCCAATTTGCAAGCCAGCAGGATGACTTTTAAAGGAGAAAGAGCACCTGTGGGAGGCTAGGGAAGACAGATGGGTCCCGAAATCCTTCGACAAATAGTAGAAGGACAAGACTACTCACAGGGGCAAGTGACAAGATTAATACTTAGCTTTTGTTAGGTAAAATGCTAAAAGAAAGAAAGATGCATTTGTGATGGTTACAACATCAGTACCATGGAAATTTCACCCTTGGAAGATGAGGCAGCAAATGCCTAAGATCAAAAACAACTTTCATTTGGAACCTGCTAGGACACCCCAGAGCTAATCCAATCAGCAGCGGCTGACTCTTTAAGCAGAAAAATGGGATGGTGTGGCACGGTCGTTGGTTATAGTCGGCCCTGGCCAACTTCCCAGAGGCCACAATATTATTAAAGAGTTTGTGCCAGAAATTTTTAACTGCATCCAATGGAGAAAAGCAGTTTCTGCAACTGTATTTTCTGGGTCTTGTGAAAATATTATATTTGACTGTAAGCCAAAAACCAGCATTTGTAGTGTTTTTCCAAGGAGAGTCTTAGATTTGCAAAAACTCCTTCACAAATATTATTGGTAAACTTTTAAAAACAGAAAATGCTAATGCATCAAACCAAATAAGATTTATATTATGTACTGTCTATACACAATATCTTGTTAAGCACATCCTAGGATTTTTAGTATATTTTTTAAACCCAAGTTGGAAGTATAAGTGACTACTGGGTATATTCTCCATGTTGCATTTTGTGGCTTTAATATTAAAAAAATTAATATGGCCTGAACTGGAATGGCGGTATGACTATTTCCTTATTTATTATTGAAATCCTCAAAATTCATCTCAGAGTTCTGAATGGGACTCTTCTGATGATAAATCCCCAAATTTGACAATAGACAACAATTACCTGTGTGTTCTCAAAAAGAGATCACCCATGTATCGCATATTAAAGACTTTAAATTGCCATCCTCAAAAGCCCAGATAAGCAGAAAATGAAATTCAATGAAGGAGCAAATTTAATTGAGAGTGGGTAGAAGAAGAGTGGGTGCTTTAGTTTCTCTTTCTCTCCCTGGAGGGAGTTGCTTTGCCCATAACTCAACAGCAAATGATAAAGTCACCTAAAGAACCACATTTGGATACCAGACGTGTTTAAGACCAGACTGGCTCATATTCACTTCCTAATGCTTACAGATTGAGACTTCCCAAGCGGCATCCCATGAGAGGGTTCCTTAAGAACCTGTCTTGGGTCCTAGGAGTTTGGAAGCTTACAGAAGCCCAGAGTGTGCTGATAACAGAAGGCAGAGGCTGGGTGGGGCCACTCATAACTCCATAGCATGGAAAGAAGGGAGCAGTGGATACTGACTGCCTTTCCATCTTGCATCTGGGTGTGTGTGAGTTTTCCATGAGTGATGGTTCTGGGAGGTGGGCCTATCTGAGCCATATCCCTGGGCTGTACTCCACGAAGTGCAGACTCCAGAGGAACAATGTAAAGGAGTAACAGTGGCAGAAGCTGCGGGAACTTCCCAGAGATTAGCTATAAGTAGAAAGGGTACACCATGTGGCGTTTTCTCTGGGGACTCCACTGGAACCCCAAATGCAATTGTTAGGAGACAGCCAGGGCAAGATGGTTTAGAATCAGTTCAAATCTGAGAGGCAGCCAGTGGAGAACTCTGAAAGTGTTCAGAGGAAGGGGAACTGGTTTGGGATCTAAGTCTGGAAGAATAGTGGAGCAATAATGTCTTATGTCTGCCTGAAACCTTAACAAATGAAACTCCCTTTCTTTTCACATTTTAACTCTTATCTCGTGCCTCATCTTGGGATTTGTACTGTTTGCCTAGGAACTTTGAGAGCCAGTGTCTTCCCTGCCCACCTACAACTGCACTTTCTCCCTTGTAAGCCCTCATGCTAGCTTGCAACTTGGGGAAAGAGCCTGTTGGGGGCACAGAGTCTGCATTCCTCAAGGTGACCACTCTTAATGAAGGCACTGTCTGCCTACACTGATGCTCGTCTCTGATGCACTGACTGCCCAGCATCCTGAACTGTGCCTAATGTTGTTCCAGTGATATGCCTGCCTGGCAGATGAAGGTGGATGTTGGAATCTGTTGGGCCACTGGGACCTGGCGGATAGATAATCTACAGGCTAGTGGAATGTTTAATGCTGAGAAAGCCCCTCACCTAGGACATTCCAAACTGCTGAGACAATGCTTTTTAAACTTCATCAAGGATGCTTTCTGCAAGTCCCCCATCCACCTTATGAGGGTCCATGTGGTACTCTGCACCTCCCCCAGCTAGCATCTTTAGAAGGGATTCTGCCTGCTGCTCAGATGGAATGAAGTGTGGCTTCAACCCCACCCTCTGTACAGGCAGGCTCAATCCCCACCCTCTTTACCACCACCACCACCCCCTTCCATCTCCTCTAAAGTAGAGTATTTTCTACTTTAGCCTCCTCTTTGACTTCTTCAAACCCTAAAATCCTGAAGCTTAACAAGGAAGACAGTTCACATTTTCTGATACCTAATCTAGCAACAGAAAGCAACCCAGGAAAACTCACTCATCTCTGCCCTGGAATGCAAGGACGTCTCAGCAATTGCAGCAAGCAAGTAGCATGTGCAGATGTAGTGTTGGCACACAGAGCAGGGATCCTGAGACCAAATGACACAGGAGGAAGTATCATCCAGAAATAAGAGAGCTCAGGGCTGGTGCTGTGGCATAGCAGTTAAGGCCACTGCCTGCAGTGCCGGCATCCCATATTGGCACCAGTTCAACTCCCGGCTGTTCCATTTCTGATCCAACTCTCTGCTATGGCCTGGGAAAGCAGTAGAAGATGGCCTAAGTCCTTGGACCCCTGCAGCTGCTTGGGAGACCCAGAAGAAACTCCTGGCTCCTGGCTTCCAATCAGCACAATCCGGCTGTTGCGGCCATCTGGGGAGTGAAACAATCAATGGAAGACCTCTTTCTCTGCCTCTGCCTCTGCCTCTCTGTAACTATGCCTTTCAAAGAAAGAAAGAAAGAAAGAAAGAAAGAAAGAAAGAAAGAAAGAAGAGAGCTTGTTAGGGCAACTGATCAATGGAGTTTTAGTTCTGGGCAGCAGGTGGCTGGTGGTTTGGGCATAGCTGCAGCAAAGCTTATTCCATGCAGAAGATAAAAGAAACAATATTTTATAATTTTACGAAAGATAAAGGAGGTTGGAACTCGTGTCACAACACTTCTATTGGCATTCTCTAGGAATCATCACCTAAGCCATCTTGCTGGTCCTTTTAAACATGGGTAAGCTTTGTGACAACACTATAGTTTGATGACTGTCTTTGGGCTAACAGGTCAGCTTTCTTCTAAGACAGTGAAGCTCACTATGGCATCACTATGACTTGCTGTCACATATGGCTGGCTCTACACTGCTATACCATGGGCAAGAAGCCTTGTGACTTGGGGCCTGTGCTGTGGTGTAGTGAGCAAAGCCACCACCTGCAGTGCCAGCATCCCATGTGGGGGCCAGTTCAAGACCCGGCTGCTCCACTTCCGATCTAGCTCTCTGCTGTGGCCTTGGAAAGCAGTAGAAATCCTTGGGCCCCTCTGCACTTGCGTGAGAGACCCAGAAGCAGCTCCTGGCTCCTGGCTTCAGACTGGCACAGCTCCAACCATTGTGGCCAACTGGTGAGTGAACCAGCAGATGGAAGACCTCTCTCTCTCTCTCTCTCTGTAAGCCTGACTTTCAAATAAATAAATAAATCTTTAAAAAAAAAAGCATTGAGTCAGTGTTCTATCAGCAATAAGCTGGAAGCACATGACTGACTGTACCCACTCCAGTAACTGAAGCTGACAAGAAAGACACATCCACCATGAACTAGCGCCTGGTCCAGGAATCTTTCTTGTTCCTGAGGGGCTGAGGCTCTGCTTTATGCAGGAAACGTATGTTGCCAGGAGTTGGGGTAAAAGGGATTTTATTACAACAAACTTCTGCCTAAGAAACCTCTTCATCCCCATAGGAGTTCCAAGCCTCCCGCCCCTGCCAGCTATACTGAGCATCCAGTCTAGGGGAACTTCCTCCTTCCACCCTCTCAGGACCATGGATGGAGACTGCTGGCAGCCATAGGAGCACCAGATAAACAGAGCACATCAAAATGATGTTGAATGGCTACAAATATTAAAATAAACTGCCATTGGAATCACAGGTCACATAAGTAGTCTAGGACCTGAGCAGACTGATGTCAAGTAAACGCTTGAAATAGGATTGAGCATCCCCCGACAGAATAAAATGTCCAGGTTACAAGTGAAAACCCCCTGTCATACCGAGAATAAGTGTTACCAGAGCAAAATTAGGCCTGCCTACGGGTGCCGGATAGGAGCCAATGCAGGAGACAGTGCCTTAGCTAGTGTGGCTGCCCAGAGGGAGGCAGACTCTGGGCTCCCAAATATGCTGTTCTCCAATTTGCAAGCTAGCAAGGGAAGACTTTTAAAAGAGAAATGGCAGTTGTGGGATCTTGGAAGACAGTGGGTCCTGAAATACTTAGGCAAGTAGTTAGGTCACAAGACTAGTCACAGGATAAGTCACAAAACGAGTAGTTAGTTTGTGCTAGTGAAAATGTGAAAAGATAGAAGGGAAGACATATTTGTTCTGGTTACATAAAGAGAGTCAAAATTTGACTGAAATGTTGCTAGTATCAAGGTGACTCAGATGTTAGAGTTACCTGACAAGAGTTTGAAAGAAGCTGCCATAAAACTGTTTCAATAATCAGTTAAAATTTGTCTTGAGAAAAATGGGGGAAAAAAACTAGATACATCACTAAAGAAATAGAAATTATTGAAAAGAACCAAAAATTACAGGACTGATTAATAGCAGAAATAAAATAAACCTTGCTGAATAGGCTCAATAGTAGGATGGAAATGGAAGTGACAAAAGATGGACTCCATGGACTTTAGGACAGATCAGTAGAATTTACTCAATTTTAACAGCAGAAAGAAAATACACTGAAATATTTAACAAGGCCTCGGGAATCTTTGCAATAGTAATAGAAGATCCAACATTAGCATCATTGTAATTATATAAACTGTGTCAAAATATAGACAGAGGGGCCGGCGCTGTGGTGCAGTGGGTTAAAGCCCTGGACTGCAGTGCCGGCATCCCATATGGGAACGGGTTCTAGTCCCGGCTGCTCCTCTTCAGATCCAACTCTCTGCTATGGCCTGGGAAAGCAGTAGAAGATGACTCAAGTCCTTGGGCCCCTGCACCCACATGGAAAGATCCAGAAAAAGCTCCTGGCTCCTGGCTTCGGATCGGCACAGCTCGGGCCATTGCGGCCATCTGGGGAGTAAACCAGCAGATGGAAGACCTCTCTCTCTGTCCCTCTGTCTCTTATCTATCTATGTAACTCTGCCTTTCAAATAAATAATAACAATAAATGACATTTTTTATTTGAAAGGCAGAGTTACAGAGAAAGAAGGAGAAGCAGAGAGAGGTCTTCCATCTGCTGATTCACTGCCCATATGGCTGTGATGGCCAGGGCTAGACCAGGCTAAAGTGAGGAGCCTGGAGCTTCTACCAGGTCTCCCAAGTGGGTGGCAGGGTCTCAAGTAGTTGTGGCATCTTCCACTGCTTACCCAGTTGCACCTGCAGGGAGCTGAATTGGAAGTAGAACACCCAGGACATAGACTGGCACCCATTCATGATGCTGATGTCAGAGTGGCTTAACCCTCTATGACACAACACCAGCCCCAGCTCAAGAGTATTCTAGGAAATAGTAGCTGAGGACAACATTGTGGCACAGGAGGTTAAGCCACCACTTGTGACACTGGCATCCCATACTTGAATGCCTATTGAAGTCCCCATTTCTGGGTTTCTGATCCAGCTTCCTGCTAATGTGCCTGAAAAGGCAGTGGAACATGCCCCAAGTACTTGGGTGGCTGCCATCCACATGGAAGTCCAAGATGGAGTTCCTGGCTCCCAGCTTTGGCCTAGCCCAGATCTGACCTTAGTAGCCATTTAAGGAATGAACCAGCAAATGGAAGATGTCTCTCTTGCACTCTCTCTCTCCCTTTCCAACTCATCCTCCTCCTCTCCCTGCACTTCTCCCATTGTCTATGTCACTCTGCCTTTCACATAAATAAATCTAGAAAGAGTAATAGCTGAAAATGTCTCAAATTTGGTGAAGACAAAAATTTATTCATTTAAGATGAGTAAACTGAAATCAGTATAAAACTAAATAAATCCATGTAACTAAACATCATAAAGAATATAGGCTGAATATAACTGATAGGGCTTTTTCAGAGACTATCTGACCTGGAATAAAAAAATTCCCCACTCCAGCCCCCTTTGGTCATCCTGCTTCATATCAGGGGAATTGAAATGCCTGAGAAACACTTGTGAAGTTCATGGTCCAGTACTACAGACTCACTTCAACACTGAGACCTACCCATAGGACTATAGAATGCTCCACTCTCACCCCATCTCACCATTGCATTAATAAAGCTCTTTCTATAGCTCTTCCTTTTAACCAGTACATCATATCTAGCAATCAGGACCTGCTTATAAAAATATTTTTAAAAATTATAAAGAACTTCCACTTTGATTATGAAATTTATATTTATTAAATAAAAGCTTTCTGTAGAAATTATAGAGCAAGAAGGAAAATGATAAAGATTAGAAATGTGGAGCTACATAAAGAAAGGGAGGTTATTAGAGAAAAGTAAGTGAAGATAAAAAATAATTTTTATTTTTCTTATTCTTAATTGGCCAAAAAAGGCAACAATTGATTCAAAAAGTAATAGCAGCAATATATTGTATGCTTTTATACACAGTTGTATCTCAGTATCTATGTTAATTGGTTCCAGGACCCCCAGTATATATGCAAATCTGTAGATGTTCAAGTTTCTTACAGAAAATTGTGTGATTTTGCATAAATCCTTGCATACCATCCAGTATATTTTTTATTTATTTTTTAAAAGATTTATTTATTTTTATTTGAAAGGCAGAGTTACAAAGAGGCAGAGAGAGAGAGAGACAGAGAAAGGTCTTCCATCTTCTGGTTCACTCCCCAGATGGTCGCATTGGCTGGAGCTGTGCCGATTCAAAGCCAGGAGCCTGGAGCTTCTTCCTGGTCTTCCACATGAGTGCAAGGGCCCAAGGACTTGGGCCATCTTCTACTGCTTTCCCAGGCCATAGCAGAGAGCTGAATTGGAAGAAAAGCAGCTGGAACTAGACCTGGTGCCCATATGACATGCTGGCACTGCAGGCGGTGGCTTTACCTGCTATGCCACTGTGCCAGGCCCCCATCCAGTATACTTTAAATCTTCTCTAGACAACATAGAAATTCTATTCAAAAAGTTGTTATACTGTATTGTTTAGAGAATACTTATTAGGGAAAAATGTACATATCTAGTGCAGATATAATCTCTTTCTTTAATATTCTCCATTCTTTGTTGGCTGAATCTTAGATGTGGAACACACATACACTTATCTGCTATGTATAAGCCAAATGAGTGACATTATTATACAAGTTACAGGAGAAAGAAATTAAAATCTCTTCTTTTAAGCAATAAGGGCCCAATTCTTTTATTGTCTATGATAAGACATTCTAAAGAATGATAGCAGACTAAACTGATTTTGCATTGCCCACTTCTTTTCATAACAAGAGGTCCATGAAATATCTGGCCACCAGATCACATTTCCATACTTGTAAACAAGTTGAAAAAGTGACACATGTTATCCTTCCATTCATTTCCAGTTTTGATTCTGGAAGAAATTTTCTGTAATATTCCAAGATCTCTGGCCACAGACTTTAATCTCTTCACCTAGACACGGTAGATATCAGCGTAGGAGTGGAGCCATGCTCCACAAGACATTACCATTGGAACTAAGTACCATATCTAGGCTGATACTCCAGCAGCTGTGATAGAGCCTGATCCCTTTCCATGATGGTCTGGTGACATTAGTGCTGCCTCTATTTAATCACAAGACATTCTTATCTTTTTAAAGATGTATCTTATTTTTATTTGAAAAGAAGGGAGAGAGAGAGAGAGAGAGAAAGAAATCTTCCATCCCCTGGTTCACTCCCCAAATTGTTGCAATGGTCAGGAGGGAGCCACACTGAACCCAGGAGCCAGGAGCTTCTTCCAGATCTCCCACGTGGGTGCAGAGGCCCAAGCACTTGGGCCATCTTTCACTACTTTACCAGGTGCAATAGCAGGGAACTGGATAGGAAGCAGAGCAGTTGGGACTCAAACCAGTGCCCATATGGGAATACCAGTCTCCATAGTGATCCTTCAGTTAAGATCCGGGGAGTTAAGGGGGGTATGGCCATAGACCACAGTGATCTCTCAGTTGAGATTGGGTACCTTCAGGGGGATATTGCTGTAGACCACGGTGATCTTCCAAATCTTCCATTTCAGATTCCTTTCTTCTTGCCAGGGTCTCTTCACTTGGGTCTCCTGCAAAGGACAGAGACTTCTGCCCAAATAGGTTGCATGGTGACCACAGCAGTTCTAAAGTCTAGAAATCCACAAAAGGTAGAAAAAGAGTGGAGCACAAAAATGGAAATGAAAAAAAAATGGAAAATAGTAAAAAAAATTAACCCAATTACATCAATAACCATATTGAATTTCAATGGCCTAAATGCACCAACATAAAACAGAGATTGTCAGAGTCAGTCAAGGAATAAGATCCAACTGTACATTGTCCACCAGAAGACCATTTCAAATATGAAGACACCCATAGATTAAAAACAAGTTGATGAAGAAAGATGTACCATGCTAACATTGGTCAATAGAACACAGAAGTAGCTACACCGAGTTTAGACTGAGCAGATTACAGACCAAGGGAAGTTATCATACATAAACATGGATATTAATTAATGATAAAACAGCTGGATTTTTATCAACAAAAATAAGAGGGAGAGAAAATGAATTGACAAAATGACAGGAATTTAAAGTTTTCAAAGTTTACAAAGACTTTTGGGTGCAGACCAGGCATGGTTATTAATCCCTCCAGAAAGTAGAAAAATATCTTCAGAAGAAATTGAAGCAAAGGCCCTATGTAAAATCGCAGAAATGATCCAAGCACACTACGAGTGACTATACTGTGGCTGGGTCTAATGGACATAATATAAAATATTATGTGCGCATGGGTCTCTTGAAAGGCAAAGCTCAAAATACTCTTGGAGAAAAATTATCAGTCCCCAGTCTAGTACTGTTTTTTTAAATTTCTGATTAACATGTAATAACTCTACATGTTTATGGGTTATAGTGTGATATTTCAACATATGTATACATGATCAAATCAGGGTAGCTACCATTTCCATACCATTTCTTTAAAAAATATTTATTTATTTATTTATTTGAAAAGTAGGGTTACAGAGAGGCAGAGAGAGAGGCAGAGAAAGAGGTCTTCCATCTTCTGGTTCACTCCCCCAAATAACCACACTGGCTGGAACTGGGCTGATCTGAAGCCAGGAGCCTGGAGCTTCTTCTGGGTTTCCCATGTGGGTGCAGGGTCCCAAGGACTTGGGCCATCTTCTGCTGCTTTCCCAGGCATATTAGCAGGGAGCCAAATCAGAAGTGGAGCAGCCAGGACTCAAACTGGTGCCCGTGTCGGATGCCGGTGCTGCAGGTGGCAACTTTACACCACTACGCCTCAGCGCTAGCCTCTCCTCATCATTTCTTTATGATTGGCGCCTTCAAGCACCCCTCTACTAGTTGCTCATAAAATCAAAACTTATTCCTTCCATAAAATTGTGTATTGGTACCCATTATCCAACCTTCCTCCAACCTTCTCAGCCTCCAGTAATCACTACTATAAGATCATATTGACTTTTTTTTAGCTTGTACATATAAGAGGGAACATGAAGCACTTGTCATTTTGTTTCTGCTATATTTCACCTAATTTCACCTATTTTACTACAAATGACAGGATTTCATTATTTTATGGCTGAATAATATTTCATTATGTATGCATACCATACTTTATCCATTCATTTGTTGATGGACACCTTGGTTGGTTCCATGTATTGGCTATTGTGAATTAGTGTTGTAATAAACATGTGAGTACAGGTATCTCTTTCATGTGCTATTTAATTTCCTTTGGATAAGTAACCAGAAGTGGGATAGATGTATCATATGAGGTTTTTTTTGACAAATCTCCATACTATTCTCCATCATGGCTGTACTAATTTGAATTCCTATCAGTAGTATATAAGGGTTCCCATTTCTCTTGCCAGCATTTGTTATCTTTTGTGTGTGTGTCTTTCAGATAATTGTCATTCTAACTGGAGTGAAATGACATACCATTGTTTTTATTTGCATTTCTGTGATGGCTAGAGATGGGGAACATTTTTTATGTATTTGTTGGTGATTTGTATTTCTTATTCTGAGGCACGTCTATTCAGATCCTTTTTTGCACTTATTTACTTCATTCTTAATTTTGTTGTTGTTGAGTTTTTAGTTCTGATTTATTCAGGATATTAGTCTTTTGACAGGTGAAAACTTCCCAAATCTTTTGTCCCATTCTGTAAGTGGTCTCTTCACTCTGTTGTTTCCTCTGATACACAGAAATGTCTGAGTTTTATATAATCAATAGAATTGTATGTTCCTCTATGTGATTTTAGAGTCTTATCCAAAGTATCATTGGCTATACGAAAGTCTTGAAAGATATCCCTTGCTTTCATTTTGTAGTTTCATAGTTTCAGGGCTTACATTTAGGTTTTTGGTCCATTTTGTGTTGATTTTTGTACATTGTGAGAAGTTTGAGGTGGGAGGCAAGTTTCAGTATTCAGTGTATGAATATCCAGTTTTCCCAGCAAAAATTATTGAAGAAGCTGTCCTTTCTATGTTGTGTGTTTTGGGTGCCTTTATCAAGAATTAGTTGGCTGTATATGCATGGATTAATTTCCGGGATCTTTTGTGTTCCACCGCTCTATGTATCTGCTATTATGCCACTGCCGCGCTTATCTGTTTTTCTTAAAATCAAATGTCTCCGGCTTTGCTCTTTTTGTCCAAGATTGCTTTGGCTATTTTGGGTCTTTTGTGTTTTCATATGAATTTTAGGATCTTTTTCCAGTTCTGTGAAAACTATCACTGACCCTTTGATGGCAATTGCATTGAATCTGAAAATAATCCTTGTGGGGAATAAGCCCATTTCAACAATATTAATTCTTCCAACCCATTAACATAGGCAATATTCCTTCAGTTTCCTTAATGAGTGTTTTATAATTTTGTTGTAGAGGTCTTTAATTTCCTTGATTCAGTCTCAGAATCTTGACATTCAAACTTTATCCCCCCCCAACAAAAATTACAATAATCATTTGAAAATAGAAAGCAGGCCTAAAAATAGAGCCATGAGAGAAAAATATAAATGTATACTACATGAGTTGCAGAGGCAGAGAGCTATCCATGTGACCTGAACAAGATGGAAAGAGTGTAGCCACTATACAACATACTACATTTTATACTATCTACTACGTACATGCATACTACTATCAACAAGAAATACAGAGAGAAAAATATCCCACTCTAGAAAACAGTGTCACTCCAGAGAGTGGGATTGCCTAAATTTATTTGGAATGATGGAAATAAGAAGAATATAAGTTTATTAAATAAGCATTAAAAATAAAATGACAAAATTATGGAATGAAGTTGAGGGAGATTGTCAAGCGAATGAAATGAATTGATAACTATCATATGAACATTAGAGGGATTCTAAATAAATCATGAACAGCAAGGGATAAAGAGCATTGCTAAAAGTCATATTAATGGCACAGAAAGAAGAATTATAGTAATGCTAATGAATTATAAAAAATGCAAAGATTCTAGTAATTGCTGAGAAGATGAATAGTGAGGTCAGGAAAGAGTGATCAGTGCCAGAGACTAAATGTCTAGGTCCACACTCCCACCTAACCTCTGCCTAGAAATTCATATGTCCAAATCCTAACCACCCAAGGTGGAGTCTTTGGGAGATAACTAGGTTGTGCAGGCAGAGCTCTCATGCATGGAGTTAGTGCCCTTATAAAAGAACCACTAGGAACTCCCTCACTCTTTCTACCACATGAGGCCACACCTGTGAGTGTGGAAATGGGTCCTCTCCAGATGCTGGGACTACTGGTACCTTAATCTTGGACTGCGCAATCTCCAAAGCTGGGAGAAATAAACGTCTGTCATGTATAAGCCACCCGTCAAGGGTAACCTTTCTATCAGCCTGAACTCACTAAGACAATGAAACATAAGCATAAATGGGATTCTTGAAGTGGAGAACCCCCAAGGGGGGGATGGTAAAGAATGGAAAATCAAGGAAGGTCTGAAACCACAGATCAATAGGAAACTCTCGAATGTTTAGTGAAACATTGATGCAGAGCAACCAACACTGTAAAACTCATGGTAATTAAACTTCAGAACAAAGAATACTCAAGAGAGAGAAAACAGAGACTAAGTACTACAGGCAGACAGGAAAAACAGAAAAGAAAATGAAAACACAACATTTTAGGAAAGGAGTAAAACCCAGACAGTCTCTGTCTTCTCCATCATAGAAATTATGGAAATTATTACCATAAACAAAAGTGAAAAAGATTTTGAATTAAAAGAGATATATTGAAATTGAATTGAAAAAATAAAATAAAATAAAATAAAAACAGGGCTGGCGCTGTGGCACAGCATGTTAACACCCTGACCTGAAGTACCAGCTTCCCATTTGGGTGCCGGTTCTAGTCCCGGCTGCTCCACTTCCAATCCAGCTCCCTGCTACAGCCTGGGAAAATGGTAGAAGATGGCCCAAGTCCTTGGGTCCCTGCACCCGAGTGAGAGACTGGGAAGAAGCTCCTGGCTCCTGGCTTCGGATCGGCGCAGTTCTGGCCATTGCGGCCATCTGGGGAGTGAACTATTGGACAGAAGACCTCCCTCTCTCTCTCTCTCTCTCTCTCTCTCTCTGTCTCTCCTCTCTCTGTGTAACTCTGAATTTCAAGTAAATAAATAAATCTTTAAAAATAAATAAATAAACCTGTATAACTTAAAACAAAAGAAATTGAATTGAAAGAGTATCAATGAGCTCTTTATTTTAAAAACCATATACCCAAGATATAAATCATTGTAAATACCTCAGGAATCATATTTATTTAATAAAATTATTATGCTAGTAATTTTTTGAGATTTAATTTATTTATTTGAAAGGCAAGGTGACAGAGAGAGGGAGAGAGATCTTCCATCTGCTAGTCTATTCCCCAAATGGCCACAACAGCCGACGCTGGGCCAGGCTGAGGCCAAGGAGCCTGGAACTCAATCCTGGCCTCCCATCTGGGTGTCAGGAACCCAAGCACTTGGGCCACCTTCACTGCCTGCCCAGGTACATTAGCAGGGAGCTAGATCAGAAGTGGAATAGCCAGGACTCTAACAGGCACTTCAACATGGGATCCTGATGCCACAAGGCATGGCTTAACCTCCTGCACCATAATGCTGGCCCCTAATTCTATCTAACTTTCATGGTAGCTATTGGAGAAACCTTGGGAAAAGGGAACAAACACTAAACAAGTGTGGATATTATGGTTGCACCTCAGAAACGTGACTGCAGCAGCCCTCTTGTGTCCACTGGTTTCACATTGGCAGATTCAAGCAACTGGAGACAGAAAATATTCAGGAAAAGAAAACTGTATCTGTACTGAACAATACAGTATAACAATTATTTACATAGAATTTACATTGTATTAGGCTTTATAAGTAATCTAAAGATGATGGGAAGTATACAAGAAGGTATGTGTAGTTTATATACAAAACTATACAATTTTGTATGAAGGAATTGAATATCTTCAGACTTCAGTATCCATAGCAGGTGTGGGGAGGGTCTTAGAATCAGTTCACTATGAGTGGTCTGCACCCTAATGTTTATTGCAGCTCAATTCACAATAGCTAAGACCTGGAACCAACCTAAATGCCCATCAACGGTAGACTGGATAAAGAAATTATGGGATATCCCAAAGGGACAAATATCATATGTTCTCCCTGATCGGTGACAACTGACTGAACACCAAAAAAGAAACCTGTTGAAGTGAAATGGACACTATGAGAAACGGTGACTTGATCAGCATAGCCCTGACTGTTAATGAACAACTTAATACATTATCCCTCTTAGTATTTTTTTTGTCTGTTCTACTTAATACTACTGGTTTAATTGTGTAATTAATACACAGTTATTCTTAAGTGTTGAAATTTAACTGGAATGTGATCACTGCTAAACATAAGAGTGGGAATAAGAGTGGGAAGAGATGTACAATTTGGGACATGCTTAAGCTGACTTAACCCAAATGGTAGAGTGAGAAACATACCAGGGGTTTCCAGTTCAATCCCATCAAGGTGGCATGTACCAATGCCATCTCACTAGTCCAAGTGATCAATTTCTGTTCACAATTGATCATAATGAAAGGACTAAGAGTCAAAGGGAGCACATAAGCAAGTCTAGTGCCTGCTAATACTAACCGATAGAATAAATAAAGGGGAGAGCGATCCAACAAGGGAAGCGAGATACACAGCAGACCCATAGAATGGCAGATGTCCTAAACAGCACTCTGGCTTCAGAATCAGCCCTAAAAGCATTCGGATCTGGCTGAAAAGCCCATGAGAGTATTTCAGGCATGGAAAGCCAAGACACTCTGGCAAAAAAAAAAAAAAAAAAAAAAAAAAAAAAAACTAAATGAAAGATCTCCGCGAGTGAGATCCCAATGGAAAGAACGGGTCTTCAAAGAGGAGGTACCTTTCTCTGAAGGGAGGAGAGAACTTCCACTTTGACTATGACCTTGTCTAAATAAGATAAGAGTCGGTGAACTCAAAAGGCTTCCATAGCCTTAGAAACTCATGACTGGAGCATAGGGAGATTACTGATGCCATAAACAGGAGTGTCAATTTGTAAAGTCAACAACAGGAGTCACTGTGCACTTACTCCTCATGTAGGATCTCTGTCCTTAATGTGCTGTACATTGAGATTTAATACTATAACTAGTACTCAAACAGTATTTTTCACTTTGTGTTTCTATGTGGGTGCAAACTGTTGAAATCTTTACTTATTGTATACTAAACTGTTCGTCTGTATATAAAGAAAATTTAAAATGAATCTTGATAAGAATGGAAGGGGAGAGAGAGCAGGAAAGGGGAGGGTTGCGGGTGGGAGGGAAGTCATGGGGGGGGGGAAGCCAATGTAATCCATAAGCTGTAGTTTGGAAATCTATATTCATTAAATAAAAGTTAAAAAAAAATAATATGGATATGAGCAAAGGGTAAAAAAAAAAAATCAGTTCACTGTGGATATCAAGAGATCAAGAGACAATTCTACTCTAAACCAATAGTGTAAATCTATAACCAAAAATAATCAATGGGTCACGGCAAGAAAGTGGGAAAACATTTCTAAAATATTAATCCTATATATTCCCTATTGAGAAATGGGAATTTTGGTGCAGTAGATTAATCCTACCTAGGACACTTGCATCTCATATCATAATGCTTGGTTTGAGTCCCAGGTACCCTAAGCTTCAGATCCAGCTTCCCACTAATGTACCTGGGAGGCTGAAGATGACAGTACAAGTACCTAGGTCCCTGTCGCCCTTGTGGGAGAACTGGATGGAGCTCTTTGGTCCTAGTTATGGCCTGGCCTATCCTTGGATATTATGGGCATCTGGGAGAATGAACCAGCAAGAAATCACTCTTTCTGTCTCCTCTCTCTGTGTCATTATACCTTACAAATAAACAAATAAATACATCATTTTTTTAAAAAAAGAGAAGTCTTATTCTTTTTTTTTAAAAAAAAGATTTATTTATTTGAAAGACAGAGTTACAGAGAGAAGTATAGACAGAGAGGTCTTCCATCCGCTGGTTCACTCCCCAGATGGCCACAGTGGACAGAGCTGCGTCGATCCAAAGCCAAGAGCCAGGAATTTCTGAGTCTCCCAAGCCGGTGCAGGGGCCCAAGGACTTGGGCCATCTTCCACTGCTTTCCCAGGCCATAGCAAAGAGCTGGATCGGAAGAGGTGCAGCCAGGACTAGAACCGGCACCCATATTGGATGTTGGCACTTCAGGCCAGGGCTTTAACCCACTGCACCACAGTGCCGGCCCCAAGAAGTCTTATTCTATACAGTTGAAATGTGTTAGCTCTAGATTTTTAATGGTTTTCAGACTATCTTTTCTACATTTTAGAGAAATTCTTTTAGGTAACAAAAATCCATTTTTAAAGTTCAACAATTTCTTTAGTTATATTTGACTTTGCTTTTCTTCTATTAATTCAAGAAAAATTAAAGAAATTATAATATTAAAAGATCATGCATGAGGTCCCATCTCTTAAAAAATGTCTACTTATATGACCTGTGTACTAGTGTATGTACGTAGACATTTGGGATAATTTTTTTAAAGATTTATTTATATAATCCTTGAAAGTCAGAGTTACACAGAGAGAGAAGGAGAGGCAGAGAGAGAGAGAGAGGTCTTCCATCCACTGGTTCACTCCCCAGATGGCTGCAACAGCTGGAGCTGTGCCAATCCGAAACCAAGAGTTTCCTCCGGGTCTCCCATGTGGGTGAAGGAGTCTGAGGGCTTGGGCCATCTTCTACTGCTTTCCCAGGCCACAGCAGGGAGCTGGATGGGAAGTGGAGCAGCTGGGACATGAACAGGTGCCCATATGGGATGCTGGCACTGCAGGCAGTGGCTTTACCCGCTATGCCACAGTGCTGGCCCCTGGGATAATTTTTATAAAATGAGATTTTTCCTTGTGCATTGCTTTTAAGTTTTCTACATGCCATCAGCTTCCTATAGTGAGTATATCTTTTATATGAAGTATATAGCATATTTAGTTTAAAGCTTTTAGCATTTTTCAAAAATTTACATTTGGAAATCCATTTACCTTTCTCCCTCTCCTCACTGTTTACTCAGCATTATCAGCTGGCAATACTAGAAAGCAGTGAGATGGAGAAAATGTGTTGGCTGAAGATGAAATGGAAAATTCAACACAATTTCCTTATAAAAATGAATGCACATTTATGTTGAGCTGATAGTAGGGAGTTTTAGAGACTAATGCCACAAATTTTATGATCTTGAAAGTATCATTCTTGGGGCTGGTGCTGTGGTGCAGCTGGTTAAAGCCCTGGACTGCAGTGCCGGCATCTCATATGGGTACAAGTTCTAGTCCCGGCTGCTCCTCTTCCAATGCAGTTCTCTGCTATGGCCTGGGACAGCAGTAAAAGCCCAAGTTCTTGGGCCCCTGCATCCATGTGGGAGACCCTGAGGAAGCCCCTGGCTCCTGGCTTCAGATAGCAGCAGCTCCGGCCATTGCAGCCAACTGGGGAGTGAACCAGCAGATGGAAGACCTCTCTCTCTGTCTCACCTCTGTAACTCTGTCTTTCAAATAAATAAAATAAATCATTTTTAAAAATTAAATTAAATTTAAAAAGAAAGCATCATTCTCTTCTCCAGTAGGATAGCAACAAACTTGGTGAGTATCAGAAATAACTGTAGGTCTAATATTTTTCAGCAGGTGATTCTAGTCTTATAGTAATGTGATGATACCTTGAACACTTGGGGTCTCTGGTTAAACATCATTTCTATGGACCACTTTTACCTGGGAGAGGGACTGTAATTACTATTATTTCCTACCTGAGGAATGCCTTGCTTCTCAAATTTGCCTGCACAATGCAATCACATACAGAGCACTAAAGATGCTGAAAACTAGGCGTCTCCTTCAGGGGGCCCTTTGTACCTGGCGTGAGAGTCAGTAATTCTGTCAGCTCTCAGGAAACCGCAGTCTGCACCTTGGATGACTCTCAGGAAACCGCAGTCTGCACCTTGGATGAAAACCACTGTGTTGGAGGAAGTAGACACTGAAGGGCATGCCTTCAGAACAACTACATCTGGAAAGCAATTGAAGACTCAATCACTTCCCTGGATCAGTGTAGGCTCCATACCAAGGGAATCAGATTTTAAGAGTCAGTCTATCTTCCAGACAACTTATGTTACCCAAAGAACTATCTAACTGAGAAGGGTCACAAAATGTATGAAACTTGGTGGCAACCGGTTCTCCCGGAAATCACTGGTAGTGATAATATGAATAGCATAAACACATTTCTACTCTCTTTAAAATAACCCACTGGAAAGAATAAAAATAATAACTAAGAAAAGCAGCTTTAAATTCTAGGTTGTGTGCTTGTTAAAAGCACTTTGGCCGGCACCGTGGCTCACTAGGCTAATCCTCTGCCTTGCGGTGCTGGCACACTGGGTTCTAGTCCCGGTCGGGGCGCCAGATTCTGTCCTGGTTGCCTCTCTTCCAGGCCAGCTCTCTGCTGTGGCCAGGGAGTGCAGTGGAGGATGGCCCAAGTACTTGGGCCCTGTACCCCATGGGAGACCAGGATAAGTACCTGGCTCCTGCCATCGGATCAGCGCGGTGCGCCGGCTGCAGCGCGCCAGCCATGGCGGCCATTGGAGGGTGAACCAATGGCAAAGGAAGACCTTTCTCTCTGCCTCTCTCTCTCACTGTCCACCCTGCCTGTCAAAAAAAAAAAAGGCACTTTAGCACCCTTTTTAAATGTCCAAGTTATTGGACACCACACCCTGAGCTTCATTTCTTTAATGAGACCCTATCCAAACTGTCAATAAACTTTTCCTGACCCTCACTGGGATCACAGGGATCAAATATGCAATGTACAGGGAAATGTAGAAACAGAAAATCCAATGATTGTCTCCCCAAAACTCATGTAGTTGTTTACACTTTGATGTCTTAAAATTAACTGTTGACTTAATCAACATTAAGGGTAGAGACCTGATCTAATTATGATGCCCTGAGAGGTGTCAGCTGGTGCCCTGAGAGGTGGAGCCACCTGGGCTTTGTTCACTGGGGCGTGACCATGGAGGGGGTTTGATTATTTCAAGTTTAGACTAGCTTCTTTCTTCCTTCCTGCCCCGCCATGTGACCATTTTCTGGGCCCACCAGCAACCAGCACTCCAGAAAGGCAGGGGGTTGGAGGATCTTCTTTGTACCTATAGTGGTGGCTAAATGGTGGCCCCCAAAATTCAAGTTTTAATCTCCAGAGTATATAAATATTACCTGATATTACAAAAGAATGAATATCACTTTGTATGGCAAATGATGTGATTAAGTTAAGGGTCTTGGAAAGAGGAGTTTATTGTGGATTAAGTAAATGAACCCTAAATGTAATTACATCTGTTCTCATAAAAGATAGACAAAAGGAGTTGATTTTAAAAGATTTATTTTATTTTTTCAAAGGTAGCATGACAGAGAGAGAGAGAAGAGACTTACCATATATCAGTTCATTCTCTGAATGGCAGCAACAACTGAGACTGCATCAGGCCAAAGCCAGGGGCCCAGAGCTCCATCCAGGGGTCCCATGTGGGTGGCAGGAGGACAAATACTTGGGCCATGCTCTGCTGTCTTCCTAGCACACTAACAGGAAGCTGCATTGGAAGTGGAGCAGCTGGGATGCAAACTGGTGCTGTGGCATGGATGCTGGTGCCACAAACAGCAGTTTTGTGCCACAAAATCAGTCTTGACAAAGGGAGTTTTGAGACAGAAGACAAGGAGGCAATGTGATCCTGGGGACAGAGATTGGAATGATGTGGTCACAAGTCAAGGAACACTTGAAACCATTAGGAGCTAGAAGAGGCATGGAACAAACAGTCCCCTATAGACTTCAGAGGGAGCAGATCCCTGCCAACACCTTAATTTTCAAATTTCATTACAGAAATGAACGCAGTAGCTTTGCTTGGTTCATGTGATGTAAATAAACCTCACTGATTTCAAGCTACCAACATGAAGCTCCTAAACACACAGTGGGAAAGGACGCATACACTGGCTTTCCTGAGCTGCCACAGGCCTTGAGTGTAGGCTCCTCTTTTTAATTCCCTTTAAATCTATTAATTGATTTCTATTTTATTACCTTCCTTCTCTCAAAGACAGTGGAACAGGGTATGCTCTGCATTCTGTTATGTCAAATTCACTGAGAAAGATTATGATAAAAAGACTAAAAATTCAGTTAAAATAAACTAGAAGAACTTGGACATTTTCATAAAACTCAACTAATTCAGCCTATTAACTAACTAAAATGACATTATGGGAGCCGCTGTTGCAGCCCAGCAGGTTAAACTGCCTCCTGAGATGGCGACATCCTTTATGGGCACTGGTTCATGTCCTGGCTGTTCCACTTTTGATCCAGCTCCCTGCTAATGCACCTGGGAAAGCAGCATAAGATGGCCAAAGTTTGGGAGACCCAGATGGAGTTCATGACTCCTGGCTGATCCTGACCATCGCAGCCATTTGGTGAGTGAACCAACCAGGGGAAGATCTTTCTCTGTCACTCCCTCTCTCTGTAACTCTGCCCTTTAAATAAAAATAAATAAATTTTTAAACATATGATATTATAACATAAAATATATGAACTACAAACTAAAAGTCTGCATGCACTTAGGCTCTGGTGATTCTGAGCAAATTGTTGACTTTTTTCCTTACATACATGCAAAGTGCATCTCTCAGAATAAGTGTCAGAGAATGTTAGTTATTTTACTATCATCCATATCTGCATCTATGAATGGGTCATGGGGTATCCAGACTGATAGGTATGCCTGTGAGAGCGTTTCCACAAGACATGAGTCTAGTGCATCACCCTTCCCAAGGCAGGTGAGCACCATCCAATTTGTTGAGAGCCTGAATAGAGAGAAAGGAGAAATTGCCCCTTCTCCTAACTTACTGCTTGCACTGGTACTTCTCATCTTCCCCTGCCTTTGCCCTGAAATTTACATCATTGCTTCCCTTGGTTCTCAGACTTTGAACTGGAACTAAATTACACCATTAGCTCTCAGGGGTCTCCAGCTTGCATACAGCAAATCATGGACCTGGTTCTCCATCATCTTGTGAACCAATTCTCAGAACAAATCAATACATGACCAAGATGATGATAGATTGATCAATCGATCAATTTCCTGTTCATTCTTTCTGGAGAACCTTGATTAATACTAGATCACTGGTGAGGATAATGGCAGTAAAAACAAAACACTAATGGGGCTGACATTGTGGCATAGTGGGTTGGACCTCTGCCTGTGATGCCAGCATCCCACATGGGCACCATTTCGTATCCCAGCCACTCCACTTCTGATCCAGCTCCCTGCTGATATGCCTGGGAGGGTGGCAGAGGATGGCCAGGGTGCTAGCAACCCTGCATCCATATGGGAGACCTGAAGGAAGCTTCTAGTTCCTGGCCTTAGCACGGCCCAGCCTCTGTCATTGTGGTCATTTGAGGAGTGAACCAGTGGGTGAATCTCTCTCTTTCTCTCCCTCAATCTCTCTGGCTCTGCCTTTCAAATAAATAAATAAATTTTTTAAAAACAGTATTAATATTAATAATATTAATAGTAATTGTACTAGGGATAGGATAGATGTTTTATTTATTTGCTAAGATAAAGTAAGGAAAGTAAGAGATACAAGACCACTCACTAGGGAAATGTGCAAAGGCAATCATCACATGTCAGGAATCCAGCTTTTAGGGGAAAGAGAAAGGAGTCAGGGGAAGAATACAAAGATACTGTAAAGATAGAGAATAGTGATTTTCACGGTTAGCATGCAGGTGTGTGTGATCCTATGCCTGGCTGGAAGACTGCCTGCCTAGCCCATGCAGGAGGTTAAGAGGATATGGCACACCATGCCTCCTGGGAAAGACCCTGGTTAAGAACTCAGCACACTGGGACCCACACACATGACCTGGCTGCTGGCAGGCAGCAGGGACCCCAGGAACATTCTCCCCACCACCACTTCCTGTTGAAGGGTCTTGTAACTGTCAACTAGGTAACTAGCTCCCAGGTGTGTCTCAGACCCATAAAGATCACCTGGAAGGCTACCTAGGCTACGTGACCTTCAAGCTGATTGGAGAAGTATAGAGGCACCAGTACCTGCTTTATCCTCTAGAATTAGTGTTACCCTGAACTAGCTACTCCTCTTTGCCTGCCCTTTAAAAGCTTGTGCCTGGAGGCCGGCACTATGGTGCAGTAGGTTAATTCTCTGCCCTTGGCACTGGCATCCCATGTGGGTGCCGGTTCTAGTCCCAGCTGCCCCTCTTCCAATCCAGCTCTATGCTACTGCCTAGGAAAGCAGTAGAAGATAGCCCAAGTCCTTGGGCCCCTGCACCCATGTAGGAGACCAGGAAGAGGCACCTGGCTCCTGGCTTCAGACCAGCACAGCTCCAGCCTTTGTAGCCATCTGGGGAATAAACCAACAGAAGGAAGACCTGTCTCTCTGTCTCTCCCTCTCACTGTCTGTAACTCTACCTCTCAAATAAATAAAATCTTCAAAATTTTTTAATTAAAAATATAAATAAAAGCTTGTGCTTGTTAATAGATGGACATGTTCACCAAAACTTGTCTCTAGTGCTTCTTGTCAAAGAACACTGTCGCCCCACCATCCCAATAGTGTGGGCCTCACAGGTAGAGCCCACATGCAGAGAATTACAAAAGAGGTCTAAAGATGACTGTGATGAGGTTGAGCCCTTGTGCTATGCAGCAAGGAAGCCTGCTGCATGAGCTCCCCATGCCCTCCAAATGAACCAAACTAACACTGGAGATGCACTGACAGGCAGAAATAGGTTTTGAGGTAGCCAAGATTTATTCAGGTTTATTCATATCACTGCTTTTTATTTTCACTTAGGCTGGCAGAATTAGTAAAATCTTGAACAGTTACTTGGGTTCCTTATCATTGAAGATAACTAATTATCTTCTAAGGAGTCTTCTTCACTCCTCAGAAGAACAATGAACTGAATTCCTCAAATGGTTTCTAAATACTTGTTCTAAGATCTAGCAAAAGAGAAGATGAAGGTAAATTTTTCTTATATCTCTTTACTCCCTATAATCTTGCTCAGTTTCCTTGTTCATTAGAGAACTAGAACCCTGGGTTCTAGTCCCAGTTGGGGCACCGTATTCTGTCCCAGTTGCTCCTCTTCCAGTCCAGCTCTCTGCTGTGGCCTGGGAGTGCAGTGGAGGATGGCCCAGGTGCTTGGGCCCTGCACCCACATGGGAGACCAGGAAGAAGCATCTGGCTCCTGGCTTCAGATTGGCGCAGTGCGCCGGCTGCAACACACCAGGCATAGCGGTCACTTGGGTGGTGAACCAACGGAAAGGAAGACCTTTCTCTCTGTCTCTCTCTCTCTCCCTCTCTCTCTCTCTCTCACTGCCTAACTCTGCCTGTCCAAAAAAAAATGCATTTAATAAAGGAAAGGGAGAAGTAAGAAGGAGGAGAGAAAGGGATAGAGGGAGAGAATATCATTATGTTCTTGGAATTGTATCTACAGAGCACATTGAATCTGTTAAAAAAAATTAAAAAATAAAATGTCATTTGCTGTGCAGCAAAAAAGTAAAAAGAAGGAAAGAATAGTCTCAGGGGAGTAAAATTTTTGATACTGGCTGGGAGATGTCACCAATTATAATTGAGTATGTTCCTTTTTTTTAAAGATTTATTTATTTATTTTGAAAGATAGAGTTACAGAGACAGAAAGAGATATCTTCCATCTGCCGGTTCACTCCTCAAATGACTGCAACAGTTGGGGCTGAGACAATCCAAAGCCAGGAGCCAGGAGCTTCTTCTGGGTTCCCCACATGAATTTAGGGGTACAAGCACCTGGGCCATCCTCGGGTGCTTTCCCAGGCACATCAGCAGGGAGCTGGATCTGAAGCGGAGCAGCTGGGATTCCAACTGGCTTCTATATGGGATGCAGGCCCTACAGGCAGTGGCTTTACCTGGTATGCCACAGGGCCAGTCCTTTATTGAGTTGGTCTAAGAAAACATGTATTTCAGTCTTCATTCTGATTTGTAGGTTTTTTTTTTTTCAAAGTACGCTTTTCCACCAAGTAATGTAAACTTCACATCAAAGTTGCAGAAATACAATAAATAACACAATATATCCAGTCCCTGTCCTTACTTTCCACCTTCAATCCCTTGTATGAGGGACTTTTTGCAGAATGCATTCTTCAGGCTAATGCCCAAAGTCAACTTTATTTGGACCACAATGAGACTTTTCTATGCAAAACAATGGTATTAGGAAATTTTCATATTTTTTGGTGAATAACTGCCATATGGCATTCAAATTCACCAAGCATTCACCCCAAAATTCTATTGTTAACATGGCCAGTCAAGGATTTCTAAGCAGGATTGAGCATCAAAGTCAAGGGCAGAAACATTTTAGAACAGAGATACATGTGCCTCACCCAGATCTGCTGACCAGCCTCAGCAAGCCATCCCTGAAACTGCCCGGGCTCCTCCGTAAGTTCAGGAACGCTCACCTGGCACCTGTTACTCAGCACTCTGGGGAGTTTTCTGTGGCAACCTTTGCCCTGGAGCCCACAGCGAATGTCCACTTGATAAAGATGACAGGTCTCTTTGAAATAGGATTTAAGCTCTCCCTACACAGTCTCTCCATTCCTCTTCATCCTCTCCATCTCCTTTTTTCCCCCTTACATCTACCTGAGACTTTGTTATAACAACCTGACAATGGGCTTGAAGAGATTGCAAGAACGATGAGAGGAGAAACACAATACACACCCACATGAAGTATCAAAAACATAAAAATAGAAAGCTTCCCTGGCCAGCGCCACGGCTCAGTAGGCTAATCCTCTGCCTTGCGGCACCGGCACACCAGGTTCTAGTCCTGGTCGGGGTGCCAGATTCTGTCCCAGTTGCCCCTCTTCCAGGCCAGCTCTCTGCTGTGGCCAGGGAGTGCAGTGGAGGATGGCCCAAGTACTTGGGCCCTGCACCCCATGGGAGACCAGGAGAAGCACCTGGCTCCTGCCATCGGATCAGCGCGGTGCGCCGGCCGCAGTGTGCCTGCCGCGGCGGCCATTGGAGGGTGAACCAACGGCAAAAAGGAAGACCGTTCCGTCTGTCTTTCTCTCACTGTCCACGCTGCCTGTCAAAAAATTAAAAAAAAAAAAAAAGAAAGAAAGCTTCCCATGAGGTTTACTACTAATTTTGAAGGTTGTGTTCCATTTAATCATCACAATAACACAAAGAAGTGGTCTGCTATAGTTTGAATATGATTTGCCTCCTGAGATCATGCAGAATGTTAAGCCCCAAAGTCATAAGTTAATGATGCTAAGAGGGTAAAAATTTAATCCAATTATAATGATTAGTCATTGGAGACATGCTATGAGAAGGAAGTAAAGCATTGATATAGAAGCCATAGCTGGCTCCAATCACCTTCCGTTTCTGGGTTTGCCTCGTGATCCCTCCTCAGGAAATGCTTTACCGTTGCCACCTGTAGCCCTCACTGGATGCCAAACAAATGGAGCCGCCTGATCTTGGACTGGTACCTTCAACACTGTGAGTTACATAGACATTTTCTCTTTATAAAGTTAGTAGCCTTATTGGTCTCATTATAGAAACAAAAGGCTAAGGACTATATGGTCTATTATCATCGACACAATTTTCCTCCTAGGGTAAGGGCTAGTCGGTACACTGCAGGGTTATGTAGCTACTCATGTGATAGAACTGGGAATTGGGCCAGGCATAGGACTTCAGTAACAACACACTGAATCACAAAGCCATGGTTTGGTGCCATAGAAAGGGCAAGAGCAGCTAAACAAAAGCATTTCAATTACTGGTGTGACAGAGAGGGACAGCAAAAGGCCACCACAATGTCTCACTCAGATGTAAAGTCGCACTGGGGGAAAGATGACTTCAAGAATCATAGAAGGGAGGCTGGCACTGTGGTGCAGTGGGCTAGGCCACCACCTGAGATGCCAGCATCCCATAAGAGTACCAGTTCCACGGCTCCACTTCTGATCCACCTCCCTGCTAATGCACCTGGGAAAGGAGTGGATGATGACCCAAGTGCTGTGCCCCTGCTGCCCATGTAGGAGACCTGAATGGAGTTCCTGGCTCCTGGTTTTGGCCTAACCCAGTGCTGCCATTGTGGCCATTTGGGGAGGAAACCCTCAGATGTAAGGTTGATTTCTCTTTTGCTTTTTCTCTTTCTCTGTCTCTGCCTCTCCATATCTCTGTGTAACTCTCAACTTGCAAATAAGCAAATAAATCTTAAAAACAACAACAACAAAAAGGATCTAAAAAGGGGAACATGGAAGGGAATATCTCCTAATCATCTTCCTATTTGCAAATGCCAAGTCTGGCAAACAGGGCAACTTGGCTCCCACTGTTCAAAAAAATCTGAAAAACCCTTGTACAGGTGGAACCACCACCAGGGACTTTCCAAGACTAATGAACAGTGGGACACAGCAGGTGGCTCTGTTTCCAGAGAGTAGGTAGCTGCAGATAGGTGACCTGAGGAGCAATAAGTGCTGTCCCCATCAAACATCAGAAGACAGGATTTCAGAGTCTTTCCTGGGGAGACAGTGTGCACCCACGAGCAGCACATAGTGCTTCTGCCTTCTGGATCTGCTCCCATCTGAACAGACAGTAAATAATATAGTGATTCATTAAAAGCAGACCTATGAGGAAGACACTCAATTCTTAGGCACATTAGGAGGGAATAGGTTTATGTGGGAAGATGAAGGGATTATATCTGGAAAATGTGTGTCAGGACAGTCCTAATTTTGTAGGTAGGTAAAAAATGTCACCTGACCAAAGGACTTTCTAAATGCAACTTCGAAGAGGTGAAGGTTATTAAAGTGAAATGTACTGTGCTTGTGCAGGCCTTTTATGTGCTGCAGCAACTCATTTCCTTTCATGTTCAAGCACTATTATTAAAGCAAAGTTTGACTAGAATTTCTCTAGCCCTGGCCTCAGAAATACTCATAATCGTGACACAAAAGGCCTGGGTTACGCATGGACATACAACTCTTTCTATTATCAAAAAAAGCAAGAAAATTCCTCAAGAGTGCTCCCAGGACACAAACATCCATTCCTCAGAATGCATACTGCAGTGCAGCAGAGGAGTTTTCCTGAAAGAGAAGGAAAGGAGAGGAAGAAAGGAGAGCACCTGCTTCCACCTTTGCCTTTGTGACTGGCAACCTCTGAAAGCGTGCACGGCTACAATACATTATGAGGCAGATACTAGCTCATCATGAACAGGCTTGGTGCAAAGTACTATTTTTAGTTCTTACAAGGTCACATCTCTGTCCTTGGGAAACCAGACTTAGAGGTCTCAACTCACTTGTTCTCCCCTTCCCCTCAACTTTACTGCCTCTGATCCTGTGGCCAAGACAGAACATGTACTCCTAGTCCTGTCCTGGAAGTGCCAAAGATGGCAAGTTCTTCACACTCTTTATAGTAGACAATCAAGAAGGAAAATGTTGCTCTTACAAGTACTGTCTCTCAAAGTAACTCCAACACATGGTTATATGAAAACACTCCCTTTCCATCTCAAGCAAGGAAGAGAAGATACAATATGGTGACAGAATATCCCATCTTGCTACACAACCAAGAAAAGCAGCAGCAACACAAAGTCTCACAAATTCCCACATCCCTTGGTGTCCCCCAGTTAGTATTTCCAGATGTCCCCTGGAGAGGAATTCTTTGCAAACCTGAATCCTCTTGGCACAGGTCACTAGCCACCAAAAAGTCTGCTTCACTGCCCACCAGCTGGGAGACAAGTTCACCCCACATCTTGGCCAGGTTTGGGCCCAGCCATTATTCAACGTTGACAGTATGGGACACTGTCTCAGTAATAAACTCTTGCCTTTAGAGATGAGTGTCATTGATGAGAAATGCCACCCTCTCAAGGACAACTTAGCTGTTGAAGGTTGAGCTGAACTTGACCTCCATGTGAACCTCATTGCGAGATTCTTCTTTGTTGCTCTAAATCCTGAGGAAATGGGGCTGGAATGCAGAAGTCATGGCTTGAGTTTCATCCTGATTTAAAAGGCAATTCTGTAAGCTCTCCCTGCTGGCTGGCAGCCCACTTGGTCTCTAGTTTACCCTCATTCCTTACAGATAGAGAACATCAAGTATGTGAGGCCTTTCTGGTGCTGCTGGTAGATGCTGGTTGGTTACTGGGAAGGCAAGGGAGTTGTGGGAAACTTCACGCAAACCCCAGAGGTTTGACCCTAGAATCCCTGTTACACAAATAGATCTAGATTAATAACCAATTCCAACAGCAGTCTTGATGTTACTTCATTCCTACAGTGAGCAATTGTTAATTATTTTAGCCTAATAATGGCCTCTATAATAAACCAATGATCAGAATATGGACGAGTTGCCCCTTGAATTGCTATATTCCCAAATGTCTGTGTTATATTATTTCCTGGGAAAATGGTCATTCTCTTTAAATTGCACTTCCTCTTTCTTTGTTTTCCTGCCCTTGAGGAACGATAAGCTTGAGTGCAATTAATCATAAGAACTTAGCAGCTCCCTGATTTATGATAAAGGCTGCCTTCACCTCACTGACAAAACTGCTGCCCAGGAAGACTCTGGCAGGATCTTGAAGGGATGTGTGAGCACTGGTGTGCCCTCTGCACTTCCACACTGGAATGTGCTCTGGTAAATCAAACCATGAAATTAGAAAGTCAGTGCTTACAGCTATTTAGTCTGAAGGCTGACAAAACAAAACAAACTCAATTTGAGCTCTATATTAGCAGACTTGGATCATCAAACCTTTTCCCCAGTATCTTCCTTACCCTGGAAAAAATTCCCATGAGTATAAATTCATACGAGGCCTTCACTAGATTGCTTGACCTTTAGTTGATTGAAAAGGCAAAAAACAGTATCTGGTTGTTCACTAACAGACAGTCTTTCATTCTCATTTCAATGCTCTTCAGTTTATTTCTCAACAAAAAATACTTCTCAATTCTATTTTTTCCCCTTACTTTTTTCAAGTTATCATCCTCAGGGTTCTACCAAGAATCTAATTGTTAGTGAAAGCATCAGGTCACATTAATGGTGGAATAGAAAGCTCAAATTTCTTTCCCTTCATATTATTTCAATGACCCGCATTATTTTTAAATATTTTTTCAATGACCATTATTAATGCAGGTTTCATAATGATGTAATTATCTCTATGGAAAATACTAATAATATTAGTATTGTATTTGAAGTCATAAGTGGGCCAGTACTGTTTTTGCCTTAATAAATATAAAATAGCAGGAAAATCATCTAAATATTTATCAGCTATATTTGCTAGCTAAACTAGAGGAAGTGTCACATAGTGGATAACAGCTAACTTATCAGCTGTGTCAATTTTCTGTACTTTAGTTTCTCCTTATGTAACATAATTCTTATCTCATAGGATATAGATAAGTTCACATATGTGAAGCCCAGTGCACAGTTAAGCCCTCAGTAAATGTTAGCCACTAATATTATCTTTACACCAAACATTGAACTTGTAGAGCCTGAGTCCCCCTTCCTGCTCTCCAATGGCAGCTTTTCTCTCATCTCCTAGCTCCTCCTCTTCTCCCTGTCCCCGCACCCGTCTCACTTCTGCCTTTTATTTCTTCATGCACCAAACATTTGTGGGAACTTAAGATGTGTCAGACCTGTGCTATTTATGTCTCCTGATGCTTCTCCCTCACATTCCTTCCTAACCCTGTCTCACACCTACATGCCAGAAAATGTCAAATCTCTGGGAACTGCTCCTCACCAATGCCCCATTCTCCAACTGCCTCGCCTGTTTCTACTTGGCTGTTGGTAACGACTACCATTTTGGAGTTTTTATGCAGAAAGAATTAGCCACTTGGAACTAGTAGCTAACTAGTAGTCCTTGGAACAACTCAAGAGTAATCATCATCTCTTCAATTGAGGGTCACCAAAGTAAGTAATTAAGCCTGAAATCATATCACTTGCAAGGGAGCCAGACAGAGAACAGAACAGGTACCAAAACTTATGTTCTGTATACCATGGTAGACTATCCCAAAAGTATTAAAAATAGCATATTAGGGATTGATCTTACCACTGCTGCCACCAATTTATCCACTGCCATTAGTGGTAACACCATTTATATAGGCTGCCTCCTCACAAGTTATTACTTTGCATTTTTCTTTCTGACTTGCAAAACATATTTCATCATATACTCATACTAAATCCTACACAAGTTTGTCCTGTAATGCCTCCCAGTCTCAACATTCTTCAACCATCATCACCCTGATGCAAATGCCCCTCACATTCCAGAATCTTAATAATTCTCTACCTCCTGGCTTTATGCATCAAACTACTTTTCATGAGGCTATGTTATTTTTTTAAGTATGCCTGAAGTATTAACCAATCCTAATTCATATTCCATCAAAGTTGATTAGTAAGAAGTTTCACCACTCCACTTTCTTTCCATGTCCAGTTACTTGAATGTCCTCTGTGGTGGAGACATGTGATCATCCATGAAACTCAGACAGATGCCGCTCACAAGGGGATGTAGGTGATTGACACTCCGTAAATGGCTTGGACTCCAAGCACCTTGGCACAAATGGGCATTTGGGTCTCCAACTGAGTATCAAAATGAGAAATGATTTCTTTTTATAGAAAAGATGCCAAATATGTTCTGAAACTCTGATATACACAGACATTTGAGAATTCAGGAAGAGGGGAAAAGCTATGCCTCTTTTTGTAGTTGAAAGATGAGTTCCCAAGTATCTTGGTTTAAATTCCTCTGGAAGCAAGGCCTGGGAGCTGGACTTGACTGCAGGGTGTTTACTGGGATGAGGGAGTAGAGAGAATGAAAGAAAAGAGGAAGGACCAAAATAAGGGTGTGCTGTTGATGTGCTGCCATGAGCAAAGGGGCTTGACAGTACAGGACATCAGAGAAGCACACTGACTCCCACCCTCATGGGTCAAGGGTTGCCCCACTGTTATTAAATACCCTGGACTTTCAGTCCCTGCCTCCAGGCAAGAACTCCTTCTTGGCTTCAGAAAGAAGAAATATTTACTATCCTGGTATTTTATAATTAAATATATTATAATGTAACCATATTCTATGTTATTTTCCTATAAAATATGAAAAGCTTTTATAATTTTGTTTCTGAAATTATTATCTATTTTGATATTGCAACTTTTTATTCATTATTAATTAATACATAACTTTATATTTATTGGGTCCAGGTGATGTTTTGATCTATGGATATATCATTGAAAAAGTCAATCAGGTTAATGTACCCATCACATCACCAACTGATCATTTTTTGAGTTGAGAATATTAAAAATCTATTATATTAGCAATTTTTCAATATAAAATACATCAGTATTAACTGTGGTCAATGTCTGTCTTCCAATTTCTTTTATTTTTTAAACTTGTTTTCAAGTCTTGAATATTTTTTAAGGTTTCTAACATCTTAGCCAAATGGATAAAAACTGCTTCAAAACTGTTTAACAGGAACAAGTAGCTACAACTCTACTCAAAACGCTACCCTTTAACCAATTGAAGATAGATTCTGAGAATTCAAATTCTCTGAAACTGGTAGTGCAGGCCCTAACACCAGGCAACAGCCATTCCCTGTGCCAAAAAGCATGAAGCAAGAACAGTGCAGGGCAAGAAAAAAACAATCAAGGAAATAGAATAACAGGAGCACAATAGAATAGACAGCAGACCAGGAAAAACAGATTTCTATCAATTTCACCTGGTGAAGACACAACAATTTCCTGGTAAAATGAAATTATAAATTAACTTCAGAGCCATAGAAGATTGATATAATCATCATAATTCATTTAGCTGTTTCATTAACTGTTCAAAATTCTAATTCCAGAAAGTGGACTTTCCAAATTAATCTTTGGATGTCTTTTATAAAGTCCAAGTCAGGAACCCTCCCAGACACTGACATAGAAAAGAAATTATTTTAAAACTATGTTACTCAGAATAAATGAGCAGATGAGCCACTCCACATGGTTCTGTCTTGTCAAGGCTTTTTTGTTGTTGTTGTTCTGTTTCCATTTCATAACACATCCATACTAAGTGCTTTGTACTTAGTGTCTTTCTTCCAGTCTCCAGCGTTCAGGTATTTCCAACAGCATTTCTTACTCTCTACCATCCCCAGTAGAGCTTGAACAAATTATATATAATATATATAATAATATATTACAAAATATGTCTACAATTAAAATCTAAAATAGTGATTAGTAGGAGGTAGGGGAGAGGTTGGATATTAAAACCCAGTAGTGTGAAAGTCAGGGGTTCTGGTGTTTGCAGCATAGTGAGTAACAATGACATATACTACTCTGTATAAAGAACTGAAACAGAAAGCTGGTAGGCTTCAAACACAAAACGGAGAGGAGGAAATATAAAGGTTGGTTGCTTGGCCTGGTTGGTTTAAGCTGTGTATACTATTGAAAAGTTGCATAGTATACCTTCAAAATGAGCAAGTATTTGGGAGAGGTATTTGGCGTAGCAGTTAAGCCACTGGTTGGAATACCTGTATCCATTTCAGAGTGCCTGGTTCAAGGCCCAGCTTTGTTCTATGCACCCTGGAAGGCAGCAGAGGCAACTCAAATAGCGGAGTCCTTACCACCCATGTTGGAGACCTGAATTGAGTATCTGGCTCCTGACTTCATCATGGCCCAGCCCCAGCCCTTGTGGACATCTGGAGACTGAATCAGCAGATGGGAGCTCTTGTCTGTCTCTGTCTCTGTCTCTATCTCTCTCTGCCTCTCAAATAGATAAAATATATTTTTTAAAAATGTGCAGGTATGACTTGTTAATCCAAAACTTTAAAGTAAATTTAAAAAAGAAGCACCAGTTGAATACAGCCAAAACTAGTATGCATGGAGTTGCCCATGTGCAAAGAAACTCACTTGCATAGGCATGTCTGCAATTCAGAATCCACCCTGGAAATTTTGATTGAAGTTTATATTTAAACCGCTCTTTATTTCATTGTCCTTGGACCTTTAACCATTACAGAGATAGCTTCTCATCCAAATTAACAAATGTATGGCAAAAAATAAATAAAAAATAAAAACCATTGTGGACACAAACTTCAGAGATCTAAATGTACATTTACTCACTAATCTTTTGATATTGGACCAACTTTGTTAACTTAGAAGATGGAGATAAGGCTCTCTGATGGCAATCCATCTGGGCTTGTGAATTATTTTTCTCCCAAATGTGCTGGAGTTTCCTCACTGTTTTCAATATCACAGCATTCGAGGACTGGGAGACCTCTGGATCCTAAAATTTTGCTCATGCTCCATTCTCTTATATTGATGTTAATTCAGTGCCTTCCACTCTATCAAAATCTAGTTTCAAACTCATTTCCTCAAATGTTGACATAAATCTCTCCTTTACGAAGCAACTTCTTCAGTCTATTTACATTCCATTGCTCTGAATTTCTCCAGGCTGTTGAGTTTATGCCTCCTTCCCTTGTGTGTGCATGTTCTGATTTGTGGACAGCAGATCCTACAGGATAGCAATGGACATGCATTGCCAGCAGTGTTTCAGACTGCTGGTCTGACATCTGTTTCAAGGGACAATATTAATTTAGTGGGGCAATCTAGGCTTTTTAAAATGAAATTAAATAGAGTAGGAAATATCAAAGTGCAACACAAGTAATGAGGGCATGATCATGTGAACTGTGTCACAATATCAAAGGTATTTCTTAGTGTAGATCACAATAACAAAAATTTACAAGCCATTGATTAAGATAAATGCTGCCAAATAGTTATTAGCTTGCAAATGTTTTTTAAAGAAAAGGCATTCCTCAATATAAAAATTACATCTCTTCATTTGCATTGTTTATAAGATATTAAAATACAGAGATAATTATCAATACATATTTGTGCTAGTCATTATGGAAATAAGAGAGAAAAATACTCAGTTCTTTTCTTCAAGGAGTTTATAGAGTAATGGAAGAAACAGGTTAATGTGAATGTTAATTTAATGTTTTATACATAAAATCAGGAAGCCATTATAAGAAAGTGCTCCTTTGTCTTTCAAGAATTGGTTTTCAACTCCCTAAATCTTGAAAGGAAGAAGGAAGGAAGGAAAGAAATCATAAAAACACAAACCCCTAATCCCCTAAACTGTAAGAGGGTCACACTGTTAGCTAGCACTTCCAGGGCTATTAAGCCAACGTTCCATGTGAACAGCAAGTTTCATGTCAGGTTACTCAAAGGAAACTCACTTGGACTGACTCACCTGTTCATTAGGTTTCAAATTCTTACGTGTTTCATGAAGCCATTTACCCTTTTGTGTCCTGATGCCCATATCCCTACGTGGACCACCTCAGTTCAGTTCCTCACTCCTGTTCCTAGCTCCAGCTTCTTCCAGATGCTAACACTCTGCGGCAGTAGTGATGGCTTAAGTAATTGGGTTCCTCCACCCCTTCGGAGAGCTGTGTTTAATTTCCGAAGCCCAGCTTCAGCTCCAGGTGGGTGTCATTAAGGGAATTTGGGGAGTGAACCAGTGATTGGGAACTCTGTTGTTTTTTTTGAGGGGTTTTGTTTGCTTGCTTGCCACTCTTTCTCTTTCTCTCCTGCTTACCCCAATAAAAAATAAAACTTTTAAAAGAAGAAACACAGCACATGACTCCCACTCTTTCCAGGAACAGCTGTAGTGTAGGAAATGCACTTTCTGTCTCAAGTCAGCTCCTAGGACACAGGCTGAGGTTTGAGTGCAGGTTGTTGACTGGGTAGTGACTGCAGGAACAGTGCTTGTGAGGGGAGATAGAGGCAGATTGGGACACAGGTGAGGATTTTGCCCTGCACAGCAGTGCACAGACAGGCCCCACCGCTCCAGTGGCAGCTCTGGTGCTGGGTGGGATCCTCGGAATCCCCCACAAGTCCCAGCTTGTGTGCCCATCGGGCCTGATGGGGCTGCCCCCGGGGGGAAGTGTAGCCCTGACAGAATCCCTAAGCCTAGGTAAGCGTCCTGAGAACAGCACAGCTGAGGGCTGTCAGCGCCAATCTCAGGGGCTGGGCTGTGAGAGCCGTGCCCCTAAAGAGGAAGGTCAGGGGCGCCAGAGCATCTGCGAAACTCCCCTGTGGAAGACTCAGTTCCAGTCCCCACCTGGGCATTCATCATATCTACTCTGATATCGCCAAGAGTCACCATACACACAAGAAAGATCGAACTCTTTTTTTTAATTCCTTCCTAACAATTATGAGTCAACTAATAACTCACGTGAAAAATACGACAGCTACCTACGAACAAAAAGTAAAACAGATCTTTCTCTTCTCCACAACTGAATTTTTTGATAATTCCAGCCTAACAAATGTGTGTATTTTAAATTTATCATTCGATCATGGTTCTGAGAGCAAAGGATGGGTGAGAGGATCCCCCATTTAGGAATGTCTTATCTATGCCCCCTGCTGGGATACAGCACAGGAGTTAGTCAGGTTGTGGGGTAACAGGTAAAAAGCCCACAGTTGGAACCTGGAAAGAAATTTTCTATCTGAGGGTTGAACTCCAATTGTTCAAGTTTAAGACTATAACTTATATTCATACCCAGAGTGAGGCTTCAGACACTTCTCTATCAAAGAAACCTCAGCACTACCCGAGGACAGAATCCTTTAAAATGATTTCTGAGTTCACTCTAACACTTTCAGAAGTTGAGAGCTCAGAACTCTACAACATATAACATAAGAGAAATCACTGGGTCTAGGAAATTTTCACAGGTAGCTTTTTCTGTTTCGTGCCCAATACTCAGAGAACGCAAGTGTGACACTACTAGTTCATCAAACCTTACATGCTTCCGTGTTCCCAGCAAAACTGAGCTCCTCATGCATGAGGGTGAGGCCCCCGTGGCTCCACACCCGGCCACAGGGGTTGGGGTGGGGCCTGCAGGTGGGACCTGCCTGTGGCTGGCAGCAGCAGGACAGTTGCCATATCCCACACAGGTGCTGGGAGCCCCAGAGACACTGGCCTGGGGACGCCTGGTCTGTGAAGAGCCGGGACCTGCAGGAGTTGGGCTGAGCCCTCTGTTTCATGCGGGGCTGGGGGCTCTGAATACTCGTATTTATTGCCTCGCTGGGAAAGACCTCCACCCCACCCTTGGCCCCTCAATGAAGATGGCAGAAGTCACTCCATGGCAGACTTTGAGGTGCACCTGTGTGGTCCTGCCTGCGCTGCACTCATCTGGAGCCACTGTGGATCCCAATGGCTGCCCAGGCCTGGTCTCTGCCCTCTGTAGGGAAGGGAGGGGATGGGCCCATCCCCAGAGCACTGGAGCCCCCCAGGCCTCGTCCCAGGTGCCCCGCTGCACCCTGGCTCTGGGCCCTGAGGATGGCACAGGGTCCATGTCTGTGTGTATCTGTGTTCCTTTCCAAAAACTCTTCAGTTTGCTGCTTGGATCTTGACATTGTAGCTGTCAGTGTAAAGAGCCCTGTGTCCTTGTTTGAGTTTTGCACCCACTTGTAAGATGCTTCTCTTGGGGTCCAGCCCCCAGACACCCTAATTAGACAGCACATGAGCTCCCTAAAAATAAGTAAGTAAATAAATAAATAAAATTTTTTTAAAAAGCACAGAAACCCTTCTCTAGGAATCACCACTCTCAGGCTAGTCTATTGCTCTCAGAGACACCACTTTTAACTCAGACTTGGAAACTGGGAATCAACTGTGATTGCCCCAGTTTCGTCTATAGGCTCAGAGTTATTAAATTCTCTGACTCTGGCTTTCACCTAGAAAGATAAAAATGAGTCCTGATAAAGACATACACATGATAAATTTTGTTTATATTCCCCTAAGACATGTTCATCTTCCTTGTATTAGAATCTCAAGAAACTACCTAAACAGTTCACGCCAAGTATACCCAGGACTATTTTTTGATGACAAGGAGAAGGTTGATTGTGACAGGTACTTATACCATTTCTGATGGCCTCTACCCTTGCATATACCATAAGTCCTGCTGTCCAGAAGATCATGTTGAAATAAGTCCCGGGTTCTCAGAAGGAATGAAATTGCTTTACATATTGTCGACCAAGAGAACTAAGATGGATGAGTTGAAGTGCCATTCATCACTATTCAGATACATTTCATTAGTTCCTTTTTCCAGTATAATGTGGATGATGAAACATGATTACAACCTCCAGATGACCTAATTTAATTCTGAAATAAAAATATTTAAATTAAGAATATAAAGTTTTGAAATGTAAAGAAAGTGTATCTAAGCACAAGAAATCAGTTTATAACAATCTTTTTCTAGGTATAATTAATGATGGAAAATATGGAATGATCTAAATAAAATTGTATTTTGAATATTCTAAAAAAATAAATGAGCTCTTTCCAAAACCCACACCCATGTAATGGAATGAATTGACCGAGATTATGAGAGTAATCAGTATTTCTCACAGGAGGTACTAAAGTTCACTAAAGGCAAATTTTAATTTTAATACACTGAGATAAGTTAGTGCTGATACTTACTGTCACCAGTATGAGGTTTGACTAACATAATGATTCTAAGTTTCTAAGTTTCAGAAAGTGATACACTATTTCCAGAATAAAAGAGAACACCTGGTTGCTGTGTATTGAAGGCATGGGTCCAGTTTTTCTCTAAAAAGGAATCCACTAACCATGTCTTCAGGGTTAACTTATTACTTAACCAGGCGGGAGGAATTACTACTTAACCAAGTGGCGAGAATTGAGGAAAGGAGAGAGAGAAGTCTGCTGAGGCAATGGCGAGGAGACCCCCATGACACAGGGAGTGAAGACGCTAGAGGGGCCTGCAAGTGCAAAGTCATCAAATATGGTACAGGACATGTAGGAATTTAGCCTTTATTTTAAACATAGTATCAAGCCAAGTGCAGTCTTAATGGGAACAGGCATAGCTGTGATTAAACGTGCGATTTAGAATTTCAGCACAACGGAAAGAAATCCTTTCCTATCTACTGCCATCATGAAACCAGTTGCTTTTTAAAAATATTTATTTACCTATTTTGAAAGTCAGAGTTACAGAGACAGAGGGAGACATACACACACACACACACAGAGAGAGAGAGAGAGAGACCTTCCATCTACTGGTTCACTTCCATTTGGCTGCAACAGCTATGGCTGGGCCAGGCCAAAGCTGGAAGCAAGCAGCTTCATCCAGGTCTCCCAGGTGGGTGCAGAGGCCCAAACACTTGGGCCAATTTTCAATACCTTTCCCAGACCATTAGGAGACTACATCAGAAGTGGAGCAGCCAGGACATGAACCACTGCCATCACCGGCAGCAACTTTACCCATTACACCACAATGCCAGCCCCAAAACAAGTTTTTAAAAACACTAATATCCAGGGATTTATGAAAGATTGCCCAGTTTAGTCCTCAGGAAGCTCCTGCCTTGGAGGCAGTGGTTAACAGCATCCTGACAAGCGCTGTTAATAATCAGATACAACCCAGCTGCATTCACTGGCAACACAATTGCTCATTAAACCATCTCCTTTGTGTTTAGACAGCATCTAAACACACTTTATTACCTTAAAATGTGAGGCTTTGGAAGCATGGGAAGAATGACTAGGCAATTTTGACTATATTTAGTGACTCCTTTAATTCTGTTTGCCTAGAGTTAATTTTTTGCCAAGTATTTCCCAGGTGGACTGAGTTATTCATTCTAAGTTGATTGTGTATTCTTTGTGGAGTTGTAACAGAAAACTTTGAAAACACATTAATTTAGGGACCAATAAGCTTCCAAAGAAGATATTCACATTAATTCAAGAGACTTGAGCCTGCTATAATTTCCTCGCATATGTCTAGTGACTTAATTCAACAAATATTGACTGAGTTGTTTCCATCTGAAGAGCACTTGCCTAAGTGTCTTGGGATATGTAGAACTGAACAAGATAAAACTTATTCATTGCAATTGACTCTAAATTGGGCAAGGCAAGTAATTCTGTAGGAACACACTGGAGGGAAGAAAGAAACCATCTCCTTTCTTTTTACACTTCTATTGGAAAACCACACTCTGCCATTTTTATAGGAAGAGTCACCAAAGAAAAGATGGATATATCTAACTTCCCCAAGTTTAAATGTCAGTGTATCTGTTCTGGACTTTGTGTTTATGTGCCCTCACAATTCATATGCTGAAACCCTAATCCCTAAGCTGATGCTATTGGGAAGTGGAGGATTGGGGGAGTTACTGTCATCGGGACTGTCATGATGGGATTGATGCCCTTGGAAGAAGAGTTAGCTTCCCCACACTCCCATCTCTCTCTCTGTTCACCCGGATATGAGGACACGGCAAGAAGAAAGCCATCTGTAAACCTGAGTGTAGGTCCTCCCCAGACACCAGATCAGCTGGCACCTTATTCTCGAATTTCCCAGCCTGCAGAACCATGAGAAGTAAATGTTTATGATACAACCACCCAGTGTGTGGTAATGTGTTATAGAAATCTGAACCTACTAAAATCATGTCTAAAACCATATGCAAACTCTAAGCAAGCGAGACAAAATAGTTTCAACATATATGAAATACAATTATAGCTATTTTTAGTACATTAGAAAGCTTCACAACCAAATGTATCTATAAATACACCAGTACAAAAATAGATCAAGGAATACTAATTCAAAGAAGAAATTAATGAATAATTTCTTAACTCAAAGTGGAAATTATAATAATCTAATTCTGATGGCATTCAAAGAAAATCAGGTCCTTCACAGATAAGCAAGGGTCTCGGCATGTATAAATTCAGTTTTTGGGGGTTTTTTTAATAAATGGCTTACATTAGAAGAATGGAAGGAGTAGAAGAGGAAGCATAAAAGAAAAAAGGAAACGAGTAAAAAGGGCTAAGTACAATTTTTAAAAATTTAATATGATTATTAATAACACATACAAATTCAGGAGCAGTGTTTTGTGCTAAAGGCATTGCTTGGGATGCTCATATCCCATCATTGGAGCACCTGAATTTGAGTCCCAGCTGATTTTAGATTCCAGCAGGTGAGGGCTCCAGTACTTGGGTTCCTGACACCCACATGAGAGACCCAGATGGGCTGCTGGTTTTGGCCTGGCCCAGCTCCAGCCCCAGTTCTGTTGCAGGAATTTGGTTGAGAGAACCATTGACACCACAGCCCCATGTGCTCATGATGAATCAGAACTAAACAACCTCATACCCCTTGCCCTCAAAGACCTTATATTTTCTTGGCTGGCACCACGGCTCACTAGGCTAATCCTCTGCCTAGTGGCGCCAGCACACCGGGTTCTAGTCCTGGTCGGGGCACCGGATTCTGTCCCGGTTGCCCCTCTTCCAGGCCAGCTCTCTGCTGTGGCCAGGGAGTGCAGTGGAGGATGGCCCAGGTGCTTGGGCCCTGCACCCTATGGGAGACCAGGAGAAGCACCTGGCTCCTGGCTTTGGATCAGCGCGGCAGCCATTGGAGAGTGAACCAACGGCAAAGGAAGACCTTTCTCTCTGTCTCTCTCTCTCTCTCACTGTCCACTCTGCCTGTCAAAAAAAAAACAAAACAAAACAAAAAAAAAAAAACCTTATTTTCCACAGGGAGAGAGTCAAGAAGCAATAAATAAGAAAATTCTACCATATGTATTAGAAAATGAAGCAAGAAAAAGGAAAAATAAAGCTCAGTAAGAGTGATCAGGAAAACCAGGAGGTAGAGCAAGTGCGTGTTCAGTAGCACAGCTGAAGTTGACCTCATTGAGACAGAAGCATTTAAGAAAAGACATGAAGGCAATCTACAGAAGTGAAATCGGCATTGAGATGCAATGACTTTGAACAGCTGTTGTCTCAACTGTTGAGGAACAGTTTTTTGTACTATTGGTTGAACTCTATACTTAATGTTGTGTTAATCTTATGTGTATAAAGTTAATTGAAAATAGACCTTAGTAAAAAAATAAGAATGGGAATAGGAGAAGGAGGAGAAATAAGGGTGGGAGTGTGAGTGGGAGGGAGGGTAGGTCAGGACAAATCACTATGATCCTAAATTTGTATTTATGAAGCCGGCACCGTGGCTCACTAGGCTAATCCTCCGCCTTGCGGCGCCGGCACACGGGGTTCTAGTCCCGGTCGGGGCGCTGGATTCTGTCCCAGTTGCCCCTCTTCCGGGCCAGCTCTCTGCTGTGGCCAGGGAGTGCAGTGGAGGATGGCCCAAGTGCTTGGGCTCTGCACCCCATGGGAGACCAGGATAAGTACCTGGCTCCTGCCATCGGATGAGCATGGTGCACCGGCCGCAGCGCACCAGCCGCGGCGGCCATTGGAGGGTGAACCAACGGCAAAGGAAGACCTTTCTCTCTGTCTCTCTCTCTCTCACTGTCCACTCTGCCTGTCAAAAAAAAATTGTATTTATGAAATACATGAAATTTGTATTCCTTAAATAAAAGGTTTCTAAAAAAGAAGACTGCAAAAATTCTGAACCATTTACTATGGAGTGTCCAAAAGACTAAAAGATAAACAATTTCAAGCAAGTTTGCATTCCCCTTCTGGGAGTAAGGTTCATTGGCTTTTGCATCCATCTTAATGGAGATACGCGTAAGTACAGAATATATTAGAAGGAAATCATGATGGTACACACTACTCAAGGTCATTTTAACTGTAAGACTTTTAAAATCCCTTATCTTCCCTTATTTTAGCATCTCATGCAACTGTAACTGTGTCTTCTGTGCATTTTCTAAAAACCAAAGAACCAGTTTTCTATCTCCCATGAGGAGTTAGGGCCATGACTGGAATGTGGCACCAACATAATCTCCCTGGGACACCATGTGCCCATGCGTCACCACTACTTGAAAGAACAATAGCACAAGGAGTACAGACCTATTTTCTGCCTTCATCATTTTGAGCCAATAAGTCAGGTGAACAAAATTCAGTAAGTCAGGTGAACAAAATTCAATAATTCAGGTGAACAAAATCAGGTGAACAAAATTCAAAATTAATTTCAAATGAAGTTATTATAAAGAATGGGCGAAACATGATACAATAAAATCCCTTTCAAATAATTCTAACTTCCTCTTAAATATTTGTTGATACCATGGTTCTGGTACACTAATCCTTATTGTGTCTTAAGATTAAAATAAAATTTGCATTCATAAAAACCCTAGCAGAACATTTTAATGGATTAAGTACTTCAATACTTTATTTTGTACATGTGAGTTGTTCTCTCTATATGTAGATTATAAGCACTTTACATGCCTGTTATAGAGCCAGGTGATCTTAAAAATTACTTCCATCAATTCCATAATCTCATTTGATTCTTATAACAATCCAGTGAAGTTACTGCACAAGCATTACAACTCCCAATGTAGAGTTGAGAAAGAGAGCACAGAGATGGTCAAACCCTTTTCTCAACAAGATCACAGAGTTGAAGGATGGTAGAATTAGAAGCCTCTAACTCCCAGTATAGCACATTCAAAAAATACCAAGCTGTCAGGTCATTGCTTGGTATCTCCCAGGGACTTTTTTTAATCCTCAAAGAATTTTCTAGAAAACCAGAGCTTTATCCCTTTAAGAGACAAGATTTTGAAAATTCATCATTCTTTCTTAAGACATTATATTTTTATAGACCCACAGAAAATAGCTTTATGTTACCCTTTAAAGGAAAGCTTCACTCTATGTTGTTCCAAAATTCAGTATCAAATGATTATAGGAAAATGGCAAGAAAACGTGATGGAAAATATTGAGACTAAAAATTAAAATTTTGATTTTAGTGTGAAACATTTCAGATTTGAAGACATAAAATCAAATGATATTTCAAGTCTTCATCCTATTGAACATCCATGTTTTTCCCCAATGCTTCCTTCCTGGAAATTAGGATCTGATTAAGAGAAGTGTTGTGTGTGATAGATACTGAGGAGCAGTTTGGTCAAGCAGAAGAGCCTGGCCTGCCAGAACAGAGAGGCCCAGGTTGGAATCCTAGCTCTGCCATACCACCGAGGCGACCACTATGCGCATCACCTTCATATTCCCATGCCTCGTTCCTCATCTGTACACTGCTGAGAATCTCCACATAACGTCTGCCACTCCTGTTCACTCCAGGCCTATTCTCTGTACTTCTCCGTCCCATTTCCTGCTGACCTGGAATCCCTGTACCCTCAGTCTTCGAAATACCTGGATTCTGGCAGGTTTCAGCCAATGAGAACACTTTCAGGAGACTGGCAGGAAGGAGGAGTGAAGAATTGGGCCAAGTTCTTCCTCTTGTCCTCCCCTCCCTAGCAGAGGTCTCCTATTACTACAACTTGGGTTGAATAGCCCGTCTTCACAGCTTCAGCTGTTAACTGGTCCTGGTACAGTATTTTTCCCAATTCACTTTAAGTCACAGACTTATAATGACTTCCTGCTGTGCTGAGTCCCAGGACTCTTTGATGGTTGCCTTTCCTTGCCCACGTGAGGCTCTATAAATAGTTTCTCCATAAGAAATTTGTCATCAAAGCCCCTAGCTAAATGTACCATGTTTCTTGCTAGGACTTGGATTGATAGCACTGTACAATAAATTCTATTGTTATCATGAGGCCTAAGCTTTTCAACCTCCCATAAATACTACACATTTGGAAAATGCAATTGTCTGAAAAGGAGCAGGGCAGTTGTGAAATATTTCTTTGGAAAACAGATATGGATCTGAAACTTGAAGCAGAAACAGGGTTAGGCAGAGCACAGGTTGGGGAGAATGAGTGGTCATGCCCACTGATTTTAGATTTCTTGTTTTAAGGTGGCATTGGATGCTATGGTTTGAGGGTGGGTAGGCTCCTGAACTCTTAGTGATATTGAACCAAAATTAACACATTGATGGTACTAAAATGGTGGCAATAATTTGGTGACAGTAATTAGAAGTGGGGTCTAGTGTGAGATCTTCGAAGGCAGTTCTCTTGAGAGGGTTTAAAAAACTGAGCTGGGGCCAGCCTTTTTAATTGCTTCCTGGCTTGCCAATGTGGTCCTTCCTCCACACATCCCACCATTGCTATCTAACCCCTCAGCAAATGCCAAACCAGGGAGATCACCCATGTTTGATGGAACTTTGGGAACTATGAGCTACACAATCATTTCTCTTTGTGAATTTAGCACTTTTCAATCAGTATGCTGCAGTATCAAGAGGCTTAATAATACATATGAGAAATTTTTTAAACTAGAGGAAGAGGTGTGCTTGATGCCTTTTAAGTTTTTAGATTAGAGAAGGAGCCAGTACCCATCTGAGAGGGTACACACTACCATGGGAGCTCATCCCTGCTAGGCCACAGTCAGAGACTTCTGCATTTTATTTCTTTCCTTGTATTTGTATCCAACTCAAGTCTCTTATTGCACAATACAGGGAGATGTACAGACATGAGATAATCAAAGTGTGGAAAATATAATGATGAATGTATTCCTAAAGCAACAAATATGAAAATGAGAGAGGTGGACTATGTGACTTGACACTTTTTTCAAAAGGTGGAGGAGATAAAAATATCAGAAACATCTGAGGAGTCTGACAAAATTACAGATTCTTGCTTCCTGACCTGACCCCACCAAATCAGTATCTGGAGGACTGATAATGAGAACCTGCATTTTAATAAGCTGCATGAGGTTTTTATTATGTACACAAAAGCTTGAGAACCACTGAACCAGAGAGAGTAGATGTACAAAATAATGGAGGTCTTTATGTAACATGACAAAGCTTGTGTTTTGTAATATAAGCAGTGGGGGGGAAAAATCACCATTTTATGTAAGTCACCTCAGCAGAAGATGAAACGTGGATGGGAAAACCAAAAAGGAAATTGCCACATTGGGCCAGGTAAAAACGATGAGGATACAAGCAAAGGAAGTGGTAATAAGATTAGAAGAGGAAACATATTCAAAAGAATTTAGGAGCCAAATTAACAGGACTCCCTATTGAGTTGAAGAAGGCAGAGAGGTTAGAGATGACTGCCAGGGTTTATCTAGTAAGAATAGTGATTTGTTTTTAATTTAAGAAAGAGTGAATTTAGATGCTTAGGAGGTGTCCAGGTGTGGGTATCCAAAAGGTAGTTGAGCTGCAACCTGTAACACCAGAGAGATCTAGGTATCACCCAGAATTTAGTCATTGCCCCATAAAATGGATTGAATTATGCCTTTTCCCAAAACCCTAACCCCCAATGTTACTGTACTGGGAAACAGGATCTATATGGAAATAAAGTGAAATGAGATTTGAAGAGTGGGGTCCTTCTAAGAATATTCACCAAAGAGCCCCCACCACACGACATGTAAGGACACTCGGCAAGAAGAGGCCATCTGCAAGGCAGGAAGAGAGCCCTGGCCAGAAATTAACTCAGCGGGCACCTTGATCTTGGAATTCCCAGCTTTCAGAATTGTGAGATAATAAACTTTGACTTTTAAGTCAGTCACTTCAACAGGGTTTCATTATGGAAGCCCAAACAGACTAATTCAGCTCATTTCCTCTCTCACTCACAGCAATACACCCTCATCTCTCTCATAAGCTCCATAGACCTAAAGATGTAGGCAGCCGGCCGGCGCCGCGGCTCACTAGGCTAATCTTCCGCCTAGCGGCGCCGGCACACCAGGTTCTAGTCCCGGTCGGGGCGCCGGATTCTGTCCCGGTTGCCCCTCTTCCAGGCCAGCTCTCTGCTGTGGCCAGGGAGTGCAGTGGAGGATGGCCCAAGTGCTTGGGCCCTGCACCCCATGGGAGACCAGGAAAAGCACCTGACTCCTGGCTCCTGCCATCAGATCAGCGCGGTGTGCCGGCCGCAGCGCACCGGCCGCGGCGGCCATTGGAGGGTGAACCAACGGCAAAGGAAGACCTTTCTCTCTGTCTCTCTCTCTCACTGTCCACTCTGACTGTCAAAAAATAAAAAAAAAAAATGTAGGCAGCCAATGATATGAATTCCGAAGTACAGGTGACATACATATGAGATGTCCCTGGAAGAGCAGGTGGAATGAGAATGGGCCAATAAGCAAACCCAGAAAACACCAACAATGAGGGAAGGGTGAAGAAAGAGAGTGGCATATGAGAACAAGGGGATAGTAAATGGATGTGGTTGACAGTGACCAATCCACCCCAAGGCCAATAAGTGCAGGGGCCTGAAAGAATGTGTGACTGTTGCAATTAGTAGCCCAGTCTACCAGGTCTACTTGTGTAAGCTGTGCTCTGCAACAAATCAGATCTGGAATTGCGTAGAGCAGAGCTCTTTCAAGGGGACTTCAAAAGATTCATGGAAAAATGAAATAAAAAATAAGTTTATTTTGCTGCAAAAAATGTTTTTGAAACCCATGTATGGTTTTTGGATAACACGCATTTTCCACAAACTTTTTTTGACCCTTGTGTACCTTGATGTGGTCCTGAAGTAGAGAACCATGACCTTAAAGGAAATAGTTCCAGTGGAGTGACAGGGCATGCAAGCAGAGGACTACAAGTTCACAGAAATTTACAAGGTATAGAGTAAACTTCTAAGATGTGTGTAGCAGAAGAGAGAAAATGGAAGGCTACCCAAAAGAGAGAAATGGAGTCTAGATAACATCCAACAGAAACATTGCTTTTGTCCACCTGAGCTTCCGGAGCTGTGCCATGAACACATGTAACTTAGATTAACTGATCACCAGGTATGTTCTTCCAGCACTGTGAAGTTTTATTTCACGTATCCAAACTCAATGTGTGGCTATTTCTCCTGCTGTTAGGGATGAAAAGACTGGGACTCAGAGTATTAAGTGACTTTCTTTTTTTTAGAAAGCTTTTATTTAATAAATATAAATTTTATAGATACAGCTTTTGGATTATAGTAGTGCGACTTTCTATGGCCACATAAGAGCTATGTGTGAAATTGGGACTCAAAACCTGGCCCTAGGCTTGTTCCACTGACATACTGGTGGTCCCCTGGAGCCTTAAAATCCCATGGGAACATCACTCATACATGTCATCAAGATGCCCACTTGTAAATTTAGGACGATTTCATCTTGAGCAAAAGGTTAAAGCATTGGACACATTTAATTGTTTCACAAAAAGGGTCAAGTTACAGCCACTGTCCAAATACATCCTTCTACTTAATGGGACTTAATATCTTCTCATACCCAGGGGATTAACGAAAGTGTGAGACCTAAGTGTAGAATGAGACTCACACAAGAAAAGCTACCAAAAGAATTGATGACAAAATACAGGGCAAAAAGGAAATAAATTGAGACAGCAACAGCAAAAAGAGGCACAAGCTAAAAATCTAGTGATACATACCAATGACAACACGTGTTATCAATGGAGATTTTGTAATTTTATCTTTTCTTAGATCTTCATGCAGCCATGATTAATAAAAGCAAGGAAAACAGTTACATTAGAAGGATGACTAAAAAATAGGAGGCCACAGGAATCACTTTAGCATCATAACAAAGAGTTGCAATATTTTCGTCAGGCATATTGGATACATCATTGCTCTCAAAGGAAACACAAACTGAAATATTTGGTCTAAGTCCTGAGCATAAAGGATTTCTAACAAAGGAAAGTATAAAATAGACCCATTTTTCATACTGAATCTCATTTTAAGTATCTCCCAACAAAATTAGATATTTCTGCCTACTAATAAATAAACAATTCCCTTGTGAATCTTGTAAAAAAAAAAAACTTGAGGGAGATGAAAAATAAAGCTACACAAGGAATAGCCATCAGATAAATGCAATGTTACCTGCATGTCTGATCTGCCTTGCAGAAACTACTCAGATCTTTTCATGGCAATTCATTATTAGTTCATTCACCTAGCAACAATTTATAGAGTGCCTAAAAAGGAAGTTGCTAAACACAGAGGTTACAGTGCACTCAAAGGCTGTGTCTGGTCCTTTGCCCACCTGCACCAGTCTGCTGGACAGAGAGGCATTAATCATGTGGAGGAGTGAGCACATAACTGTCCCAGGCACCTTGAGTAACCATAACAAAGGGCCTTGATGTAATCTGTTGGGCTGAGGAAAGGCAACCAGAGAATAAAAATGGAGTTCTTTGAAGAATCAGGTTTTGAATATATAAGAGAGAAGAGAAGAAAATCCTCAACAGAAGTAACCAGTAAATGCAAAGGCCCTGGGACAGGAGAGAGCATGGATCTTCCAGGAACAGAAAGAGTACTCTGTAGTAGAGTACAGACAGCAAGGGATTCAAGAGATCTGCAGGGAATAGATCAAGGGCAAATTTGGGAACAGGCATTTCTGGGCGATTTCAATAGACAACAAGTTTCTAGAACCAGTAATAACCACTATATTAAGTTAGGAATTTTTCTTTACAACCAAATTAACATTTATCCACCTAATTTATAACTTTATAAATAGCAAAATTACATATCAGTAAATTTCTTGGCATAATGGTTCATTGGAACTTGGAATCTAAAGACATAGACCTCGAGGTACAAGACCATTACAAGTAGGAACAAGACAATGTCAGATGTGTATTTTGAAAAAGTTACTGGCTTCAATGTCAAAATGATCTGGAGATAAAGAAGTACGGAAACTCAGGAAGCGACAGCAGTAATCTAGGAAAGAGGAAACAGTATTTGCCCTCTCTGCACCTTGACTGCAAAATGCAAGGATCTGTATAAAAGTACGGACAGGTTAAGTTTGAGTTCATCTGGACTGCATAATCACCGAGGATCTTTTTAGCTGAGTGCTACCAGAGACAAGGAAGCACTTTTGTTGAAGAAGCATATATTACAAACCCAACACACACCCCAAATGGTGAAATGAAGTCTGAGATACCCAAAAGGTAGAATCCTTCTCTCTTACTCCCACCAACATCAAATGTGCTATAAATATTTTCCACACCTGGACCCCATATCTTCTTCTAGCTACCAACAACGTGTCTCTAGTCCTCATTTCAGCAAAACTATGTGCAACAGATTCTTCACCATTGTCTCATTTTCTATTGCTTAGAACAAAATGCCACAGACTAGGAAGTTTATCAAATAAAGACATTTGTTTTGCCTCGTGGTTCTGGAGGTTGTTAAGACTAAGGGCGTAGTGACCATGTCTTGCAAGGATGTCACAAAATAGCAAAAAGGTAAAAGGGCAAATGAGCATGTGCAAAACAACAAAAACATGAGTGCCAGGTGCTCTTTCTATGACAATGAACCCATTCCGATATGAAAGACATTAATTCCTCTACATGATCTAATTACCTGGTTTTTTTTTTAAGGCTTATTTATTTATTTATTTGAGAGGTAGAGTTACAGACAGAGAAAGGGAGAGACAAAGTGAAAAATCTTCCATCCACGGGTTCACTCTCCAAATAGCACAATGTCCGGAGTTGTGCTAATCCAAAGCCAGGAGCCAGGAGCTTCCTCCAGGTCTCCCATGCAGGTGCAGGGGCCCAAGCACTTGGGCTATCTTCTATTGCTTTCCCAGGCCATTAGCAGAGAGCTGGATGGGGAAAGGAGCAGCCAGGACTTGAACCATATGGGATGCCGGTGCTGCAGCAATGGCTTTACCAGCTTTGCCACAGTGCTGGCCCCCTAATTATTTCTCAAAGGCCCCACCTCTCAACACCATCAAAATGGCAATCAAATTTTAACAGGAGTTTCATATGGCACAAATGATTTTCAAACCACAGGAACCCTGACAGGTTGATGGCACACCAATCCATCTCTAGAGTTTGTAAAAATAGTCTGTTTGCGGCCGGCGCCGCGGCTCACTAGGCTAATCCTCCGCCTAGCGGCGCCGGCACACCGGGTTCTAGTCCCGGTCGGGGCGCCGGATTCTGTCCCGGTTGCCCCTCTTCCAGGCCAGCCCTCTGCTGTGGCCCAGGGAGTGCAGTGGAGGATGGCCCAGGTGCTTGGGCCCTGCACCCCATGGGAGACCAGGAAAAGCACCTGGCTCCTGGCTCCTGCCATCGGATCAGCGCGGTGCGCCGGCCGCAGCGCGCCAGCCGCGGCGGCCATTGGAGGGTGAACCAACGGCAAAGGAAGACCTTTCTCTCTGTCTCTCTCTCTCACTGTCCACTCTGCCTGTCAAAAAAAAAAAAATAAATAAATAAATAAATAAATAAAAAATAGTCTGTTTGCTAGAAATATCTTTGATTTAAAACCTTAATAAGGACAAAATGAAAGATGTACCTTCAAAAGTTTTGCTCTTAGCCAAAATTATATACAAAAACATGTATATTCACAGCAAATGTCTTATTTATTTTCACTCTCCCTTCAATAAGCAACATCTGTAACAGGGCTTTGAAGATAAGTGGGCAAAAAGATGTGCTACACAATTGAGTAGACTGGCAGTTATTGATACATATTTTTCTATTGGAGTGTCTCTTCCTGATGAAAGTTCACCCCTGATTTTTTAAGGATGTTATTACTATGTGCCCTAATCAGTAGCTGATCAATGTATATTTTTTTTTTGACAGGCAGAATGGACAGTGAGAGAGAGAGACAGAGAGAAAGGTCTTCCTTTGCCATTGGTTCACCCTCCAATGGCCGCCGCAGCCAGCGCGCTGCAGCCGGTGCACCGCGCTGATCCGAAGGCAGGAGCCAGGTACTTATCTTGGTCTCCCATGGGGTGCAGGGCCCAAGCACTTGGGCATCCTCCACTGCACTCCCTGGCCACAGCAGAGAGCTGGCCTGGAAGAGGGGCAACCAGGACAGAATCCGGTGCCCCGACCGGGACTAGAACCCGGTGTGCTGGCGCAGCAAGGCGGAGGATTAGCCTAGTGAGCCGCGGCGCCGGCCCAATGTATATTTTCTAAAAGGAATGATTTATGACATGGATCAAAAATCCCTTCACTGTTGAATACCTACACTATGCAGACATGATTCTAGGGCCAAGGAATAAAAAAGTACAGACAGGTTAAGTTTGAGTTCATAGAACTTCCATTCTAGAGGAAAAAACAGGCAATAAACAAAGTATTATGTTGAATAATGTCAGATGGAAATAAGAGCTATTAATAAAAATGTGAAGTCCCACAGGATTTAGGGTTAATACTATCATTTTCTGGATAATATTCACTTTAAAAAGCATTTCTAGATGGGACCAAAGGTGTGGCACAGCAGGTTAAAGCCCAGCCTGCAACACCGGCATCCCATGTGGGCACCAGTTCGAGTCCTGGCTGTTCCATTTCCAGTCCAGCTTTCTGCTGTGGCCTGAGAGAGCAGTGGAGGATGGCCCAGGTCCTTGGGCCCCTGCACCTGTATGGGAGACCTGGAGGAAGCTTCTGGCTCCTGGCTTTGGATCAGCTCAGCTCTGGTCATTGTGGTCATTTGGGGAGTGAACCAACAGAAACAGATGGAAGACCTCTCTCTCTCTCTCTCCCTTTCTTTCTCTCTCTCTCTTTCTCTCGCTGTAATTTTGTCTTTCAAATAAATAAAATAAATTTTTAAAAAATTTTAAAAAAGCATTTCTAGAGGCTTGAGAAGTAAACCAGGTCATTGATGATCAGATAAAAAGCCTTAAGGGGAGGTATGGGAGGATGGAAAGAATGAAATCAAGAAGTTGAAGAAGGTACAGTGAGCATCAAGGAGTACCATGTCATGCTATGTCAAGTAGGGTGGTCAGGCCTGGTATCAAAGCCGAGGGGTGAAAGCATACAAATATGCAAGGCACCAGCAACAGCAGATACCAAGTCCCTGGAGGGGAGCCGCTTTGCCCTTTCAAGGAATATCAAGGAGATGCATGTGGATGGAGGAAAGGACAGGTCAGAGTAAGATACAGACCATTTAAGGATGACCCTCATAGTACGAATCTTCCATTTTATTGTGGGAGATTGGAAGAAGATTGATGCAGTCAGCATTCAATTTTCTTAAGAATCACAGTGGCTGCACTTTCTGTGTCTGTGTGGGTGCAAACTGTTGAAATCTTACTTAGTATATACTAAGTTGATCATCTGTATATAAAGATAATTAAAAACGAATCTTAATGAAGAATGGGATGGGAGAAGGAGTGGGAGATGGGATGGTTTATAGGTGGGAGGGTGATTATGGGGGGAAAACCACTATAATCCAAAAGTTGTACTTCTGAAATTTATATTTATTAAATAAAATTTTTAAAAAGAAATAAGTTCTAAGAAAACTAAACAAACACACAAAAAATGGATTTAAAGAGAAAAACATGGTACAGACTTTTTCCATGGCAATGTAGAAGCAAAACATTGTTTCATGAAAGATATGTTACGAAAATAGTCAACGTATTGTCTGGCTGTTGAGTATGAGAGAACAGGATCCAGTAATGACTCCATTCTTGGTGCAGTGAAATTTTCATCACTGACAAAGATGAGGCTTCTGGAGAAAGTATATGTGTATTACTGTCTATAACTCTGCCAAATAAAAAAAAAGTATATGTGTATTGATTGTAAGAGTACTCATTCGTTGTGAGCCATGTTCAGTGTGGGATATTTCTGTGGTCTGACTGTGTCCCCCTAACTTTGTCTGTTGGAGACTTAATTACCACTGCAGCCATGTTGGGAGGCAGAACATTGGGAGGTATTTAGACGATGAGGGTGGAAGCCTCATGAATCATCTGACATCACTATAGAAGGGAATGGTCCAGGAAACTGAAGTTCTCTCGCTTTTCCACCTTGTATCATGTAAGGATGCACTAAGAGGCCCTCACTAGATGTCAGTACCTTGAGGACAATCTCCCCAGCCTCCAGATTAGAAATATAAACTTATATTCTTTGTTAATTATCCAATTTATGGTATTCCATTTCAGCAGCAAAAACTGACTAAGAAATGGGTATCAGGAGTAGGATATTTCTATAACAAATACCTAAAAATGTGAAAGCACTTTGGAACAGGGTTATAAGTAGAAAAGGAAGAGTTTTGAAGCAAATGCTGGGAAAATATGCATTTATATGCACAGAGAAGTAAGTAAGGGCCTGTCTGTTGAGGGATAAGAAGAAGAAAAAGGGCTAGAGAGAAAGCTTTATTATTCTTAGAGATTACTTAATTGGTCATAAACAGAATGTTAGTGAAAATATGGAGAGTAAAAGCCATTTGTATTATGTCTTAAATACAAATAAGGAACAAGGTATTAGAAATGGGAGAAAAGCTCACCCCTTTATAAAGAGGGAAAGAACTGAGTTGAGGTAAGTCCATATGGGCGATCACAGGTATTTCCAACTAGAAGATTGCCTAATGGAGCCATGTAGTGGCTAGGGGCAGGGGGATAGGAAGAGGAGAAGTTTTTCCCCAAAACTCCCTAACTGCAGTCACTAGCATGTAGCACCAGTCTGAAAAAGTGGCAGGAGAACAATTTCAATGTGGGAGAGCAGAAGCGAGAGCCAGGGCCAGCAAAGCCGCAGGGCTAGGGCTGCCCAAGGCTTTATGGGTCCAACCCCTCCCTCAGTATGTCCTAGAGGTGAGACATGGATTACAAATATTAAGATTTAATGTTGTTTGGACTTACCTGGAAACTTGCCCCTTTCGTCTTGTCTAGTTCTCCATTTTGGAGTGGAAATGTGTTTTGGAAATGTGTTTTAGAAATATATCTTCTTTGATTTTATAGGCTCGTTGCTGGATAGAATGTCACCTTAGGGTAACTCATGTTTGAGTCTTACCCACATCTGATTTAGATGATACCTAGAGGAGAATTTAGACTTTTGAATCAGCGCTGGAATAATATTTTCTGGCTATCTAGATGGAATGAAAATACTTTGCATTTGAGTGTGCTGGAGAGTTCATCTCCAATGCAACAGTGCTGACAGGTGAGGTCTTCCAGGAATTCATCTTTAAAAGGAACTTCAAAGGAGAGAGTTTGATCCCTTTCAATTTGCTGCCATTTGCTCTGTGAAGATACATTATTCAAGGCATCATCTTTGAAGCAGAGAACAATCCTCATCAGAAAATGAACTTACACCACTTTGACCTTGGACTTGCCAACTTCTGGAACTCTAAGAAATAAATATCTATTCTTCACAAGTAGCCCACTCTCAGGCATTGTGTTAAAGTAGCACAAATGAACTGAGACAGATGTCTATTACATCTATGAGTGGAGAAGTTGAGAAGTAACTTCAATGCATTATTCTAGAGGAAAAGGGAAAAGGTTCGAACCTAAAACAAATATATTTCATTATTTGTGTGTTAATAAGATTTAAAGTCATGACAGACTGGAATAGAATATTAGGAAGTGGGCATATGTAGATAACTAAGAAGATTTTATTTCACAGTCCTGTGAACCTTCAATATTTAGAAATAAAAGAAAAGACGTAGGACCAGTGTTGTGGCATAGCAAGTAAAGCCACCACCTGTGACAGCAGCATCCAATATAGACACCAGTTCATGTCCTCACTACTCCACTTTCAATGCAGCTCCCTGCCAATGGTCCGGAAAAGGCAGTGGAATGTGGCCCAAGTATTTGGAATCCTGCCAACTACATGGGAAACCCAGATGCAGCTCCTGGCTCCTGGCTTCAGCCTGGCCCAGTACTGGCCATTCCAGCCATCAAAGGAGTGAAACAGCAGATGGATGACCTCTTTCTCTCTCTCTCTCTCTTGCTCTGTAACTCTGATTACTAAAATAAATAAATAATTATTTAAAAAAAGAAAAGATGGGAGCCAGCATGGTGGCATAGCAGGCAAAGCTGCCTCCTGCAGTGCCAGCATCCCATCCGGGCGCCAGTTCGAGTCTCGGCTGCTCCACTTCTGATCCAACTCCCTGCTATGGCCTGGGAAATCAGTACAAGATGGCCCATGTCCTTGGGCCCCTGCACCCTTGTGGGAGATCCAGAGGAAGCTCCTGGCTCCAGGCTTCAGATCAGCCCAGCTCCAGCCATTTAGGGAGTGAACCAACTGATACAAGAGCACTCTCTCTCTCTCTCTCTGCCTCTGCCTCTTGATAATTCTGCCTTTCAAATAAATAAATAAATATTTTTTTAAAAATATGTAAAGTAAAAAGAGAAAAATCTAATAACTGAGAGGTATGAAGAGAGTAATAGGAGAGATTCAAGAGAATTAGCTGTTCCAAAAATCCACCTTCAAAAAGTATTTTAAGACTAAAGGATGCCGGGGCCAGCGCTGCAGCTCACTTGGTTAATCCTCCACCTGCAGCACCGGCATCCCATATGGGCACCAGGTTCTAGTCCCGGTTGCACCTCTTCCAGTCCAGCTCTCTGCTGTGGCCCAGGAAGGCAGTGGAGGATGGCCCAAGTGCTTGGGCCCTGCACCCGCATGGGAGACCAGGAGGAAGCGCCTGGCTCCTGGCTTCAGATCAGTGCAGCGCCGGCCGTGGTGGCCATTTGGGGAGTGAACCAATGGAAGGAAAACATTTCTCTCTCTCTCTCACTGTCTAACTCTCCCTGTCAAATAAAAAAAAAAAAAAGAAGAAGAAGGAATAGAAGACTAAAGGATGCCAATTCTTTTAGAAGTTCAAGAGGATGGAAATCCCAGAAATGAATCCATGTATCTGTGGCCAGTTCATCTTCGATGAAGTTGTCATAAATAGAGAAAGGACTATTTACTCAACAAATGGCTCATGGACACAATGATATCCCTACTCAGAAGATGGAAATAAGCACCCTGTCTGCACCTCTCACCTGTGCTAACTGAACTCAACATAGACCATAGATCTAAGTATAAGACGTTAAACTATGAAACCACTAGTAGAAAATATAGGATACATACTTCCTGACATTGATTCAGGCAAAAGCTTTTTAAATAAGACCCCAGGAACACTGGCAACAGAAAGCTAAGCTAGACAATTCTGCCTGTATCGAATTAATAAGCTTGTGCACTCTAAAGAAATACAGTCAACAAAATGAAGATACAATGAACAGAATGGAAGAAAACATTTGCAGATTGTTCACCTGACAAAGGATTAATATCCGGAATATAAAAGGAGCTAAAAACGTCAACAATAATACAGTTATATAGACAACAATAGATATTTCTCAAAAAAAAGTAAAAATGGCCAGGATATGCATGAAAAAATGCTGAGTGTCACTAGAAATGCAAACTAAAGCTACGATGAGGACGCATTTCACTCCAGTTAGGCTAGTATCAAAAAACAAAAAATAAAAACTGCCGGCCACTGTTGATTGAAATGTAAATTATACAGCCATTATGGAGAACGAGATGGAGGTTCCTCAGAAAACTCAAAGTAGATCTTCCATAGGATCCGTATAAATGATACTTGCATTTCCATGTCCTTTGCAGTACTGCTTACAATAACTAAGCTATGGAGCCAACCTAGGTGTCCACTAGGATAAAGAAAATATGATATATAGACATTATATTTATAATATATATAATATAGATAGATAAAGAAAATATGATATATAGACATTATTGAATATTATTCAGTCTTACAAAAGAAAGAATTTAAAAACAGTGAATAACTAGAGGCTGGCAAGTGGTGGGGGAGTTGGATTGTGAGTACCAAAGCACAGTCAGATGAAGGTAACAGGTCCTGGAGCTCCACAATACACTGGGTAACTACACTTCATGATATCTAGTACATTCTGTGTAAAGGATTGGAAGAGAGGAGCTGGCAGGCTTCAAATACAAAGAAATGGAAAGGCTAACTGTCTAGTATGATTGGTCTATGCTACATATATGTGTCGAACTATCACACTGTATCCCACAAAAATGTATAAGTTTTTTGTTTGTTTGTTTGTTTGTTTTTGGACAGGCAGAGTGGACAGTGAGAGAGAGAGAGACAGAGAGAAAGGTCTTCCTTTGCCGTTGGTTCACCCTCCAATGGCCGGCGTGCTGCGACCGGCGCATCGCGCTGATCCGAAGGCAGGAGCCAGGTGCTTTTCCTGGTCTCCCATGGGGTGCAGGGCCCAAGCACCTGGGCCATCCTCCACTGCACTCCCAGGCCACAGCAGAGAGCTGGCTGGAAGAGGGGCAACCGAGACAGAATCCGGCGCCCCAATCAGGACTAGAACCCGGTGTGCTGGCACCGCAAGGCGGAGGACTAGCCTAGTGAGCTGAGACACCAGCCAATGTACAATCTTACATGTTAATTCAAAATTTTTTACTGGACAAAGAAAAACTATCAGTAGTGAATGTTATGAATTTATCAGTGGATCTGGCCATGTAAAGGTCTTTAATAGGAATTCTTTCATTTAATTCTTCAATAGGAATTTTACTGGAGTTGAAGGGAAAATATGTTTTCACCAAGTAATCCCATCACCTTTGCTTTGATTATAATCCTACATGCTATGGAGAACTTTCACATTTAGCATGATTATTTTGAATGTTGTGCAGAAAACAAAGCCTTCAAATAAAATTTAAATTCTACAAGGCAAGCCTTGGTCACAGGCAATAACCTGTTTCAAATTGTCAGAGTTCTATAATAATTCTTCTCCCAAGAGGACACACAGTTAAAAAGCAGAGCCACTTGTCTTTTCTTATTGTCCCCTAATTTGTTATAAGAAAGCATTATCTCAACCTTGAGAATGAGAAGTAAATAAGTGGATAAGTCAATATTTAACTTGCATGATTAGTGTGTTGGCAAGACTTGTCAGGATGATTGACTTTTAAAGGATGTGAAGCAACTCAATTAAGTTTTCTATTTCAAAGAAACATTACGTGAGAAGCTGACCTGTGTATTTATCAAATAACAAATATCTTTATCTGTATGGTTACTTATATTTTAAAGGATACGCTATGTGATTATCATAAACCTAGAATATAAGAGTTGTATGTATGCTTTTAACATTATTAAGTTCTACATCATACAATTCAGATTACGTTCTTGAATAATGCATAACAATTCAAAACCCTTTCAAAAGTTTTCTGTTTTTATTAGAATGATATATGAAATAAGATGTTCGCTTTGCCCATAATCACGAGAATACCTTTTAAAAGGCAAGATGTCAAACCCAATTTTCTTTATCTTAAAGGCAAATGGAATACTAGGAAATCCTTATTTTGTTTTCCAATTCATGGTTTCAAATATGCAAAAATTAACCCAGTGAAGCATAGGGTAAATACAGTCTGTCATTTAAAATGCAATAAGCAATCATTTCTATGGAGTTTATCATCCAGAAGTAATAATTTAAAGCTTATCTTGTGATACAATCATTTCATATTTAGTTTCATGTATCCCATTTAGAAATTGTTATCACTATGTATTTCTATGTATGGTTCTGGTTGGTACAGCCATTTTAAAAGAAATAAGTTCATGTGTCTTCTAAATACAGGCCCTGCAAAACAGAATTCCTTTACACAAAGGCTTATTTATGGAAGTACCTTGTTTTATGTAATACAAAATCTCATAAAATTTCATCACAGATTTTTTTTTAAAGTCTTGGAAATAAAACGTTCTATTCGTGTAAATATTATTTTTTTTGACAGGCAGAGTTAGACAGTGAGAGAGAGACAGACAGACAGAGAGAAAGGTCTTCCTTCCGTTGGTTCACCCCCCAAAATGGCCACTATGGCTGGTGCTGCGCTGATCCAAAGCCAGGAGCCAGGTGCCTCCTCCTGGTCTCCCATGTGGGTACAGGGGCCAAGCACTTGGGCCATCCTCCACTGCCTTCCTGGGCCACAGAAGAGAGCTGGACTAGAAGAGGAGCAACCAGGACAGAATCCGGCACCCCGACCAGGACTAGAACCCAGGGTGCCGGCGCTGCAGGCAGAGTGTGGGGAGCAACTCGGACTAGACTAAGTTACTGGAATTAAGACTTATTCTATGCATCTGCTCTCCCACAATATGGCGCTGGGAGAGGAGGAAACAGCTTCTACACAGCTGCCTCCAGTTCAACCAACAAGCTGCAGGACCTGCTCCTGATTGGAGGAGAGCAGCGTACTCGGCGTGTGGGTAGCAGAGTTGGGATTGGTGGAAGAGGACTATAAAGGAGGAGAGAGACAACATGCACGAGGAACATCTAAGAGGAACATCTGAGGGAACACCTGTGCAGCCCCCGAGAGAGCTGGCTGGCGGTGTGCCGCTCCTCCGTGGAAGTGGGGAAAGTGGCTAGGGGGAACCGCCCTTCCACGGAGGTGGAAGGGACGGTAGCCAACCCGGGAAGAACCAGCAGCAAACCCGGGGAGGGCCGAGCAGACGAAAGAACAGCGCAGGGTCCTGTGTCGTTCCTCCGCGAAGAGGGGGAGCGACAGCAGAGGATTAGCCAAGTGAGCTGTGGTGCTGGCCATAAATAGTATTTAAATATGTATTTTATTATTCCAGTTTTTTAATTATTCTGCAGTGAAATACCTAAGACAAGATATTTATGTAGGAAAGGGAGGCTTATTTAGCTCACAGTTTTAGAGGCTGGAAGTACAAATGGCACAATGCAGGCCCAAGGCTGGCTGGCAGAGCACATGTGAAAGAAGCACCCCAGTGGAAGCAGAGAGAGGGGAAGAAGGCCTGGATGCTGACAGCTCCACGTCAGGGCCCAGCCTCGGTGACCCGAGGACCTCTCATTAGGCCTCACCACCTCCCAATAGCACCACCCTGGCAACCCTGCCTTTAACCCCTGGATCTGTGTGGGGAATGTAACATCCAAGCCACGGGACATGTTTACCTAGAGCTGTTTCACCATCATCCATCATGGCAGCATGACACAAGGTACAACAACCCTTCAAGTAGTTTAACATTTGTTTGGAGAGATTACGACTTCTGGGAAACATACCATCCACCAGAGGGAGCTGGTGGGCAGTGGCAAACTGGATAAGCTGTAAGAGTTACATCTGGAAGGCTGTTAAGAACTGACTTTTCTCAGCCTCCCCTCCCACACCCTTCTCAGACCTAGTAATTGCTTTTCTAAATTCAGATCTACTTTTTAAAAAATTCATCTTCCACATATGAGAGAGAATATACAGTATTTATCTTTTTGTGTCTGGCTTATTTCATTTAACATTCAGTTCCCTCCATGTTTATGCAAATGTCAAGACTTCTTTCCTATTTAGGGCTGAATAGTATTCCATCATGACTATACGTCATATTTCTTTACCCATTTATCAACTAATGGACACCTAGGTTTGATATGGGATCCAAATAGGGAAGCAGTTAGTTAGGTCTGCAGAGCTGAAAGTCCCCATCCTTTACTGTCAATCAAAACACCCACATTCCCATAATGCACCTTACATTCGAGACCTGCACACAGAGGCCATAAATGGAGTGGAAGGTGGAAGAGTGGCTTCTTTTCATCCTGGACCTTGCATCAGGCCATTGTGCCTGTCTCTTTGGTGCTTGTTTTTTGTTTATTTATTTTCCTCTTCTTTAAGCGCAAACTTCTAATGTGAAGTTCAGCATGCAAACAGAATGTTTTCACTCTCCTGCCTATCTGTTCTTGGACAGGCCTTTCCTATTTCAGGTACTGTTCTCAGTTCCCCTTTCTTCCCTAATTTAAGGACAATTCTTAAATCCATTCATGTGGTATATTTTTATGTATGTGTGCTTGTTCCCTAACTTCCAAATAAACTGCTGTTGTTTGCACACAACACCAGTCTCCCCTTAGTATTTCTATCTTTGCAGAAGACAAGAGCCTGGGTGAAAAATTAATCAATTCATTGCCCATATCAGGTTGAGTCCATGTCTTCGCTATTGTTAGCACTGAAATGAACATGGGAGTGCAGATAACTCTTTCATATGCTGATTTGTATAAAGGTTCTCTTTTTAGAGAAATTGGATAAGGGGAACTAAAACACAGGTAGAAGGAACAAGTTCTAATGGCTATTGCAAACTAAAAAACTAAAGATTTATATTTCTAAGGATACCCAGCTTAGAGAAGCAAAGAGAGAATGAGCTGGGAGTCCGTTAACTGAAGAGCCTTTCCCAAGTGAGGGGCAATCACTGGTGAGCTTTGCCCCTGAGGAGTCTGCTGAGTCTTGGTAGATTGGCGTGATTTGGCAGATATTCTACTGAGGGAGAAAGAAAGCAGTAAGAATTTTTGGTAAATGCATTCTCACAACAACCTTATGACCTTGAAAGTATATTTTTCCCAGACTTGCCTCAAAACCCATATATGGCCAAAACCTTAATTATCCCTTAGCAGAAGAGCTAGTTCATCCGTGCACATACTCCTGATTCAAAGACTGTGAGATAATAAATGCGAGTTATTTTAAGCTGCTACATAGTTAGTAATAGAAAACTGATGGAGGACAAGGTGGCATGTACCAATGCCATCTCACTATTCCAAGTGATCAATTTCAGTTCACAATTGATCATAATGAAAGGACTAAGAGTCAAAGGGACGGTCATCAATATGAAAGAAGGTAAAGGAAGGAAACCAAGGAAGGAAACCTCACAGCAAAAGATCACAGGGAATTCAAAGCATATATTAGAACTTATCTTTGGCAAATGGCAGGGCAAAGTTACCACTTATCATTAGTCACTTTGAACGTGAATGGCCTGAACTGTCCAGTTAAAAGACACTGACTGGCTGATTGGGTTAAGGAACAAAACCCATCTATTTGCTGCTTACAAGAAACACATCTTTCCAACAAAGATCCATACAGACTGAAAGTGAAAGGCTGGAAAAAGATATACCATGCCAACAGAAATGAAAAAAGAGCGGGCGTAGCCATCTTAATATCGGACAACATAAACTTTACCACAAAAACTGTTAAGAGAGACAAAGAGGGACACTATATCATGATTAAGGGATCAATTCAACAGGAAGATATAACAATTATCAATGTATATGCACCTAACTACAGGGCACCAGTTTATCTAAAAGATTTATTAATGGACTTAAAGGGAGACTTAGACCCCAATACAGTAGTACTGGGGGACTTCAATACTCCACTCTCAGAAATAGACAGATCATCCGGTCAGAAGATCAACAAGGATACAGTAGATTTAAACGACACTATAGCCCAAATGGATCTAACAGATATATACAGAACTTTCAATCCTACAGCTAAAGATTTTACATTCTTCTCAGCAGTACATGGAACCTTCTCTAGGATTGACCACATACTAGGCCATAAAGCAAGTCTCAGCAAATTCAAAAGAATTAGAATCATACCATGCAGCTTCTCAGACCATAGGGGAATGAAGTTGGAAATTAGCAACTCAGGAATCCCTAGAGCATACGCAAACACATGGAGATTGAACAACATGCTCCTGAATGAACAATGGGTCATAGAAGAAATCAAAAGAGAAATCAAAAACTTTCTGGAAGTAAATGAGGATAACAGCACAACATACCAAAACTTATGGGATGCAGCAAAAGCAGTGTTAAGAGGAAAGTTTATATCAATAGGTGCCTACATCAAGAAATTGGAAAGACACCAAATAGATGAGCTTTCAATTCACCTCAAGGATCTAGAAAACCTACAGCAAACCAGACCCAAATCTAGTAGGAGAAGAGAAATAATTAAAATCAGAGAAGAAATCAACAGGATTGAATCAAGAAAAACATTACAAAAAAATCAGCCAAACGAAGAGCTGGTTTTTTGAAAAAATAAACAAAATTGACACCCCATTGGCCCAACTAACTAAAAAAAGAAGAGAAAAGACCCAAATCAATAAAATCAGAGATGAAAAAGGAAATGTAACAACAGACACCACAGAAATAAAAAGAATCATCAGAAATTACTACAAGGACCTGTATGCCAGCAAACAGGGAAACCTATCAGAAATGGATAGATTCCTGGACACATGCAACCTGCCTAAATTGAACCAGGAAGACATTGAAAACCTAAACAGACCCATAACTGAGACAGAAATTGAAACAGTAATAAAGGCCCTCCCAACAAAGAAAAGCCCAGGACCAGATGGATTCACTGCTGAATTCTACCAGACGTTTAAAGAAGAACTAACTCCAATTCTTCTCAAACTATTCAGAACAATCGAAGAAGAGGGAGTCCTCCCAAATTCTTTCTATGAAGCCAGCATCACCTTAATTCCTAAGCCAGAGAAAGATGCAGCACTGAAAGAGAATTACAGACCAATATCCCTGATGAACATAGATGCAAAAATCCTCAATAAAATTCTCGCCAATAGAATGCAACAACACATCAGAAAGATCATCCACCCAGACCAAGTGGGATTTATCCCTGGTATGCAGGGATGGTTTAATGTGCGCAAGACAATCAATGTGATACACCACATTAACAGACTGCAGAAGAAAAACCATATCATTATCTCAATAGATGCCGAGAAAGCATTTGATAAAATACAACACCCGTTCATGATGAAAACTCTAAGCAAACTGGGTTTGGAAGGAACATTCCTCAATACAATCAAAGCAATCTATGAAAAACCCACAGCCAACATCCTATTGAATGGGGAAAAGTTGGAAGCATTTCCACTGAGATCTGGTACCAGACAGGGATGTCCACTCTCACCACTGCTATTCAATATAGTTCTGGAGGTTCTAGCCAGAGCTATTAGGCAAGAAAAAGAAATTAAAGGGATACAAATTGGGAAGGAAGAACTCAAACTATCCCTCTTTGCAGATGACATGATTCTTTATTTAGGGGACCCAAAGAACTCTACTAAGAGACTATTGGAACTCATAGAAGAGTTTGGCAAAGTAGCAGGGTATAAAATCAATGCACAAAAATCAACAGCCTTTGTATACACAGACAATGCCATGGCTGAGGAAGAACTTCTAAGATCAATCCCATTCACAATAGCTACAAAAACAATCAAATACCTTGGAATAAACTTAACCAAGGACGTTAAAGATCTCTACGATGAAAATTACAAAACCTTAAAGAAAGAAATAGAAGAGGATACCAAGAAATGGAAAAATCTTCCATGCTCATGGATTGGAAGAATCAATATCATCAAAATGTCCATTCTCCCAAAAGCAATTTACAGATTCAATGCAATACCAATCAAGATACCGAAGACCTTCTTCGCAGATCTGGAAAAAATGGTGCTGAAATTTATATGGAGGCACAAGAGACCTCGAATAGCTAAAGCAATCTTGTACAACAAAAACAAAGCTGGAGGCATCACAATACCAGACTTCAGGACATACTACAGGGCAGTTGTAATCAAAACAGCATGGTACTGGTACAGAAACAGATGGATAGACCAATGGAACAGAATTGAAACACCAGAAATCAACCCAAACATCTACAGCCAACTTATATTTGATCAAGGATCTAAAACCAATTCCTGGAGCAAGGACAGTCTATTCAATAAATGGTGCTGGGAAAATTGGATTTCCAGGTGTAGAATCATGAAGCAAGACCCCTACCTTACACCTTACACAAAAATCCACTCAACATGGATTAAAGACCTAAATCTACGACCTGACACCATCAAGTTACTAGAGAACATTGGAGAAACCCTTCAAGATATTGGCACAGGCAAAGAATTTCTGGAAAAGACCCGGGAGGCACAGGCAGTCAAAGCCAAAATCAACTATTGGGATTGCATCAAATTGAGAAGTTTCTGTACTGCAAAAGAAACAGTCAGGAGAGTGAAGAGACAACCGACAGAATGGGAAAAAATATTTGCAAACTATGCAACAGATAAAGGGTTAATAACCAGAATCTACAAAGAGATCAAGAAACTCCACAAAAACAAAACCAACAACCCACTTAAGAGATGGGCCAAGGACTTCAATAGACATTTTTCAAAAGAGGAAATCCAAATGGCCAACAGGCACATGAAAAAATGTTCAAGGTCATTAGCAATCAGGGAAATGCAAATCAAAACCACAATGAGGTTTCACCTCACCCCGGTTAGAATGACTCACATTCAGAAATCTACCAACAACAGATGCTGGCGAGGATGTGGGGAAAAAGGGACACTAACCCACTGTTGGTGGGAATGCAAACTGGTCAAGCCACTATGGAAGTCAGTCTGGAGATTCCTCAGAAACCTGAAGATAACCCTACCGGTTGACCCAGCCATCCCACTCCTTGGAATTTACCCAAAGGAATTTAAATTGGCAAACAAAAAAGAGGTCTGCAGCCTAATGATTATTGCAGCTCAATTCACAATAGCTAAGACCTGGAACCAACCTAAATGCCCATCAACGATAGACTGGATAAAGAAATTATGGGATATGTACTCTTTAGAATACTATACCGCAGTAAGAAACAACGAAATCCAGTCATTTGCAACAAAATGGAGGAATCTGGAACACATCATGCTGAGTGAAATAAGCCAGTCCCAAAGGGACAAATACCATATGTTCTCCCTGATCGGTGACGACTGACTGAACACCAAGAGGGAAACCTGTTGGAGTGAGGTGGACACTATGGGAAACGGTGGCTTGATCAGCATAGCCCTGACTGTTAATGAACAACTTAATACATTATCCCTCTTAGTAGTTTTTTTTATCTGTTCTACTTAATATGACTGGTTTACTTCTGTAATTATCACACAGTTATTCTTAAGTGTTGAAAATTAACTGAAATGTGATCCCTGTTGAACATGGGAGTGGGAATGGGAGAGGGAAGGGATGTATAATTTGGGACATGCTCAGGCTGACTTGCCCCAAGTGGTGGAGTTGGAAGCATACCAGGGGATTCCAATTCAATCCCATCAAGGTGGCATGTACCAATGCCATCTCACTGTTCCAGGTGATCAGTTTCAGTTCACAGTTGGTCATGGTGGAGGGACTGGGAGTCAAAGGGAGCACATAGACAAGTCTAGTACCTGCTAACGCTAACCAATGGAGTAAATAAAGGGGAGAGTGATCCAACATGGGAAGTGAGATACTCAGCAGATTCATAGAATGGCAGATGTCCTAAATAGCACTCTGGCCTCAGAATCAGCCCTAAAGGCATTCGGAGCTGGCTGAAAAGCCCATGAGAGTATTTCAGGCATGGAAAGCCAAGACACTCTGGCAAAAGATCTCTGTGAGTGAGATCTCAGTGGAAAGAACAGGTCTTCAAAGAAGGAGGTACCTTTCTCTGAAGGGAGGAGAGAACCTCCACTTTGACTATGACCTTGTCTAAACAAGACAAGAATCGGAGAACTCAGAGGGCTTCCATAGCCTTGGAAACTCATGACTGGAGCATAGGGAGATTACTGATGCCATAGACAGGAGTGTCAATTGGTAAAGTCAACAACAGGAGTCACTGTGCACTTACTCCTCATGTAGGATCTCTGTCCTTAATGTGCTTTGCATTGAGATTTAATGCTATAACGAGTACTCAAACAATATATTTCACTTTGTGTTTCTATGGGGGTGCAAACTGTTGAAATCTTTACTTAATGCATACTAAACTGATCCTCTATAAAAAAAAAATTATCAACTCCCAACTTGACTCTCACTGGGATTAAACATGACAATAGGTCTGATCTGATTTCATCATCATTTAAAAAAAAAACATCTATTATTTTTCACTTTATGTTTCTGTGTGGGAGCAAACTGTTGAAATCCTTACTTAATGTATACTAAGCTGATCTTCTGTATATTAAGATAATCGAAAATGAATCTTGATGTGAATGGAAGGGGAGAGGGAGTGGGAAAGGGGAGGGTTGTGGGTGGGAGGGACGGTATGGGGGGGAAGCCATTGTAATCCATAAATCGTACTTTGGAAATTTATATTCATTAAATAAAAGTTTAAAAATAAATAAATAAATAAATAATTTGGAAAAAATTAGTATGAATCAGAAAAAAAAAAAGAAAACTGATGGAGGAAATAAAGTATAGTAGAGGAAGAAGAAGAAGAAAAAGTACCTAACCAAGTTCTTTCAGTTGTGTTTCTCTGGGGGAAAAGTAATCTGTATTTCTCTTTCACTTTTCAAGGGTAACTTTGGGGCCAGCACTGTGGCACAGTAGACTAAACCTCCGCCTGTGGCACTGGCATCCCATATGGGTGCCCGTTTGTTTCCTGGCTGCTCCTCTTCCAATCCAGCTCGCTGCTGTGGTCTGGGAAAACAAGGGAAAATGGCCCAAGTACTTGGGCCCCTGCACTCGCATGGGAGACCCGGAAGAAGCTCCTGGCTCCTGGCTTTAGATCAGCCCAGATCCTGCCATTGCCGCCACTTGGGGAGTGAACCAGCAGACAGAAGACCTTTCTCTCTGCCTCTCCCTTTCTGTCTGTAAATGTACATCTCAAATAATAAATAAATATTATTTTTTTAAAAAAGGATAACTTTATAAATGCTTCTCAGTGATGACTTCTCCCCTGAGGCCCAAAAGGTAGCCAGGGCTGAAACCCAGTATTCCCTCTCCACAGGTAGCTTAGGCTCTGATAAAACCCAGCAGATAAGAAGGCTTTGGAAAAGCAGTGACAAGGAGAGAAGGCTTTGTTAAGAATGCCCTGGTGTGTTTCAAAACGGTTCTCCTTCCCCCTTGGTCTGCTGAAACGCAAGTAAATTTTTCTCCAATAGGAACCGAGAACCAGCTTGGACTCCTGAAGGGAAAACCCACCAACGTTCAGGGATCAGCTGGATACCTAGAGTTTTAACCCTTAGACCATCCACACTGAGCCTCCAGACACTCATCAGGTACAGTTTGGGTTTTTCTGTCCTGACACCGGTTCCCAAAGAGGTTTCTGCCCATCTGTTTGGCTTTAGTCAGTTGTGATTCTCTGGACGCACCTGTCTCCCAAGTCCTGGGGACAGCCATTTGCCTTGCAACCTCAATTCCCTGATAGATCCAAGATTTGTTGGTTATTCCGATAATTCCACTTTTTACTTGTTAGGATGAAGTGGTGACTTCTAAGCTCCCAGCATGCTGTGAAAGATGGAGGCTATTTAACCATACAGTGCTCTTTAATGTTTGTCTCTGATAATATTCAAACTGCAAATCTCGAATTCTTAGGAAATAACTTTGAAAAAACCAAGTGCTGTATAAATATAAGGCAATTGTAGTTAATAATTAATAGCGAGATTGAGCTATCATTATTTCAATGCATTATATATGCAGAAATTTTAGGCTGTATTGTTTCATTAAAATATTAGCTCATCCCTAATTTATTAGATCTTCATTCATTTTGTAAACTAAATTGACTGCATCCAGTTTAATTGACCAGTATAACAATATAACCTGAATATTTCATCATAGTGTTTACTTCTGAAGCCAACAAATCATCCAGTTATCTTAAAATGCATCGAAGCTCCATCAGATTTAAAACTTTCATATTAAGCAGGTAAAAACTAATGTCCAGGGGTGAGCTTTGTGATGCAGTGGGTCAAGCACCACTTGACAGACCTGGTTCCAGTCCTGGCTACTCTGCACCTGGGAAGGCAGCTGATGATGGCTTGGGCACTAGAGTCCCTGTCAGCCATGTGAAAGATGCAGATGGAGTTCCAGTCTCCTGTCTTCAGCTTGGACTGGCCCTGGCTATTGTAGGCTTTTGGGGCATGAATCAGTGGATGAAAGATTTCTCTTGCTCTCTCTTTCTCTGAGTCTCCCTCTCTCTGTGTCACTCTGCCTTTCAAATATGTAAATCGTTAAAAAATCCAAAATCAGAGAATAGAATCACTACCCATTAAAGAGAATTGGAATTCAGTGTTATAGAATTGAACTTAATAACCCAAAGATAGAACATTCATAAAGTGTCCATGAATTCTTAGCTAAATCTTGATAATAAGATCTCAATATAAAGATTTTTTTAGATAACAAATAGTTGATAGTAAAAATCCAGTTACTGAAATTGAAAGGAAATCTTATAAACAACGTTTTGTGAAAGTTGTGAAGTAGAACAGACACTTTCTCTCAAATCACTACAATTCCCCGTATTTCTTACAAGCTGTTTTCTTAACTGCATGGGCAATGTAGCTACTTCAGACTTGTACAGCTGGGGAGGTAATTTATTTTCTGTTTGCCTTATCCAAGTCTCTGAAATTCCCATGCCTCTATACTGAATCTTGCTTTATTAGACAGGTATGAGGATATTTCCATCACTTACTGTCAGAATGAATCCCTTCAGCAAAACAGGACTGTCTCAATCTGCCAAGTCCTTGCTGAGGACTGTGGGGAACACACTGGCTACTGTAGCCTGCAGGATATGGCAGGAAGTGAATCCAATAGCCAAGGTGTTTATAATGTGCTATGCTTGGTGGACTGTATTTATGGCAGCTATATTTATTATGTCAAACATTCTTGAAGGTGCTGCCAGAGAGCTTCAGACTGTGTTAAAACTAAATATGACATCCTTCAAACTGGAATTTCATTAAACAAGATTTCTAGCAATCTTGCCATCTGGCTACTGAACCCAAAAAAGGATCCTAACCTAATGACAAGTGTCAAATTTAGGATTTAAGCCACACTGATCCAGTGGCAAATGCACTCAAAATTGTGACATACTGGAAGCACACGTTCAGCTTATTATCACAATTATGAGGTTTCAAATTCAAATTTATGGGAATAGACAACAAGAGAAGGAAGGTAGACTAGAAGAAAAGAAAAGAGTAAAATTCTGCATAGTACCAACAACATAATTTTGTGTGGCAGCAGCCCATTAGTTGACTAATGAGAAATCAGCCTAAGAGTGAGTGGAAAGCCAGCTAGCTCTGCTCTCCTGACCCTGATCCACCTTCCATCCTTTAGAGCAGAACACAATATGGATAGCACATTTATGGAGAGAAACGGTAAGTCACAACAGGACCTGAAACGCCACTTGCAACACCAGGGTGAAGCTGGTGAGAACGATAAGCAACAAAAGCCAAGAGACTGCTAATAACAGCCCTGGGTGTGCAATCGGGGACAAAAATGTACACTGCTCCCAATTCAGAAGGAGCTGCAGAAGGTTAGCATTACTTACGGACAGATTATGTCCCGCTAGGCCAAACACTGCCAGTTACTGGGAAAAACAGATGCTAATGCCTGAGTCACTGGGGCCATCTCTGTGTCCTTAGACAGGAGATGATGTTATAAAAGGTCCTCCTCATAAAACAACAGAATTCAACTTCCCACGTGATGTAGCCTCTGTGGCCAACTTGTGTCATCCTGGTAGAGAAGCAGCATTGATTTTGGAGTTCACTTCTAGAAACATCTGCATCCAAATGATGAGGTATGTTTGTTAAAATTGTAGATTCCTAGCCTCAGCCCTTGGCCCTAGGATCACTGATTTAACCTGTTCTGTGTGTCACCACAAAGTCTGAGAGCCATTGAAAGGCAATGCTGACCTTCTACTACCTTTAAATTTTCCTTTAGACATTGTTAATTTCATCCTAAAGCTTGAAATGTGCTGCAAAAATTACTTAAAATCTACTTTTTATCTGGAACATTTTTAAAGCTTTTGTTTTTGTTTTTGTTTTTTTTTTTTTTTTTTTTTTGGTTCTTGGAGCATAGGATAATATGGTTTAAAGGTTTCAGATTTTCTCTTGGAGCAGAATGATGAAGATGGACAATAAGTGCATTCAAAAATATCTTGGAGGATGAGATCAACAGCTCAAGGTTTGCAATGTGCCAAGCCCTATTCTAACTGCCTTTTATGTATTAGCTCAGTGCCGAAAACAAGCTCCATAAGATTCACTGTCATTGACAGCATTGTTCCCATAGAGCAGTTGCAGAAATTGAGCTAGAAAAGATTTAGGTGAGCTTGCCAGCATAAAGAACTAATAAGTAGAGGAACTGGAATTCAAACCAAGACAGTAAGACATGCTAGCCACTGTCCCAAATCACCACCCTGCCACCTCTCTGTGAAGCCAGTGAGATTTAATGACTAGTTGTACATGAATCGCAGCGTCAAGGGTGATTGCAGGTTTCTGGCTTAGGATAAAATCTTGCTTCATGTTTACTGAAATAGAAATAATTACTACCAAGTGCAATAGTGCATGTATAATGGTTTTAGTGTAGCAATTAACACTTTAAAAGAAAGTGCAGATTTCTAAGCCAACCACGATGGAGAACACCCAGTGTTGCTGGCCTCTCCTACTCCATAAGCCCTGAAGAATACAGCAAAGAGAAACCTGGTGGGCATGATTTCTAAGTGTGCTTGTGAAGTTTCTGGAAGAGGTCCACATTTGGTCTGTGGACTGAGTAAAGCTGATGGCCCTCCTCTCTGCTGTTGACAGGCATCACCCACTCCACTGAGGCTCTGAAGAGAACAAGAAAGTGGAGGACTGAAGGACTGGCTCTCCCTTTGCCTGACCAGAGGAGCTGCGACTTTGGTCACCCTTTGCCCATTTGGCCTTCCAGCTCTCCAGTCTTCAAACTATGCCACCAGCCTTCCTGTATCTTCCACTTACAGGTGGCAGACATAAAAACTTCTCAGCTTCTAATAATTACGTGAGGCAATTCCTTATAATATGCCATTGGTTCTCTTCCTCTGGACAAACCTAATGCATGCCACGCTTTTTCATTCCGTCACCCTGAAAGCAGCTGCCATTGCACAAACTGTGAAACTGCATATCACTTGGAGACAACACATTTTATGAGGCCAGTTTTATTTTCATTTGAAAGCAAGACAAAAATACTACAATAAAAAGAGGCCACCATTGTGGCATCAGCATGTTGGTGCCAGTTTAGGTCCTGGCTGCTCCACTTCCAATCCAATCCAACTCCCTGCTAATGACCTAGGAAAAGCAGTGGAAGATGGCTCAAGTGCTTGGGCCCCTGCCACCCATGTGGGAGACCCAGATGAACATCCCATTTCCTGAATTTGGCATGGCACAGCCCTGGCCATTGTAGTCATCTGGGAAGTGAAACAGTGGATGGAATATCTCTCTTTCTCTCTCTCTCTCTCTCTCTTCTGTCTCCCTCTCTTTCTCTGTCCCTGTCAAATAATTAAATAAACAAATCTTTTAAAAAAGAAAGACCCTGTCCAAGATTGGACATACATATGTGGAATGTGTGTCTATTTTCTGATTTAGGTGAGCATAAGGTTGGTTGTCTTTTCAAATAATATATAATTATCCTCAATATTCTTTATTCAACCAAGTGGAATTTACATATTTTTCTGATTACAGAACCAATACCTATTTCAATGAAGAAATCATTAAGAATATAAAAAACAACAAATAAAGAATTTTATTTTTCAAATTACATTCTCAGCACTTCAAAGAAAATTATTGGTCATATTCTGATATGTTTTCATACTGTACTTTTTAAAAAATCAATTAATTGGTGGAGCAAGGTTCTGGGAGGCAGCTATGTTGCTGCAAGACTCCAAGGTAACTCAGTGTCTGTTGTTCTCTGATCTTCCAACTCATGACATCACCCACCCTGGAAGCCAGGAAATGATTCAGACACTAATATTTTAAATTTGGAAGTGTTGAAAATACCTTTGATAGGGACCAGCACTGTGCCATAGTGAGTAAAACCCCTGCCTGAAGTGCTGATTGGAATCCCAGCTGCCCTACTCTGCTTCCAGCTCTCAGCTGGGAAAGCAGAAGAAGATGGCCCAAGTGCTTGGGCCCCTGCACCCACCTGGAAGACCCGGAAGAAGCTCCTGGCTCCTGATCAGCACAGCTCCAGCCATTGCAGCCATTTGGGGATTGAGCCATCAGATGGAAGATCTCTCTCTCTCTCTCTCTCTCTCTCTCTCTCACACACACACACACACACACACACACACACACACACAGATTATCTCTGTAGGACAGATTCCCTACATCCTGCAACTGTGGTAGTTTTGGGGTATTAGCCTCAGAGCTACGTTCACACATTCTACATGAGCTGGGGGATTCACCCAAGCTCCTGGGGGCTAACACAAGAAGCAGTCCATAAAAAATCCACTCCTACCCTGAGAGATCTAGGTAATGACACCACTATACCCTGCTATACAAGCTGTAACAATTCAAAATTCTAAATATCTTGTGCCACTGGAATCTACCTGGGGGACATAGGGAAGAACGTTCCTGCGTTCCACTCTCTGGATCCAGACCCTCCAGGTAAAATCTCTGGTGTATCTTATAGTCACCTCAGAGGACCAAACACAGTCCAGTTTACATCCTCTAATCCTAGGACTAGGGTTGTTGGTATTATAAGTCACAGCACCAGTCGGACTCTCTTAGAAGGACCTGCAGAAGGGTCCATCTGTATCACACAGTTCTAGAGCCACATAAACTGTTTCCATAAGCCCCAGAATCACTTGGGCCTGCCAGGAGGGCAAGGGGGCAGCCATGCTTGTCTCCCTCAGCACCAAGAACACGGCCCTGGCTATTCCATTCACCAGTGAGACTGACGCACAACTCTCTGTAGAGCAAAGATACTAGCCCAAGGAAACCCATGTTCATCTCAAAGCCACACTTCTATCCCTATGAACTGCAGCACACTAGACTTGTATCACTTAGACACAGTTGACATTGATTGACACAAAAGAAATTACTCAGAGACTACACTCCTGAGCTCATTTAGAACCAAAGCCAAAGCAACAAGCCAAGTGCTATCCTGCATTCCAGCTAAATCATAACATCTTTTACAATAAAGCCTACACCATAAAGAAGGGGTGAATACATCAGATGGCAGACATCAACATAGGGACACAGGAGACATAAAGAAGCAAGGTAGCATTATGCCTCCAAAACAACACAATAATCCTCCAGAAAAAGTTCCTAAACCAAAAAAAATCTGTGAAATGACAGATACAGAATTTAAAATAGTGATTGCGAGGAAACTCAACAGGATGCAAGAGAACACAGATAGATTAAAGAAATGAGGAAATTAATGAGTGACATGAATGAAAATATTACTAAGGAGATAGATCTTATTAAGAAGAACCAAATAGAAATTTGAAGATGAAATATTGAATCAGTGAAATAAAAAATATGATTCAAGCTTTAATAGCAGAATAGATAGACCAAGTGGAAGAAAGAATTCCTGACCTTGAGCACAGGAATTTTGAAATAACCCAATCAGAAAAAAATAAAGAGACAAGAATTATGGTGGCGGGCACTGTGGTGTAGCAGGTGAAGATGCCTCCTGCTGTGCTGGCAGCCCATATGGGCACTGGTTCAAGTCCTGGCTGCTCCACTTCCAATCCAGCTCTCGTCTGTGGCCTGGGAAAGCAATGGAAGATGGCCCAAGTCTTTAGACCCCTGCACCCATGTGGGAGACCTGGAAGACTCTCCTGGCTCCTGGCTTCAGATCAGACCAGGTCCAGCCATTGCGGCCATCTGAGAAGTGATTCAGTGGATGGAAGACCTCTCTCTCTCTCTCTCTCTCTCTCTCTCTCCCCCTCTCCCTCTCTCTGCCTCTCTTTCTTCCCGTGTATAATTCTGATTTCAAATAAATAAATATTTTTTAAAAATAATTTAAAAGAATGAAGAAACTCTATGAGAAATATGGGATACCATTAAATGACAGAATGTCCATATTATAGGTATTCTTAAAGGAGGAAAAAAGGAAAAAGGCACTGAGAACCTGCTATGGGGGGGAAGCCATTGTAATCCATAAGTCATACTTTGGAAATTTATATTCATTAAATAAAAGATAAAAAAAAATAAAAGAAAGTCAATCAGTCCCAGCTTTACAATTTACCCTCTATGTAACTGCAAGCATGTCACCTGGGCTCTCTCTGAGGCTTGGTTTCTTCCTCTGGTGGGTGGGGATAATAAAAAAAAAAAAAAAATTTCCCAGGACTTGAAAGAGGCATGGACAACCAGATAGAGGAAGGTTAAAGAACCCCACACAGATTCAACCAAAAAAGGTCTCCAGGGCATATTGTTGTCAAATTGTCAAAGACAAGGAAAGAATCCTAAAGATAGTAAGAGAAAAGCATCAAGTTACATACAAATGAAAAACAATTAGATTAACATCAGACTTCTTGGGCCGGCACTGTGGCTCACTTGGTTAATCCTCCGCTTGCAGCGCCAGCATCCTATATGGCCGCCGGGTTCTAGTCCTGGTTGCTCCTCTACCAGTCTAGCCTGGGAGGGCAGTGAGGGTGGGCCAAGTGCTTGGGCCCTGCACCCACATGGGAGACCGGGAAGAAGCACCTGGTTCCTGGCTTCAGATCAGCTCGGCACTGGCCGTGGCGGCCATTTGGGGAGTGAACCAACAGAAGGAAGACCTTTCTCTCTGTCTCTCTCTCTCACTGTCTAACTCTGTCAAATTAAAAAAAGAGAGAGAGACATCCAACAGATTGTGAAAAATATTTACAAACCAGCTAACTGACAAATATATTAGCAACTTAAAAAACTCAACAACAAAAATAAACCAATCTAGTTGAGAAATGGGCAAGGGACTTCAATAGGTAGTTCTCAAAAGATGAAATACAAATGGCCAACAAACATATGAAAAGAATTCTCAACATCACGAACATCACTAGCAGTCAAGGAAATGCAAATCAAAAGCAATGAGATATCACCTCACACCTGTCAGAATGGCTAAAATCCAGAACCCTGAGAGTAACAAAGGCTGGTGAGGATGTGGACAAAGGGAACACTTACACGCTGTTGGCAGAAATGTAAATGAGTGCAGCCACTGGTGGACAACTGTGCAGAGATTTCTCAGAACACTAGGCATAGATTTGCCATATGATCCAACAATCCCACTAGTGTGCATGTACCCAGAAGACTTGAACCAATGAATCAAAGAGACACCTGCACCACCATGTTCATAACAGCACTATTCACAATAGCCAAAATCTGGAATCAACCAAGGTGTCCATCATCAGATGAATGCATAAAGAAAATGTGGTGTTATATATATAAATATGTATATATATACAATTATATATATAGACTATATATAATATATATACTATATATACAATTGAATAGTATTTAGCTATAAAAGAAGAATGAAATTCTACCATTTGCAGCAAAATGGACACAACTGAAGGACATTATGTTGAGTAAAATAAGCCAGACCCAGAAAGACAAATACCACATGCTCTCACTTATATGTGGGAGCTAAAATTTTAAAACAACAAAAAAAGAAAGAAATGTCTGTGTGTATTAGTGTTGCTACAAATACAGTTTTGTAAAACCTTGTTTCATACCTTTGTGAAACCAGTGGTTAAGAATGTTATACTACTATAGTTTTAATTATCTGTGATTACTTTAAAATTTACTGTATTTGGGTAAAATGGTCATTTTTCCATTTACTTATTATTTAAAGTCCGTGTCTATATTCCCACTAAACTAGGGACTTTTTGCTTTTCACTTGTTAAATTTCTTCTTCAGTGAAGTATTAAGACTTTTTATTGTACCATCAATGTAAAATATATATCTCAAAAACTAAAAAAAAAGAAATGGAGAAGCAAAAGGAGAAAGAAGAGAATGGGATGGAGGCAGAGAGAAAGGAAGGCGATATTGGTTTTTTTTGTTTGTTTGTTTGTTTGTTTGTTTTGACAGGCAGAGTGGACAGTGAGGAGAGAGACAGAGACAAAGGTCTTCCTTTTTCCGTTGGTTCACTCCCCAAATGGCTGCTACAGCCAGCGCACCGCGCCAAGCCAAAGCCAGGAGCCAGGTGCTTCTCCTGGTCTCCCATGCAGGTGCAGGGCCCAAGTACTTGGGCCATCCTCCACTGCCTTCCCGGGCCACAGCAGAGAGCTGGACTGGAAGAGGGGCAACCGGGACAGAATCCGCCGCCCCAACCGGGACTAGAACCCGAGAGTACCAGCGCCGCAGGCGGAAGATTAGCCTAGTGAGCCGTGGCGCCAGCCTATTATATTTTCTTAGAATTATATCTACAAAGTACACTGAATCTATTAAAAAACTAATTTAATTTTTTAATGTAAAAAAAGCTCTAGAAAATATACAAACACATGGAGACTGAACAACATGCTCCTGAATGAATAGTGGATCATAGAAGAAATCCAAATTGGAATTTATATCGAGAAATTTGAACGAGATAAAGTAAATAATCTAACAACACATCTCAAGGCTTATAAAAACAAGAACAGATGAGCTGCGTGCTGGGTGCGCCGGCGGCCTGGCCGGACAGTGAAGCTGGTGGCCTGGCGAGCCGAAGCCTGCACTCCGCGCGGCCTGCGGGCTCGGCCCGTCCGCAGCCCAGGGCGGCGAGGGCGAGCACGAGGACGCGCCCGGCCGCCCCATCCGGTTCTCCTGCAGCAGAGCCAGCCCGTCCCGCTGGACGGTGGCGCAGTCACCGGGCCGGCAGCAGTAGCGGCCTTGATGGAAGGTGCTGCCCGGGAGCCGTCGCTCATGCTGCTCATCGTCTGGTGCTTCCTGCGGCCGGAGAGCGGCGGACCTGTGGCTGCGGCGGGTGCTGGACAGAGAGCGGCCGGGGCGCGGGCCTCGCGCCCACAGTTGCCAATAAACAGCCCCGCCTCGTGGGGGGGGGGGGGGACAAACAAAACTCAAAATTGGTAGGAGGAAAGAAATAATTAAAAGTCGGGAAGAAATTGAAACATAAATAAAAATAAATTAAAAATTATAAAAAGAGCAGTGAAATGAAGAGCTGGTCTTTTTAAATAAATAAATAGACAAACAAAATGGATAAACCATTGGCCCAGCTAACCAAAAAAAGAGGGGAGGGAGAAGAACCAAGTAAATAAAATTGGAAATAAAAAAGGAGTTGTTAAAATTGATGCCACTGAAATAAAAAAAATCATAAACTACTGCAGATAACTTTATGCCAACAAATTGGAAAATCTATAAGAAATGTATAATTTTTGGATACACACAATTTACCACAATTGAGGCATAGAAAATCTAAATAGAATAATAACCAAGATGGAGAATGAGTCAATTATAAAGACCCTTCCAACAAAGAAAAGCCCAGACTACATGACTTCAATGCTGAATTCTACCAAACACTTAAATAAGAACTAATCTCAATTCCTCTTAAACTATTCGAAACAAGTGGAAGAAAGGGAATCCTCCTAAACTCCTTCCATAAGGCCAGCATCATCTTAATTCCAAAATCAGAAAAAATAGAAAACTATAGAGTATCACTGATGAACATTGATGTAAGGATTCTCATTAAAGGAAGAAAAAGAGGAACAAAGGAGGGTGGGATGAGGGAGAAAAGGGGAGAGAGAAGGAGGTAAGTATGGATATCTTACAACTGTATCTATGTGGGCTGGCATTGTGGTGCAGCAGGTAAAGCTGCCACCTGCAATGCTGGCATCCACATGGTGCCGGTTTAAGTCCTGACCACTGCACTTCCAATCCAGCACCCTGGTAATGCATCTGGGAAAGCAGCAGAAGATGGCCCAAGAGCATGGTACTCTGCATCCACGTGGAAGACCCAGAAGAAGCTCCTTACTCCTGGGTTTGGCCTGGCTCAGCTGTGGCCATTGGGGCCATTGGGGAGTGAACGAGTAGATGAAGATCTTGGCTCCTCCCTCCCTCTCTGTAACTCTTTCAAATGAATAAAATAAAAAATTTTAAAACAAAATATATCTATGAAATACATTAAATTTGTTCTTTTTGCATTAATAAAAATTTAAAAATAAATAAAATCAATTAATATCTGTTCTTTGAACACAAATGTTCTCTACATTATTATTTTAGCCTTTTCTGTTTATTGAGTTCCCAGATTGAGTTCCAAGACCACAGGTTTGACTCCCTGATTTTTTGGGCCTTTGGGGGATTTGGATTTCAGGGGCTCACTAGAGTCCTTGAATGGATGCAGTAATACTTGTTTAATCCATCTCTGTTTGGTGTTCAGTCTCTTGCCTGCCTTCCACTCTCCACCCATCAGGGCGAAGTGGCTTGGGGATCAGGCAGAAGAGTCCAAAAGGTACTAGAAATAATGAGAGAAGCAGAGGTGGCTTCAGGCTGGCTCTGGTGACAAGATAGGACCACCCTCTGGCCTCAGTTTACCACTCACGCCACCCCTGTAGCACCCTGAGCACAATCCTGATTGCATAAAAGGAATTTGAGTACTTTTTCGGCCTGGACTACATATAACCAGGGCTTAGTCTTGTCTCTTTTTTATTTCCTGCTACAAGGTCTAAATTTGGACTTGCTTAATAAATAACTTTCATTTCTATTTTAACATACATTTTGCTATGGAAAAATACATTGTGTGATGTCAATAATGTAAAAAAATGAAAGTTGGTTTCTCTTTTCTATAGCAAATTATAGTTGACTTCTCTTTTCTTTATGAAATCTAAAAATAAATTTGAAAAGCTGTACTTTGAAACTCTGACATCTCCCTTTTCTGACTTTTTGGTTCTAGTTAAAAACTATCCCTCTTATACTTAACAGAATAAATTCAGTTACTTCTAGCATGATGTAAACCCAATTTCAGAAGATTAGGTCCACAAAGCTGTAGCTTCTTTCCTCAATATGAAACACAGAAACTGGGCTTACAGTCAGAATGAGAACATAGACAAATGTGTATCCCCTATACAATGCAACGTGTGCCATCCAAACCATAAGTCACAAGGTTTAAGAACAACAACATGACTGATAAAGTATTTAAAAACAACATTGTGGGGCTGGCACTGTGGCATAGCAGGTCAAGCTGCCGCCTGCAGTGCCAGCATCCCATATGGGCACCAGTTTGAGTTCTCGCTGTTCCACTTCCGATCCAGCTCTCTGCTATGGCCTGGGAAAGCAGTAGAAGATGGCCCAAGTCCTTGGGCCCATGCAGGCACATGGGGAACCCAGAAGAAGCTCCTGGTTCCTGGCTTCAGATCGGCTCTGTTCCAGCTATTGCTGCCATCTGGGGAGTGAACCAATGGATGGAAGACCTCTCTCTCTCCCTCTCACCTTTGCTTCTCTGTGATTCTGCCTTTCAAATAAACAAATAAATCTTTTAAAAAAAATTGCTAGTTTTAATTTAATAACATTTCTTGCCAACTCTAAATTGAAACTGGAAATTGGTATCCATTTAATTTGAAAAATATGTACACTGAAATGTATGTAACCCAAATGTTTTCACCAAAAACAAACAAACCTGTCTTTGGTCAGTCCAATAAAGTAGGCTTGACTCGCTGCACGATGCACCTGTACGTGGGGAGAGAGCTCATCACTGCAAGCATTCAAAAGGGTGGGATCTCATGATTCGATTCAGCTCTGGCTCTGAGCTGCTGTTTCAGCTTATGGATCATTTTAATCTTATTTTGCACCATGTCAACCCAGATGTAAAACTCATAAGTACTCCTTTTGTGACACCAAAACTCCAAGGCTTTTGTGTTTGAAGCACTATACAGAAACTTTGGTGTAAAATAGGGGATTACAGTTTAAAACTGTAAGGCCAAGGGCAGGCATTTGGCCTTGCAGCTAAGACACTAGCATGCCAACGCCCCTCATCTGAGTGCCTAGGCTGGATTTCTAGAGGCCTTAAGTCCTGACTCCAGCTTCCTGCTAAGGCAAAACCTGGGATGCAGCTCTGATAACTCAGGCAGTTGGGCTCCTGCCACCCACATGAGAGACTCATATAAATATCAAAGCTCTCAGCTTCAACCCTCTGGCTGTTGAGTGCATTTTGAGAGTGGACCAATGTTTAGGAGCTCTTTCACTCTGTCTCTCTATGTACAATAGATGGGTAGATAGGTAGATAGATAGGTAGATATAGATGATAGATAGATAGAGTTAGATATAAAACCAGCTATTAAAATACCTCTTCTTTTCCTCACAAATAGTTATAGTTGTTGCTCTTTTGCTTTGGTATATTAGCAAAATCAAGTTCCTTACTAAGCCCTTCAACTAGCTGCCATCTTTGCAAAAGTGAGGGTTTTTTCCCCCTACAACTTCTTCAACCCTGGGCAGCACAAGTGTTTGTGCCTCTTCATTTCTCTTTGAGACAGCCCTACCAGTGGTCCATTAGTGTAAACCAGCACTCTCATATGCAGTGGGTAGATATAGCTCCTGAGATCTGGTCTTCTTAGAAAAACACACCCACTGGCAGCATTAAGATATGTTCACAATTGCGATTATGTACGATGTCAAGCTGCATTAAATAGTGCAGAAATGTATTAGCCTATAGCATTGGAAAGTTCAGAGTCAGGGTAAGCTTCAGAGTTGATCTCTACTCTGCTGTCATAAAGAAGATAGTGTTCCTCACAGTCAGTCCCACCCTATAGCCAGCTGGCCATGGCCATAGGAAATGAACTGCCATTTCTCCATCTCACAAGATACAGATGGACTTGATTCTGACAGTCATTGAATAGATGTCCTTAGATTTGCAGTAACTAGGCTGCCCCAAATTAGTCTCGCTGGCCAGGAAACATAATACAGGAGCTGGCTTAAATAGAAACAGCCATACGAACGACGAGAAGAATGGGGTTTTCCTGCTTGGTTTATGTCAAGTCAGGCTGGGGATGGAGTAAATCCCCATCAAACTCCACAATGAGCGAGGCCCATTGATGAGTGGAAGAACTTGCATTGTCCCCTACCAGAGGGAATCCACATGTGCCGGATCAGCAGCCCAACACCGTGCTTCCTGGGGATTATCTACGAGGGTGACTTTAATATTTCCACAGGTCTATCAAGTCCTGAATAACTTAAACCACTTACACCTACTGCTAGCAGGTTCTAAACATAACAGAGGGGCCGGTGCTATGGCATAGTAGGTAAAGCCACTGCCTGCAGTGCTGGCATCCATATGGGCACCAGTTTGAGTCTCGGCTGCTCCACTTCCGATCCAGCTCTCTGCTGTGGTCTGGAAAAACAGTAGATGGCCCAAGTCCTTGGGCCTCTGCACTCATGTGGGAGACCCAGAGGAGGCCCGTGGCTCCTGGCTCCTGGCTTCAGATTAGCGCAGCTCCTACCATTGTGGCCAATTGAAGAGTAAACCATCGGATAGAAGACCTTTCTCTCTCTCTCTACCTCTCCTTCTCTCTCTGTGTAATTCTGACTTACAAATAAATAAATAAATGTTTTTAAAAAATAACAGAAAATAATCCCACTGTTAACGTTCCTTCTCATGTTTCCACTTGGTCTCATAACTGGAGCTTAATATATAGTCCCACTTCGTCACTTCAACCTCCGTGACTCCACAAAGCTATCCTGCTCTGTTGCCCGCTTTTGTTCCAAATGAACTTCCCAGTCCTTCAGGCCTCCCCCTGTGATTTCTCCTCATCCCGTAGGCCCCTGCATCCCTGAGTAATACTTCACCAGGTGTTTTGCCAATAGGACATTAGATACTTACAGATACACAGGAGTCACCGTTCTAAATCATAAACTTCATGGTAGCCAGAACTTTTTCTTAGCCTAGGATGTGCTTGCTTCATTCTTTGTTTCCATAATTGTAGCCACAGTTGACTATCTGCATGTTCTGTGTCTCACTCTATCATGGATGTATTTTTAATCGCAATGAATTCTCACAACAAAATCATGTATACAGATTCGGAAACTAAGGCTTAGGTGGAACAGATGCTTATCTCCTTTATGACACTGCAGACCCAGGCCCATCTAGTTCTCTCTTTCCTGGATCATGATAGAACACAGCCAAGCCCATCATCAACTTCACTCGTACATAATACTCACTTTTGCACAAAATTTCTCCTTTTGAGAAATGGACTTTCTGGACCTAATTCCTCTGAAGAGTTATTAGAGGAGTTTCACGGTGCAGAAAATTTTAATTTGCTCTTTACATAAGCATTCCAGATGTTGACTATAACTAGGGAGGCTTTCTTAGCTATTGCCAATGTTTATTATGTGCAACAGAGTGTAGCCTTGTACTTCCTAGGAGCCTCAGTGGGTGTAGATTTCATGTGGCTGAAGTATGATTGTAATACAACTCTCAGTTACTACAACTCCTGTTCACGCTCGCTGAAGTAACACAGGCGCTCTGACTCCACTCACTGTTCCTCTGCCAAAAGTCTCACCAGAGCCATCAGAGGCAGGATATCCCCACGAGAAATGCCTGTCCACGATCAAAGAAAAAGAACAGTTGGTACAAAATGAAACAAAATGCCTTGACCACAGGGTAGAGCACTTTCCTTTCAGAGGTCTCCGTCTGCTTGCACAATTTACTGAGTTACTTCCACATAAAGCACAAATTTACAAACTCCAGCAACAGCCATCTGGGAGAACAGAGTGACTCCTCACCAGGTGCATCGGTCTTTCTTGCCTTCCTGCCGCATACATTTAGTTAAGGATTGGAGATCATCATTTTTGTGCAGGCTCCCAAGACTCTTAGTAATTTCCAAGAGGTTCTTTACCACTAGGGACATCTTTTCCTTCCAAAGGATACTGGAGACAAAATTATTCGTAGACCTGAGAAGTCACTTTTTGTTCGTTTGTTTCTAAGCCTTGTTTGTAATGTATCTGTAAGGTATTCCAGCTACTAGAACACACTGCTCACCTTAGAGTTTCAGGTACAGTCTTTGACAGATCATCTTAGTGAACACATGAGATTCATTTGTACTTATTAAGGTGTATTTCAAATGTTTTAAATGTTTCTTCTTAGGCAAGTTCAATGTGTCCCTAAGAACTAGGTTCCTAGAAGAGTGTCCATAAAGTTGTAAATATCCAACTTTCAAATCCATCCAAGTCTAGTGATCACAAAGAGAAAACTGCTAAAGTTAGCTTCTTTGGGGTTCTGCTCTGTGTCCTGACTTCAGAGATGTCATTCTGTTGTCATCCCCATGCTCCTGCTCTTCTGGTTACCACCAACACAATCAATACTGTGATCACAACACTTTTGTACCTTAACTTCCTATTGCACAGTGAAAAGAAATTTAAACCTCCTCAACTTATTGCTAAGAAAAGGTAACAGAATAAAAGATATTTACGACAGCACTGTGCCTTCATAAAAGGAGGAACCTATGTGACATAAATACAAGACTCTGATTACTGATTAGCAAAGACATTTAGTCCTGTGTTATTCCAATACAAATCCTATCTCATACGTTATAACAATATGGGCATCTTTCAGGAATAACATAGCCTGTCACAAGATTAAAACAGAGACAAGAGTCTAAAAGATGTGCCTCTTGACTGAAGGTCAACATGAAATAAATCCAAAGTGGTTAAAAACTCTGGAAGAATAAATACTACAAAGATAAGCAGCTTTATTAGGATATAATTCAAACTTTATATTTACTTCTAATTATCCATTAAATCCACACATTGAATGTCTGCTCTGCATGTCACTGATATCTATCTATACTATTTTTATGATCAAGAACAGAAAAAATCATTGCTGTTCCTCCTGTACATAATGATATTTTCCTTTTCATTTTTTTCTGTAATATCTTAGATGAGACAAATCATAGCACAGTCTGTTAGAGAACATAGAGAATAAATCTCATTACATAAATGCAATTTACATAAAAATGGAGACTCCTTGGTGGAGAGAGTTGAAAGACCTCTGCTAGATTGTTTTTCCCTCATTAGAAATACAATTGACCTAAATCTATATATATAAAATCCATGAAACTAGTGTAACTTAAATAAAATTTTTTAAAAGGTAGGAAAAAAAGACATGCAAATAGAAGTGGAAAACAATTCTCTATCTCTCCATCTCTTGTCACTATTTAAAAGCATGTTGCCATTACAGATCATAAGCCCAACGTTTTCTTTCTCACCAGAATGGAGAGGGAGGAACTTCTCTAGACAAAAATATGAAGTGGACTGTCAAAGTCAGCTAGAGTCCTTCCCATGTCATGGTCCACTTGATGAGTTCTGACAAGTGCCACATAGATATTCATAATAAAAAAGAAACAGAAAAACACAGAGGCTTTTAAATAAAAAGAAGCCCAACCAGTGAGATCACATGGTTTCCCAATATTCTGTAGCCAGTAGGTCATTGTCCATCATTTCACAAAAAAGTTGTGCATCAAGAGTGATAATAACCAAGAGGGCAGAATAAAAGTTTCCAGTGATCCTTAGCACACAAATATTTTGGACAACCACCCACAGAAAAATGTACTTTCATAAAAGTTAAGGAATACAGATGAGAGATTAGGCACCAGAGTAAAAGCAAAAAAAAAAAAAAATACTCATTAAAGAGCAGAGGAGGGACAGCTTCACATTATCCAAGTTAGTTCCTCCTGCAAGCTCATAGCACAGAGCAGAAAGGGAAATTCTCCGTAAGGATGAGAACAAGTGAAGTGAGCATCCAACTTCACTGTGGACATCAGTAACAGGCTCACCCCCAGTGAACTCCAATGCCAAGCCAGCCCACACAGAACCAGGCCCCGAGCCCACCTCAGGCGCCAGGCCAGCCCATATGGTGCCAGGCTCCAAGGGCTCTCCAGCCTCCATGACACTCTCTGGGAACCCAGGCTCCAACCACGCCCATCCCCCAGCACCAGGCCTTTCCCCATAACTCAGGCCACAGGCTGATCTCCAAGGACCAAGAACCCAGGTGGATTCATCTGAATCCATTCCTGTGGGTTCAGATGACAGGTCTGCCTAGTATCAGCTAAGCTCCCACAGACCCAGGCTTAAGACTCATTCCCCATAGATCCAGTCACCTGAACCATCCCAGTCATCTCAATCTTTGAATCAACAGATCCAGTACTACACCTATGGAACCAGGCCCTAAGCCTGCACCCATTGACCCAGACACCAAGGCTACCCACCAAATAAGGAATAAGGATAACCCAGCTGAGTATTCTAACAGCAGGGCTGTCCATGAACCCTGCCAGTCAGCACACTCAGAATCTGGACAGGCAAAATGGTGAAGGAATTTATCTGCTGAAGCCAGCCTTTGAAGACTGGAAGAGGTGCCTGATTATTCAAGTGTATAGACCTAATGAAAGGCCACAAGGACCACAAATAATTCAGGAAGCATGACCACATAAGGAATAAAGTGCTAATAAACAACCTAAAGAAATGTAGATCTACAAATTACCTGACAAAGAACTCAAAAGAAATGCCTTAAAGAAGTTCAGTGAGCTACAAGAGAATGTAAATGAGTAACCTAATTTAGGAGAGCAGTACATGGACAAAATTAGGCATTCATTAAAGAAATTTTGGCCATAAAGAAAGATCAAGCACAGTTCTGGAGTTGAAGAACAAAATAATTGAAATGAAAAGTTCATTGAGTGCTTCAACAGCAGAATCAATCAGGCAGAAGAATCTGTGGTTGAGCGCAGTTCATTTGAAACTACCAGTCAGGGGAATAAAAAGGAAAAGAATGAAAAGCAGTGAAGAAAGCTTTATGGAATTTCTGGGACACCACCAAATGAATCAATATATGGATTTTGACAGCCATAGAAGGAGCACAGGGAAAGAAATGGAAGACAGTGTTTTAAAGAAATAATGACAAGGGGCCGGTGCTGTGGCACAGTAGGTTAATCCTCCACTTGCGGTGCCAGCATCCCATATGGGTGCCGGTGCTAGTCCCGGCTGCTCCACTTCCAACCCAGCTCTCTGCTGAGGCCTGGGAAAGCAGTAGAAGATGGCCCAAGTCCTTGGGCCCTGCACTCATATGGGAGATTAGAGGAAGTGCCTGGCTCCTGGCTTCAGATGGGCGCAGCTCCAGCATTGCGGGAAATTGGGGAGTGAACCAGCAGACAGAAGACCTTTCTCTCTAACTCTCCCTCTCACTGTCTGTAACTCTAACTCTCAAATAAATAAATGAAATCTTTAAAACAAAAGGAAATAATGACAAAAACTTGACAAATAAAGAGGTGAAGATAAAAATTCAAATCCATGAATCTTAAAAGAATCCCAAATAAATTTAACATCAAGCCAGCGCCGCGGCTCACTAGGCTAATCCTCCACCTTGCAGCGCCGGCACACCGGGTTCTAGTCCCGGTCGGGGCGCTGGATTCTGTCCCAGTTGCCCCTCTTCCATGCCAGCTCTCTGCTGTGGCCAGAGAGTGCAGTGGAGGATGGCCCAAGTACTTGGGCCCTGCACCCCATGGGAGACCAGGATAAATACCTGGCTCCTGCCATCGGATCAGCATGGTGCGCCGGCCACAGCGCACTGGCCGCAGCGGCCATTGGAGGGTGAACCCACAGCAAAGGAAGACCTTTCTCTCTGTCTCTCTCTCTCTCACTGTCCACTCTGCCTGTCAAAAAATAAAAATAAAATAAAATAAATAAAAACTTTTAAAAAAATTAACATCCAAAAACAGTTACCAAAATATATAATAATAATAAAACTCAAAAGTCAACAAGAATTTTGAAAGCAATGAGAGAAAAGCAACTCATCACACACAAGTGAACTCCTAAAAGACTATGAGCATGTGTTTCTCAGAGTCCAGGAGGCAACAGGATTATGGACTCACACCACTGGAAAAAAAATGAATAAATAAAATGGCCTGCAAAGAATAGTATACCCAAGAAAGCTGTCATATAGAAATTAATGAAAGACAAAGATTTTCCCAAACAAAACCTGAGACAGTCCTTTAATACTAGACTTGCTTCACACATGTTGCTAAAGATAGTTCTTCAAGTTGCAATAAAAGGACGCCAACTAACAACATGAAAGACTATGAAAGGTCATGATTCACTGTAAAGGTAAGAATATAGTCAAATTCAGAACACTAAAACTGTGGTATCTAAATCACTTTTAACTCTAGCATGAATGTTAAAGAATAAATATAAAAGTTTTATAATTTCTGCTAAAATTAACTATAGTCAAAACAATCTGTTAGTAGATGCACAGTATAAAAATAAATTACTACATTAGTAATACAAATTGGGAGGAAAAGGATTTTAAGTGTAGAGCCTGTGTATATGATCAACGTGGTTATTAGTTTAAAACAGATCACTATAAATATAATATACTTCATTCAAGCTTTGTGAGAACCACAAAGAAAAGCCTTGTGATAAATTTTTAAAAAGTAAGAGAAAAGAATCAAAATACACCAGTACCCATGCCACCTTAAGTCATTAAATCATGTACAAAAAAAGAAACAAAGGAACTACACAACAATTGGAAAACAATTAACAAAAATATAAGTTCTTACCTAGCAAAATTACCATAAATATCAATGGGTTGGATTCTCCCATCTAAACAGAGTGACAGATGCATGGTTAAAAAAACAGTTCTATGGCTTCAGCAGCCGGTCAGGCACAGTAGGTTGGGCATGGTGGAAGAGCAAGTGAGGAGAGTGTGGTGGCAGCACAGCCATCACTGAAAGGCCAGAGGGAGAGCGAGGTCCGAGCCTCTGGCCTGCAGTCAAAATGGTTTCAATCCCAGAACAGTTTGAAGGCAATAATGTTCTCCTAACTGGAGCTACTGGCTTCCTAGGAAAAGTGCTTCTGGGGAAGTTGCTGAGGTCTTGCCCAAAGGTGAATTCAGTGCATGTTTTGGTGAGGCAGGAAGCTGGGCAGACCCCTCAGGAAGGAGTGGAAGAAGTGAGCGGCAAGCTCTGTGATCAATTGAGAGATGAGAATCCAGATTTTAGAGAGAAAATGAGAGCAATCAACAGTGAACTCACTCAATCTAAACTGGCTCTTAGTGAGGAAGACAATGAGGTCATCATAGATCCTCCCACTGAGCAGCCACAGTAAGGTTTAATGAAAATTTAAGAGATGCTGTTCCATTAAATGCGATTGCTACAAGACAGCTTATTCTCCTTGCACAACAAATGAAGAACTTGGAGGTGTTCATGCATGTATCAACAGCATTTGCCTATGGCAATCAAAAACATATTGATGAAGTATCCACCCCCTGTGGACCTCAAGAAGCTGATTGATTCTTTAGAGTGGATGGATGATGGCCTAGTAAATGATATCACACCAGAATTGATAGGAGATAGACCTAATACGTACATACACAAGAAAGCATTGGCAGAATATGTTGGACAACAAGAAAGAGCAAAGCTAAAAGCGGTGATTGTAATGACATTGATCGTGGGTTTGGGAAGAACCTTTTCCAGGATGGATTGATGGACCAAGTGTTTTCATTGCATCAGGAAAAAGAATTCTTTAAACAATGTGTGCCTCCACAATGCCCTTGCAGATCTTGTTCCTGTAGATGTAGCTGTCAACACAAGTCTTGTGGAGCCTGGTATTCTGGAGTTAACAGACCAAGAAACATCATGGTGTACAATTGCACAACAGGCAGCACTAAGTCTTCCCACTGGAGTGAAGTGGAATACCATGTTATTTCCACTTTCAGGAGGAATCCTCTCGAACAGACCTTCAGACGGCCCAGTGTAAATCTAACCTCCAATCACCTCTCATATCATTACTGGATTGCTGTAAGCCATAAGGCCCCAGCATTCCTGGATGATATCCACCTCAGGATGACTGGAAGAAGCTCAAGGATGATGAAAACCATAACTTGTCTTCATAAAGCTATAGTGTTTCTTGATTATTTCACAAGTAATTCTTGGGTTTGTAACACTGACAATGTGAAAATGTTAACGAATCAACTAAATCCTGAAGACAAAAAGACCTTCAATATTGATGTAGAGCAGTTACATCAGGCAGCGTATATAGAGAACTACTGCATGGGAACTAAGAAATATGTGCTGAATGAAGAAACGTCTGGCCTCCCTGCTACTAGAAAGCATCTAACAAATTGGGGAACATACATTATGGCTTTAATACTATTCTTGTGATTCTGATCTGGCGCATTTTTATTGCAAGATCACAATTGGCAAGAAATGTCTGGTACATTGTGGTTAGTCTGTGTTACAAACTTCTGTCATACTCCCAAACATTTGGCACTATGAGATACTGAAGACCAAGAATTTAGCATTAGAAAATCTATGTATATGGTGGTCTAAATGCACAAAATGTAAAATGAACTTAAGTCATCTCACCTCTTGTAAAGACATTAACCCATCTTAGATCGGTTATGGTACATTTTATGTAACATGTTAATGTTTATACTCATGAAAACTAGTGAACACACTGTGGTATGCCAGCTCAGATTTACAGTTGCCACCAAAACCATGACTCAACATTTTGATCCTTGGAAGAAAGAAATAGAGATGAAAGCAGGAATGGGAAAATAGGAACACTGACCAGTCTGACTGTGCAATTCTGGAACATATTAATAAAATATGCCTTAACGGATAGTGAATTTCTAATTCAAATATTCACTACAAAGAAAAGTGTCTATTTGGACAGAGATTCTAGATAAGTTGGTAGATAGTTGATTCTTCAATGTTTGATTTTTCAGTCTGCTAAAGTGGGTTTTAGTTTTGTTAAAATTATACTTGCACTATTTTCACATCATCCTCTAAGCTACTGAGTGCATAAAACATGACAGACATGTTCTCATCTTTCGTTTTCTGATTAAACATCTGATACACACCATTTTTCTATAAGCAATCGATTAGTGTCATCATCTGAAGGCCGCCTATTATTCTGAAGAACCTACTTGCTCTAAATGGGTTTGAGAATCTGTATGAATGTGTGCTATGTGTTTTTTAAAGGAAAGTGAAAATAAAATAAAATAAAACTGTTAGTATCAGAAAGAATAGGAATCCTTTTTTTTTGTTCTCATTATGATCAAATAAGAGCCAGTCTTGTGACGTTGTGTTCATGTTTTGAAGCAGGAAGATTTCCTGTAAGAAGTGGGAGTAGAGACTGAGTCACCATGCTTGTACTCACTTCCCTTTATAAATTTTATTCATAAGACTCTTAAAAGACTTATACTGTCTTTTAAATAAAATCTGAAAGTACATTATTACTGAAGAATGCATTTGCAGGTAGTAATAACAGTAAGAAAATATCCTTGTGAGTAAACACATACTAATTTTGACCTTAAAAGCTGAATTCCTTCAAGAAAAATAAAATAATGAGTAAATACTGTGTATAAAATTATATAAAGGACTTTATTTACAGACCACATAAAATAGTAAACTGTTGAATGAGTTTGAAGATACCATTTATTTTTTTCTGCATGTGGTTTTAGCTTTAGCAAAAAACACATTATAGAAAGAAAAGCAATGTATATTTTAATAATTATAATGCCCTTTAAATCCTAATAGGTAAACTCTACTTATTCATTTAACATACATTTGGCTTAACAAATTGTTAAGCATAACACACACTATCCTAATGAAAATGATCCAATTGTATTATATTTAATCACCACCAGTCTATCTTCAATATGTTTAGAGATGTCAGTTCATAATACAAAAAGTTACATGGAAATTTACATCTTAATTTTCTTTGTCAAATGCAATGTATAAGAAGTTTATTTTACTATTATGAAAAAACTAAATGTAAAGGAAAGGACCTTCTTCCATGCAGGTGTATAATCTTGAAAAGGAAAAATGCTTCCATGTTGAAGCCAGACTTTCTGTAGTAAAACTTTTAAAAATTATTTTGAAAGAAATATGTATATAAATATCTACATATTCTTTGGAATGATACTAAAGCCCCTAGTCTAGGACCATACCTTGTATGAGAGACCATGACAATGTCTGAAAATGGAATAAATGATGATGACTTTGATTTACAGTGGCTCATGTAAGATACACGAGTACTCTCTCCAAGAAAACACGCTAATGTTTGTATAATTTTTACTTCTGCTGACTATATCTAGATTCAGGTGAATTGTCTGTCTTGCAAAGAATGTGGTACAACTTGGGTAGGTGTTGAGATATACACAAGTATATGTCTTCTGGGTTTTTTATTCATGTAATCTAATTTAAAGAAATGCTAGCTAAGAGGGTGTTGAGGTCATTTGTTATAATTTTGTGTGTATGTTTCTACAGAATTCTGTTGTCAAAATAAGCCTAATGAATAAACTAAGCAAGTATGTCTGTCATTCTGGACTTATAGCTCTGAAATTAGCATTAGAAGTATATAGATTGTGTTAATTCCCACCAACTCAACTTTAAGTCAAACTTAACAGTTTTGTATATCAGTTCTGTTGGTGTCATTTACTATACATACTTTGTTTAACTGGGTTTTCTATACAAATATACAACAGGAGAGCCTTATAGATAAATTTCATACTTCATTTGATTCATCCGATAAAGCTATATTCTGAAACATATGGGTCTTTTACCCCATTCACTCTTAACCCTGGCATATGCATTTTAAATTGTGATGTCATTGTGACTAAATTTAAATTTGTGCAACATTGATAAGTCCTAAAACTCAGTGCAGAGACAGGTGTTTTATCTTAATGGTTAAGATGCTTGTATCCCAGTGGGTCCTATTCCCAACTCTGGCATCTGATTCAAACTTCCTGCTACATACAGTCCCTGGGATGTAGTGGTAGTGGCTCAAGTAACTGAGTTTCTGCCACCTACAGGGGAGTCCTGGATTAAAGTCCCACCTCCCAGCTCCTGGCTTCAGCACGACCCAGCTCCAGCGGTTGTGAGAATTGCAATGAAATTTGAAAGCAGGGAGGAAATATCTCAGCACTCTCCTTTTTTTATGTTTGTCTATAGAACTGATTTGGGATTTTTGTTCTTTATATTTTTTAAAATGTAAACTTATCTTTTATAAGAAGTAAATAGAAGCAATATTCGGTGCCTTTTTTAACTTTTATTTAGTAAATATGAATTTCCAGAGTACAGTTTATGGATTACAATGGCTTTTGCCCCCCATAACTTCCCTCCCACCTGCGACCTTCTCATCTCCCGCTCCCTCTCCCATTCCATTCCCATCAAGATTCATTTTCAATTATCTTTATATACAGAAGATCGATTCAGTATATATTAAGTAAAGATTTCTCAGTTTGCACCCACACAGAACATAAAGTGTAAAATACTGTTTGAGTACTAGTTATAGCATTAATTCACATTGAACAACACATTAAGGACAGAGATCCTACATGAGGAGTAAGTGCACAGTGACTCCTGTTGTCAACTTAACAAATTGACACTCTTGCTTATGGCATCAGTAATCTCCCTAAGCTCTTGTCATGAGTTGCCAAGGCTATGAAAGCCTTTTGAGTTCGCCGGCTTTGATTTTATTTAGACAAGGTCATAGTCAAAGTGGAAGTTCTCTCTTCCCTTCAGAGAAAGGTACCTCCTTCTTTGATGGCCTGTTCTTTCTACTGGGATCTCACTCGCAGAGATCTTTCACATGTACTCTATAGAATACAATACAGCAGTGAAAAAAAACCCACAATGAAATCTGGTCATTTGCAACAAAATGGAGGAATCTGGAAAACATCATGCTGAGTGAATGAAGCCAGTCCCAAAGGGACAAATATCATATGTTCTCCCTGATCAGTGACAACTAACCGAGCACCAAAAAGGAAACCTGTTGAAGTGAAATGGACACTATGAGAAACAGTGACTTGATCAGCCCTTGTTCTGACTGTTGATGTACAATTTAATACTTTATCCTTTTTAGTAGTTTTTTGCTCTGTTGGTTGAACTCTGTAATTAACACATAATTATTCTTAGGTGTTTAAATTTAACTGAAAAGTGATCCCTGTTAAATATAAGAGTGGGAATAAGAGAAGGAGGAGATATACAATTTGAGACATGCTCAAGCTGACTTGCCCCAAATGGTAGGGTTAGAAACATACCAGGGGATTCCAATTCAATCCCATCAAGGTGGCATGTACCAATGCCATCTCACTAGTCCAAGCGATCAATTTCTGTTCACAATTGATCATCCTGATAGGTCTAAGAGTCAAAGGGATCACATAAACAAGTCTAGTGTCTGCTAATACTAACTGATAGAATAAAAAAGGGAATGATCCAACATGGGAAGTGGGATACACAGCAGACTCATAGAATGGCAGATATCCTAAATAGCACTCTGGCCTCAGAATCAGCCCTTAAGGCATTCGTATCTGGCTGAAGAGCCCATGAGAGTATTTTAGGCATGGAAAGCCAAGACACTCTGGCAAAAAAAAAAAAAAAAAAAAAAAAAAAAAAAAAAAAACACTATTGGGTGCCTTTGTAAACCAAAAAATAATAAATGAATCTCTGTATTAAAAAAAAATTATAGCCGGCGCTGCGGCTCACTAGGCTAATCCTCCGCCTTGCGGCGCCGGCACACCAGGTTCTAGTCCCGGTCGGGGCGCCGGATTCTGTCCCGGTTGCCCCTCTTCCAGGCCAGCCCTCTGCTGTGGCCAGGGAGTGCAGTGGAGGATGGCCCAGGTGCTTGGGCCCTGCACCCCATGGGAGACCAGGAAAAGCACCTGGCTCCTGGCTCCTGCCATCGGATCAGCGCGGTGCGCCGGCCGCAGCGCGCCGGCCGCGGCGGCCATTGGAGGGTGAACCAACGGCAAAGGAAGACCTTTCTCTCTGTCTCTCTCTCTCACTGTCCACTCTGCCTGTCAAAAAAAAAAAAAAAATTATATGCCTCCTGGAAGAAAACAATCTTAGTTTTAAAGACACAACAAAAGTGAAGGAATAGAAAATGATATTCCATGTAAATGGTAACCAAAAAAAGAGCAAGAGTGGCTGTATTTATATGAGACAATACAGACTTTATGTCATACACTATAAAAAGAGACGAGACAAGGACATTGGATAATGATAATGGGTCAGTTCATCAAGGACATAACTATTATAATTACATATGCCTCTAACATTTGAGCATGTAAATATATAAATAATAATTCTGAAGGAATAAATAGGCAGCAATACAATAATTATATATAGGGACTTCAACATGGCACTTTCAACAACTGATAGGCCATCTAAGAAGAAAGTGACCAAGGAAACTTTAGACTTCAGCTATATTTCAGACCAAATGGATCTTGACAGACTATTCCATCCAACATTATACTCAAGCACACACAGAACATTAGCCAGCATACATCATACGTTTCATTGCAAAATCTCAGCAAGTTTAAGAAAATTAAAATCATATCAAGTGTGTTTTTTGGACCATAATGGTATAAAATCAGAAATCAATAAAGGGAAGAAACTTTGAAATTCACAGATTTGTAGGAACTAAATCACATGTTCTTGAATAAATAACAATTGGGCCAAAGAAGAAACCAAAAGAAAAGAGAAAAATGTCATGAAAGAAATAAAAACAGAATCACAATCTACTAACACAATGGGATGCAGGAAAAGCAGTACCAATAAAAAGAGCATACTGTAAGTTTAAAAGAGCAAAACATGTCAAACAACCTAACATTAAATCCAAAGAACCAGAAAAGAAAACAAACTGACGCCAAAGTTAGCAGAATGAAGGAAATAATACAGAGCAGAGCAGAAATAAATGAAATAAAGCTTAGAAACACTGTGGAAAAGACCAATGAAACTAAGAGGCTTTTTTTAAGACAAAAAAATTAGCAGATCTTAGGTAGACAAAAGAAAAAAAGAAGACTCAATATTGTAAGTGATGGAGGAGATAAAACAACAGATATGACAGAAAAACAAATGGTCATAAAACACTCCTAAGAGCAATTATGCTCCAACAAGCTAGATAATCCAGAAGAAGTTGATAATTTCCTGGAAATATGTTAGCCACTAAGACTTAATCATTAAGAAATAGAAAAAATAAACAAGAAAAAATAATGAATAAGGAGATTGAGTCAGCATTCAAGAACTTCCCAGCAAAAAACACCTCAGCATCTAATAGCTTCATTCGTTGTATCAAGCAGTGACAGTCTTTTTAAACTTTATAAATAAAAGAGGTTTAGTTAGCTTACAGTTTTGGAGGTTGAAAATCTAAATGGCATACATGTGTCATCTCTGGCAAAGACCACCTTGAGGGTGACAGAGTGTGTACAGGAAGAAGGGTCACATCTTAAACCAGGAGAAATGTTGTTCAAAGGATACAGAGTTTATTGTGCAGCATGACTAAGTTCCAGATATCTAATGCTTGTCTCAGTGGCTATGGTTAATAATAGTACCATATTGTGTACTTGAAATTTTCTAAGAGACAGTGTCTCACATGCTTTCACCACACACACACACACACACACACACACACACAAATAACATTTTGAAGTTATGGATATGTCAATTAGTTTGACAGTGGTAATCACGACATGTCAAACATCACATTTTACACCTTAAGTTTATACAATTGTCATTTGTCAATCATACCTCAATAAAGCCGGGGTAAAGAAGTAGCTGTGTGTCTCTTGGATGTGATTTCTCCTTCACTTTCTTTCTACTCCACTTAGCTACAATGTCACAAATGTTCCCATGGTGACTTTCAACTGAGTTGTTCTATGTGATTTTGAGACCTTATTGTATTCATGCTACTGTTGAGATTATTTTCCTAAAGCTGTCAGCTTGTGTCAACCACACAGATTTAGCTGCCTGGGAAACATGTGCTGAGAAAGTTTATCTGGAATCTCTTGGGATTTGGGGAGTATGAGGGCATTAGGACAGGACATAGAAAGTGCATGGGGGAGACGGCACTGTGGCATAGCAGGTAAAGCCACCACCTGCAGTGCCGGCATCCCATATGTGCGCCAGAGAGAGTCCCAGCTGCTCCACTTCTGATCCAGCTCCCCGCTATTGCCTGGGAAAGCAGTAGAAGATGGCCCAAGTCCTTGGGCCCTGCACCCACATGGGAGACCTGGAGGAAGCTCCTGGCTCCTGGATTCAGATCGGCCCAGCTCTGGCCATTGCGGCCAACTGTGGGAGTGAACTAGCAATGTAAGACTTTCCCTCTCTCTCTCTCTCCTTCTCTCTCTGTGTAACTCTGCCTTTTAAGTAAATAAATAAATCTTAATTAAAAAAAAAAAAAAAGTACAGGGACTTCGCTTGATCCCACTAAGAACACTGGGCCAGGGACGGCCCTCAGGTTTCCTCAGACTGAGGCAAGGAACCAAGCCCTTCTGTTTCCTCATGGAGCAGGCTGACTCGGCGGTGGATGGGGCGTGGCTTCGAGCCAGGATGCCCTCTTTAGCCAAGGGCAATTCTTGGAGAAGAACTCGACTTGGCAGCCTTCAGTTGCCAGTCTCTCAGTGGCTGTGGGAATGAGACCTGAGGTCTGTTTGAGGGCCGGGGAAACATTTGAAGCATCTACCATACAGTAACAACCTCTCAGAAAAGATGCCTGCATCATGGTGGGCAGATTTAAGGTGTTGTTGAGATATCAGCCCTCACTTGAGTTACTCCATTTCCCTGAGAAGGTGGCACAGACACCACCCACGGAACTCTGTGAGCTTCTTAGGATAACTTTTACAAACAAATGCATAAAAACTGATGGACATTTGACAACCCAAGTGGGCAACAGCAAAGACAATGTATTAAATTCTACTAACACAGAAACAGAGAGAACATTTTGGTTGTATGTGACCTGCTACAAAGCAATCGCGCTTGAAAGCTGTTCCCTTAGAAGAGACGAATGTAGTTTCAAAATGAAAGCTGCTGTAGGCCATGTGACAAAGAAACACACTTCCTCCTGCCCTGTGTTGCTTACCCTTCCTGAAACAAGAAAGCAAGCATCTGGTCCAGGGGGAAATTTGCCCGTCTCCTCCCCATCCCCAAGCCAGGTGCAGACTGTGACTTCCCGCCCTCTGAGCTTAGAGTGGAGAAGCAGGTCTCTAATGCTGAAGTGTATTGTTCCCTGTGCTATTAGGAACAAGGTTAGCTGATAGGCACTGCAGCGACAAGGACTAATAGGGCCCCTATGTTAAAGATTATCGCTGGGCAATCTGTAGAAGTGATATTGACACTCTGAAATGTGATGATTTTGAACAGCCCTGATCTTGATCGGTGAAGAACAGAATTTTATTTTTTGGGGTTTTTTTTCTATATTACTTAACTCTTTGCTTAGTGTATGGTTAATCTTATGAGTATAAAGTTAATTGAAAAGAGATATTTGTATAAAATAAAAATGGGACTAGGAAAGGAAAGAGAAAGAAGGGTAGAAGTGCAGGTAGGAAGGAGGGTAGGGTGGTAAGAATCACTGCTTCTTTTTAAAAAAAAAATTATTTATTTATTTGAAAGACAGAGTTACAAGGAGGCAGAGGCAGAGAAAGAAAGAGAGAAGTCTTCCATCTGCTTGTTCACTCCCCAAATGGCCACAATGACCAGAGCTGCAAAGACTTGATACAAAGCCACGCAGATCTGATCTGAAGCCAGGAGCCAGGAGCTTCTTCTGGGTCTCCCACTTGGGTGCAGGGGCCCAGGGACTTGGGCCATCCTCCACTGCTTTCTCAGGCCATAGCAGAGAGCTGGATCAGAAGTGGAGCAGCCAGGACTCAAACTGGCAGCCATATGGTATGCCAGCACTGCAGGCAGTGGCTTTATCTGCTATGCCACAGTGCTGGTCCCAAGAATAACTATGTTTATAAATTTGTATATATGAAATGCATGAAGTTCATATACTTTAAATAAAAGGTTTCTAAAAAAGGAATATTGCAAAATTAGAAAATGTAGATGTTGAAAGACCACTGGATTTTAATATTACTTATGATTTAGAAACAATAGTGAGTATATTTAGCTGTTTTATGACAGACTTCTTTAAAACATTATTTATCAAGTAATAAATAAATATTGGAGCCAGCATTTTAAAATATCTCATGCATGGCCTTCAATTTTCAAAATGAATTTATTCTTTCTGGTGGTACAATACTGTTTTGCCATCGTTCAGAAACTTTCAAAATCCTATGTAAGTCTGAGAAAGTCCTTCATCATGGTTGCCACTAGTGGGCACCACAGGAACATGAGCAGAGGGTTACAGCGTTCAGGCATGGCAGTGGCAGGAAAGCCACTCAGTTTAACTTGAAAACCCTTGTAATATCAAAGGAAACCGCTGCTATGAATCGTCATCTTCTTCTAAAAACAAGAAACAAAAAAGTAGCACTTGTTCCAAACAAGCATTTAGGTGCATCTTGGAGGAAAATATAATGGTGCAGAAATAATAATGGAGTCTAGTCTGATCTAAATAGCCACTTAGAGGAACTCCACTTGGCAGCCTTCAGTTGCTAGTCTCTCAGTGGCTGTGGGAATGAGACCTGAGGTCTGTTTGAGGGCCGGGGAATTGGAGCAATTATAAATCAGATTATATCAAAGTGAGGGTCCCCCAACACTCTCCATTAATACATCCCCCCACTGCCTGACTAAAAGTTAGATAACTTGACTGCTCTTCCCTAAAGTCTCTGCCCTATCTCTGTTTATGGACCACCTTTTCCCAATGTGAGGAGAAAGTAAAGAAGCTTTAAGTCAACATTCAATTATTTAATTATTTCTGTTATGGCCCTGAACTAAAGACACTTCCCTTTGGACACTTCCCTTTAAGTCAAGTGCTTATTAAATGGTTCTCAGTCTCATAGATAAGTGAATGCTCATCTCAGTTAACCATTTATGCCACTCAATCAGCAGCAGCTACCCAATCGGTATCACATAATCCTTAGGAACCAAAGCCCTGACATCCACCCGAATTCTGGGCTGAGACCCCACTGTGTCAGTTATGAACGTGTACCATTCCCACTTCCTATCAAAAATGAACTTGATGCTCATTGGGGAATGCAGAGGACAGTTAACCATCAGCCTCCAGCCACAGTGCGTTCAGAATCCATCTTTACCTGGAGAGTCTCAAACCAAAATGCAGAGCCATCAAGGTTCAGATAATGCAAGTGGGGGTAGGAGATTTCATAGCAAAGACTGCTAATTAGAGGAGGCTTGTGTTGAGCAGAGCCAGACCCAGTAGCCTCACCCTGCTTAGTTCCTGGCAGAGGCTTCTCAGGTGAGTCTGCTTTGGGTTGACTCTTTCTCAATGCTCGCTCTCCAGAGGACTCAACTAATACACCCTCCTGTGTTAGCTTTCATCATTTAAAATATATATATATATACACACATACATGTATACATGTATATATACACATGCATACATACATGCATACATACATATATACATGTACATATATACACAAATACATACATATATACATGTATATACACAAACATACATGCATGTATATATACACATACATACATATATACATGTATATACACAAACATACATATATACATGTGTATACATACACACATACATGCATATATACATGTATATACACATACATACATATATACATGTGTATATATGCACACACATACCTACATACATATATACATGTGTATATATACACACATACATATATACATGTATATATACACATGCATACATATATGCATGTATATATATATATATGTACACACATACACATAGATACATACATATATACCTGACAGGAGCTAACTATATACAGAGAAAATGTTCATTTTGGCCCATGGTTTAGAGATTCACAGTCCAAGACTGGGTGGCCTCAATGACTCAGCCTGCGGTGATGGCACCCTGGCTAGTCCAGGGCATCACATGGCGAGAGAGTGTCAGTCTACGTCTCCCCTTATAAAGCCACCATGACTGGATTACAGGAGCTCCACCCTAACTTCCTAATCCAACCTCTCACTTCCCAAATGCCCCATCTCTAAATACTATAACTGAATTTAGCTTCCACTCTCTTAACATCATTAAGACTTTGGGAACCAAGTCTTTAATACATGGGTCTTTGTGGGACACCCAAACTAATATTCAAACTGTAGCATCACCCCATCACCGCCATGTCTTTCGTCTAGTTGGTAGCCCCAGGTTTTGCCTTTCCCTGGGCAGGAATTGGTGCTTCCAGGTTCAGATTGGAGAAAAGCAACCTTGCTACAGCATTTGCTCTCTATGCTTCAGCTTTCCATCAACCAAAAGCATTTTTTTTTTTTTTGACAGGCAGAGTGGACAGTGAGAGAGAGAGACAGAGAGAGAAAGGTCTTCCTTTGCCGTTGGTTCACCCTCCAATGGCCGCCGCTGCAGCCGGCGCACCGCGCTGATCTTGGCAGGAGCCAGGAGCCAGGTGCTTTTCCTGGTCTCCCATGGGGTGCAGGGCCCAAGCACCTGGGCCATCCTCCACTGCACTCCCTGGCCATAGCAGAGAGCTGGCCTGGAAGAGGGGCAACCGGGACAGAATCCGGCGCCCCAACCGGGACTAGAACCCGGTGTGCCGGCGCCGCAAGGTGGAGGATTAGCCTATTGAGCCACGGCGCCGGCTAACCAAAAGCATTTTCTCATGCTAAAAATCTGGACACCCAAGAGGCCCATTTCTTTTCTCAGAGTAAGACCTTTAATAATAGCATCAATAAATAACATTGCTTGCATCAATAAAGGGCATTATACCTTTAATTTAAGCAAATCCACTTATGCACATTAAACAGAAAAAGTAGGAGAAAACAATTTTAATAGGCTGATAATTATGCCCACCATTCTACAAAACAAACCTGTACTCGTGAATGTTTGATGCAGTCAAGCTGGAAACAGAAACTCCATGCTCCAGAAACCTTCAGAAAGAAAGCATGAGTGATCTTAAAAGTTTCCTGACCAGGGGTGGTATCGTGGTACAATTGATTAAGCCACAATCTGAGACACAGGCATCTCCTATGAGTCCTGGATTCTCCATTTCCAATCCTGCTTCCTGTAATGCGCCTGGGAAAAAAGTGGGAGATGGCCCAAATTGTACCATCATCTAGAAAGAAAGAGTATGATACATGCTCTAAGCCGGTGGTTCTCCCAGTGTGATCCTTGGACTTCCAGCAACAACATTTAGAAACTTGTTAGGAATTCTAGACCTACTGCATCAGAAACCTTAGGAGCTTAGCTTCTTTGAGAGTTTATGTTTTAATAAATCATCCAGGTGATTCTGATGCATGTTAAAACATTAGAAGTACTGCTCTAAGGCAGAGTTTCTCATCCTTGCTACTATTAATATTGCAACTGAACAATTTTTTGTAGAGTGGCTATGCAAGCCTTTTCCCACTAGATACCAGTGGAAGCCACCTTAGCCATGTTTATTGTTATTGTTTAATAAATATTCAGTCTTCTCTCCCCATCCTCCATAGGAGGAATATAATTCTACACTTCAGTTATATTGGGGCTAAATCATTACTTTGGTCAGTACAATGTAAGTGACTGTGACCCAAGAAGAAGTTTGTTTTCATTGTTTGTTTATTTTTATTTATTTGAAAGGCACAGAGACCCAGAGAGGGAAAGAAAGAGAGAGAAATATCTTCCACCCTCTGTTTCACTCCCCCAAATGCCCACAATAGCTGGGGCTGGGCCAGGCCAAAAACAGGAGCCAGGAACTCCATCCAGGTATTCCACATTGGCAACAGGGACCCTAGTACTTGAACCATCATCTGCTGCCTCCCAGGGTTCACATTATCAGGAAGCTGGATCAGATGAGGTAGAACTTGATCCCAGGCACTCTAATAATTTAGGATTCAGGCATCCCAAGCAGCAGTTTAACTTGCCTTAACGCAAGCAGAAAATTTACCTGTGCTTGCAAGGTCTGGCTTGGGCTGTTGAATGTCTGCACTCCACTAAGAGAATACTCCTGGACACATGAAGCAGAATTATACTCAAAAATCACAGGATGAAGTTGAGCCATAGTCATGCAAGAAATAAATGTTGTTGTTTCATGCCATTGAAATTTTAGAGTCACACACTATGCATAGTTGTACAGTAGGGACCTACAAATATACCAATGAGAAAGATAGATATGAACAGCTTAGCTAAGATTGCCTTTATGAATAAACAGCCATTTTCTTCCCTATCATACATATTAACACAACTATTTTCACATTTAACCCTGAAGAGAGTTAACACAGGCTCTCTCTAGAGAAGTTCATCTACAATTCCACACCATGCCCTAGACCTTTGCTATGGCTACTGACATTTAAAGGAAGTAATATCAAAAGCTGAATTTCCTGTTTATAGCCATTGTCTATGTTCTCATTAAACTAGGATCTTTTTGCTTTTTACTTGTTAAACTTAGTATTTGGTGAAGTATTAAGCCTTTTCACTGTAATGCAAATTTAAAACATGTTATCTTAAAAGCTAAAAAAAGGCAAAAGAGAAATGGAAGGAGGATGGGCAGAAGAGAGGGGAAGAGACGGAGGGAATGAGGAAGGGGATATCATTACCTTCTTAGAATTCTATCTACAAAGCATAATGAATCTGTTAAAAACTAATTAAAAATTAAAATTAAAAAACTTTTAAAAAGAAAAAGCTTGGTTTCTCAGGAACAACAGCCATGTGAGTGTTCAGGAGCTAAGGGAACTAGTGGTCACTTCACTGCATAGTGCAATAATTTCAAAGGACAGCGCTAATGGAATTAAGCAGATAAACTACAATATAAAGTGTTAAGTGCTGTAATAAAGAAATGAAAAGCTATCTTACTTCTTGAAATGTCTTCAAACACTCTTCTGGTTTTCCTTCCAGCTCACTGGCCACTTCTTAGTATCCTTTGTTGACTCCTCTTTTGTTCTATCATCTCTCTGAATCTTAAAGTACCCAAAACTTTACTCTTTTCTCTAAATAAATTTTCTGTCAATAAGCTAATCCAGTTCCCTGATTTAAAATATCATCAACATACTCTCCAACCCAGAGTTTTCAAGCAGAACTCCAATTGTCTATTATACCACTTCCACTAGAATGCTGGTTAGGTATCTCAAAATTAATATATCCAAAATTATTTATTTACTTTTCAACCCCAAATATATTTATTCCCTACCACCAATTCCTTCCTCAAATGAGGAATTAGTGTTAGTTGCTCTGCCACACACCTAGGAGTCATTCTTGAATCTTTCCTTTTCAGTAAGTCATCATTAGTCCACCTCTAAAAATGTATCTGGGGACAGGCACTTGGTGCAGTGGGTAGGATGTCACTTGGAATGCCTACATCCCTTATCAAAATCCCTAGGTTCTAGTCCCAGCTCTGCCTCCAATTCTGGTTTCCTACTTATGTGCACCCTGAGGAGTAGCTGGCAATGACTCAAGTATGTAGGTCTCTGTCACCCTTGTGTAGACACAGATTGAGTTCTAGGGTCCTGGTTTCAGCCTGACCTAGCCCTGGCTATTTCAGGCATTTGGGAAGTAAACCAGTGGGTAGAAGATCTCTTTGCATCTGTCTCTCTCTCCCATCTCTCAAATAAAAATTTAAAAAAAATAAAAATGTGTCCCCAAACCATCATTTCTCTCCATAGCAACAGCTTTTAGTGTGATCCAAATCAACATCATTGCTAACTTAAATTACTATGATAGCCTTTCCTCCACTGGTCTCCACTACTAACCATTATCCATCATAGCCATAATGACCTCAATTTCTATATTAGATCATCATACCCTCCTGCGCAACACAACCATCAGTTGTTTTCCTTTGTACTTAAAACCCAAATACTTTCTCATGGCCTACAAGAGTTTATATAATCTGGACCATGTCTATTTATATCTTTGGCTTTAACTTCTGCCTCTTCCTCTCTTTATTCACTACTCTCTAGGCACAAGCTTTCTTCTTGAACCTCAAACACAGCAAACCATTAGCTTAAACTAGCTGTTCCAGTGTTAGGAAGGTTCTTCTGGGAAATCTTTGTACAAAGTTCTTTTTAATATTCACATCTCATTGCAAATTTCACTTCTTAAAGAGTCAAAGACTCATTCCTTGATCCCACAATCTAGTGTCCCACTCAAAATCACTATTTATTAAATTGATGTTTTATTTTCTCCAAAGTACATATCACCATCCAATTCAGAAATCTTACAACTTAATACCATAAGTATCATCTATAGCATAACCTTAAACAAAACCTAATGAGTTTTTGTTTAAGAAAAACAGAACATAGAACATCCTATTATGCCTCTCAAATTTATTCATCAAAGCAGTATCTTAATAGAACATACAGATCAAATATCTGTAAAATATTCACAAGACACAGCCTTAATGAATCCTTTACTTGTATCAAATATAGAGTTAAACATAGAAGATGTATTTATTTTTTCTTAATTTCATTTTTCCACATGATATGAATTTGGTGCTTATGAAATAAGCACCCCAGTAAAATGAGCATCATATTAACACCCTATAATAACGCCAGCAGTCACTCACACACTTGGCCTTTAGTTCTTCTACCCTCTTGGGTAGAGACTGACAAATGTACTGCATTGTGGGATTGTTTTGTGATGTGTGCTCAACTAAGCTAAAACTACTAAATACATTCTAACTTTAATCCAAGTGAAATATTGAACCAGTATTTCCAAATATACAAAAATAAATCTACCAACCTACCCACCTGTAGCAGGCAAGTGAATCTATACTCCCCAACAACTGATATTAGTATTTTGAAAATTTAATACATTCTCCTTGTCTCACTTCTTACCTGAAATATTGCACAACCTCCTACTGATTTCTTTTTTAACCTCAATCCATCTCCCAAAATTCTCAAACATGAATAAGTACTGATTGTTCTACACTGCTACTTTTCTCTTTCCAGTGGCTCATACTACCTCTCTAATATAGCATGACCTACTACATAAAGTACTATCTAGTCAGGCCCCCCTCTGTCTAGCTTTGCCTATACCATATTCCTATGTTCTAGTCTTACTGATTAGAAATTGCAATACTTTGAATGAGCTGTGATGCCTCAAAGCTGTATATATGTTTCCACATCCTAACCCCCTTGCTTTTATGCCCTTACTCAGTGAAATCCTACTCTTGCTACATCTTACAGAATAAGCATCTTTTCCGTGAAGACTTCACTAGTGGACCCAAACCTCAAAATCATATCAAGTAAGATGTATGACATGTACTGACAAACTTTATGAACTCCATACTCAACACATTTTAAATGATCCTAACATTCTTCTGATGGCATTGACTCCTGATCTCTCCTGTACCCCGCCCCAAGATGTCAGAACAGTGGGCCATCTTCAGGGGATCAGTGTCCTCATGGCACTGACATTCAAACCCCAGAGCATGAAGGATGCAGAGAGGCACTCTTTTATTGACATTTTATGGCACCGGTCTAATCATGCTACCAGGCCAAGTAATGAAAGATGTTCTATTTCAGCATATTCACAGGAATATTTGATGCTAAAAAGAACATTAGGAAGTTGTAAAGCAGCCTTTAAAAAGCTGGAGAAGCCTTTGAAAAGCTGGGGAAAAGTTGTGTACCCCTCATTCAAACAACAACAAAATGATAAACAACAAACATGTAATTTTTCTGCAAAAACATGAGAACTTAAAACCATGTGGCAACCAAACAGCCAGAATTCAGAAAAGGGGCAGACTCACACCAAGAACAAAAATATCTACAGGCTGTTCCAACTATGGCAGGGAAAAGAAGGAAACAGCAGAGACCAAATAAAGCAATAGAGAAAATCAAGTTGAAGTTTAATAAAATGTCAAAGGCTGGGGCCAGCGCTGTGGCATAGTGGGTAAAGCTGCCACCTACGGTGCTGGCATCCCATATGGGCATCGGTTCCAGGCCTGACTGCTCCACTTCCAATCCAGCTCTCTGCTATGGCCTGGGAAAGCAGTAGAAGATGGCCCAAGTCCTTGGGCCTCTGCACCTGCATGGTAAACCCAGAAGCAGCTCCTGGCTTCAGGCTCCTGGCTTCGTATTAGCACAGCTCTGGCCATTGCAGCCATCTGGGGAGTGAACCAGCAGATGGAAGACACCTCTCTCTCTCTCTCTCTCTCTCTCTCTCTCTCGGCTCTCCTTCTCTCTGTGTGTAACTCTGACTTTCAAATGATAGACAAATCTTTAAAAAAATTTTAAAAATGTCAAAGGCCAAGTGTGGGCTAGAAAAAAAGCATAGAGGCCCTCGAAGCCCCAAACAGGCCAAATGCATATTACCTCTGACTCTTTTCCGAGGGCCTTTACTCTGCACAATAAGATAAGAGTGTAGGAGAATAGGAGACTGGAAAGCCTACCTCAATGGCACAAACACAGAGGAGGGGAGGGACCATCACTGAATTAAAAATAAAAAGTTCCATCCTCCTCCCCATACCCTTCTCTCCTGCAGAGCAAAGGACTTAAGCTACTAAGAGAGAAGCATCAAACTTGCTGACCCCAGGACCCAGGGACAGATCCATCCTCACTGACAGAAGAGTAAACAACAACAACAACCCTGTACCCGAGAGAGACCCAATACATGGTCCTTCCTCTGCAGAGAGTGGGGAAGCAGAAAACCCTCTCCCACAAAACGCCTGCCACAGATGAAAGGCAGAGCCTGGCCATTGTAAGAAGGATAGGCTAAAATGGTGAGAAAGCTCCATTAGCAGGGAGCTGGATCAAAAGTGGAGCAAGGGCCAGCATTGTGGTGTAGTGGGCTAAGCCTCCGCCTGCAGTGCTGGCATCCCATATGGGTGCCAGTTCATATCACAGCCACCCCTTTTCCCATCAAGCTCTCTGCTATTGCCTGGGAAAGCAGTACAAGATGTCCCCTGTACCCATGTGGGAGACCTGGAAGAAGTTTCTGGCTCTTGGCTTCAGATCAGCCCAGATCCGGCCATTGTGGCTATTTGGGGAATGAAACAGAGGATGGAAGACCTTTCTCTCTGTCTCTCCCTCTCTCTGCCTGTAACTCTACCTCTCAAATTAAAAAATTTTAAAAAAAGTAGAGTAGCCAGGGCACAAACCAGCTTCATATGGGAATCATGGTATCATGGGCAGCAGCTTTACTTGCTATGCCACAACCACTGGCCCCAAAATTCTGATTAATCAAAATTAAATTCACACCAGAAATCCATACCTTCCAGCCATTGTAGATAACTGAGGTTGAATTATACTGTTTTTTCCAGACTAAAATGACAATTCATATTAATTCTAGAAATGAGCCTGATTTAATGGTAAAGGGCAGATTTTTCAAAAGAAGGCAAGAAATTGATTGAATTTATATTCTGGTGACTGAATGATATATTAAGTATGGATCCTATTCAAAAGACACAAAAAGAACATGATAAAAAGTCACCATTTCCCATTATCTTGTTCCTCTATGCAAATGTAATCAAATTTATTGGTTTCACCTGTATATTTTCAGATACTTATATGTATGTATATTTCAGGTATAATGGGATTTCTTTCCCCAAAACTCCTGCAAATGTTTCAACTGTGATGCCTGAATGTTAATGGCTAATAGGTTCAGGGCGGAGACTTGATCTAATTACAGTAACCACCAGGCGGGTCTGCTGGGAAGTACTTAGATTATTAAGTGGGTGTCCTTGATGAGTGGTCCTCCAAAGAGGGTTAGTCATTTTTTTTGTTTAAATATTTATTTATTTGAAAGGCAGGGTTAGAGAGGAGAGGCAGAGAGAGAGAGAGGTCTTCCATCCACTGGTTCACTCCCCAAATATCCACAACAGCTGGAGCTGCACCCATCCAAAGCCAGGAGCTTCTTCCAGGTCTCCTGTGCAGGTGCAGGGGCCCAAGGACTTGGGCCATCTTCCACTGCTTTCCCAGGCCATAGCACAGAGCTGGATGGGAAGTGGAGTAGCCAGGACTTGAACCGGTGCCCATATGGAATGCTGGCACTGCAGGTGGTGGCTTTACCCACTATGCCATAGTGCCAGCCCCAGTTAGTCATTCTGAGTTGAAATTCTGCCTTGCTCTCTGCTTCCCGGCTCAGTATGCGATTGTTCCTCCACACCTGCCATGGGCAGCCTCCACAGGTGCTACGTGATCCTGAACTGTAACCTCCAAACTGTAAGCTAAAATAAACCTTTTACGTCTCGAGCATGTCCTGTCAGGTATTTTGGTTAAAGTATTGAAAAGGTGACTAACATGTAATATACACAAGCAGGCACACGGGAATCCTTTCTCCCCCTTCATTACACAGCAACAGCAGACTCTCCATAGTTCTGCACTTCGGTGGTTTCCTTCTTTCACTTCATCCATCTGGAAGGCTATTCCATATCAACAAATTAACAGCACAATAATAAGATTAGCAGATAATGATATCACATTTACTATATGCCAGGTATATTCCATGCAACTGTTGAAGAATACAGGTTTTTAAAAATTCTTAATGAAATAAACAAGAAGCAAAATCTCAAATTCATACTAAAAATTCCAAGTCCACTCAACAGGAATTAAGTCTGTATTTGATTTGTAGAGGGAAGACCCAGTCTCCTGCTCCTGTGCAGTGCATGCCAAACCCACGCTCACACTCACACTCCTTCAGGCCCTACCCGGACACCATCTGCAGGAGGATGCTAGATTAATCATTCTGCCCGTGGAGCTGGAGTGAACCAGCTCAGAGTACTAAACTAAGAGGCTCTACCTGAGTACATACTAGCCTAATTTCCATACCCGTGTCTCACCACCGGCCCTCCGATCCTGATAGGCACTGTAGAACTTGTGAGCCAGCGCCGCAGCTCAATAGGCTAATCCTCCACCTAGCGGCGCCGGCACACCGGGTTCTAGTCCCAGTCGGGGTGCTGGATTCTGTCCTGGTTGACCCTCTTCCAGGCCAGCTCTCTGCTATGGCCTGGGAGTGCAGTGGAGGATGGCCCAAGTCCTTAGGCCCTGCACCCCGTGGAAGACCAGGAGAAGCACCTGGCTCCTGCCTTCACATCAGCGCAGTGCGCCACCCGCAGCATGCCAGCCGCAGCGGCCATGGGAGGGTGAACCAACGGCAAAGGAAGACTTTTCTCTCTGTCTCTCTCTCTCTCACACTGTCCACTCTGCCTGTAAAAAAAAAGAAAAGAAAAAAGAACTTGTGGTTTAGGCACAGCCAAGCATCAACAAGTCAGACCTCAAGGTCCTTCTTGAGCACGAGGAGCAGTCCCTACCACAGAACATCCAACTTCCGTCAACACAGGAGACCGGTTACATCCACGTCACATGCAAAACTTTACAGCTAATTTCTCCTTCACAGTGTTTAAACATAACCACTTTCATAAGCTCAGCATGAAGGAATTTCAAAGACATTGTATATCAAATTTAAATTTTATTCAAAAACATTCAAATAATGTTTGCTTTTTAATTTACACATATGCAAATATTTTTCCCTAAAAGAGTGGCTCTTCGGCCTGGGGTATATAGTTTTGGAAAAAAGGGAGAAATGGGGAAGGGTTGGAGAGAACTCTGAGAAGAACTAAAATACCATCGGAAAGTATGGCTCATTGGTCTGGACTCCCTAACATAGATTAGGGGTGATCTTCCCTACACGGATCCCAGGCAAGGAAGAAAAGCAGCACAGGAAACTATCTTAGCTTTCCTGAGGAGGGACTGGCCAAAACCAGTGATTGTGGTTGATACTGGCCTAGTATGAAACTTGCAAAACTGGAATGTAGAGCCCCACACCTGGGGTAAAGCAGGCAACGAAGGCACGGGGAGCACCAAAGAGGAAAGGCTGTGCTGTTAGCCCCACAGCTCAGGGCGTTGGTCACTACGTTGAACCCAAATCCAAAAGGACTCAGGTTGCCCAGGACCTTGTGCACAACGCTGACACCATAGCCAAAAGCACTCATTGCTGTCAGGGGGCTGGTCACACCGTTGACCCCACAGCCAAAAACAGTCATGTTGCTCGGGGTACTGAAACCAAAGCCAAAAACAGTCTCGGTTGCCAAGGGGCTGGTCACATCGCTGACACCAAAGCCAAAAGTGGGTTTTCTTTTCAGGGCGCTGGTCATATCGCTGACACCAAAGCCAAAAAGAGTCTTTGCTTGTACTCGTAGTTGTGGCAGAGGCAGCTGCACGGGAGGCAAGAACCTGGCTAGACAAGGCAGGAGCAGTTGAGGCTGCAGCCCAGCTAGTGGAGGCTAGAAGAGTTGAGGCTGGGGCCCGGCTAGTGGAGGCTGCAGCAGTTGAGGCTGGTATGGTTGTTGATACAGTGGTCCGCTTGACGTGTTTGGCCAAGCGCACAGGTGCCGACTTTAAACTTGTCGTCATCATGGTAGTAGAGCTGGAAGAAGTTGGAGTTGTGAGTATGGGGCCAGATGGCAAAGGGTCCTTCCTCTTACTTCCAGGTGCGGTCACACACATCGCGATGAACATTGTGAACAAGTCTTTATCACCAGCACCACCACCAGAGGAGAGAGCGTCAAGAGCCCAGCTGGTGGATGCAGGAGCCTGGTGAGAGGAGGCAGGAGCAGTTGAGGCTGGGGCCCGGCTAGTGGAGGCTGCAGCAGTTGAGGCTGGTGTGGTTGTTGATGCAGTAGTCCACTTGACATGTTTGGCCAAGCGCACAGGTGCTGGCTTTAAACTTGTCATCATCATGGTGGTAGAGCTGGAAGAAGTTGGAGGTGTGAGTATGGGGCCAGATGGCAAAGGGCCCTTCCTCTTACTTCCAGGTGCGGTCACACACATCGCATCAAACATTGTGAACAAGTCTTTATCACCAGCACCACCACCAGAGGAGAGAGCGTCAAGAGCCCAGCTGGTGGATGCAGGAGCCTGGTGAGAGGAGGCAGGAGCAGTTGAGGCTGGAGCCCGGCTAGTGGAGGCTACAGCAGTTGAGGCTGGGGCCCGGCTAGTGGAGGCTGCAGCAGTTGAGGCTGGGGCCCAGTTAGTGGAGGCTGCAGCAGTTGAGGCTGGGGCCCGGTTAGTAGAAGCTGGAGCAGTTGAGGCTGGGGCCCGGTTAGTGGAGGCTGCAGCAGTTGAGGCTGGGGCCCAGTTAGTGGAGGCTGGAACAGTTGAGACTGGAGCCCAGCGAGAGGAGGCAGGAGCCTGGATTGTGGAGGTTGTAGCAGTTGATGCTGGTGTGGTTGCTGAAATAGTGGTCCGCTTGACGTGTCTGGCCAAGCGCACAGGTGCCGGCTTTAAATTCAGGGTGGAGGTACAGGTTGTTGTCACCATAGTAGAGCTGGAAGAAGTTGGAGTTGTGAGAATGGGGCCAGATGGCAAAGGGCCTGCACTCTCACTTCCAGATGTGGTGGTACACATGGCCTTCAGCATGGGTGCGGTCAAGTTCTCAGGAGCAGCACCACCAGGGCAGACAGCGTCAGGAGGTGGGGTGCGTGGCTTGTCCAGCAGCATCCGTGGAGAGGAGGTAGGGAGCGGGCCCTGTGGCATGGCGACTTTGGCAGATGTCTCAGCCTGGAGGGCTGGCGGGGACTTGGTATCACTGGCCAGTATCATAACAGGAGCGGCGATCAGTCCCGCACAAGGGGCTGCGGGCTTGAGGCCTAAAGAGTTGGCGGGAAGACGCTGTGGCCGTGAAGAGTCAACAGGGCCCATTAGGCGGGCTATCTTCGCAGGCGAAGGGGCCACCGTCGCTGCTACTCCAGCATATTCTGGGAAGGCTGGAAACCGCCGAGCAGTCTGCCTCTATCGGGCCCCAGAAGGCAGCTGATGAGGGCGCAGTGCTGGCTGCAGGCAGCGGGAGCGCGCTGGGAGGCTGAGTGCGGGGTGGGCTCTCGGGGGCAGACTCTTGGGCAGCATCCATCCTGTGCTCCAAGGGCTTGTTAAGCCACCGAGATGAACCTTTAGTTGCCATGTCACCATCTCCCAGAGTGACAGGATAGCCCAGCCGGGGCGCGGGAGGCAGAGTGCCCAGGTCCCCTCCCCCGGAAAGCTGCTCAGGAAACTTCCTTTTATGCGGCCAGGAGCCGCCAGGTGTAGGCGGGGAATTCCGCAAGCCTGGTTTCTCTGCGGCTGCACCTACCGCTCTTCCTCTCTGGGACTCCCTGTCTGTCACCAAGGGAGGTGAGGTACTGGAGCGAGGCCCCAGCGCCTCCTCCCCACTCACCTTTGCTGGCCTCTCTGGTATTTTGGAGCAGGAGGCGGCCGGCCCGCAGAAGGCACTCGACGAGGGCCGGCCCCGCTTCCTCGGCCGCAACAGGCCGCCAGCGGAGCTGTAGGAGCTGCTAATGGCGTTGCGGACGGGCACAGGGATGCCAGCCGTGGTGGAGCGCTCCGGGGAGCTCTCAGAAGAGTGGCGGGGTCTCTTACTCAAGTGGGCGTCTGAGTCTTGGGGACCGGTTAGCGGGCCCCAGACGGCTGACTGCCCCTGCCCAGGGCCAGCAAGGCAGCCTCCCTTAGTCTCCGGGCCGGCCAGGAGGCTTTGGGCTTCCCCCGCGGGGCTCCTCCTCCTCTTCCTCTCTGGGAGGGCGGTGGCACCACTCTGCGGGGCACAGGGGTCCCGAGCCTTAGCCGACTGCGAGGGCAGGGTGGAGCTGATGCTCAGCCCAGGTCCTGGGCGGCGAGTCAGCCTGCGGTCAAGAGGGGGGACCCTCGCCGTCCCCGACCTACACACCGTCCTGGAGTTACCAACAGACAGCACAGGCTTCTTGGGGCTGCCGTTCCAGCACACGGTCGGCAGGCAACCCACATGGGAATTCCGGGGCTGCTGGATCGGGTAGCGTCTGCGAGGCGCTATTCCAAACCCACTGAACGGAGTCTGACCACGCAGCTGGGCAGGCCTCCCGGAGGGCTGGCAGCCTGGAGAAGGGTCACCGCGGGGAACCTGGTGGCCAGGGGGCCTCGTCAACGGGGCGCGGCCAGGTGGGTGCGGTCAGGCGTCTCCCGCTGGTCCTTGCCCTCCTGCGAGGGGACAGGCTGGGGTGGGCAGGAAAGGCCCAGGTCATTGCCCATGGGGCGTGATTGGGTTAGTTCAATATCCTTCTACAAGGGTCAAAAGTCGAGGGGCAGCTGCGCAGGGAGACTTCCCTTTGCTGCCAACTCGCTGGGAGTCAAGGCGACTGAGGCCCTACATTCCAAGTGAACAAAGAGGCTCCCCGCGTTCCACCCACTTCCTCTTCCCCTGTGACCGCCCAGGAGAGCTGAGGACGTCATCTTTTACGCATTTTGCTGAGTGCTTCAAATCATCTAATAATGATTAACTCGTGTAGTATCTCAGTTAACTTTACACTTTTAAATGAAGCTTGTTAAAATATATACTATTATAAGGCTATATAGTGTATGCTGACAATAACCCTAACTATTTAACCACTCCTCTGTAGGACATTTAGATCGCTGTCAATGTTTTGTTACTATAAATGCTATGTTCTCAACAGATGAAAAACATGACTTCCTACAGAAGAATTTCTATTGGGTGAGCCACAGGATCCGGAAACACTAAGACCAGAACCTTTAGATAGATTCTTCAACACCAGGGAAAAAGAAAGTCATTGTGCTAGTACAACATCCCAGAGATGATGCTCTGAATTAGGAAAGTGATAGGAAAATGTGCAAAAATATGTTTAGAAGGCAGGCATTTGACCTAGTAATAGTGTTTAATGTTTAGTGTGTCTAGATCTAGTGTGTTCGAGATCATTATGTCATCCGCTTGTAATGCTCATTAATGTCCTCATAACTTTAATATCTATGAATTATTTCTCTAAACTAATTACATAGAATTCGCTATAATTTTGCTGATTTTTATTTTAATATAAGGTTAATATAAGCTTAATAATTCTTAATATCTCACAACTATGGCAGACAAATTAACGAGAATTGCTATTGTCAACCATGACAAGTGTAAACCTAAGAAATGTCGACAGGAGTGTAAAAAGAGTTGCCCTGTGGTTCAAGTGCGTAAGCTATTTCTGTTGATAAGTAAAGATAACAGGTTTTGAAAGAAAGAAAGCAATTTAATAGTTTTATTTGGGGTTTATCATATACTCTATCTTTCTCCATTAGTTTCTTTGAATAATAAAATGTAGAAATCCAGAGTTTGTTCTCAATTTCTTTTATTGCTTTGTGACTAAATGAGCTAATTTTATCAAACAAAAGCAAATTACACACAGTGTACACTTATCCCTTGGTATCTGGGAGGTATTAGTTCCAGGACCCCTATCTTTACTTCCACCTCCACAGATAGCAAAATCCAGTGGTACTCACGTTCCCTATATAAAATGGCAGAGTATGTGTATATTTCCTCTGCGTGTCCTCTTATGTATGTTAAATCATCTGTAGATTACATATAATATCTAACACAATATAAGTGCCATGTTAATAGTTGTCATTACAGTATTTAGGAACTATTGACAAGAGGTCTGCATTGTTCACTATAGACAGTTTTTCCCCCAGGTATTTCCATCCTTGGTTGGTTGAATCCATGCATATGGAACCCCTAGATATGTAAGGTTGACTGTATCAATATTTAATAGTTCATAGAATGTGAGATCAAACTAGAGTTCAGGCTGCTGAGAGTCTTGCTGTTCTGCAAAGTCCAATAATTACCATAAGTCATGGGGGAAGAGCTACCAAAAATTGTAAATGTTCACATCTTAAGAAAGAATAAAAAACTTAATAGGAATAACTTATAATGCTGTGTTTAGAAGATTAAATAAATTTCCAACAATGCAGGGTAGTTAGTAGTCCTTATGGGCTATGTTAAGTAGTTGTTACTTTACATGTACTTATAAGATATAGACTTAATGAACCTTTAAAAGAAACTTTAGGCTGGCGCCGTGGCTCACTTGGCTAATTCTCTGCCTGTGGCGCTGGCACCCCAGGTTCTAGTCCTGGTCGGGGCGCCGGATTCTGTCCCGGTTGCTCCTCTTCCAGTCCAGCTCTCTGCTGTGGCCCGGGAAGGCAGCGGAGGATGGCCCAAGTGCTTGGGCCCTGCACCTGCATGGGAGACCAGGAGAAGCACCTGGCTCCTGGCTTCGGATCAGTACTTTTTTCTCATTTCACTTACATATACCTATTTAAGGTTCATGGCATATCCTGTCCAATTCATAAAGTGTTCCATTATGCAGGAACCTATTTCCTTTCTGGCCTTCACTGGATTTAATTGTCTAGGTAATATTTTGCCATGCAGCCTTTTGTTATTGTTTCCTATCCCTTGCTTTTTCCATCTGCATTGAAAGTTCTCAGGTTAAGGATTCTGTGCTTTCTCTGTGCATCTCCTGAAGCTGCTAACAGGGGACACTGCAAGTCAGGGCTCACTACATAAGTACAGTTGCGAACTGTTCCAACAGTTAGTCTTTATCTGGATTAAATCTGTTACAGTGGTTTCTACTTTAAGTTTATTTTAGAAAATGATTCTTATTAGCAACACATTTTCTATCATATATATGAATGAACTTGAATGTGAACTATTCTCTTTTTAGTTTAGGAAAACTGTGTTTTTAATTTTTTTTAAGATTTTTATTTATTTATTTGAAAGAGTATGGAGATGGAGAGGCAGAGGTAAAGAGAGATCTTCCATTCACAACAGCCAGGACTGGGTCAGGCCAAAGCCAGGAGACACGCTCTTCATCATGTCTCGCACATTGGTACAGGGGCCCAAAAACTTGGTCCAATTTTCACTGCTCTCCCAGGCCCATCAACAGGGCGCTAGATCAGAAGTGTAGCAGCCAGGACTTAAGCCAGCACCAGTATGGGATGCTGCTCCACTTCCTGTCTAGCTCCCTGCTAATGTGCCTGGGAAAGCAGCAGAGGGTGGCCCCACTGAGGCCCCTGCATCCATGAGGGAGTCCAGGAAGAAGCTCCTGGCTCCTGATTTCTGCCTGGCTGTTGCGGCCTTGTGGGGAGTGAATCAGCAGACAGAAGGTTGCTCTCTCTCTCTCCCTGTCTCTCTCTCTCTAACTCCATCTTTCAAATAAATAACTGCTTAGAAAAAAAAATAAGCACTGATAATGTGAACATGGAGAATGTTTTATGACTTTGATTTAATATGGTTAATACACATCTCTTTTTTCAAAATATTTTCCTGAAATTTGTAACTTTAGCAAGATGTTACATAAGACTTTTAGTTGATTGTATTTGTTGTGTTAAATTTGAAAGTTAAAAAACTGTTTTGATTTTCAGGTACATCATTGTGGTGGAGCATGATCTAAGTGTATTAGATTATCTCTGACTTCATCTGCTGTTTATATGGTGTACCAAGTGCTTATGGTGTTGTCACTGCGCCTTTTAGTGTTAGAGAAGGCAACTTAAAATTTTTTTCATATAATTTTCTCTGCCGTTCTAATGCTGATAAGCTCTATATTATTATTAATACTGAGTACAGAGTTAGAGATAAAGGGGGAAATAAAGAGGTCTTCCATCTGCTGGTTCATTCCCCAAACAGCTGCATCAGCTAGGGCTGTGCCAGGCTGAAGCCACGTGGGTGCAGGGGCCCAAGGACTTGGGACATCTTCCCCTGCTTTCCCAGGAGCATTAGCAGGGAGCTGGGTTGGAAGTAGAGCAGCCAGGGCTCAGACAGGTGCCCATATAGGATGCTGGCATTGCTGGTGAGGGCTTAACCCACTATGCCACAGCGCCAGCCCCAGCTAAGGTTCTTTTGAGTATATGTTTTTATGTTAAAACTTTAAGTAGTTTAAAAATGTTTTTGAAGTCCTGATTTGGGCCAAATAAATGTATCTCTTCATTTATTTTGTGAATGCCTTTCTTCTAGGCTAAGTATACATGTTAAATGACATGGTTAGATTAGCTGTCAAGAACTCCCTAGACTTCTGATACTTGCTTTCTTTTATTTCACTTATATATAGGAAACACTGAAAAGGGGATATTTTACTGCTTACCAAATAATTCCCTGTAGGGGCCAGCGTTGTGGTGCAGTGGATTTAAGCTGCTGCCCGCAGTGCTGGCATCCCATATGAGCACCAGTTTGAGTCTTGACTGTTCTACTTCCAGTCCAGCTCCCTGCTAACATACTTGGGAAAGCAGTAGAAGACAGCCCAAGAGCCTGGGCTCCACCCATATGGGGAACTTGGGTGAAGCTGCTGGCTCCTGGCTTCAGCCTGGCCCAGCCCCAGCTGTTGTGGCACATGAGGTGGATAGGAGATCTTCTGTCTGTCCCTCTTTCCCTTAACTCTGCCTTTCAGATAAAATAAATAAGCTTAAGATTAAAAAATAATAATTCATTGTAGAGAGGGATTCTCAGGTTTAATGTTTGTTTACTTTTAGTTATTGAGACCTTTTTGGGTAATGCTGGTAACCTTTGTGTAGTGAAGCCAAAAACCTGATGAGAAAACAAATTTTTTTAATATATTTATTTGAAAGGCAGAGAACAAGATCTTTCATCAGCTGGTTTACTCCTCAAATGGCCACAACGGCCAAGGCAGGACCAAGCTGAAGCCAGGAGCCAGAAGCTTCATCCTGGTCTCCTATACGGGTATAAGGGCCCAAGCACTTGCACCATCTTTTGCTGCTTTCCTGCTGCAGGCAGTGGCTTTACCTGCTATGCCACTGTGCTGGCCCCTGAGAAAAAAAATCTTGGAGCAATAAAAATCAATTGATAATGAAAGGATGTGTTGGGAGGCCGGCACCATGGCTCACTAGGTTAATCCTCCACCTGAAGTGCTGGCATCCCATATGGCTGCTGATTCTAGTCCCAGCTGCTCCACTTCCAATCCAGCTCTCTGCTGTGGCCTGGGAAAGCAGTAGAAGATGGCTCAAGCACTTGGGTCCCTGCACCCATGTGGGAAACCTGGAAGAAGCACCTGGCTCCTGGCTTTTGGCACACAGATTGGCACAGCTCCACTCCAGATCAGCTAAACTCTGGCTGCAATGGTCATTTGAGGAGTGAACCAACGGAAGGAAAACCTTTCTCCCTGTCTCTCCCTCTCACTCTCTGTAACTCTTCCTCTCAAATAAATAAATAAAATCTTAAAAAATAAGTAAATGTGGATGGCATTTTATAAAAAAAAAAAAGGATGTGTTTTGTTGTGTGTGTGTACACATATGTCCACACACTCATGGGCACATATATATATGAATGAATTAGTTAACATTTACAATAGATGCATGAAACAAACATGTTGTCGCTTCATTTTATGCAAACCTGTATGTTAGGAAAATTCCATAGGAAATTTTGTTTTTTAAGGATTTGGTTTATTTATTTGAAAAATAGAGTTACAGAGAGAGGTAGAGCCGGAGAGAAAGAGGTATTTTCTATCTGCTGGTTCACTCCTAAAGTGACCACTGCAGCCAGAGTTTAGCTGATCCAAAGCCAGGAGCCATGAGCTTCTTCTGGGTCTCCCACAGACTTGGGCCGTCTTCTACTGCTTTCCCAGGCCATAGCATAGAGCTGGATCAAAAGTGGAGCAGCTAGGACTTGTACCAGCACCCTTATTGGAATCCAGTGCTGCAGGCTGGGGCTTTAGTCCACTGTGCCACAGCACCTGCCAGAAATTTAAAATCTATACATAGATTGCTCCCAGGAGAGCCTAGAATTTTGGGAACATTTGGTTTTTAATTGATCTTTACTAATCTGTGAACAATTTTCCTTCCAACAGGCATAAACATTTTCTTGGATGGCTATGTTCCAACAGAAAACTTGAGATTCAGAGATGCATCACTTGTTTTTAAAGTGGCTGAGACAGCAAATGAAGAAGTTAAAAAGATATGTATGTATAAATACCCAGGGATGAAGAAAAAGATGGGAGAGTTTGAGCTAGCCATTGTAGCTGGAGAGTTTACGGATTCTGAAATCATGGTGATGCTTGGGGAAAATGCTAAGTTTTCCTTATCTTATAATATGTAGAAAAGTCTGTTCTGTTAGTTCAGTAAATGAAAAAGTCCATGAAAAAGCCTTAATTCAGTTTTGAGGTTGTCAGTTAGGTTTTCAATTCACAAATTTTTCATTGTAGCCTCAAAATTTTGCAGCAATGTATATTTCAATCTCATTAATTCAAGTTAATACTTCTTGTTTCATGGCCTTCAATGGGGATGTTTTTCTCAGCTGGCTTTTCAGTTATTCAGCTTGCAAACTGACTAGGGAGAAAACATTAATTCCTATGCATAGTCTAGTTTAAAAAGTTTTTAAATTTTCTACATTTTTATTTGAAATTTATTTTAAATTTAGGATAATTTACCTTTTAAATAGAAGATGCATTACCAGCATGTTTTTCTTTTCAAGATTATTTATTTGGAAGGCAAAGTTAGAAAAAGGCCTTCCATTCCCCGTTCACTTCCCAAATAGCCTCCATGGCTGGGACTGGGCTAGGACAGAGCCAGGAGCTTCATCCAGTCTCTCATGTGGTGGCAGGAGTCCAGGCACTTTGACCATCTTCCACTGCCTTTTCAGGCACATTAGCAGGGAAGCTGGAACACAAGTGGAGCAGCCAGGACTTAAACTGGCACCAATATGGCATGTCAGTGTCCCAGGTAGTGGTTTAACCTGCTGTACCACAATGCTGGTCCCATATTACCAGCATTTTCTATGTTAAAGACAATGAATTTGAAAACTAAATAATCTGTACTTACTACTTTCATGACTTAACTGATTTGAATTATATTCCTATAATTTAGAATGATAGGAGAAAACTTTTCTATATAAATGTTATTGTAATAAATCAGTCTTCAGTTAGATATAGAAATTTTTAATTGGGTTGCAGTAATAACTATTTCATGTAAGTAAAATGTAAGATGCTCGTATCACAAAACAGCCTAGTGAATTATGTGCATTGATGATGTCACTAAATAATTTTGTTAAACAATCTTAAGACTTAACACTTTATTGACCTGTCCATTTTTAAAATGGCCATTATAAGGTTGAAATAGTCTTTGGTCCTTTAATTAGCTTAGAGTGATTCATTTATTTGAAAGGCAGAAAGAAACAGCTCTGTCATTTGCTGTCTGTTCTCCAAATGTCCCTGACACCTAAGACTGGAACAGGTAGAACCAGGAACTGGGAACTCAGTCTGAGTCCCCAACATGGGAGGCAGGGACCACCACTTGAACATACCAGGGTGAACCTTAGTAGGAAACTGGAATTGGGACTGGAGCTAGAACTTCAACCCTGGCAGGCATCCAAGCAATATACGGAATGTCTCCTCTCCAAGATAAAGTGTGTAACCTAAGGAATTAGACCTCTTTGCATCTGTTTCTCTTCTCTATCTCTCAAATAAAATTTTTAAAAATAAAAATGTATCCCCAAACCATCATTTCTCTCCATAGCAACAGCTTTTATTGTGATCCAAATTAAAAAAAAATATATATATATATAAAGTACAACTGGTTTTGAAGACTAAGAATGAAATATAAGTTATCTCACTAATAATAGTCTAGTCATACTGGGTTAGAAATATATTTAGTTTTACCTGTTCCTTGTCCTTTTAAATGCAGCTATAGAAAAATCAAAATCAGACACTAAATTTGCATTATGTTTCTACTGACCAGTGCTAAGACCATGCTCCTGCTCTGTATTAATGGAATACTGCTAGTGCTTATACTAAATACTCAGTCATGCAAGTTCCAAGATAACAAGCTGTTTTTCTACCAATATAGAGTTCTAGGTTTTAAATCCCTTTTTCTTTTTACTAGTGTATGAGTTCCCAAGTAAAGAGTACCTAAGCCACATGATTCTTCCTTAAGAGCTCCATAATTCGTTTGATTTATGAAAGCATTTTAATTTTTTTAAATATTTTAGCTATTCAGTTTGGTTTTTTTTCTCCTTCATTTTACAGCTTACTTTATATGGGCTCAAATAATTTCATAAAATGGTATTTGTAATTAATAAACAAAATAAATATATGAAAACCTAAAAAACTTATTGAGAATGTTATACCATCAATCTTATACTCAAGATTTATCATTGTAAATTTGTTTCTAAGAAACTGCTCTAAAAATACAACTATAACTAAGCAGGAAAAATCTCTCCAAGAACTGATTGGTCTAAATTTTTACCTCTGGGATAATAAATGTGATTATCACCTTTACCTCTTACAAGCATCTCTTTATATGCCAGTGCCATGCCTTGACCTCTTTTCCAATGTTCCCCACTCAATATTACATTGAACTTGCTTTTCACATACACAAAAAAGACAGACCTGTGATGCCTGCCTGGACACGTGTGAACTTGAGCTCCTGCACCCATGAGGGAGACCTGGATGGCATTCCAGGCTCCTAGTTTTGGCTCACCCAGCCTCAGCCCCTGCAGCCATTTGGGTAGTGATCTAACTCTCTCTCTCTCTCTCTATCTCTCTATCTCTCTATCTCTATCTCTCTGTTTCTCAACACTGCCTTTCAAACAAATAAATAAATTTTTTAAATTTCCTGACCAATGAAAAAGAAGTGGAAGAATTGACTAGGATTCTAGATGAGTGGGTGGACTTGATTTCATTCAAGAAATGAAAAGTGAAGAATTGAACAAAATTTAGGGGAAAAAATCATAGGCAATAAAGGGAAATACAAAGAGAGGAACACAAAATTCAGACAGCATAAAGTAAAACCCAATTCAGTTTCTGAGTATGAGCCTTTTACAGAGTTTTATGCTATACAGTATGTCATGCTTTATATAGTTCTAGATGGTTTATGGTACAAAACTGTATACCCCAAAGCATAAGTGTTAGGAAAAAGAGTTACAGAGTGGTGCCTCCTCACATGGGGCACCATAAATGTTAGGAAAAGAGGTGCAGAATAGAGTGGAGGCCATGTTCAAATTTACAGTCAGACTGAATTTATTCAGAGAAAATAAATCCACAAAGGTGGGTGACCAACTGCCCACATGCACATTGATGGACACATGGCAGAAAGCCCAGAACCCCAGGGGCCGGGCTTTTTTATATTTCATGAGAGCTAGGGGTGGGGGTAGGGTAGGGGGCAGCAGGCAGAGGGGGGTTCCTGGGACTGGTCTTTCAGCTGGCTGTGGGGGGTGGGGTATGAAAATGATAGGGTGTGAGACCCAATTGAGATTCAAGGGCAAGGAATACATTCCAATTTTTATCTATCTTTTTGGGCAGTAAATGAGAATGGCTGAGGTTTATGTCTTTGTTCCATCAATAAGTATTATCTTTTATCAGTGAAGTAATAGATTTTTCAATATTATTTGTGACCATTTGAGGTTACTTCATAACACTCTTGGGAAAATGGGATTAAAAGGGAATTTATTTTGATCCAAAAAACTGAAATGCATGCATAATTTTTTACAACATGCATTTTCTGTGAACTTTTTGAATACCCCTCATATATTACATTTGCTTTATGTTCTAATATCAGAATATGATCTCCATGTGAAACATAGCTCCACTGCTCCTTCACTTTGTACACTCTAAGAGTACATGAGAAAGGAGCTAAATAGAGCTGATCTGTGCAAGAATTGACAAAAGGATGTCCTGGCACTTTGACTCCTTTGAAAGTCTGTTCAATTTTCTGAAAGGGAAAGGAAAGGAAATTTACTGAGCTTCTACTCAAGCTAAAACCTTACACATATTATCTCATTTTATACTTACTAAATCTTACTAGAAAGATATTATTATCACCATTTTTAGAGTAAGACACTGAGATTCAGAAAGGTTACACAACTTTCTAAAACTTGCACTACAAATGAGTAAAATAGCATTTATGAGCACATAGTCACAAAAGCAAGTTTGCCTACAAGCTTAGCAAAGTCTCTGCTTTCCATCCTAAAGAAATCCTATACATTATTGACAGGAGCTTTTTCCAGCCAGGATTGATGAAGAAATACTTCAATGATGGGTTTCTCTAATTCTCTAGTGGAATTAAGTGACTAAGTTTTCAATTAATTAGAGGAATTTTTAACCTGGAGTACCCTTTAATGGGAGATGGGGGAGGAATTGGATAAGGATTTGCTACTTCCTGTTTGATAAAGCAAGGTCATCAATCTCCATATCTTTTTATACCAACTACATAGTTAAAATTTCTCCAAGGAAAAGCTGTTCCTCTTAATCATTGTGTTATTTAAGGAGCACTTCAGTATGGATCTAGTAACGAGATTTGAACATTTGCCATAGCCATCTTCAGAATATAGATACATGATTTGGGTCTTTTAATGGTTACTAAAGCCTCCTTGTGTGTGCAAGTCTGACTGGATTAGATTCTCTCTAATTTTGCATCAGAGATCAAGTTTTGTATTTATGTTCCATATTTAAATTATATTAGTGTATTTCCTACCAAGAAGACAGATTTCAGTTCTGGGGCTAGGAAACCACATGCATAGTCTCAATTCATGCCCACAGGAGAAGTCCTACTTGTGCAAGCAGCAAGGTTACCATGGGCCCTGAGTCATGCCAAGGGCTGCTTGAGTTGGGGTTCCTGCACTGCACCCAGCTCTGAGTATTCCTTCATCCCTCACATGGACCAGCACAAGCTTAAGAGAACTCTGTAGTCAAATGAGTCTTTGAAATGAGATCATGGCAAGAGGCATGACTGCTGGGCAGGGTAGGGGAAAGACTGGACAAAGGTGAGGCGAGGCAGGGCAAGACAAAGCAAAGAGGCAGGATAAGAACAGTCAGAGCCAGCTGACCCTCCAACCAGCACACAATCCAGGCCAGGTATTCAGATATTTGAAATGAGGCAGACAAAGGTAGATGGCAAGTAACAGAAACAGAGGGCTACTACCTGCTGCTCAGTAAGGTTCCCAAGGATGGCAGCTCAGAAAACATCCGAGGGATGTCCTTATGATGTCTTCCTCTTCAGAGGGAGGCTGTGATGTAAGGAGACTTCAAAACATTCACTGAAAAATGGAATTAAAAACATAGGATTGCTTTAATGCAAAAAACTGACATCCATTCATAGTTCGTTCATAATATGCATGTTTCCATGAACTATTTTCAAGGTCCCTCATATAAAGGACTTTTGGGCCAGAGTTACCTGAGTTCTACCATTTTCACTTACCAGTCAAGTAACCAGGGAGGCTGGCCTTATGTGTCAGGACCTAGGAAAATGCTAAGGTATCAACTTTGCAAAGTTACACAGGTAAGTAAAATAGACATGTAATTGCTACCAAATAGGAAGCACTCAACAGGTATGAATTGCTGTTATAATTACATTTAATCTCTTCTCTCCAGTTGTTTTCCTTCTCATTTTCTCTTTTGCACTCTTGAGTTAAAAGAAACCTTGGCTGGCGCTGTGGCTCACTAGGCTAATCCTCCGCCTTGCGGCGCCAGCACACCGGGTTCTAGTCCTGGTCGGGGTGCCAGATTCTGTCCCAGTTGCCCCTCTTCCAGGCCAGCTCTCTGCTGTGGCCAGGGAGTGCAGTGGAGGATGGCCCAAGTACTTGGGCCCTGCACCCCATGGGAGACCAGGATAAGTACTTGGCTCCTGCCATCGGATCAGCGCGGTGCGCTGGCCACAGCGCACCAGCCGCGGCAGCCTTTGGAGGGTGAACCAAAGGCAAAGGAAGACCTTTCTCTCTGTCTCTCTCTCTCACTGTCCACTCCATCTGTCAAAAATTTATAAAAAAGAAGCCTTACCTGTCTTTGTTTTTGCTTTTTAATTTTACTCTAATTTATTCATGGAGAACAGGTCTGTGGCTTCGGGCCTCTGGGAGGGGTTCTTGAGGGCTAACAGAGGACAGCTCAAGGAAGGGCTCCCTCTGCTGAAGTGTTGTGGGGGTAACGGCCTCATCATTTCCTGAACCACACTAAACTCTAAAAACAATTACAGAAAAATTAACAACTTTTCATTGTGAGACTTGCACACTGTTGTCTGTAATTTCAAAGAAAGCATTGACACATTTACAAAATGTGATCACAAAAATATGGAATTCATAATAAAAAACATTAAAATAGGGAAACATACACAGATCTTGATGCATTTGTGAAATAAAGTCCTGCTGCTTTTTCATCAAATCACTCATGGATAATGAAGTTGTTCTAGTTTTCCAGTTTGCACACCAGGTGGGCATTAGAAATTAGCCAGTGAGATAATGAGCCTTTGGTTTCTCAGTTATAAACACCTAAATGTAAAGGATTCGTTCTATCAAACTAGACTGTGCTTTCATTGTGTGAGTAACGCATCTCTAGTCACTCATCCAGATCTGGAGGGGGCATAAAAACTCCCCCCACAATGAGAGATTTGCTAATATAAAGATGCAAATACTTGAAGTGAAAATCTGGAAAGTGGCCATAAGATAACTACAGCAATTAACCCTGCGGACTTCTGGTAGCTGACTGGCACACTTGCAAATGCAATTAGAACAGAAGGTAACAGAATTTTTAAAAATATATACCGAGGAAAATGTGCTACTAACTGCAACACTAAACTGGTGTGACGGGTGCTCTGAGTAGAATTTCAGCCTAGTAGAACCAATGGCTGAAGACACATGCCTGGGTGGACCCGGAAGTCCCAGCCGCCTGAAGCACACAGGCAGGCGGTGAGCGATGTTGATAAGCATTTAAAGCATATAAAAGGCAATGGGAAATGGTGACACCGTAATGGACCGGTCATCTCCAAGTCATTCAAGGTGACAGCTGATTGGACTGAGTTCTGTACAACAGAACTAGACAGTCAGTTTTTATCACTTTGCTGAAAAGGATCCAAATGACAGAAAGCAGAAAGGATTCCTGCAGTAATCCCTGCATCTTTAAGGCAGAGACAATTCTCAGAGCACAGCGGAGACTGTCTGATGCTCACCTGACCTTATGTTGTCATTAGTTTTCTCGCTCCTACCCCTTTTCAGAAAGTAACCCAGTTCCATTTTGGTGAATTGCCTCTCCAGCCCAAAGTCGGAGCAGGACAGTAAATCTCACTTCTGTGAATCTTTCCCCTAGAATGAAGATCCCACCTGTAAACATGTAGATGTAAAAAATAAATAAATAAAATGGATTGCGGCCTTGTTTTGTGGAGGCAAAAGCTGAAAGTAAAAGGAATAGTCATCCATGGGAGAATGAATGAATACATGGTGGTCCATTCGTGACCTGACATGGTTTATAGCCATTTAAAAGAATGATTTAGCTTTAACCCTTTAACTTGAATTACCACAATACACCAACTGATAAAGGCAACATGTAATGAATTCCACTTTGTAAAACAATGAGTTAAAAATGCCCGATAATTTGAGTTGATGTTCGATTACTTGTATTGATGAATATACACAGGGATGCACACTCCATGGTTAATAATGACAAGGGAGAAGGAAGACATAAAAACAAAGATTTCAGATGTCAAAAACCCAACATGTATTATATATCATCTAAGTAAAATTTGCAGCATACTTTACAGCATACATACACCCTGTTCAAAATGTTAATGGTTGTTATTTCAAGGTGGCAGCTCCTTAAGTGGTTTTCATCTCCTCCCTTACACTTTTAAATATTTTTAGAATATTTAAATGTTTTAATGTCACAAAGTTTTTAAAGCTTTTACTATGTTTTTGTACTAGTTCAATTTTTTTTAATGTCACAATTTTTTTAGTTTTTACAGAAAGTCACCAGGCCACAAGTAACATGCTTCACTGGCAGTAAGGTAGTAAGAAATCATTTCAGAGGACAAATACCACATGCTTGCCCTCACATGGAAGCACTAAAAATAGATTAAACACAGAGTATCACTAGAGATTGGAGGGGTGAAAGGGATGGAGGGAGTTTGGATTTTAAAAAGATAGGAGAAACTGGATGTGATGCTTTAATTGTGACAAAAACATACTAATGTTAAGATGTTAACAATGGGGGAGGCTGGATGCAGGGCTTATGAAAACCGCTTACTACTTTACAATTTTCATTTTATGAATGTAAAAGTATCGTGAAATAAAAAGTTTAAATAAGAAAGCCCTGAATACTGAGCACTTCCTGATGTCCCTCCCACAGAGATATAGGCCAATAATGAATAGTAATGCTGATGGTGATTTTTATGTTGGACATGTGACTGCAATATTACTCTACCTACTTTTTTAAAGATTATTTATTTGAAAGGCAGAGTTACAGTGAGAGAGAGAAGGAGAGACAGAGAGAGATCACATGGGATGCTGGTGCCACAGGTGGCAGCTTTACCCACTACATCACAGTGCCAGCCCCTTTACTGCTTTTTACACACCCTATTCAAGTCTCATCTTATCCTTTGTTCAAGATTAATTTGATCATAGAAGCTAAGTTTTTTTTTTCATAGATTTATTTATTTGAAATTCAGAGTTACAGAGGGAAAGAAGGAGAGAAAGTGAGAGAGGAAGAGAGAATGAGAGAGAGACTTTCCATCTGCTGGTTCACTCCCCAAATGGCCACAACAACCAGGGCTGGGCCAGGCTGAAGCCAGCAGCCAGGATTTTCATTGGGGCCTCACATATGGGTGAAGGGGCCCAAGCACTTGGGCTGGTTTCTGCTTGCCCTCCCAGGTACACCAGCAGGGATCTGGATTGCAAGTGGAGCAGCCAAGACTCTAACAGGAGCCCACATGGACTGTTGGTGCCTCAGCCTGTGGCTTAACCCACTATACCACAGTGTGGGCCCCTAACATACTTAATGTATTCTTGGTGAACATTACTCACAAATACCAGAAGGCATCATGCCTACTGCAATTTTTTTTCCACAGACTTTGAAGTCCCTAAGTGATCTTTGTACCAAGAACAGGCAGGGCTTCCCTCTCTGCAATTCATACCCACCACATGATGGGAAAATGTTCAAGGAATGAAGCCAATGTTAAGAATGATTTACCACCATCGCTTCTTGGCCTTTTGGCTAAGATCAAGTGTGATTTACCAGGCTGGTGCTGTGGCATACTAGGCTAAGCATCTGCCTGTGGCGCCGTCATCCCACCTGGGTGCCAGTTTGAGTCCCAGCTGCTCCACTTTTGATCCAACTCCCTGCTGATGGCCTGGGAAAACAGTAGAAGATGGTCCAAGTGCTTGGGCCCCTGCACCTGCATGGGAGACCAGGAAGAAGCTCTTGACTCCTGGCTTCAGATTGGTCCAGCTCTGGCTGTTGCAGACATTTGGAGAGTGAATCAGCGGATGCAAGACCTTTCTATTTGTCTCTCCCCCTGTGACTCTACCTCTCAAATAAATAAATATTTTAAAAAAAACCCTACCTCTTCCATTGCCAAGTGCAAAGAGCTTAAAAGTCATGGGTCAAATGGTCTCCCAGGTGGTCCTACCCTTGGTAATTGACAAATTACAATGGTTGCGCTGCTTTGTAGTCTTCATAACAGTTTGGGTGCATCATCCGCTGGCCTTAACACATTTGTTGAGTATTTAATTGTGTTGTTAGGTGTTTGGTCTTCACAGAAACCCTATTTGACACATAATGAAATGGAAGCAGAGAGGTTTATAAACACAGCTAAGAAAAGCAGCAGGTGCACTAAGTCAGAATTGGCTGTCTGTATCCTTCATAGGCTGTCCAATACAAGTCCCATGAGGGCAGAGACATTTAGTCACATTCACTTTTCTAAGTCTAGAGCCTAGGACACTCACCAGCAGAGCAAGGCTTTCAGTCCATATCCACCAGAGGAATGAATGACCCTACCCACCAAAGCTTTTCACATGCATTCCATTGAAAAACTGAAAATGATTATCAGTATGAAATGTCCAGAGCCTGGAAAGAATCATAGTATACACTTGACTCATTATCTTTATTCCAAATGCCGTAAGTGCATTTTTCCCCCACAGATTAGAAGACAGCATCATTAAAATGAAAAGTAATTGCACATTCATTTTAACGAGACCTTTTATCTGCTGCACTTGCACACACATCTTTATATAAAATCCCTGAATGGAAAACAGCAGGAAGTCCCATGGCAACAGGGCCTGGGATTTGACAAGAAGAGATGAACAAGTTCCATCATTTTGTGATACAATTTACTCATGAACGTTCCAAGGAAGAGGAACTACCGGACAAGAGAAAAAGGAAAATGGAGGCAGGCAAGGAAATCATTATCTCGGTGAATCATTGATCTTTTCTGGGTGGATGGAGCTCATGAATTGACAGGCAGTTCTGGTGCACCTCCTCTTCTCATGCTGCCTCCCACACTTTATTCACTGCTCTTCCTTTTCTCTCTTAAAATGCTCCTAGACACTCCATCATTGTGGGTGGAATTTCTCAATGCCACCCACAAACCGTGCCATTATTCACTCCACACAGTACACAGTTGGGTGCCCAGTGTCCTTTGGCTTCTCTCTCTTTGAGTGTCCCAATTGCCTCCTGTCCCTATTCCTTGTTCCCTTAGCCACCTCTCCCCCTGCCCTCTGCATTTCTCAGAACAGGGGCACCCGAGCACCCACCCAGTGAGCTTCTCCTCTGCCAGAAACACTTCTCTGTTTGCAAATCTGAATCTCCAGCTCCCGGTCTCTAATGCACTGTGACTTCTTCCAAAAGGGAAGGCAGATTCAGAGCTCAAATGCTGCAGAAAGGGGGACCAGAGGAAGCATGGAGACAAGGCCACTGGTATTGTGGCTTAGCAGGTCATTGCTGGTATGCAGAAAAGTATTTTTGTGAAGTGTGGGAAGAAGCCATATTAGGAAGCTGTATATTATCCATTCGGCCCAAAAGAACAACGTGCATGGGGCCAGCGCTGTGGTGCACTAATCCTCTGCCTGTAGCGCCGGCATCCCATATGGATGCTGGTTCTAGTCCCGGCTGCTCCTCTTCCAGTCAACCTGTCTGCTATGGCCTGGGAAAGCAGTAGAAGATGGCCCAAGTGCTTGGGCCCCTGCACCCACATGGTAGACCTGGAAGAAGCTCTTGGCTCCTGGCTTCGGATCCGCGCAGCTCCGGCTGTTGTGGCCATCTGGGGAGTGAACCAGTGGATAGAAGACCTTTCTCCCTGTTTCTCTCTCTCACTGTCTGTGGCTCTACCTGTCAAATAAATAAATAAAAATCTTTAAAAAAGAAAAAGAAAGAAACAACGTGCTTAACTTCTAGCCTTTCCATATTTTGACATTAATCTTCTCATTTAACCTGTTTTATCCCCACTCCTCAGTAGCACAGAATTTCAGTCCAGTTTGCATTTTTCTCCTTGCTTTCCCTACTGTTGTCACTGTTTCACCTGTTTTTGTACACTCAGCTCAAATTCACTCTCCCCTACTTCTCTCTCCTTACAACCTTCTGAATTGCTTGACACAGCAACTCCTACTGGAATCCTGCTCCATGGCATTCTCTAGTCTATTCCCTTCTTGTTCTGAACTGAATCTAATTCAAATTGACTATACACAGTTCTTAGGGTAGGCGATTTTTGTAGATAATCTTAGTCTCTAAAAACCAGTATGGTTGGACCAGAGTATGAAGGAGCTCTCTCTATCTCTACCACGCTCTCTATCACTCCAGCTCTCAAATAAAGAAATGAATAAATATTTCTCTTTAAAAACTGAGATGGGTAAGTGTTATCTTCTCCTCCAGAATCTATCTACTGCACTATAATAAAAGTGAGACATGTCAAATTTTGTCACAGAAATATATTTATCAAACATGTTCATTAGCAAGAAGGCACATAAATATTCACACAATCTATGTGCAAGCTCCAGGAATTCTAGCTTTCTATGCTTTTAAGAAGACAGTTACCACTATCCATAAAATGTTTAATCAAGACACAATGGTAATAATTCAGGAAATATTCCAGGATTTTGTTCCCTGACAGTTGGCATGAGGAAATTGGCATGTTCTGACCTAGTTTCTGGGCCCAGGGTGATTAAAGATTAAATCTTGGATGCCATCCCTACTGGCTTTGCTAGACTGTTATATCCAGTACAAGCAAGTATGGAAGAATGGAGGAGTGTCTCTACGTTATGCTCTTCAGCCCACATGCATTGAATACCTTCAACTTCACCAGTAAGAATCTGTTTCTGACATTAGAGTATTGTTAAGCAAAGCATATGATCTCAAATTGATCCAAATTGATTTTGTTTAATAAACACTTATATAGCACTTATTATGTGACACTGCTATGCACATTTTAGCTCATTTAATCATCATAGCAGTCAATAAAAGAGGTACTAGCATTGTTAATAAGTTAGGTTCCTGAGATGTAACAAACAGTAGACAGGGGAGCCATAATTCAGAGATAGGTGGCCTGATTCCTGGATTCAGGGTCTTGGCAAGTCTCCTGCCCTTCTGGATCTCAGAAGCATTTTTTGTGGAAGTTTCCTGAAAGAATGCCTGCTGATCCAACTAGAATGCTATCTGGCTTGTAGCTTAACCTGGCTAATCAAGTTACATGTAATTCCCCAGTCTGTAATGAAGTATTCCAAGAAAATAATTAACATACAGTAGTTAGCTCTGTGCTTTATTAGCAGGTCTGTGGAGAATGCTGGTTTTTACAAAAGCTTATTTATGAATTACATAGGCTTGTAGATCTTGATTCCCTAATTCTTTGGTTTATTCCTGGAGCTGCTAACCATTTGGTATGCAAGGCATGACAGAATCGCCATTAAACAATTTGGAGTTCACCTAAACTAGCTGCTCATCTAAACTTCCCAATTCCTATTTACATCATTGCTATTAGAAGATTGTGTGGCGGCCAGCGCTGCAGCTCACTAGGCTAATCCTCCACCTAGCGGCGCCGGCACACCGGGTTCTAGTCCCGGTTGGGGCGCCGGATTCTGTCCCGGTTGCCCCTTTTCCAGGCCAGCTCTCTGCTGTGGCCAGGGAGTGCATGGAGGATGGCCCAAGTGCTTGGGCCCTGCACCCCATGGGAGATAAGTACCTGGCTCCTGCCATCGGATCAGCGTGGTGCGCACCGGCCGCGGCGGCCATTGGAGGGTGAACCAATGGCAAAGGAAGACCTTTCTCTCTGTCTCTCTCTCTCACTGTCCACTCTGCCTGTCAAAAATAAATAAATAAATAAATAAATAAATAAAAGAAGATTGTGTGGTCTTTGCTAGAATAATACCCATGCACTCTCCTGGGGCAGTCATCTTCTTGGTATACATTTATTTCTGACTGAGAGAAAGTTCTTTCTTATGTTAAGTAGGAATTTTTTCTGAAAACACTCACTGAATTTATCATAGTTCTATATGACCATTAGGGGGTAGAACGAATAAGAATAAATTATGTAGCCGGCGCCGTGGCTCAATAGGCTAATCCTCCACCTTGCGGCGCCGGCACACCGGGTTCTAGTCCCGGTTGGGGCGCCGGATTCTGTCCCGGTTGCCCCTCTTCCAGGCCAGCTCTCTGCTATGGCCAGGGAGTGCAGTGGAGGATGGCCCAGGTGCTTGGGCCCTGCACCCCATGGGAGACCAGGAAAAAGCACCTGGCTCCTGGCTCCTGCCAGGATCAGCGCGGTGCGCCGGCTGCAGCGGCGGCCATTGGAGGGTGAACCAACGGCAAAGGAAGACCTTTCTCTCTCTGTCTCTCTCTCTCACTGTCCACTCTGCCTGTCAAAAAAAAAAAAAAAAAAAGAATAAATTATGGCCCAAACAGAACAGTAAGACATAAAAGACATAATGTTTCCCAGTGTTATCCATTGCCCTCATGAATCTGTGGCTCATGGTGTAGAGTTCATCGTTATGAGGGTAAAGACTCCACATGCCCAAGAATGCAAGAGTCAGAGAAAAGGGGTGGAGGAGGACCGCTTTAGTCGAAAAGGGTTTGGAAGAAGTGGTATTCACATCACCAGGTTCATAGTAATCAAATGACAACTTTTGTTGATAGATGGATTGAGCTGGTCTTTGGCAACTTGTTGTATAAGCATGGTTAGTTTAATCAGAATTCCTGATGCCTACTTCTCATTGATCATGGTTCAAGATCCAGCTGTGGAAATGCACCCAACGGTGGCTAATTGCTCATTTCCTGGCAGTTTGAGGCAAAAATACAAGCTTTGGGTGACTGATTCACATTTCTGAGTCTTCTCCCAGTGAGCTGCTGATTTTGAATTGCACGTTGCTGATTGCTTAGTGCATCACACAGACATAGGCTGCTGTGCATGCCTGGATAAACAAGTCACAGATTTGTCATAGTTAGAAAATCCAAGTCTTTACATTGATAATAAGAATATGGAAATAATTTATGAACAAGAATGCTTACGCGACACTTCACAAGTATAAACATTCAATACTTTGGACTTAGATTCACGCAGTACCCTTTGTATGAATGGAGATTCACAAAAATGACACTCCTAAACTCCAACATTGATAAATACTAGATCTGATCTCAGAGTTCAGATTTTGACACACCCAGTTCAAACAGCAAATCTGCATGTGAAAATGGGAAATTTTTGCTCTGTACACTTAAGATCCATGCATTTCACTGTGTATAAAACATGCATTGGGAAGGCAGCGCCATGGCTTACTTGGTTAATCCTCCACCTGCAGTGCCAGCATCCCATATGGGTACCGGGTTCTACTCCCAGTTGCTCTTCTTCCAGTCCAGCTCTCTGCTGTGGCCTGGGAGGGCAGTAGAGGATGGCCCAGGTGCTTGGGCCCCTGCACCCTCAAGGGAGACCAGGAAGAATCACCTGGTTCCTGGCTTCAGATCAGTGCAGCACCAGCCATAGTGGCCATTTGGGGAGTGAACCAATGGAAGGAAGACCTTTCTCTCTGTCTCTCTCTCTCACTGTCTATAACTCTACCTGTCAAACAAAGAAACAAACACACATGCATTGATAATGTCCAGGAAGAGATGATTGAGCCAGTTATGAGGATCAATGGTAAATAGAAAGAGAAATTCATCCACGGGCCTTCTGTCTACTGAACAGTAGACCTTCTGTCTACTGAACCCTGTGGTCACTATGTTGTACCCATCATCTCACTTAGCATCCTGCACTGAAAAGCGAGGATATGCACTTGGAATACAGAAAATTTACATCACAGAGAGGTGATTTGCCCTCATGGGAGATCTAAGATACCAAATCAGTGTTGGAAACTCCAAAATCCACATTCTGGGTCAAGCACATGGCCTAATGGTTAAGATGCCCACATCCCACATTGGTGTGCCAGGGTTTAAGTCCCACCTCTGGATCCTGACTCCAAGTTCTTGGTAAAACAGACCCTGGGAGACAGTGGTGATGGCTCAGATAGCTGGTTAACTCTACCCATGTAGATCTGTCCTCCAAGTGCTGTCTGTTTTGCTGCTCTATGACCCAGGCTCAGAAACCAGCACCCTGGGTGCTAACTTTCCAGGACTCCAACCCTCACACCCCTGGAGGACTCTTCAGATCAAATAGAGATTCCCACCTACAGCCCCATACAGCCCTTCCAGAGTATACTAGAGGTATCTGGGCACAGAAATCTCTGTCCAAATAGCACAGAGCTTTGCTTAAAAGGCCTCAGGGTATGTACCCCTAGGCTGAGGAGAGGCCAAGGCTACCTGTTGTGTCCATGAAGATGCGTTCTGGACAGTCCAGCTTGTAAGGTCCCTTATAGGGTGGGGGCAGCTGGGTTAGAAAGAAGAGTTGGGCTGCTGGTTGCCAACCAGTTTTCCCTGCACTGCAATACTTTGGTGTAGAATTCCAAGGAGTCTCATAATTATAGTTGAAATCTGGCTTATATAGGCAAGCAGATAGGATTGAATCGATTAGATTTGTGAACTGGAGACCATGCCTTCATCCCCCCCTCTGTGTGATCTCATGCCCCTACCTGACCTCACCTGTACGTCCACCTGCCAATTAGACTACGTAACCACGCCCCTTTGGAGGTGAGTAAAAGGCCTGGAGCATGGTGGGCTCCTCCCTTGTTCCTGCACCTTTCGGCACACAGCCTTTTGTGCGCTCTCTGCCTCTGCCTTCCTGTCCACACATTTTTCTCCACAGGGCTCCCGGCCTGCTACCTGCCTGGGATGGACTCAACTTGTGTCTCTAGACTTCTTTCTACCTTAAATATAAATAAAGCCCTCACTTTCCTGTGCATTTCTTTCACTGAATAAGCGTTAAAAACTTACAATATAACCTGGTTTATTTTGAGCCGATAATCAAAATTATTATCTGAATGGATGGCAAGAACCCACCAAATCATTAATATTTAAAATTATTAATAAGGCTGGCCAATATCATAGCCAGAAAGATCTATGTGACAAGATAGGAGGATAGGACATATCTTCCTTTGCAAAGGTCTGTTATCCTGATTTATAGACATTCACTCTCTAAACATGGGCTGCTTTTTTTTTCCTCAAACCCTGCATATGTTAGCGGGGAGCCTGTCTTCATTCCCTTTGTCATTGACCAGTATTCACTGATGTGTTCTTATCTACCAGAACCCCCTACTGGGTTCTGTCTGAACCTGGGGTTGGGGATAGTTCTGTGACTGACAAATAGTAAATGCCTAACAATTATTCATTCACCTGAACAGAGCTGAGAGATGAAGTCCAAGACCCAGTTGGAACCACTGAGTCATGGTTGGGAGTGAGGAAGAAGCCAGGAAGGGGTGGGTAGAATGAAAGCTGAGTGCCTTCTGCCCAGAATTCTCTCAAGAATATTTGGGCCAAATAGAAACGGGATAATAAGTGTTCAGAAGAAATAAACCTTAAAGGCTGACAGAAGATAGTGATGGTTTTTGTTTTCATCCATACTTTAAAATTGTTGCACTAAAATCACATGGTAAATAATAGTAATATCATTTTATAGCAACTGCAGGAACTATACAAGTTAAATCTCTTTGTCTAAAAATAGTAATAAATTAAATACAAAGAACATGTTAACCAGCTTTCTATACAGGCAGGCACCATGAAGCTAGAGAGATCTGCTCTCCTAAACTTTTGGTCAATGCTGAAGTCTACTGCAACCCAATCTCCTCATGACACCAAAGATGGCCCAAAGTAGGGAGAAATGGCAGGAGGCCAAAGAGAGCTACAAGAACATCCCATTCTGGATTGAAAAGGACACCAGACTTTTTCCCTTTCCCCTACCTCCAATGCTAATCACACACATTCAGCTCAAAGTAATTACTTTGCACAAATATTTTAAAAAGCAGCCATAATAACTAAGGCTCTAATCTATGCTCTTAAGAAAAAACATTTTAAAAACCAATACAATAGGGCCAGCACTGTGGCAGAGTGGACTAAGCTCCTGCCTGTGGTCCTGGAATCCCATATGGGCGCCAGTTCTAGTTCTAGCTGCTCCACTTCTGATCCAGCTCTCGGCTGATGGCTTAGGAAAGCAGTAGAAGATGGCCCAAGTACTGGGTCCCTACACCCATGTGGGAGACCCGGAAGACTCCTGGCTCCTGGTTTCAGATCAGCTCAGCTCTGGCCATTGTGGCCATCTGGGGAGTGAACCAATGGATGGAAGACCTTTCTGCCTCTCCCTCTCTGTGTCTGCAATTCTACCTCTCAATAATAAATAAAATCTTAAAAAAAAATACAATGCCTGCTTCATGGAGCTGACATGCTAATGGGTGATGATTCTTTGCCTTGGCTGCATGATAAAATCACTTGGGAGAGCCTTAAAATGCTGAAATTCTGATACAATAAACTTTAGGGTATACACTGGGACTGAATTTGTTTTAAGCCCTGGCAAGTCTTAAGTGCATCCAAGTTTGAGAATCACAATCCTAATCAAAGACACAGATTAGTGAGGAGGTCACAAGATGGGCCACTGATTCAACAAATGGGCTTTTCAAAGATGGCTGCTGCCCAATGTGTTCAAACAAGGAAGAGTGTGACCAAACAGAGGGAGAAAACTGATGGTATAGGAATGAAAGGAGAAATTTACAGGTGAGAAATTTAAGAAGCTGAGAGGGGATGGGATCCAGAGCTAGGGATGGAAGCAGCCTTAAATAAGAGCAGGGACATTTTCACTCATTGAGACAGGAAGGAAGGCAGAGCTAACAGGAAATGTGCAAGAGGGTTGGGAGATTTGTGAGTGCAGATCATGGAGCTTCTTTTCCGATGTCCCCTTTTCTAGTTGAAATGAGAGGAAAAGCCATCAGCTAAGTATAAACAAGAGTCGCATTCACATCTGCCTAGGTTTGGAATATCTGTAAGGTTAATAAATCTAAGTAGGAAATGATATGAAGGTGTTAAGATTTCTGTTTTGGGGTTGAGCATTTGTCATAGTGGGTGAGACAGCTGCATCCCACACTGGAATGCCTGGTTTGAGTCCCAGCTACTTTGCAACCAGCTTCCTGCTAATGTGCACCTGCGGCAGCCGGTGATGGCTCAAGTACTTGGGTCCCTGTCACCCATGTGGAAGAAACAGATGGGAGTTTCTGCTCCTGGTTTTAACCTAGCACAACCCTGGCTGTTGCAGGCATTTGGGGGAGTGAAAGAGTGGATGGAAGATCTATCTATCTGTATATCTACCTCTTTGTCTACCTTTCAAATAAAATGAAAATACTTTTTTAAAATATCTGTTTCTTTTAATTTTCTCATCTCTAAAGGAGACTCAAAGTTGAATAATACTCAGATTTCAAGGTCATGACATGAACCTAATTAAAAGAAAAAAATCTCCACTGTGGATCACTAAAGGAAAAATAGGCTTGCCACAGAAAGCATTGCCTACAGTGTTAAAGTGCCCTGTAGCTCCTGAACCACTTTCACCAGAGGGCAGAAATGAGGTGGAAAATTTATCTACCACACCAAGGACTAGGACTGCAGCTCATGCTACTTGGCAGAAGTACACACTGGACACTTTAATGGAAAGTCTGCCCTTTCCAAAATTTCAGCCCAATTTCTCAGGTAGAACTATTGAGTGCTGAACAATCATGCATTTGAATGGAAATACCTAATCTCTGGGAAACTGCCCATTGCCCTCAGCTCTGGCCAGAACTGCACAAATAGCAGCTCCCCATATCTGATCAACTACACACAGTGTCAGTCCACCTTTAGAGGTGAAATGATAAAATCTCTTTTTAAGGTTCTTTTTTTTTTAAAGATTTATTTATTTATTTGAAAGTCCAAGTTATATAGAGAGAGGAGAGGCAGAGAGAGAGAGAGAGAGGGAGGTCTTTCATCCTATGGTTCACTCCCCAATTGGCTGCAACAGCTAAAGCCGCACTGATCTGAAGCCCACGTGGATGCAGGGGCCCAAGGACTTGGGTCTTCTCCTACTGCTTTCCCAGGCCATAGCAGAGAGCTGGATTGGAAGAGAAGCAGCCGGGAGTAGAACCGGTGCCCATATGGGATGCTGGCGCTTCAGACCAGGGCATTAACCCACTGCACCACAGTGCTGGCCCCAGGGTTCTTTTCATTGTTAATGCTTTGAAAGTCCGATTTCACTCCAAGATAACCAAATATGTAGGTTTATATGGAAACTTTAGGGCCTTCTATCTCTCCCTGATTGAAAGCCTTACACAATTTGCTCATCCCTTCCATATTTGTACATTGGTTTTCATTTCAATAATATAACTAGTGCCTCAGAAATCAATGTAAGCATTTTGCATGTGATTTCTTGTTTTATGGGCCTATGATTACTTTTTTCATTACATAATAATAGAAAGCCCAGTATAATTGGGATCATTCCTGAGAGAGTCCATATTGAGTGCCACAGTCCCATGTATGCCATTAACTAGGTCTATAACCTTGAGCACGTTACCTTACCTCCCAAGGTCTCAGTTTCTTTCACCATAAAGTAATAGGCATTAACTAGATGCTCTCTAGGTCCTTTTGACATTCTCAATACTATCATTTAAATCCTGCATTTTGTCTTTGGATGCACACACTAGTTTAAGCCATGCGACCTGTGCCCTACAAGAGGGAGGTGCTCTTACGGTGGTTTAGTTTCCTATGTTTTTGCTTTGCTGTGCCCATTCCAGAGAGTATAGCAATGATTGCGATCACAAGAAGCAGCAGACCAAAAGTAAAAGTTTTGCATTTCTCTTAATTTGAGGGGTTGCTTTTTCATTGATTATTTAGCAGCTTAGAGCCTTGTGCACTCCCAAATGAAGGTCTCAGAGTTGGTCTTTGCAAAAGAGAGTAGGAAGGAAATGGATTGATTTACATCTAGTGGAGTGGGTGAGATGTTAATGGAGCAACCCGAAGAATTGTTATGAGAGAATCTGTAGCCCCAAGGACAGATGCTTTGTCCCAATTTTACTGGGGTTACTCCCAAGTCTCTCATGCCATCTGAATTGGAAGGCTCCACCTGGGTATCCCTTCTGAGGCCACAAAGCCAACATTTCCAAACTGAAGTTCTTTTCTTCTCCCAACCACATTAATTTTCTAGGTCTTAACGTCAACCTTTACCACATAGCTCCGGTCTTTCCTCCCTTCAGTCCTTCAGGTCCTGCTACTTCTACCTGTACTACCCATCACCTGTTCTATTGCAGTAGTCTTTTAACTAACCTCGTCCCCGAAGTTCTTTTCTTCTGCCACCTTGCTGTTGCCATCATCTTCCCAAAGATGATTCCCAGTGAGGAGTTTTAGGGTTGTTAAGTGCCTCACCCTCTGGCCTTGGTCCACTGCCTCCAAAAGTCCCACCTCTTTCCAAGTACCCTAGGCTGTAGGTTTTCTCACCTGCAATTTCCTTGCCCCCATCTCTTCAGGGACAAACTACTTATGCTATCCTGCAATAGACAGAAACCAAATCTACCTCAAATTTCATGGACCATTTTTTTATTTATTTTTACTTTTTTTTTTCCACAGGCAGAGTTAGACGGGGGGAGGGGGGGTTTAGACAGTGAGAGAGACAGAGAGAAAGGTCTCCCTTCCTTCCATTGGTTCACTCTAATGGCTGCTACGGCCAGCGCTGCACTGATCTGAAGGCCAGAGCCAGGTGCTTCCTCCTGGTCTCCCATGCAGGTGCAGGGACCAAGCACTTGGGACATCCTCCACTCCAATCCCGGGCCACAGCAGAGAGCTGGACTGGAAGAGGAGCAACCGGGACTAGAACCCGGGGTGCCGGCACTGCAGGCGGAGGATTAGCCAAGTGAGCCATGGTGCCGGCACTCATGGACCATTTTTTATACACATTTTTATGGTGTGTACAATTTATTACTTTGGATTACAGTTACTATTGTACATATTCTATCTTAGGGACAATTTCAAGCCTAATTGATCTTCCTCCCTTTTTGTCCCTCAGGATCCCTGTAAGGAAATTACTGAGACAAAGGAACTGAAAATCACAAAAGTAAAAATTATTGGAGTCTTGATTACTTTAGTACTTTACTAGAACACTGAAAATACAGTCACTTAACAACATCACATGTCTTTATAAGTTTATGAAGCACAGACCAAAACAACATGTGCTAAGATTGGTAAGGACTTACTAATTTTCACAACTGTTAATAGATGCCTGGCCACTGATTTTTGTTTTTGTTGATTCATGCTGAATTGGCCTATACTACAACTGAATATTAAAGAATTATTTAACATTTATTGTCATCTTCTGCCCCTTAAATAAACCAGAATGTTTCTAAACGTACATTTTTATCCGTTGTTTCTGATATCATTAGGTCTGTGCAGCGGTTCTGATGTCATGATTTATAGCTGTTTGAAGAGAAAAGAAAGGTAAATGTCAGTGGATCAGTAAATTATTGCTTCACCAGAAAAACTTGTGTGATTTTCCATATTAATCACCTATATTATAAATGAATAGATGAATGATGTGGAAAATAATTAAGTATTTAATCATTTAAACAGCAGAAAAGAAGCACTCAGAATATTCACTGTTATTCTTATATCATATTTTTAAGTAGATTTCATGTATACTAACATTATGTAAAAATAAAATTAAGCTACATTATTTGGTTTATGATACAATGCAATAATGCTGAAAGTCTTTATTTATATCAGTGTATGTATTTTTCCAAAACCAATACATTTTTCTTCCTAATGAAATGCTGAGATGTAGTAAATGAATACTCATTGCAAAGCCATTATATGTTCCATTCTGTTCTAGGGTAAGATAGAGAAGAGCATAGAGAGAATTGCAGCTCTTATGACGCTCACTTTCTCACTGGGGAAGATAGAAATAGGCAAACAAATTAACAAAGGGAACAATTTCAGAGAACGATGAAGACTATGGAACAAGTTCAGAAGTGTGATAGGAGAGAGAGTGACAGGCTGATAGATACTATACCTAAAGCAGTCAAGGAAAAAATTATTCTAAATGATAAATCGAGTCAGCCAAGACATAATCTGGAAGGAGAGAATCCCAGGTATGGAGAAAAGCAGGTGCAAAGCCCTCAGTCTGGAATAAGCTCAGAGTTGTCAAGGACTGGGACCAGCCAGTGCAGCTGGTGCAGGACGAGCAAGAGGAAAGATCACAAGAGGTGGGGATGAGGCGTAAGGAGGAGACTGGTTACGCACTGACCCATGTAGGCCATGGCAATAGATTTCTATTTTATTCTAATTAAAATCAGAAGTCAGTAAAAGCTTTAAACAGAACATTTATATCTACACACTGTTTTTGAAAGAGCACTTTGAATGTTGTGTGGAGAGAGCACAGCTTCAGAGATAAGCAGGACTAGAAGTAATCAGAAAGCTATATTAAGGCAAGATGTGATGCTGGCCTGGCCATGGGTAGAGGCAACAGCATGGTGAGGAGAGGTCAGATAGGGGATCTTTCTAATCTCAGACGAGACAGATGGAGGGGACTCCAGCCTCAGGACAGGGTGAGTGATGCTGCCGTTTACTGAGAAGGAGAAATCTAAGAAAGCAGCAGAGCTGGGAATAGGAAACAGCACCGAGTCCACTCTTATTACAGCTAAGTGAGCTAGTACACAGCCACATGGAGACATGGGGTGAGCAGTCAGATAACTGGGTACGGAGCTCTGCAGATCATACGCTTTGCTGCTTCCTTACAGATATTTGCTAAATCTCTCATTGTTTTCTGTTAATCTCTGCAAAACCAATACAGGGCAGTGGAGGATGGCCCAAGTACTTGGGCCCTGCACCCCACAGGAGACCTGGATAAGTACCCAGCTCCTGCCATCAGATCAGCGAGGTGCGCCAGCCAAAGCGCGCCAACCGCGGCGACCATTGGAGGGTGAACCAACGGCAAAGGAAGACCTTTCTCTCTCTCTCTCTCTCTCACTGTCCACTCTGCCTGTCAAAAAAAAATACAGGAACTTCTTTTTAAAATGTATTTATTATTTGTATTTATTTGTTTGTTCATTTGAAAGAGCAACAGAGAGAAAGGGAGAGACCGAGACAAATCTTCAATTCTCTGGTTTATTCTCCAAACACCTGCAACAGCCAAGGCTGGGCCAGGCCTAAGCCAGGAGCCAGGAACTCCTTCCAGGTCTCTAACTTGGGTGGCAGGAACCCGATTACTTCAGCCATCATCTGCTGTCTCCCAGGTGCATTAACAGGAAGCTGAATCCGAAGCTCAGAGTAGCCACGACTCGCAGGGCACTCTGACCTGGGATGCCCGCGTCCCATGGGGCTGTTTCACCCACTGCACAACAACGCCCACCATATGGAACTTCTTTTAAGGCAGACACACAGCTGATTTCCTTCTTACCTCCACCTCCTGAAATAGGTTTCCCAGGCTAACAGTGAGAATATAAATTCCAGCGGACATCTGAAATAGAAGAGTTTTTTTTTTCATTTTCACTAATGCGTTATTATCAACACCCTGCTAAGTCTATCAGTTTGCTTTAATTTACTCCTTCTTTCTTTTTCATAGCGTTTCTTCTTTTTTCCAGGAAAGTATAAAAGAGGACCTCGATATAACATATATACTAAGGGGAAAAAAAGAGTCCCAGGGCTGGTGTTCAGCCTACTGGTTAAGATGTTGTGTCCTACACTGGCGTATCTGAGACTGATTCTCAGTTCCTGCTCTTCACTCCAGCGTCCTGCCAATGCAAGCCCAGGTAGGCAATGGTGATGAATTAGGTAATTGGTCTCTGCATCTGGAGACCTACGCTGTGTTCGACTTCCAACTACTGCCCTGCCAAACCCTGGCTATTGCAGGCATTCTCTGTACCTCTCAATTTTTTTAAGAAAGAATCTCCTATCATCAGTACTTATCACAGAATTTAGACTATATAAAAAAAAGTTAAATGTTGCCTAAATTAAATGAATCTATGACAATAGCTACACAGTATTTAAATGTACTTTATTTTCATTATCATAAAATTTAATATATGTATCAAGGCTTTCCGAATGATATGTTTAGTCAAGCTGACCCGGGAATTTTGGGATTGATACCTGATTGGGTTTTTATCCCACCTGATGAAGAATGAAGGGCACACACAGGAAGAAGAGAGGCAAAAGGGGTTTCCAGCCAATACCTTGACAGGCTGTTGCAGTCCCAGCTCCACCTCAGGAGCCTTCCTCAGTTGCTCCTAGACTGTCTCCCAGTCCCCACAAAAGGCAACTGAGTCAGGACAGGGCCAACACTTTCAAAGCCCATTGGGGGAGGGGAATTGATCCAGTCTTTTCCAACAAGCCTAGCCCCTCAGTGTTAAGACCAGCATCCGTGCTCAGCAACGTGTAATCGGCTGACAGCGATTTCCCCAGGAAAACAGAGGTGAAAGCAGTCTGCTTTCACTCACCCTCCCAGTGATCCCGCGTGAGAAAGAAGGGCGCGGGCAGGAAGGAGTGAGGCGACAGCAGGTCTAAAAAAAGGCTGGAAAGACCCTCAGCATGGCTCCTAAAGCCGGAAGCCTGACCTGCTTCAGGCCACAGTGTTAGCCTGGTGAATGGGGGAACCTCTTTTGATTGGCTGTCTGACATGTCAATCCTGAAAGTAAGCAGCCAATCATCAGGCTAATTAGCTGTTGCCCTACATCTTGCTTGTTTGCTTTTTTTTTTTTTTTTTTTTTCTTTTTTTAAATGGGGGTCTCTGGCATTAAGCCAGATGCTTTCTGCTGTTAGGGACTTTTCGTATTTCTGGCAGCTTGCACCTTTGCCACCAGTGCCCTTTAACTTTCTGAGAACTGAGAGTTTTCCAGGAAAACAGCCTGCACACAGGCTGCACACAGGGGCTCAGATCCTCCTGCCCAGTCTGCTTGCGAACTTGTAACCCTTTCTGTCTCCTCTCTTAACAGCTACATAAATGAGCTTGCAAAACTAGGGTGACAGTGCTAGAGATGGCGAGTCAATTAACCCAAGATCACTGGGTAAAATCAAACTTCTTTTGACATACATAAACGAACTGAACAAATACTGTTTGTCTCGACAAATATGGTTTTTGGTAGCCATTGGAAAAGAGAGAATTTCAACTTAACTGAAGGGCTAGGACTGGAAAGGGAGTTGGGATGCTTGGAGATTGATTAGGACATGAGAACCAGGCCTGTGTTGCACTTGCTTTGTGATGCCCTTATCTGTTGTCCTAGACAAACAGGATCAGAATCCAGGCCCTCAGTGGTTCGTGGGAAAAGCAGTCCCACTTAGTGGATCATTGGTGACCCACAGGACACATTTATGGTTGGCAGAGCAAGTGAAATACATTTTTCTCTCTCTCTGATCATCACTGCAATGAGTGGAAGCAAGCAAACCAAAGAGATAAATGCAATTGTGTGAGAAGTTGATCTGTGAGATAACAAGAATTTTCTCTGGAGATCAATAGATGACAAGGAAGGAACTGATTCATTTAGATTTAGGTCAGGAACAGTAAGTATAGAAACAGTGTGGGGATTTTCGTTTGCATTGTTGTATTTAAACAAGCAGGGGTTTTTCATTCCTTTGGAATAAATATCCTGTTTGGGTAAGCTGTATGTTTTCTAATATTTAGTTCCAAGATGATGTCAACAGCCCTTGAACCTATTAAAGCAAAGCTTTTATTATTAAAGGAAAATTATTAGCATTTTTAGCAAAAGGTTTTCAGACCAAAAAAGTCAATTTTATGATGACATCATATGGAATAAGGCTACTTTTATGGCAGGCGGTGTGTAAAAATTCACTGATCTTTCCCACATCTGTCTAACAAGGTAATGGCTAGTCATGGTTTTGCCTTCCAAGGAACCAGTGTCAAGAATGTTCACATTCCTTTCAAGCCTTCTGATTAAATTGCTCATTAAGGCTGGTTCCAATTATATTTTAAAGCCAACTCTGAAGTAAAAGATAAAGAGCTTAAAATGTTCTTTTCCCACACTTAATTAAAATGTAGATATGGGGACTCCACCCAAGGGGACTCTGAGTCATTAAGTTTAAGATAAAGTCCAGAAAATTCATCATTTTTAACAAGCTCTGTAGATGATTCTAATGGAGTTGATTTTTCTAGAGATCATATTTTGAGAAACACTCGTGAACTTAAGTTTGTAGGGGTCTTAGAGATCATCCTGTAACATCAAATTGGCTTGTTTTACAAATGATGAAACAAATCCTAGAGACATTCAGTGCTTACCAAAGGCTGTTTGGTTATTAGTAACAAAGGCCTCCTAACTTCAAAGGCCCATGTTTCCATGCGAAGCTCCTTCCTACTCAGGCCTGATACCCAAGGCTATAAAAATGAAATAGGAACCTGTGTTTGATCAATATGACCTCATCTAAGAATTTAACCACCACCCACAGCCTGATAAGCAGCAACCTTGGCTGTAGTCCATAGTGATAGAACTAGTCTTTAAAAATTAATAAAAATAAGTTCCTACCTTTCCTTAGAGCTTTGTGTTACACAGAGAAATTTCACATATTATCTGAGTCTTCCCCAAAACTCCTTGAGATAGAAACAATTATTACCATTATACGAAGAAAATGAACCAGATAATCTGAGTATGGTGGAATTTCAGCTAAGACAAATTTAATACACTGAAGTTCAACAGGTACAATTTAACAAAATAAGGCAGAGAAGACTCTCCTGAATATACATAGTTTGGACTATTTCCTGGGCAATACGCTCAGTGAGCCTGTGCACCAGAATGAGCCAGAGAGGGGCTTTGTCAGTCTGCCTGTCAGTCTCAGGCCCTGCCCCTCCATGCCCTCATGAAATAGGGATAAAAAACTCACCTCACTATTGGTGAAGGTAATGTTTAAATAAATGTCTTGGGGTGAGTGTTTGGCATAACAGGTAAGAAGTCAGCTGGGATGCCCACATCCTGTATCCAAGTACCTGGGTTCAAGTCCCAGCTTGACTACTGATTCCAGCAAATCCTTCCAGAACTTGCAAGTCAGAAGGTGATAGTTAAAGTGGTCCCTGCCACCCACATGGGAGACCTAGATTGAGTTCCTAGCTCCTAGTTTTGGTCTGGCCGACCCCTGGGCATTGTAGGTATTTGGGGAAGTGATCCAGTGAATGGGGGCTCTCTTTCTCTATTTCTTTGTATGTCTCTCAAATAAATAACATTTTAAATTATAAATATTTTCAAAAAACAATAACAATTAAATAATTAAAATAAAAATATTCTCTACACACAAACACAATTATTGTCTCTGACATCGCCTGGGGAAGTAGCAGTTTGGTCAGTCAGGAATCTGGATGTGTGGATGTATTGAGAGATGGTGAAGTGGTGTCCAATTAGACAGACAGTCTAGAGAGGTGGCCTCTGCTGGAGTTGCATGCACACTCCTCTCCTGCTCAATCAACCACCCTCCATCATGATAAAATTATCTAAGGGTAATTTTCAGCATTTGGAATTTTGCTTTGTACACTGATTTTAGAATTTCCCTACTGACATCCAACTGAAAACCAGTAACGCCATACCAGTGTTAAGTGAAAGATATGGCCTTTAAGAAAAACAGGCAATACTACAGGAGGTTAACTGTTATCTTGGTTCCCCAGAGGTACACGTGGACCAAGTAGTTTATATGAATAAGAATCACCAGGAGGTAAGCTTCAGAAAAGAGGGAACCATTACAGAAAGCAAGAGGAGAATATTGCTAAGGGAGATCTCTGGGGAAATGCAAGACTACAGAGTTGTCCCACCAGAGAAGAACAAAAATGGGGGATTTAGCCTACAACTCCAATTTGGTTGTTAGTTGAGGTCTATTGTTAAGGCCTCATGCTGCCTCTCCTGATCGGCCAAGCTCATGCCTGTCACCAGAGAAAGCAGAGTAGCAGGTTCTTGGGGAGAAATAAGATGTGGAACACTGACAGCATTATAATGAAATAGACTGTAGATAGTAAACATGATTTGTAGAAGACAATTGATTTAGAAGATAACCATAAAGCAAAGCATACAATGACCAAAAAAAAAAGCTACCAACATTATATTAAATTTTTGTTAAAAAAATAAATTATGTGCAACTGTATATTACAAAAAAAATGGAAGGACATACAACAAATAGTGGAGTTTTTTCCAGAAGGCAGGATTGTAGTGTTTTAATAGCCTTCCTTGCATTAGTATTTTCTAAGTTTTCCATAGTGACTGTGCATTTTATTTGTGGAGAGAGAATCTTTTTTTTTTTTTTTTTTGAAGAGAGAGAGGAAGGTAGGCCTTTATTGTTGAGCATGTCTAAGCACAAAGGAGTCCATGGATCCCTACAGCAACAGAGTCCATGGTGGAAATAAAACTTGGAAAACAGAATGATGAGAAAGAGCACTTACTTGGGGATGTTCTTGGTGCTGTTCTAAACACACATAATCAGCATGCCCCCATTCAATAGCAGAGGAAAAAACAGGATTAGTTAATAGTTGTTCCAATTAAGAGAGGCAATGAAAATGCACTACCCTGCCTCTCTGATCATTGCTTCAATGAGTGGAAGAGAGAGTAAGAGCTAAATAAAAATACATATGCGGTTGAGAGGTAAGAAGAAAACTGATTACCAGTGCAGAGATTCAGTGCCCTTTGCATCTGCTACCCTTGCCCTGGCTCAGCTGTGATGGGAAGGAATGAGAAGCTAAAGTGATCAACTACAGTCACATACCTCGTAACAAATGTCAGTCAACAACGAATCACAAATATGAAGAGTCATGGAAAAACTATGCATAGACTTCAAATTTTTTGCACCAAAACAAACATCTTTTCTTTCCATTTTCTTTGAACTGTTTGAAGTATCCTCTGTAACAGTCGTCCTATTAGATTATAGTGGAGCTGAAAATTTCCATTGTCCAGTGATGTCACAGCTAATAACATCATAGGGTAGCACATTACTTGTGTTTGTGCTGATGCTGTTGATAATAAACCTACTGTTCTGTAAGTTATACAAAAATATAACACATAAAATGATGTAGAGTATATGATATGCGACAATGATAATAAATGGCTATGTTACAGGTTCATGCATTTACTACACTAAAATTTTATTATTATTTAAAAGTATATATATATATATATATATATATATAAACAATGCGTACTATGAAACTTTAAGCCATGTTACACAGAAGCAGCCTCACTGGTCTCCCATTTTCCATATCCAGTGATGGATCTATACTACATAGGTTTGTGTATGTACACTCCATGATGTTTGTACAATGACAAGATCACTACCCTTAAGTGGCAAGTGACTAAATCCGGAGAGAAAGGCTAAATAAATTAGGTTCCTTGAGATATGGGGGCTTCCAAAGATAAACACCTTCCCCTGAGGCCAGCTAAAGTAAGATTTTCTCTCTCATCTATGTGCTTTAATATCTAGTTGATATTTTTAGTGTAGTTGTCCTTCTCTACTTCTTTCTGAATAATTTCTCTGAGAGTTTTAATTTGCTATTAAACCTATACAATGTGTTCTTAACATTAATTATATTATTATTTCCAGAACTTTTCCATTCTTATACAAATTTGCTGTCATTTTATATTTTTTGCCTTTGTTCGTATGTTCAGGCCTATCTTTTCTTTCCTTAATAATATAAATCAAGTTTATGTTACAGAATCAATTATATAAATATATCTGAACTTTTATGATTGCATTTTGCTTTCTAATTTTTCTCTTGGATCTCACTTAGGGCACCATATTGCCTTGTGCATTCTGTTGTGTTCTGTTTGTTCTTTCAGGGAACGGCATGAACTTGTAACTGTGTTTGAGATGGATGATTTTTCCCCAACATATCATGAAGAGTTCTGGGCATGCAAATGTATTTCCAGTTCATCTTTTCATTGAGTGGGCCACTTTTCAACATCCTAGCTTTGAATACAAAGCCATCTATGATAAAGGAAAGAAATAACCAATACAGCCATCAACAAAATGAGTGTTGAGTGTATTTTTCCAGACAAGAATATAATGGTCAGTGGAAAACTTCATCAAACGTCACTGTGGGAGATGAAATACTGAAGCTTTTAGATTCTAGAAAGTCCACTGTAGTTGTGCTAACTATGGATGAAGTTTGGGCTCTGGATTAGGCAGACTGAACCAGAAAAGTATAGTCAGTTGGTTTCCTTTATGCATTCAGGAATGAGTTGTCAAGTAAGTTGATTGGGGTTACTTAACCATTTTTCAGCTATAGTTGATAGGTTGCTTCAAGTATTAACAATGATTACTGCTCAAAACTGTTTTAGTAAAAGAAAAAAGGAAGAAAGAAAGAAAGAGAGGGAAAGAAAGGAAGAAAGAGAGAGAGGGAGGGAGGGAGGGAGGAAAAAGGAAATAGCATTGAGTTTTGGTATCTCCTAGGCTGGGGCTTTACAAACAGAAAATCTTTCTTTTACATTAGACTTTATTCTCATTTTGGCAAATGTTGAGTTTTTCAAGACAATTAAAATGAAAGTTTAGGGTCATGTGGCTTCAGTGTTTACCTCTCTGCACTCTACTTCACATGATCTTTATCTCTGCAAATTCCTTTCATGGTTAGCTAACCTGCTAACCATATGCCCAAGAAGATGGGTTCAGAATGTTTACCCAGTGTTTTTAGTTGTCTTCAGTGGGAAAGTCATCATGTCCTCTACAATGAAAATGGAAGTCAAAGAAATATTTGGTAGTTTCTTCCTGCTAATAAAGCGGTACTCAAATGTGTACTTCATTGGGATAATTCCACTCTGGATTTGTCCAAATCAAGCATCTCATATAGACAGTGAGTGGTATTTGCCCAGTGCTAAACTAAGGTGCTTGAGTGTTTTGATTCCATTGTTGTATATATACACACACACACACACACACACACACACACTCCTTATAGAAAATGATGCTTGGGGCCAGTGCCGTGGCTCACTTGGCTAATCTTCCACCTGCGGTGCCGGCACCCCGGGTTCTAGTCCCGGTTGGGGCACCGGATTCTGACCGGTTGCTCCTCTTCCAGGCCAGCTCTCTGCTATGGCCCGGGAAGGCAGTGGTGGATGGCCCAAGTGGTTGGGCCCTGCACCCGCATGGGAGACCAGGAGGAAGCACCTGGCTTCTGGCTTTGGATCGGTGCAGCGGGCGGGCCACAGCGTCCATTTGGGGATGAACCAACAAAAAAAGGAAAACCTTTCTCTCTATCTCTCTCTCTCTCTCTCACTGTCTAACTCTGCCTGTCAAAAAAAAAAAAAAATCATGCTTTGGGAGTAAGGATTTTGTGTTTGTCACTTTTGTATTTCCAGTCCTGAATGGGTAATAAGTAAATGAATAAGCAATTTACACAGAGTCCAGCTAAGGATACATTAGGATTACTATAAGAAAATGGAATGCAAGAGAAAGCAAGGACTTTTTGTTTTGCTTTTTGCCATGTAGCTTTGCTTAAACTGAAAATGTCTTCACCTGTGCAAATACCATTAACAAATGAATCACTGCACTTCAGTTTTTTGACTATTCACCTACATCACAGCAGCAAACAAACAAAAAAAAATAAATAGCACTGCTAAGCCGATGCACATTTTTCCTGCAACTGAACAACTTTCTATTCCTGGAACTGCTAAAAATTGACAAAATATTACTTTAAAGCAAAGACAAGGGAAAGAATGGCATCAACAAAGGGAAAAAAAAAGCATAATAATGTATGTATGACCCAACATCTGTCAGGTCATACACAGAGAAAGCCAGGTACAGCATTTCACTTTAAAGTAGCTTCTCAAAAATCTAATAAAACTACATAGAAATAATCATACCCAAATTCACTGGAAGCCTGTTTGCCTCAAATTCTTATGCTTCTGTTTGCTCAGTGTCATTTAATAAACAGTTATTTAGCACTTACTACTTGTTGGAACCTGTACAAGTTTCTGAGCATATCAAGAAGCTCACACAAACAAATAAGGCAGACAGGTGCACAAATATAATGCAAAATAAAGGCATCAATATTCTTTCTACCCCTCACCAAAATAAACTATAAGAATATATTCAAGGGGCCAGCACTGAGGCGTAGTGGGTAAAGCAGCCACCTGCAGTGCCTGCATCCCATATGGATGCTGGTTGGAGTCCTGTCTGCTCCACTTCCAACCCAGCTCTCTGCTATGGCCTGGGAAAGCAGTTGAGGATGGCCCAATAACTTGGGTTCAGGCACCAGCATAAGAGATCTAGAAGAAGCTCCTGGCTCCTGGCTTCGAATAGGCCCAGCTCCAGCCGTTGCAACCATCTGGGGAGCGAACCAGCGGATGGAAGATCTCTCTTCCTCTCTCTGTATCTCCCTCTCTCTGTAACTCTGCCTTTGAAATAAATAAATAAATAAATAAATCTTTTAAAAATTGTATTCAATTAAATCCTGGTTGATTATAGCCAGTGTACATAAATGGATTTTATTTCCCAGCTGGTAACTAATGTTTAATTCAGAGTTGTCCAATACAAAATTCGGAATGAAAATTTAGATCTTAAGGGTTTCTGCCTTCACTGGGTATTGGTTAATTTGAATGAAATGACACAAATTGCCATTATTTCCAACCTAAGACAAACATTACTCACTGCATTATGCTGCCAATCTGAGGCCTGAGGAAAAGAGAGAGAAGTGGAAATTTGAAAGTAAGCTTTGGGGGCTGGTGCTATGGCATAGCAGATAAAGCCATTGCCTGCAGTGCCAGCAACCCATATGGGTGCCAGTTGGAGTCCCAGCTGCTCCATTTCTGATCCAGCTCTCTGCTATGGCCTGGGAAAGCAGTGGAAGATGGCCCAAGTTCTTGGGGCCCTGCACCCACATGGGAGACCCGGAAGAGGCTCCTGGCTCATGGCTTCGGATCAGCTCAGCTCGGGGCAATTGTTGTCAGCTGAAGAGTGAACCAGCGGAATGAACACCTCTCTCTCTCTCTCTCTCTCTGTCTTGCTATAATTCTGCCTTTCAAATAAATAAATAAATCTTAAAAAAAAAAAAAAGAAAAGAATGTGAGCTTTGGAAGTGAGTCTGTGAAATGGAAATGGAAGCACAGAGTATTGTTTCCAGAAGAAAATAGTCCTCATTCAAGCAGAAAAAAGTTAGCTTAAAATTAAATTTCATTGAGCTTAGAAATTCCCTGTCTCAAAAACATGACATCACTGAAAAAGTAAAGAGTAGCAGTAAATAAAATCTGGATGAGAATGAAGAGGACAAATGTACGCAATTAGACAAAGAGTAATTCTAATATTATGATGGATTGTGGTTTGACTGAGTCCGCAGAAGAAGGAAGAAATGCCTGGGATGATCTTGCTTCTCCTCCCTTTCAAATCCACTCTCTCTGTGTCATAATTGAAAAAAAAATACTGAACCCCATGGCCTATGCAAAGCTAATGAGTACGTTTGAATCAACGATCTGAAGAAAAAATATCTGGTGGTAGGAAACCACATGCTACAGCAAGATGCTCATCATGGAAGCTGGACAGAAAGATGGAGAAAGACACAGAGAGAACACTGGCAGCCAGAGGCCATGGAAAGGCAGGAAAATCATGATTAATGGACAAGCAAATCAAAAGCCCAGGGGAGAAAGGAACTTACAGCTTCTGATTCCAGGACACTGCCAGTGAGAAACACACAGTTCCCTAGTTTGCTTCTTAGATAGAGTCTGACATTTGCTTTTGGAACCTACTCTCCCTCAGCCTGGACGCCAGCAGTGGGCTCTTTTGGTGATGCAAAAACCGCCCATTATTCCGGGGGATGATTAATCTGACAGCTCTTCCAGGTTGGATGTTGCTCCTCAGTGATTACAAAGTGACACTCCCCAATTGGTAAAGTCAACAACAGGAGTCACTGTGCACTTACTCCTCATGTAGGATCTCTGTCCTTAATGTGCTGTGCATTGAGATTTAATGCTATAACGAGTACTCAAACAATATATTTCACTTTGTGTTTCTATGGGGGTACAAACTGTTGAAATCTTTACTTAATGCATACTAAACTGATCTTCTGTAAAAAAAAAAAAAAAAAAGAAACTATCAACTCCCAACTTGACTCTCACTGGGATTAAACATGACAATAGGTCTGATCTGATTTCATCATCATTAAAAAAATCATCTATTATTTTTCACTTTATGTTTCTGTGTGGGAGCAAACTGTTGAAATCCTTACTTAATGTATACTAAGCTGATCTTCTGTATATTAAGATAATCGAAAATGAATCTTGATGTGAATGGAAGGGGAGAGGGAGTGGGAAAGGGGAGGGTTGTGGGTGGGAGGGAAGGTATGGGGGGGAAGCCATTGTAATCCATTATTCGTACTTTGGAAACTTATATTCCCCCATTCATTAAATAAAAAAAAATAATAAGAAGATATAAAAAAAAAAAAAAACAAAGTGACACTCCCGGGTACTCACTGGCACATGTTAACTGAAACAAGGTCTGAGAAACAGGAAGCACGGGAAGGAGAAAAGAGTACAGGACACGCCGGAGGAGGGGTTTTAATCTTCATTTTGTTGTGTATTTTTCCTAGGTATAGCATTCTACGTTGACAGGTGTTTGTTTTGTTGTTGTTTTGTTTCGTTTTGTTTCAATGTGATATTGCTCTACTGTTACCTTGATTGCATTATTCCCCATGATGAATCTGCTATTGTTCTTATCTATTTTGCTCTCTTCAATAAGGAGATGTATTTTTTTCTAGCTGTTCACATGATTTTCTCTTCATAACTGGTTTTGAGCAATTTAATGCACTTTGTCTTGGTGGAGTTTTCTTCATGTTTCTGTGCTTAAGGCTTGTTGCACATCTTGGATATGTGGATTTCCACCAAATTGTGAAATTTTTCAGTTGTTATCAAGTACATTTTGTGCATCCTTTCCTTTCGTTATTCTAATTACATATATGTTAGAACAACTGGGTTTTTTTTCAATAGTTATTTACCTCTTTTTAAATTCTCTGTGTGCTTCCTTTTGGATAGTTTTTAGTGCTGACAGTTTTCAACTTTACTAATCTTTTCATAGTCCTAATGACACCATAGCACACTAAAGCTAATTAAAGAGCATCTAGAAGACCAAGCGTAGGCTCTTTTTTTTATTTTTTTTTATTTTTTTATTTTTTGACAGGCAGAGTGGACAGTGAGAGAGAGAGACAGAGAGAAAGGTCTTCCTTTGCCGTTGGTTCACCCTCCAATGGCCGCCGCGGCCAGCGCGCTGCGGCCGGCACACCATGCTGATCCGATGGCAGGAGCCAGGTACTTATCCTGGTCTCCCATGGGGTGCAGGGCCCAAGTACTTGGGCCATCCTCCACTGCACTCCCAGGCCACAGCAGAGAGCTGGCCTGGAAGAGGGGCAACCAGGACAGAATCCGGCGCCCCGACCATGACTAGAACCCGGTGTGCCGGCGCCGCAAGGCGGAGGATTAGCCTAGTGATCCGCGGTGCCGGCTCAATCGTAGGCTCTTTAGAAGTCTATTTTAATACTCCTGCCCCCCAAAAAATTGATAATTTTGACAATCAGAGGCATTTAAGAGCAGTCTCACATGGTGTCTATTTTGAAGTTCTGATAACATTGACAAAAACAGGAATATTTCTGTTTATAAGAATTATTAAGAACGCTGTGAGGGATGGAATAACCTTACAAGTCCCTGCTGAAAGCTTTCTACCAGCCACTCAGAGATGTTCCCCTGAGATTTTGGGAAAACTTCCTGCCTGCCTATATCCTTGAAGATAATTAATTTGTCCCGTAGGACAGTATAGAGGGAGGCAATAGTAGCAGTATTAGTGACAGAATAATGACAAACAACAGGGGCCATAATATGTCTAACTGTTATCCACAGCAGTAGGCGGGGCAGCCCCAGCATCCTGACGTGTTTGTCCAAGTGATCTATGCAGAAGGTGGTGTCACCTGTAACTGGTCTACTGGCAGCTTTGTGTCAATGAAGAACTGAGCTCACTGAACCATGACTACAATGCCATCCAGTGTTTCTGAATCTCAAAGGGCTTCCATGCTTAAGAGTGCAACATGCAGTTACAACCTAAATGAATGTCGTAAAAGGATGTTATCATAAATCCTTTATTTATGATACCATAAATGCTACTATGGTGAACTTCTGTAAGCATGTGCCTTTATGGATCTATATTAGCACTTCTCTGTGTTCAACTACTCTCCATTGACCATGAATATCCTTTATATTCTCTCCTTTGCAGGAGTCCCTTGTTGATTTTAGACTTCACTAAAAACTGCACCCAATTGGTCAGTTCTCTGTTAGTGTAATCATGGTTCAGGATGCAGAACCAAACACAAGACATCAGGAAAATTGAGGGTCCTTGGGCAGCTTTTCTATGGGACAGCAAAGAAATTAACACCTATTTCAAATTATTCCTCAGTATGGCTCCTTCCAACAACATGTTGGGTTGAATGACTTCACATAGGTGTACAGCAACTGAAACAGGAAATTGAGTCTTAACAATGTCAATAGTGTTCACAGAGATTTGAGTGTCTGCGATTCCTATGAGTACCTATACTACAAACATCTTAGCTTCATCATCCTTTAAAAAGTCATTTTACCATCACCCTCTTGATAATATGCCTATTTAGCCTTATAACCAAGACACAAGTTTAGCTATTAAACACAAATGTGAGGTCAAAGAGAAAAAAAACAAGAATGCTATAGAGATTTAGTGCATTTATTAGGGTGAGGGCCCAGGGAGTCATTAAGATGAATATCGAGAGAGAAAATACACAGCTGCTGTCTTTAAGACAGAAATGGGAATGCTCAAGATTTTTTTTAAATCAATGAATTTATGGGGCCAGCATTGCAGCATAGTGAGCTAAACTGCTGTTTGCAATGCCAGCATTCCACATGGGCACTACCTTTACAGCCATTTGGGGAGTGAACAAGTGGATGCAAGATTCTCTCTCCCTCTCTCTCTCTACCTTTCAAATAAATAAATAAAAGCTTTTTTTAAAAGTCAGGTAATTTCCTAACGCTAAGTGAATCCTAAATCCTTTGAATCCTAATTAGAGTGCAACTTCATAGAAAAATTTCACATGTGGCCGGCACCACGGCTCACTAGGCTAAGCCTCCGCCTGCGGCGCCGGCACCCCAGGTTCTAGTCCCAGTCGGGGCACCAGATGTGTCCTGGTTGCCCCTCTTCCAGTCCAGCTCTCTGCTGTGGCCCGGGAAAGCAGTGGAGGATGGCCCAGGTCCTTGGGCCCTGCACCCGCATGGGAGACCAGGAGGAAGCACCTGGCTCCTGGCTTCAGATCAGCTCAACGCGCTGGCCACAGCACACCGGCCTCAGCGCACCAGCCGTGGTGGCCATTTGGGGGGTGAACCAACAGAAGGAAGACCTTTCTCCCTACCTCTCTCTCACTGTCTAACTCTGCCTGTCACAAAAAAAATAAAAAGAAAGAAAGAAAGAAAAATTTTACATGGAAATGTTGAAATGCAGATTTGGTGTTAGATATTTATTTTGTATGAAACAAAAACAGTCCATTTAAGTTTCCTTTTTCAAGTTGACATATTCCTAATGCAAAGAATGACTGAATTCATCATGACCTTGGTCTTTGCCTGCATGTCTTTGATTAAATTAAATTTCAGCTGTGTGGTCGTTTTTCTTGTTTTGTTTCATTTCTCACCAAATAAATATATATCATCCTGAAAAGGTTAATGTTAGCTTGTTCTAGTTCTTAATATAATTCTCTGCTAACATTTCAATTTTCTGAAAATAGCTATGTCGTGTATAAAGCAGTGTACTATTGATGACACTTGTATATGTAAGACATAAGGACATAAGGAATATAGAGGCAGAGGTAGAGATAGAGATGAAGATGGAGATAGACATGTTTCTAAATGCAAAGCCAAGAAGCATTTTAAAAATTTTTTTATCACATCCCTATATTAACATTCAAACAATCAAGAGAAAACCTATTGTTCCCAGATAAAAAGAAAAACGTTCTATCACTGTGAGATTGAATTCCATCATTGCCATCATTGCCAGACTGAATTGACTGAGTTTGATTATCATAACAGAAAGCCATCATAGTTGGGTTATTTTTGATTTACAGAAAGACGGTTAAATATTAATTAAATTATCAATAGTTCCCTGTTGCCTGGCCATAAATTCCAAGGATGGATGCTGATTCAGTGACTTGTTAGGGCCCTTCTTACAACATCAGAATATAAACCGGGGATGTCACCATGCCAATTTCAATGAATAATCATTTTTCATTGGACATTCTTAGGAAAGCGCAGTGATGAAAATGAAGATTGCTAGAAAATGTTTATAATCATAGACTCTTTTTTTTTTTTTTTTTTTGACAGGCAGAGTTAGACAGTGAGAGAGAGAGACAGAGAGAAAGGTCTTCCTTTTTCCGTTGGTTCACCCCCAAATGGCCACTGCGGCCAGCGCACTGTGCCGATCAGAAGCCAGGAGCCAGGTGCTTCCTCCTGGTCTCCCATGCGGGTGCAGGGCCCAAGGACCTGGGCCATCCTCCACTGCCTTCCCAGGCCACAGGAGAGAGCTGGACTGGAAGAGGAGCAACCGGGACAGAATCCTGCGCCCCAGGTGCCAGCACCGCAGGTAGAGGATTAGCCTATTGAGCCACGGCGCTGGCCAATCATAGATTTTTTTTAAAAAATGAAGAACAATCATAGCCTTTTGTTGCGCTTGTTGCCTGTGCCTTTGGGGCATGTGGCCTTCAAGCCGTCCACTCCCTGCTTTCCCGCCTGCTTGCTTGCTGCACATGTTCCTGGCCTGCTCTCTGTTTGGTATGGACCCAGCTTTCCAACTTAATTTCTAGACTTCTCTTTCTCCCCTAAATAAAGCCCTCACTCTTTTTTTTTTTATCTTTTATTTAATGAATATAAATTTCCAAAGTACGACTCATGTGTTACAATGGCTTCCCCCCCCATACCGTCCCTCCCACCCACAACCCTCCCCTTTCCCACTCCCTCTCCCCTTCCATTCACATCAAGATTCATTTTCGATTATCTTAATATACAGAAGATCAGCTTAGTATACCTTAAGTAAGTATTTCAACAGTTTGCTCCCACACAGAAACATAAAGTGAAAAATAATAGATGATTTTTTTAAATGATGATGAAATCAGATCAGACCTATTGTCATGTTTAATCCCAGTGAGAGTCAAGTTGGGAATTGATAATTTCTTTCTTTTTTTTTTTTTTTACAGAAGATCAGTTTAGTGTACATTAAGTAAAGATTTCAGTCGTTTGCACCCCCATAGAAACACAAAGTGAAATATACTGTTTGAGTACTCATTATAGCATTAAGCCTCAGTGTACAGCACGTTAAGGACAGAGATCCTACATGAGGAGTAAGTGCACAGTGACTCCTGTTGTTGACTTTACCAATTGACACTCCTGTTTATGGCATCAGTAATCTCCCTATGCACCAGTTATGAGTTTCCAAGGCTATGGAAGCCCCTTGAGTTCTCCGACTAAGCCCTCACTCTTTTGCACATTTTTATCACTGAATAAAATCCTTAAAACTTAAAAAAAAAGAACAATCATGAAAGAAAACCTACATAGTGATTCTCCACAGTGTGCCCTGTAGTAAGAGTTTTCCCAGATGATGCTTGTATTATCTCACATAGTTTTCCCACCTAATCCCCACAGAGACCGACATCTCATTTCTCCGCATTTTTATAAAAACAGAAGACCTAAGCTAGGAATGAATGAATGCATACCACTTCATGCTAACTTTATCCTCACAGTAGGCACTGATACAATACAAAGTAGTTTGTTACAATAAAAGGAAAATTAAGTTAAAAAATCTTTAAATAAAGAAGCTATTTCTGCTACTTCTATTTTAAAACATATAAAGCAAAGCTTTAGTCCTAACAATACAGTCTCTTAAGTCCAGAGTTAATCAAGGAATTTATATGCTTTCAATAAGATAACTTAAAAAGAAATAATGGAAGTAAGAAATACACTGAAAAATGTATTTTTGACTCATAACAGCTGAGAAACACAGAAATATTGACTTTCTATTTGAATGAGCTAGAAAAAATTAAACAATGGTAAATATCATGAAATGTACTTTTCTGCTGATGTGAAAGCTAAGAAGTCCCAAGTTCATTAAAAAATTCATTAGGAATTGTGCAGCTACTAGTTTCTTGTTTCTCCTCCCCTCTCTCACGATATTGATCCCTACCAACTCCCACACCCATAATTACTTCCCATGACAAATAAATATGCCCAAGTCTCCTCCACCTTAAAAAACAATCAGCAAAGGAATCCTCGGCAGTCTTTTCCCCTCAGCAGCTGCCCCCTCCCGCGTCATTTCCCCCGTGGTCCAGCTTCCCAGAGCAGCAGTCTCGCGCTGAATCCACTTCTCTGCAAGGTCTTTCTTCACTCCCCACCTGAATCCCTTGCCTTTCTTGGCTCCTGAAATGCTCTGCCTTGCTGTGTTTCTCATCTCAACCTTAGGTACAGATATGCCTCACATTTGTGCCCTTGAACACCTTCTCCTTTTGTTTTCTCTGGAGATTCTGATTTGAATTTTCAATTGACTGTTCAACTCAAATATGAAGCCAGCATATACATATTAATATATATTAAGGAAATATATATATAAGGAATATATATAATGTATATTATATAAGGAAATATATATATGTTAATATATATATTAAGGAAAAGAGTTTATTGGGGAAACCCGACAGACTGGAGGGGAGGGACAAAGAAGGAAAAGAGGGAGAAGGGGAGTGTAAGAGAGAGAGAGAGACAGAGGAGAGATCAGGAGATGAAGAGAAAGAGAGAGACACGTGTTCAGGAGCAGGTCCTTTTAAAACTTTGCCAGGGGGCAGGCAGGGAAGTAGGAGCAGCGAATCCCATCAAGATGGGGGTGGAGCTTGACACTGTGGCCAGTATATATTTTTAAAAGGTCCTTTTTCAACCTGTTATATAGTGACTTGCCATTGCATAAGGATGATGCAAGCTGCTGTAATAGACAACATCTTGAAATCCCAGTGGCTTGGCATAGGGAAATTCATCACTTGCACACATGTAGTTCCAATAAAGGTCCCTAATCCATGGACCGTCCTGTGCCAGCAGTGATTCAAAGACTCAGGCACCGTCCACCTTACAACATTGAAAACTTTAACAGTTGGCTTTCCAGTTCGCTGACCATGTCTTCATTGAGACATCAGAAGGGAAAAGAGCATGGGAAATTAGGCAAGTGATCTGTTTTGTAATTCTGAAAACTCTCATAATCTGTTAACTAAGACTCATTCACGTGACCATATCTAAGGGAAAGGTATATTAGTTTGCTGGGCTGCCACAACAAATACCATCTACTGGGTGGCTTCAAAAGCAAAATTTTATTTCTTCTAGTCCTAGAAGCTGGGAATTCAAAAGTCAAGACGCCAGCTGACTTTGTTCCTGCTGACATTTCTCTTCCTGGATTGCAAAGGACCAGCTCTGCCTATGTCCTCACGTGGAGGAGAGAGGTTGCTCCCTTCCTCTCCATACTGTCACATTCCCATCAGAGAAGCATCTCTACAGCCCCAGTTCATCTTAATTTCCTGTTACAGGTCCTATCTTTAGATACAGTCCCACTAGAAGTTGGGACTTCAAAACATGAATTTGGATGGGGCACCAAGTGCACAGTAGCAAACTGAAATACAATCTAGCTGTGTTCCCAGGGTGAAGGGGAAATAGGTTTGGCCAAAGGCTAGTCAGTCTTGGCCAGCGCTGTGGCTCACTAGGCTAATCCTCCACCTGCGGCATCGGCACACCGGGTTCTAGTCCCGGTTGGGGTGCCGGGTTCTGTCCTGGTTGCTCCTCTTCCAGTCCAGCGCTCTCCTGTGGCCTGGGAAGGCACTGGAAGATGGCCCAAGTACTTGGGCACCTGCACCTGCATGGGAGACCAGAAGGAAGCACCTGGCTCCTGGCTTCGGATCGGCGCAGCGCACTGGCCGTAGCAGCCATTTCGGAGGTGAACCAATGGAAAAGAAAGACCTTTCTCTCTCTCTCTCACTGTCTAACTCTGCTTGTCCAAAAAAAAAAAAAAAAAAAAAGGCTACTCAGGCTCTTCATTGTCCACCCTCGGCTCTTCAAATATCCACTGTGCTCTTCTTTTCACACCAGAAACACAGCCATACCCGCTATGAGGGCCAGAAGCCAAAGTCTCATTCAGTTGTTATGACCAGCTCAAAGCCTAGGGTCTCTGGGTGAGGCATGTCATTCACCAGCAAGTCTCCACATGGCCCAGTGACTTTGAACAAAAATAAAATTTGTCTGACCACTGCTCAGCACACACAAAGAGACACACACTCACTCACTCACATCTACAGTATATTTGTGACAGAGACAGCCACAACACACGTTTTCACTTGAAAGAGGAAAGACTCAGAGAAATCATCACTGGTCCCTAACAATGACAAAATTTCTTCAAGCAGGAATCATGAGGAAACTGCTCTTCCCTCCTCCAATCTCTCACTTCCTCTATTCACATGCTGCAACCCGTACCTTTCCTCCTTAACCACAGAATGAACCATGTTACTCTCTTGCTCAGAACAAACTTTTAAAAACTTCTCACTGCAAATTACTGTGCTAGAAGTTGTGGAGGGAAATAAGTCTTAGGGATGAATGGGATTCCTATTTCAAGGACCATAGGAGGCACTGGAAAATGTCGCTGTAGAAGATGGTGGGAGGCTGTATCAGAATCTGCTAAGGGGGAATCTTGCACGCAAGGCTAAGAATTCATTCATGTAGAATGAAGGGCTAGCTCCTTTCCCTCCCACCAATTGACTATAAACACTTTGAAAAAAGAACTGAATCACATTCATCTTTGAGAGTTATTATCCTCTACAAATCCTAGCACAGTCCTTTGCATGTAATTTAATATTCACCGAAATTTATTGAGTGCTTGCCAATGCCAAGCACCATTCTAAATGCTTGCCATGCAACAAATGATTTAATCCTTACCCAAAGGGAGTTCTTCTAACCTCCATTTTATAAGTGATGCAACTGGGGCACAGAAAGCCTAAGTGCCTTGCCCAAGGTCACAGGTACCACTGAGTGTAGATGGCAATTTTGCGATCTATGCTGTCAAGCAATGCTGCTTCTACTTAATTTTCAGTAGTTGATTAGCTGATATAACTCAAAGAAGTTCTCAGAGAAAATTATTTCAGCCTGTTACCCAGCAAACTTTTGTTGTTGATTGTTAATTATATACCAGTCACAGTGCCGGATACTTTCATTCATATTAGTTTATAGAATATTGGTTTTCCCATTTAACAAATGTTGAAAATTAAATCTAGAGCTATTAAGTAATTTAGCCTGCATCACTCAGCTGGTAAGGATTAGTGTTATACTTTTATTTTTTTTATATCTAGCTTCAAGTAAGAACAATATAATCATTTATGAAATCTGGTAAAACAAATTGAGTAAGCTTTTTCTGATAAAGTAGTTGACCCCACAGTAACTACAACATCTAGGAACACCTATACTCTGCTTGTATTTTTTCAGAAATTCAATTACCTGAATGTATTATTTGGACCTGGTTCTATCTCATGGTGAGTTTTCTTACTCTGGTTTCTCAAATTCTGTATGTTCACACGCTTTACTGTGAAGTATATTGCAATGAATTCTTGGGTCCATAAAACATTTAGAAGAACAATTACAAATAGAGAGTTGATCCTTCTCTCAGTGAATTTACTTAATATTCTTGATGGGTTTTAATCAATCAGTACTTGATGTTAAATCTCTTCTCTTTCTTCCTGTCTTCTCCTTTTTGAGGACTGTGTTAGACAGAAGGAAACCCCCCAAGAATCATTCAAGAGGTTACCATCCTGTAAGGACTTTTTAATCCATTGAATAATATTTCAGCCACTAAACAAATACTTCATCACAATGACATGTGGTCTATTCTGTTATAATGCAAACACACACACACACACAATAAGATCCTGAGAAACCATAAGATATCAAAAACTTTATAAAAAGTAATAAAAGGAAGGAAAGGAGTTAAACCTTAGGTTTGATATACAAAATTATTTACCCTGCACGAATCTCAATAACAAACATGGTCTTTCTGGCAGGATGTTCCATAAGCACATGTTGTCATTGCATGTAAAAGTAAATTGAAAGTATGTGATCACAAACATTTTTAAAAAAAAAAAAGGTTGGAAGGAAAGGGATGGGAGGGAGTTATCATTATATTGTCAGAATTATATCTTTGAAATACCTGAAATGTTTTATATCAATAAAAATATTTTTAAAATGAAAAATATTAACTTGACAAATTAAAATTGGGAAAAGTACAAATAAAAGTGTTTCTGTCTTGATTTTTATTTTTTAAAGATTTGCTTATTTATTTATTTATTTGGAAGTCAGAGTTACAGAGAAAGAGGAGGAAACAGGGAGAGAGACAGAGAGAGATCTTCCATCCACTGATTCATGTCCCAGATGGCTGCAATGGCCAGGGCTGAGCAAGGCCAAAGTCAGGAGTCAGGAGATTCATCTGGGTCTCCCACAGGGGTAGCAGGGGCCCAAACACTTTGATCACTTTCCACGGCTTCTCCCAGGCCATTAGCAGGGAACTGGATAAGCAGTGAGGCAGTCAGGACTCAAACAGGTGCCCATGTGGGATCTGGCATCCCAGGCAGCAGCTTCACTCATTGTGTCACAATGTCAGCCCCTCCCCTGATCTTTAACCCACATATACAGAAGCTGTTCTTTTCTTTATCATATTTTGTATTTATTTTGCATTTATCAAGATCTCAAACGTAAACAAAAGAACAAAAGTACACAATCATTAGCAAAGTCTCACAAAAATGAAAGAACAAGGATGCAAGAGAGCAAAAGGCTGCAACTTTGCTTTTCCATTTGCAAAGGAATAGTGCCCTTTTGTGATTGGCATTATAACCAACGGGGATCCACTTACTGCAAATCTTGTTCTTTGGTTAATTAAGTTGTGTCTAAATCACATAATGAAAGTTATTAAGGAATTAGATATATAATCAAAAGCTTTTATACATGTTGCTATCCATAAGTGCCTTAAAGGTCCATTACAATGGCCAGAAAGAGTTGGAAGGATGAGCAAAGGCTTCATGAATATGTGGAATTTCAAGGGGAGCCATGGAATGAAAAGAAACGATATTCCCTGAGAACACTATCTCAGTGACGAGCTACCATCATGCCTAGAGTTTGAAGAGGAGAAATGAACCTGGAATGGAAGTGATAGCCAACTGCTTAAGCCAGTAAAATCATTGATAATTATCAGAAGTTTATGGAAGATAACAGTAATCACTAAAAGGTAAAGGTTATCAGATATAAGTAACAGACCTAGGGAGCCTCTCTTATCTCACTGTTTCAAATAAAAATTACTGTTAGATAGAATTTGTGTACACCTACAAACATCCTCTAGCAAACAAGCAAGCAAACAGAAACATACTTCATGAGGTCAAATCCCAGCTCTCTGTCTTCTCAGGTGCTCTGACCATACCTGGCATGAAAGATTTGCTAGAGACAAAATCAGGAGTATTCCAAAGGCAGAGTACACTGGCTCGTGTTCAACATTAGGCAACCAGAGTTCTCTGAACATGAGGCTGCCCATAAGCAACATGGCAGAATCAACCCGTGGGCACTACTTAGGAAGATAAAGTCTACTGGGCCTGCTAGATTCTTATTTGCTGGATCTTATTTTTGACCAATCCAAATATCTTTAACACAATTTATTTCATTAGTGAAAACTAATTGCGAACTTCCTTTTGCTAATTGACAAAGCATCTGTTGTTGATTACAGCTAAAGACAGTTGAAGAGTTCATAGGAGCTCTTTCCTCTGAGAGAGCCCTTTCAATTAAATGCCGCATCACCATCCCTAAAGTGTGTATTCCCTCTTCAGGCAACTATCCACACGCATGTGGATTCAAACTAATTAGCACACTCCTACATTATCACACTTTCTCTCATGAAGGACTTTGAAAGTAAATTACCACTGACGAAACAGGCGGGAAGCAAGCAGCAACAGCCACTTTAGTGAAGCCTTGTGTTAAAGCAGAGTGGTTGTTGGCAGATGTGATAGAAGCCAGGATGATGCCAGCTTACGGAGAGCGCTGACTGCCAAGGGATTAGATTCAACAGAGAGCCATTGAAAGGGAGAACAAAGCAGCAACCGCCTAACAGGGCACTGTTTGAGAGAACAGACTCTCCAGGAGGACTGCCAATGTGAACGCCAATTCTTCCAGTCACCAGCTGTGTGGACCTGACAAATTATCTCTAGGCCTCAGTATCATAGAATGGAGATAAATACATAGCTCATAAAACCAAAACATCCAATTCATATTGTTGGGAATGGATAATTATACAATTAAAATAGCATAAGGTTTTTATATTATCTGGCAAGAGAAAGTAGTAACTAAATGTTAGCTACTCATATAAAAAGATAAGGCTTCAAACTAAGGTATGATGTAGGAATGCAAGATAAGAAGCACTACACTGACCCAAGTGGTCACATGCACTGGATGTGTCTCCTCAGTGTCTAGGCAATAATAGTGGTTGCTTATTGGCCCCTCTCCCCTTTTTCCTTCCATGCTGATTACACACGGAATTTTCATTTATAGGATTGAATTAGTTCTTGCACCAGGTGGTAATGCCACAGTCTCCGAAATGGAACACTTTTTATTTAGAGATGATGTGGGTTCTAGCAGACCCAACTAGCTGCGATTGCACTGGTTCAATAAAGCCTGGAATGTGAAAATCTGCTCTTAAGAATTCAACAGAACTGGCGATGCTGTGGCATAGTGGGCTAAGGTGCCATCTGCACATTGGCAATCCCATGTGTGTGCCAGTTCGAGTCCCAGGTGCTGTGCTTCTGATTTAGCTTTCTGCTAATAGGCCTGAAAAAGCAGCAGAAGATGGCCCAGGGCCTTGGGTCCCTGACACCCACCTGGGAGGCCTGGATGAAGTCCCAAGCTCCTGATTTCTGTCTGGTCCAGCCCCTGTCATTGCAGCCATTTGGGGAGTGAAGTAGCTGATAAAAGATCTCTCTTTCCCTCTCCCTTTCTCTCTGTAACTCTTCTTCTGAAAAATATAAATCTCAAAAGAAAAGAATGTAATGGAGAGGTGAGAAAGCAAGCTCAGAGCTATTACCAGTAGAAACATTCAAACCAAAATAAAAGAGCTCAGGGAAACTAAATGATGGAAGGCATCTTAATATATACAATTCTGATCTACCAACTTCAAGATCTTCTGTTGTGTAGAAAACAGTACAATGACACACATAGCGAAGTGCGCAGGCTCCTGGGGTAGGCTCGGGTCCTTGCCCGGGCAGCCGCAGAGGCGGCCGGGGCTCCTCCCTCTTGTTGAGGGCTTCGGGCCTCGCCATGCTACAGAGACAGAGCCGGCGTCACCCCAGCCGCAGTGCTGCCTGCAGCGAGCCGGGAGAGAGTGACACCGCCCCCTCCTCGCTGGCCCTGCCTGAAGAGCTCTGGGGTCTGACCCGCTCCAAGGGACCATGGCAGCCTCCGGGGTGGAGAGGAACAGCAAGAAGAAGACGGAGAAGAAACTGGCGGCGCGAGAGGAAGCTAAACTGTTGGCGGGCTTCATGGGCTTCATGAATAACATCACTGTGTGATGTGATCCTCATGGTCCAGGAGAGGAAGATTCCTGCTCATCGAGTTGTCCTTGCTGCAGCCTGTCACTTTTTTAACTTAATGTTCACGACAAACATGCTTGAATCGAAGTCCTTTGAGGTAGAACTCAAAGATGCTGAATCTGACATTATTGAACAACTTGTGGAATTTGCGTATACTGCTAGAATTTCTGTGATTAGCAACAATGTTCAGTCCTTGCTAGATGCAGCAAACCAGTACCAGACTGAACCTGTGAAGAAAATGTGTGTTGATTTTTTGAAAGAACAAGTTGATGCTTCAAATTTTCTTGGTATAAGTGTGCTAGCAGAGTGTCTGGACTGTCCTGAATTGAAAGCAACTGCAGATGACTTTATTTATCAGCATTTTACTGAAGTTTACAAAACTGATGAGTTTCTCCAGCTTGATGTCAAGCGCGTAACACATCTTCTCAACCAGGACACTCTGACTGTGAGGGCAGAGGATCAGGTTTATGATGCTGCAGTCAGGTGGCTGAAATATGATGAACCTAATCGCCAGCCATTTATGGTTGATATCCTTGCTAAAGTCAGGTTTCCTCTTATATCAAAGAATTTCTTAAGTAAAACAGTACAAGCTGAACCGCTTATTCAAGACAATCCTGAATGCCTTAAGATGGGGATAAGTGGAATGAGGTACCATCTCCTGTCCCCAGAGGATCGAGAAGAACTCGTAGATGGCACCAAGCCTAGAAGAAAGAAACATGACTACCGCACAGCCCTCTTTGGAGGCTCCCAACCACAGTCTTGTAGATATTTTAACCCAAAGTTGAAAACAGGTGCATATTCTACACGACCCTGGAAGTGAAACTGTAACTTCAGAATTCTCATTTGATGTCTTGCTTTGCTCATATAATGACCCATTCTTAATTGCTGTTTTTATAGAAAAAGAGCTCAACCAGCTGTTTTTGGATATCTATTGGGAAAATTCAAATCATTGAGGAATTACTGGTAAAAACATCCTCATTCCATCAGAATCTCTTATTCATCGAAGCTAATATTACAATGTATATTGAATGTTTCTCTAGAAGTGCCAGCTCCTTCCTGATTGCTGTAGAAATTCATCTTGCAAAACTTTGCCATTTATTGTCATTTGTACATTATACTTCAGTGTAAATTGGCCAGTCCTCACTACCTCTGATATAAAAGTAATTGGAGAAGCTGACTTCATTCTAAATTTTCATTTATCTTAGCCCTGCCAACATGATTGTTTGATTATTCAAGTATTATATAGAAGTTGTTTTATTTTACAGTTGTTGAACTTAATATGTTTGTAAATGTTAAAGTAGGTTTCATTATCATTAAATAATGTATTCTACAGTACCCAAAACTGGTGATCATTTTCAGTGAATTAATCCCCTTTAAAGAGTGCTGTGTAAGCAGTATTATTTAACTGAATTATCCAGAATTAAGTCAGTATACCTATAAGCTATTTATTGTCCTTAGATATTCTTTGGATATCATTGTTGATAGGAGGCAAATATTTGTAGTAACTGATGACTAAAAAGCTATAGCCAAAAAAATCTTAACTTTTTTCAGAATACTAATAGGACAAGAAGGCCTGGGTGGCTGTATTAAGCTGAAATGGTATTTTTCTTGTTATGGTCCTTTTATAAACCCTGCTGAGCCTCTCTTTCCCCATTCTGAACCTGTTTTTAAATCTTCAGGTGTATAATGATTATAAAAGAGTTACCTGTATTCATTGTTCTATTTCTCTTAGAACTGGTGTTTTCATATTGTAGCATGGTAATGCCCAATAATATTGATGCCTAAATAAAAGTTGACACAAGTGACCAAAAAAAAAAAAAAAAAAGTACAATGACCGCAAAAACTTCTTCATGACCAGAAAGACTAGACTCCAACATGTATCAGTGTGAAAAACTCGCTACCTCTTTATGGCTGAAAGAAGAGATTCAATCAGGAACTTCGAACTACTGGCCAAAATCAATGACTTCATTCAAACTTGAGGAAGAAGGTTATCTTTTTTTTCTAGTAATTTAAAAAAAAATTTATTCTTTCAAAATACCCCAGTATTTGTTGTATTTGCATGATTTTTAGTCAACCAGAGGATGTTTATCAAGCTTCCACATTACCCTTAGTATTGTCATAGAGATAATCCATGAAAAAGAATTCATATTATCTGAGTTACTCTTCAGGGAACTTAGGGGATATATAGGATTAGGAGAATTCATATGAAACAGAACCATGATCAAGTACAAGGTTATGTACTTGCAAACTTTAAAGTGACTTCTAGGTCTAAAAGGTTACAGTTAGATTTGTTGTGTGGTGAAATCACTTTATTATTTTAAATTGCATCCATTATAAATATTTGTCAATTATTTTAAATTTGATAGGATAGATGAATGAAATCCCAATATACAATGGCTTAAGTAGGATGATTATTATCTCTGTATCACATTATGATGCAGCTCGCAGCCTGATCTGTTACAAGTAGACATTCTGAGATCCATGTACCTTCCACCTGTGTTTGATCGTGCCCCCAAAGCATTTTTCTTGTCTTCATGGTCATATCCAGGGCCCTGGCATGCCTGTGTTTCAGTTCTCAAGCATTTGGGAAAAATGATTAGTCCTTAAGTGGGAGATTGATCCAATGTTAATCACATGATCAAAGTTCATTGCAAGGAAGACTGAGAAATATAGTCTACATGAATAAAAATGTAACTATCAGTCTTCCACAATCTGCCCCCATGACCACCCAAAAATCCTGCACACCATTCCTTCTATGTATGCAACATGACACCCATCCCCAAGAAAGACTTGAAGTCCTATCTAGTTACTGTGGCTTGCATCGTCAAGCTGGAGAAGGCCAAGGCCAAGGAGTTGGCCACGAAGCTGGGGTGACCACACTGTGGGCTCCTGTACATAATAAAGATTGTTTGCCCCCCCCAAAAAAAAATGAAGTCCAAATTCAAGATCTCTGAGAGCTGAGCCACTTCTCCATAGGGTCCACAGTGGCTCCTTATGGCCTAGAAATGTATAATCTAAAATATGGGTAAGACATATCATGTGAGCCAGGAAAGAAAAAAACAAATTTAAAACTTCACGTGAAAAAAAGAAAGAATGGAAAGGCGTTACAAAAGCCCTTAGAGCTGTCTTTGCTGCTCCCTGGCTTTTCTCTCTAGAATTTCTTTGTCCCTTTGCTTTGCTCTACAGAACTTCTATTCTGTGCTTTATTCTCCATGGCCACTTGTCAAGTTGGTTGTGGATCTTCTTGAGGTCATATGGTGTTTGAACCTTTTCTCCTCTGGTACAGATTTAGGAGGCTCTGTGTAACAGTTGGCATTCTCCAGGAAAATAAAATCAATAGAGATTTGCTATAAGGATGTGGATTGTACAAGTACAAATGCCAAGAAGTCCCAAGATGTGTAATTCCAGATCTGAACCTCAAGGAGAGAAGATGATTTAGTCCATCTTTAGCTGAAGGACCAGGAGAGGTAATGGTGTAAGTTTCAGTTCAAGTTTGAACCCAAAGGTGGGAGAATGCTGATGTCCCAGCTAGAATACAGGCAGAGGGAACAACTTCTCCATAACTAAGGCTTTGGTTCTAGTCAGGCCTTCAGTGGGTTGGATGAGGCCCACGCTCACTGAGAGGGAAATCTGTTTTACTCAGGCCGTGGACACAAATATTAATCTTTTCCAGAAACACTCTCACAGACTCACCTATGATAACATCAAACCATCTGGCTACCCATGGCCCAGTCACCATGACACATAGAGCCACGGGGAGCCCACAGAAGTTTGTGTGCCGCATGATGGCGTGGCCAGGTGTTTTGTTTTTGGAAAAGTAAGGCTGGGGGTACATCTTGGCTTGTGGTGGAGGCTCAAGGGCAGAGAGGAGAGGACGTGGAATTGATTGTTTAATGCAGAGAAAACTTGTCTGTGAACTGTGCTTTGCAGGCCTGGAGGCTGTGGCTTGCTTTTTTTCAAGGGGGTCTTTGCGAGCCCAGGACAGCTGGGTGCAGGGTGACAGAGCAGCCGAGCCGCTGTCTCTGCGGAGTCACCCCCTGGTTACACTGACTGCCTCTCCTCCGCTGGCTCCCCTCGTGTGACACTGGTGACACGCACCGAGCCCTCACCCAAGCAGGAAGCCACGCCGCCTGCTTGTGCTGGGCGGGAGCTTCAGAACGGGAAGGGTCTCAGCGTCCTGCGTCGCCTGGACTTCCTGGACAAGCGGCTCAGGCCTTCAGCCCCTCGAGTTTTTCACCGAGTGCAGGGGGTGGTGGTAGCTTCCCTCAGAATCAGGTGACTGAGACAGGGCTGGGAAGGGCTCAGAGCGAGTGTGGTGCACAGCGAGCCCGCCTCAACCGCACGCACCTGCATCGCTGTGTCCGCGGAAGGCAGCTCCCCGCCTGATAGGAAAGTCAGCTTCCAGGGCATAACAGCAGGGCTGTTACCGACCCATGCGTCCAGTCACTCTGTGTGACCTGGTCCCTGCCCGTGCTGGGACATTTCCCCAGTCCATCGTGGCTCCCCTCCCCCCACTCCCTCTCACCCTCTGAACAGGTGAAGAATCCAGACACCCCCACGCTTGTGCACCTTCTGGTTACACACTCAGCTTGCAAACTGGTTTAGCAGCCAAAGGCATCTCGGCCATTCAGAGGCAGGCTCCCGGGTGTGGGCGGCATTCAACAGGAGGATTGGGTTCCCCCAGCAACAGCGGGCTCTGCAGAGCTGGCACCTCCTTCCACCAGGGTCACCCGCACACGGGTTGGGCTTCCCGTCCCCATCAATTGCCCAGCAAGCTAACTGGATCTTAAGGGTCAGGAATTTCTGCTGAATCTTACTGTCAGGGTTCGTGTCCCAGCAGTCGCTTCTAATGCAGCAAGCTGAGAAACAGGAGCAGCGATTTGAAGGTTCCTAAGTCCCCAGAAAATGGGACTGTCAGCTCAAAAGTGTCACCCATTCATAATTCATGTTTACAGATGGCCGAGAGTGCCTGCCCGAAAGAGTGGGCGGCTTACGGGCCAGGAACTGTTTTTGTTTTGAATGAACAAAGTTTACATGGGAACAGTTTTCCTCTTAACTAGTATGGAAATATAACTAGTAAAGATATAGAGAGAGAGCGAAACTGCCATTCTGATTTTTTTTGAACTGGCATTTCTGGCCAGGGCTGGCTGAGAAGTTTGGCTAGATACTATCTGAGAAGCGCTCTGTTTGGTCAGGTTGGTTGGTTGGTTGGACATGGGAGGTACAGTAAGCTTCTAAAGTACAGACAGATCACAGATGGGGGCAGGGGACCTTCGAAGGTGGACAGCTTTACTATCCAAAGAAAGACTTTTGGAATCCACAGTGGAAGTGTTAGTGCATCTTAATTTATGAATCTCACCTGGATATTAGATGTTTATCTCCCCACTTTCCAAGGTGATGAAACCATCATTCCTGTTCTTTCCTCTGGACTGGATGTCTGTAACAGAAGCATTGCCATGAATCCAAGTATTTATTTGCTCAAGAGGGAGCTGTGTTTCAGTTCTCCATCAAATATGTGGAGCCTGCCCTGGCTGGCTGTGGGGAGAGGAGGCCAGCCCGGTAACCCCGAGTACTGGAGCCTGGCCGCTGCCCCCCACCCAGGAAGCTGGAGCTGGGAGAATCTAACCTGGCGCTCAGCTGCCGGCCCTCGGCTCTTGGTGTGTAGTGCTTTCTGCATGCAGCTGTCCAGAAACTAGTTATGAAAGCCCTCAGGTCCCAGGGCTCTGACCATCTCCCCGGCAGAAACGAAGTTACTGCCTGTCCTCTTTGAATCCGCACCAGTCTGCAGGAAGGGATCACCTCTTAACACAACAAAAGGGAACACGGGAGCCCTCGGTACAGGGGTGAGGAGGGGGCGTCCCGCAGGCGCCATCCCTTCTGTTCCCGGAGCTGGCCAAACGGTCATTCCTGTGTGACGTGCCACGCGGCTCCCTCGTGCCCACTGCCCGCTCGCCCCTGTCTCCTTTCAGATTATCCCTGGACAGCACCGAGGCAGAGCTGCGCTCCCTGTTCGTCAGGACGCGGTCGCTCCAGGAAAACATGCAGCGGGACGCGGAGCTGGGCCAGCAGATGGAAGACTTCCTTCAGGTCTGTAGGCGACTCCAGCCGTCGGCAGGGGCTTCCGTGGCTGCTGCAGGCTCCCCCACCCCCGGGTCAGGTAGCAGAGCCGTGTGGTCCACCGTCCGTATTTGACAGAGGCCGTGGCTGAGTCTGGGGACCGGGCCTCTGGTCTTGCTTGGGAGGCTGCACCATGGCGCTGTGCTCAGTGGCTGGCCGCCGGTGGCTTACCGGGCTTGCTTACCCTGGACCCGCCCTGTCAACTCGGGTTTTGTCTCTGCACACCCAAACAAAGCCCCACAGACATCAAGACAGCCTTAGAGCTCGGGGTGTCCTCGCCACTTGCATGTGCCTAGGGTGTTTTCCCAGGGCAGCTGCAGAGGCCACGCCCATAGGGCAGCCGCAAAGGCCACGCCCATCAGGGCCCCGGGGCCCGTCGGGAGCTGCCTGGAAGGGCCTCGCCCGAGCAAGGCGAAGCCGACGTGTGTGCGGCGTGACTCACTTATCACTTAGGCTGACACACTTCTCTCTCCCTTACTGAAGAAGGAAGTGACACCGGCCGTGCTTTCAGCCCTCAGTGAGACAGGAGCCGCCCCAGGTGCTGGGGGTGCTCGGCGTGCAAGGTGGCACTGGGTGCTAGTGAGGAACAGCAGGTCCCCAAGACTTGTGCCAGCAAAGGCCTTTGCTCCCATGTGCCACCGGAACAGCAGTGGGCCTTGCCTGACGCCCAAGTCCCCACCACCGGTACACAGGGTTGCAGAAATACCACCTGACCTGTCCTAATTCTAATTCTGGACGTTGCCTTCCCCCGGGTTCCTATCATAACGATTAGGCCCCCCAGACTAAATGCCGACACAGCCAGGCTCAGGGTACAGCTGCCTGTGGAGCAGGTGAGACGAGCTAGGGTCAGGTCCTGGGCACAGCGCTGAACCTCGCACGCGTGGCTCTGGGTGGGAGGCGGCAGGAGGCCTGTTCGGCAGACCCTTCCGGTGAGAACTGCTGAGTTACCTGTGTGGGCCCGGGGCCCCTCTCAGGCAAGCCGGAGACGTGGCATGGAATGGAGTGTGTCACAGAGCGCGCGAGCACGGTTAGGTTTTCTGAGGTCCTAAGGTGGCTTCGCTGCGTTTCTGTTCTTCCCTCCGCCCATCCATCCGTCCGTCCCCACGGGCCCTGGGAGGGGGGCGCGGTTCCCGTGGAGATTCTGGTCAAGGGGCCTCTTTGCACAGCTCAGGGGTCCTTGGCTGCCATCCATGCCCCCTCCCGCCCCCGTAGAGGAGTGACAGGCGGAGATATATTCTTTGGATAATTCCTCCTGCCCGCGGAGAGACACGCAGCGGGCTCGCGGTCTGCCCGGGGGCCCTGACTCCCAGGGTCGCTTTCTCTGCTATTTGCTTTCCCAAATACTTTTGGTTTCCTGCTACCTCTCACGTGTGTTTGGTATGAGGGAAGGGCCTTCAAGGGGGAAAGGGGCCGGGGACGCGACTCCCAGGGGCTGGGCCCTCTGTCTCAGAGACGCTCTTCCGAAACCCGAGCCATGTGGTCTCATGGCGTAGCATACCTCGCACACGCCATCTTCAAACAGACCACTTGCCCATGGGACCGGTAAGGCTGGACGGGACTTGAGTGTGGACCCCAGCCCTCGGTCTCCTGTGGGGCTGTGGCTGCCCCAGAGCCCCTGTCCCTCCCGTGCCGTGGTGTGTGGGACCCTCAGAGGTGGAAGACTCCATCTGGAAAGGCGTGTGGACTCACTGCAGGACAGGAGAGAAAACTTCCTTCATTCCCACACCTTGTTGAGGCAGTACCAGCTTCTGTAGGAGCTCACGGACTATTCGACCTAGAAGTAGGGCAAAATAGAGAAGAGAGTGGGCTTATAGGGAAAGTAACTTCTTAAAAAAAAAAAAAAAGGAAAGAAAGAAATTTTATTTGAAAATCAGAGCTAGAGAGAGAGGGAGAAAGGGTCTTCCACCTGCTGGTTCACTCCCCAAATGGCTGCAATGGCCGGAACTGAGCTGATCTGAAGTCAGGAGCCAAGAGCTTCTTCTGGGTTTCCCATGTGGGTACAGGGGCCCAAGGACTTGGGCCATCTGCTGCTGCTTTCCCAGGCCATAGCAGAGAGCTGGATTGGACGTGGAGCAGCCAGGACTTGAACTAGTGCCCATATGGGATGTCAGCACCGCAGGCAGCGGTTTTACCGGCTATACCACAGTGCTGGCCCCAGGGCAGTAACTTCTAACCACAAGGACCCATCAGAGTCTCCTGTTGGGGGGGAGGGGGGCTAATAAAACATGAAAGCAGAGCTCCCACAAACCTGTTAAGTTGTATGATAGGGGGTGTCAGCAGGGGCTGCTGCCTGGGGCGTCTGGCTGCCTTGGCCAGGAACCCCGGCTTCAGTCCTGTGGCCCGAGTCAGGCCCTGGTAGCACTCATTCGGGGTTAAGTGTGAACTTTCTGTCAACAGGGCTAAGCTGACAAGTCATCAATCCAGCAAGTGACTTCAGGCACCCTACAGTAGACTCTAGGCCAGTGTAAGAGCTTTCTGAGAAGGTAGGAGATGTGCAGGGGGAGATGTCTTCATCAGATCGACCGTAGGCCCGTGAGTTTCCTCAGCGACATAAAGGTGACATCTGTGTCCATGGCAGGTTCTCGAAGGCATCTGCCCCGCTTGCCCGAGGTTGTGCTTGGGTTGCATTATTTGCCCTTGGCATTGCCCTTGGGTGCATCGGCCTCACAGGAAGCCTGCGGGTCCCGGGACCTGAGCCAGAACATGGGAGCGGGCACGTCTGGAGCCCCGAGGGGACGCCCAGCGCCCGGCCTGCTGCTGACCTCCGCCTGCGCCCGCCTGTGTTCCACAGTTTGCCGTGGAAAAGCTGACAGAACTGGAGCACTGGAAACAAGAGCTGCAGGACGAGGCCCACACTCTCATAGACTTCTTTTGAGAAGACAAAGAAACCATGAAACTGGACGAATGCTTGCAGATATTCAGAGACTTCTGTGTCAAGTTCAACAAAGCAGTTCAGGTACGGCTGGGGGCACCTCCGTGTTGCCTGAGTTGTTTGGGTTTTTCTCCACCCCGCTGCTGGCCCCATCCTCTGCCCACGGCACAGTTCAGCATCTTCAGGGTTTCAGGGACTTGTGGTCCAGGCGGCGTGACCAGGCTCTTGGCTCCGGGAGTGAGCCCAGCGCCAACGGGGCCTTCCCAGGGTCAGATCTGCCAAAGGGAAGGAAATGGCCACGCCGAAGAGAAACCCACCGAGAGAGGCGGCTCCCAGCACCTGCAGGCCGGCGAGCGTGTGGAGGGGCCAGGGCGCCGCGCCCAAGCCCGTGCGCACCTTGACCGCTTCGGAGAGCGAGAGCATGCGCAAGGTCGTGCCCATCTCCAAGGCGAGCCGGGGCCCTGCGGGCTGGAAGCGGCCCGAGCCGCCGCCGTCGCGGGCGTCCCCGCGGGACTCGCCCGGCAGCGTGGACGCGCGGCTGTCTCGCCGCGGCTCGGCGCTCGGCACCTCGGACACGTCGCCGCGCAGGCCCTCCACGCGCGCTGAGACGGTGGTGGCCGTGGAGGAGCCGAGGCCGCCGCGGAGCAGCACCCGGCCGTGGAGGGAGGCCCCGGTGCCCTCCAGGGGCTCCCTGAAGAAGCCCACCGCCAAACCCCTCAGGAACCTCCCCAGGCAGAAGCCCGAGGAAAATAAGGTGTGCCGCTCGAGCTCCACCTCGGAGGGCGCCGACGACGAGCCCAGGAGCCCGCCGGCCCCCAGCGCCCCCCGCGCCCCAGCCCCCGTGCCCAGCTTTGCCCGCAACACCGTGGCCTCCTCTTCTCGGTGCATGAGAACCGATCCCCCGGCCGCGTCCAGAGCCCCCGGCCTCACCCGGGCGGTCTCGCAGCGGCAGCTCAGGGTGAAGGGGACCCCCGAGGAGGAGGCCTCCAAGGACAGCGGCACCCTGAGGCGGGCCGGCAGCGCCCGGAGCCCCCGGAAGGGTGCAGACTCTGCCGAGGCCCCCGGCGCCAGCAGGGAGACCCCTCCCAAGGGCAGAGCGCTGGGGGAAAGGGCCTCCTTCAGGCTGAGAGAAGCTTGTCCTCTCCCAGTTCCAGAAGTCAGCGCCTGAGATGGAGGAGTTGGCAGGGCCATGGCTCCGGGCCTCTCCCAGCTCCTGGTGGCTCCACGCGCTCTTGGCAGGTGGCCACATCACGCGAATCCCGTTGCTTCTTTCACGCGAGGACACTTGCGATGGCACTGAGGGCCTATTGGGATTTGCCAGGGGACTCTCATCTGCAGGAAGCTTTCTCCAAATAAGGTAACATGCACTTGGCACAGGAATAAGGACGCTGTATCTTGAACCGTCAGTACCGTCAGTACTTTGGAAAAAAAAAAAAAAAAAAAAAACAGGTTCAATCCTTATTTCTTAGGGAAGAAGAGCAGGTGCCCCGACCTTAATGCAAGGTGTAGAAGCATCCTTTGGTCTCTGGCGGGCAGAGGTGACCAGTTAGCTACTCAGTAACTCATAACAGAGCCCCAGCCCGAAGGCTACATCTCTCTGCCACCCTTACATCTTGTCGTGGATGTCCAATTAAGTTGGTTACAGATATGCGTGAGAATTCAGTGGGTGGAATTTCCTGGAAAGTTCCCACAAAAGGAAGCAGGTAACTGGGCTTTCCCCTCATTGCCCCTTTCCCGTTCTCTTCTTCCTGCCTGGAACACAAATGTGATGGCTAGAGCTCTAGCAGCCATCTTGACCCATGATGTAACTATAAAGCTAGAAGCAGGTACTACAAAGAAAGAGCTAGGCCCCTGATGGGCTGTTAGGCTGCATATCCTTGTACTTAAGTGAGAGAACCCCTCACCCAGTGAAACCACGTTAGTTCTTGCTGGTAGCAGTTCTTCTCAGTTTTCAATTGATAAAATTCTAATACTTTATTCCCTGTCCTTTGCTGGTTGGCTTTGGACATGCGTTGACCTATAGGTTTCTCTGAATGACCACCTCCCTGCCCCTCCATCAGGTTGCCCTGGTGACTGTCCCTCGTGGCTTTCACACCAGCAGTCGACGTATCTGCTTGTGTGTTGTGCGTCTCCCTTGCTGCGGGATGCGGGGACCAGACCTGTCTTGCCGTGCACTGTTGCAGGGAGAGCGCTCAGCATGCGGTGAGAGTTTGATCTGTCCGTGTGGCCTGGATGAGTCTGAAAGGGAGTCAAGACGGGACCCTGGGAGCAGGTGTTTCAAAGGGGAAATCAAAAGGCCTGGTGAAAAACCCATCAGGGCCTGAGCACACCCACTGGACGCCCCACTGCCTGAGTCGGACATGAGTGCACAGCATTACCCAAACCCGCTCCGCACGGCCTCCACCTGCACCCTCTCAAACCCCCAGAGCCTTTGTGTGAGCCTCTGGCTTGGTCCCCTGTGAAAATCATCGCTGAGAGTCTCTGGGCTGACGGCGTTCACGGATTGAGCCCCCGGCATCTCCAGCAGCAGGAGGCTTTTTTTTTTTTTTTTTTTAAGATTTTATTTATTTATTTGACAGGCAGAGTTACAGACAGTGAGAGGAAGAGACAGAAAGAAAGGTCTTCCTTCTGTTGGTTCACTCCTCAAATGGCCGCAAAGGCCAGAGCTGCACCGATCTGAAGCCAGGAGCCAGGAGCTTCTTCCAAGTCTCCCACGCGGGCACAGGAGCCCAAGCACTTGAACCATCTTCCACTACTTTCCCAGGCCATAGCAGAGAGGTGGAATGGAAGAGGAACAACTGGGACTAGAACGCTGCACCCATATGAGATGCCGGCGCCTCAGGCGGAGGATTAACCTAGTGCGCCACGGCGCCGGCCCCAGCAGGAGCCTTTCTCTCCCCAGATCATTGGCAGAAAAAGCAGTCCTTGGTCTCAGCTGCCCGGCCCAGGTCTCCCTCCCCCAGGGAGCCTTCCCGGATGGCTTTGGTTGACCTAGGTTCTTTATGTTCCTGTTTTCATGCCTCTCATTTTGATACATCATTTATTTCTCTACTCCCTTGCTCAGTCAACTAAAAACTCTTTCTTTAGGGAGTGGATGTTTAACCTAGTGGCGTAAATGCTCATGTCCCGTATCATAGTAGCTGGGTCTGAATCCTGGCTCCAGCTTCTGAATCCAGCTCCCCGGAGTGTCTTAACCCCTGTGGCCAAACACCTGCCCCAAACGGCCATTTTGACTTTGCCACCTGGTCTCAAATCCAAACAACCACAGAACCAATAGAACCAGAACCCCTTCCTCTCCTTGACTCGTGTGCCCGCTCCTCCCTCGTGTCACAGGGCCAGCAAGACGTGGCCTGTACCCCGCACGGCTCACCAGTGGGGCACCACCTCCGCCCGTGGCTGCCACTACACACGACAGCCTTGGGCACAGCTGGATGGCGAGGGCCAACTCACTCAGCACACATGGACCGTGCTGGGGGCATTTGAACGCTGAGTGCATCTCCCTGCAACATGGCGTGGGGCGAGTGGCCCAGCAGCTCTAGCATTCCGTTCCTTAGAATGCTAGCCCAAGCAGGCCAGCCGTGGGGTGACCTTGGCCGAGCAGGTTCGGGTTCCCTGAGTGGACGCACGGTGTGCATGTTGGGGGGATTTGTCTGTTTTTCATCCCAGCCTGGCTTCTTCCTGCCACCCAGATGCTCCAAGCCTCCTCCTACCCTTCATGCTGCCGTGTGCTCGGGAAATACCGATTTGACTGGGAGAGTGAGCGAAACGTCATCAGGAGGCTAAAACCTCTTAGAGGAAGGCAACCATAAACAGTGACACAGTGCAGCCCAAGTCATCCGCGGCTTTACCCGGCTGTGTGCAGCCTTTGGTGGGCATCTGGGAGTGGTGCTTCACAGTTCTAGGGCTCTGGGTGCGCCTGCGTAGTTTTGAGGGCACATACCCGGCCACTGCATTTCACCAGCCTGGGGACCCTCAGCCACGGGGGACCGCCGCATCTCGGCGCTGGGTTTGTTCTGTGGACCTCGCTCCTCCCCCACTCACAGGGCAGCGTGGCGGCTCTTTCTGAGGGAACCACAGGGCTCTTTGGGACCAGCAATGTGATGCTACGGGCCCACGGGAGTAAAGACACCAACAGCACAGACGGAGCCGCCAGACCCCCAGCCAGGTCCACCCAGCGCCCATCTAGCCAGCAACTGGTGATCCTCCCATCTGAAGGTTCCAGAGGCTCCCGCTGCTTCTACCACTAACCGCCTTCTTCCCTCCGACCGCCTGTTGTGGGTTGCATTGTGCCCACACCACGCCCGGAAAAAAAGACCTGTTGACGTCCTCAACCTCAAAATGTGACCTTGGTGGGAAAGGGAGTCACTGCAGCCGTAATTACTTACGGAGAAGTCACACTGAGAAGAGTGGGCCCTCAGTCCAATGTGACCGTGTCCTCATGAGAGGACAGCCATGCTGGGGTGAGGCGAATTTGACTCGGCCACTAGGACTCCCCTTGGGAAGCCTGCACCCCATACAGGGGAACCTGGGTTAAGTCCTTCCTCCCCTCCTGATTCCAGTCTCCTGCTGAGGCGCTAGCTGAGGGCAGCAGGTGATGGCTCAAGTGCTTAGGGCCCTGCCCTGCCTGTGAGAGTCCTGGATTGAGTTCTTAGCTCCTGGCTTCCACCTGGCCCAGCCCTAGCTATTGTGGGCATTTGAGAAGTGAACCAGTCTCTCTCTCTCACTCTCTCTCACCCTCTCTCCTGCTACTCTCCTTCTCTCTCTTTCTGCCTTTTGAATAAATACATAGAAATTTAAATGAGAAAAAGGAGGTGGCCATGTGAAGGTACAGGCACACAGGGAGAACACCCCGTGAGAGCAAAGGCAGAGACCAGAATGAGAGTTGCAAGCCCTGTGCTAGTGTCAGAGGTAGCGCAGCTCTGCTGATGCCTCCATGCCACGCTCCTGGGCTCTGGAACTGTGAGCCAATCAATTCAGTTCCCATTGTTGGAAGCCAGCACTGTGGTGCAGTGGGTAAAGCCACTGCCTGCAGTGCCGGCATCCCATACGGGTGCTGGTTCGAGTCCCGGCTGTTCCACTTCCAATTCAGCTGTCTTTCACGGCCTGGGAAAAGAGTAGAAGATGGCCCAAGTCCTTGGGCCCCTGCACCGAGCTCCTGGCTTCCAATCAGCATAGCTCTGGCAGTGCAGCCAATTGGGGAATGAACCAGCAGATGGAAGACCTCTCTCTCTCTCTGCCTCTCTGTAACTCTGCTTTTCAAATAAATAAATAAATCTTTAAAAAAGTTCCTACTGTTTTATTCCACCTGGTGTGTGAGATTTGGTTACAGCAGCCACAGGAAGCTAATAACAACAGTACCTCAGAAAGTTCATGGTCAAATAATTAAAGGATACATTTATTTTGGTGTTAAAAAATAATCTTTGTGAAATCCATGCTTTTTTTATAATATGCATTTCCACAAACTTGTGGATTTCAAACATCTTGCACCAAAACAAGTGTCTCTTTTCATTTGACCATGACATTTTGAAGGATCTGTGTTCACGCTCACCTCCTGCTTCCGCGTAGGGTGCACCAGAGGTTGGCTGACTGGGAAGCCCTTGAAGTCAGATCCAGATGCCGTCCCAGGCCCGGGACCACTTTTTGCATTTGCAGTCTTTTTTTTTTTTTTTTTTAATTTTTTTTGACAGACAGAGTGGACAGTGAGAGAGACAGAGAGAAAGGTCTTCCTTTGCCGTTGGTTCACCCTCCAATGGCCGCCGCGGCCGGCGCGCTGCGGCCGGCGCACCACGCTGATCCGATGGCAGGAGCCAGGAGCCAGGTGCTTTTCCTGGTCTCCCATGGGGTGCAGGGCCCAAGCACCTGGGCCATCCTCCACTGCACTCCCTGGCCACAGCAGAGGGCTGGCCTGGAAGAGGGGCAACCGGGACAGAATCCGGCGCCCCGACCGGGACTAGAACCCGGTGTGCCGGCGCCGCTAGGCGGAGGATTAGCCTAGTGAGCCGCGGCGCCGGCTGCAGTCTTGTATTCTTCGTCTTCAAGGGGGCTCCCCACCATCCATCGTACAAAAGCCCCAGCAAACCTAGACCTGCTGCCGATCAAGTCTGCCCCTGTCTGTGCTCCCCCGGCCACCAGCGCCGGGCAGAGCGGCCCTACCTGCGTGTCTGCCGCATTTCTGCTCCCGTGGGCGGTGCCGCTAGTGCAGCAGGAAGAGACGCCAGCACGGGCGGTTTCATCCTTTGTCCAGGCAGAGGCTGCACTTCCTCAGGTGCTCTTTCAGCCAAGGCCCTCGAGGACAACCACACAGAATCTCCCTGCTTCAGAGCCTCAGGGAGCCAGGGGCTCAAATCCCCGACAGGCAGCCTGGTGTGAGCAGAGCCCAGGAGCTGCAGGTGCCACGAGCCAGAGCCCCGGGAGAGGCCTGCTGCGTTCCGGGCGGGCCGCTCTTATTCCAGCCGCCCTGCCTGCCTGGTGGCTTCCTCCCCTCCACCCACACCGATCTCCATTCTGTGCATTTAGGACAGCAGAAGTGGCAGAAATGTCTGCTCAGCACCGCCATGAGCACGCACACACACACAGAGCACATGCGTGTGCACGCGAGGACACGCCTGCTCCCCCCCCCCATCTCAGTGGGACTGCTTTCTCATCCTGCCTCCCCACTTCCAGGCCTGTTCTGATTCAAGCCACACACATGCACACACACACACCGTGCTACATGCTGGGGACCCCTTGGCAGATGGTGCCTGGGCCCTGGCAAGGGTTCACTGAATGAAACTGGAGACAGACCTGAATACAGATAACCACCCCACCTAAACTTCATACAGGGGCCAGAACTGTGGCAGAGAAGGTTAAGCCCCCGCCTGCAGCGCCAGCATCCCATAGATGCACCGGTTCAAGTCCCGGCTGCTCCACTTCTGATCAAGCTCTCTGCTAATGCACCTGGGAAAGCAGCGGAAGATGGCATAACTACTTGGGTCCCTGCACCCATGTGGGAGCCCTGGTTGGAGTTTCTGGTTCCTGGCTTCCAGCAGTTCCAGCCCTGACCATTGGCAGTCATGGGGAGGGGGGTGAACTTGTGGATGAAAGATGTCTCTATGTCTCTCTCTCTCTGTCACTCTTTCAAATAAACCAATTTTTTTAAAGATTTTTATTTATTTATTTATTTGAAAGTCAGAGTTACACAGAGAGATAGAGAGAGAGAGAGAGAGAGAGAGAGAGAGGTCTTCCATCTGCTGGTTCACTCCCCAATTGGCTACAACAGCCAGAGCTGTGCTGATGTGAAGCCAGGAGCCAGGAGCTTCTTTCAGGTCACCCACATGGGTGCACGGGCCCAAGGACTTGGGCCATCTTCTACTGCTTTCCCAGGCCATAGCAGAGAGTTGGATCAGAAGTGGAGCAGCCAGGACTCGAGTAGCACCCATATGGGAAGCCGATACTTCAGCCCAGGGCCTTAACCCACTGCCATAGCACCGGCCCTTTAATCAATATTTAAAAAAAAATTGCCTGCCCCGACCCATCAGCAGCCAGCGCCTTCCTGGAGGGCCCTGACAGAGCCCTCAGGGGCTGGGTTTGAGGGGCACTCTGCAAAGGGAGCCCCTGGGGGCTGGCGACATGGGCAGGCTGGGGGCAGCCGCTGTTCGCCACTCAGCAACAAAGTCTCTGGCGGTGGTGGATTGCGCCCGCCGGCTCCCAGGCTGGGAGCATGCACAGCGCTTGGCCAGCTCCTTCCCTCTGGAAACACATTTCCGTCCACGGCTGGCCCAGCCTTTCGCCGCCATCTGGCTCAGCTCCTCTCGCTCTGTGTTGCAATGAAACCACCTGCCTCTGCTGAATGACCGCATTGTTTTTGCACCTGAGCCTCCCACACCTGGGCGGAGAGAACATCGGTCCCGGCTGCAGGGAGCGTTCCCCACCTGGGCCTGCTCAGAGCAGCTGGGGTGTGGACCTGCTGTTGGGAAGGGCCTTCTCCTGGACCCCACAACCGCGGGGTGCCATGGAGCAGGTAGGTGTGGCTCTCACAGGATCAACAGCTCCCTGGGCAGTGCACAGGCGAGCCCAGGGCGGCGGTTTCCTTAAGGACGTCACCACCTCTGCGAAAGCTGCTCGCGCCGTGCTCCCCAAGACTTGAGAGGGAAAATGTGACGGCAGGAAAAAATGCCAGCTGTTCTGTTCGTTTTCCCTTTGGACACTTGAGCCGCTCACAATGCCAGCTGCGGCAAACAAAATTCACGTTGTACGGAGAGTGCACACTAAAACAGCGGGAGTGAGTGTCCCAAGCAGGGCTTGGTCAGCCCCAGGCCTGCAGGCTGGGAGCCAGGGGCCCACACCCAGCTGCCTGCACCCCGGGGCTGTGCCAGGGGCCGGCATGGCTGGCAGGCGACACCAGAGCACCTGGGCAGAGTGATGTCGGTGAGTTTCTAGATTGAGCTGAGGCAGGAGCTAGGCCCAGAGGTAAGGTGTAGTGAGCCTGTGTGTGGACCCTGGGAGGCGGCACTGATGACTCGAGTGGCTGGGCTCCTGCCACCATGGGAGACCTGCCCTGTGTCCCCAGCTCCTGGCTATGGCCCAGCCTGGGGCTGTTGTACATTGGAGGAGTAAAAGGTAGCTGAGCTCTCTCTCTCTCTCTCTCTCTTATTCTCACTCTTGCTTTCTCTCTCTCTCTTTGCCTCTCAAAACAACTTTTTAAAAAATAGAACATTCCAAAAAAAAAATAGAACAAATTTAAAGCAAAAATTTAATGGCAGACTGAAGCCCTAACACATCAATAATTATATTAAATATAAATACCCTAACTATACCATAAATTATTTTTTATTTTTGCTTTTCCTTTATTTTATTTTTTTAAAGATTTATTTATTTACTTGAAAGTCAGAGTTACACAGAGAGAGAAGAGGCAGAGAGAGGGAGAGAGCTTACATTTATTTGAGAGGGATACAGAAAGAGAGAAAGACATAAAGAGACAGACAGAGCTCCAGCTGGTTGATTCACTCTCCAAACGCCTGCAACAAACAAGGTTGGGTCAGAAACCAGACACACAATCCAGGTCTCCCACGTGGTCGGCAGGAATCCAATTACTTGAGCTGTCACTGCTCTCTCTGAAGATGTACATCATCAGGCAACTGGAGCCCAGGGCCAGGATTGGCATTGAACCAGGTACTCGGGTATTATATGTGGACATCTTAACCAGTAAATCAAGCACCCACTCCAAATTCTTAAGTTTAAATATATTAAAAAGTGTATAAGACTTATATGCTAAAACTGCACAGTGCTGAGAAAAGAAATAAAAAAGATCTAAAGAAGTAGAAAGACATCCTGTAGTCATGGGTTGGAAGACTCAATACGGTAAAGGTATAAACTCTCCCAAAATTTACACACAGGTTTAGCACAATTCCTATCAAAATCCCAGCAACATTTTTTGTGATTATAGTCAATATTATTTTAAAATTTATTTGGAAAGACAGAATAGGCAAACGCAATTCTGTAAAAGAATAAGATGATAGGAATTCATCGTTCTGAGTTCAAGACTTACTATGTAACCAGAGAAAGGGAGACTGCATGTTACTGATCAGGAATAAACACGTAAGGTCCATGGTAACTATCAGAGAACCCAGAAATAGACCAAACAAGTACTGCACCTGATTGTTGCCCAGGTATAATAAGAGAAACTCAGTGGAGGAATGATAGCCTTGTCAACAAATGCTGCTAGAGCAATTGTACTCCAACAGGTGAGAGAGAGAGAGAGAGAGAGAGAGAGAGAGAGAGAGAGAGAGGGAGGAAGAGAAAGGAAGGAAAGAAGGAAGAAAAGAGCCTTGACCTAAAGTAACTCAAAAACGGATCATGAATACAAACAGAGAACCATAAAACTGTTGGAGAAAATCATAAGGGAAAATCTTGAGGATTTAGAGTGGAAAATTCTTTGCCTTGAAACCAAAGGCATAATCCATAAAATGAAAAATTGATAAATTGGACTTCAAACCAAAAGCTTCTGCTTTGAGAAAGGCAATATTAAGAGAATGAAAAGACCAGCTACAGAGTGGGTGACAATGTTTGCCAACCACTCAGCCCACAAAGGACTTTATCTAGAATTATATAAAGAACCTTGAAATTTAACAGACGAGGGAACAGCCCAGTTAGAACACTGACAAAAAACATGGAGAAATGCTTCACCAAAGAGGAGCTACAGGTGCAAATAAGTTCGTTAAAGACACGCGATAGCATTAGCCACAGGCAAATGCAAGCTAAAACCCCAATGAGCCATCGCCACAAACACATTGAAGGGCAGGAGTACCTATGCTTCAAAAAAGCGCCTCCATTCGGAGAGGCAGGCCCGACTTCAGCGGAACAGCTTGTTAGCGTTCACCATATAAGGAAATCTCCCGGGTCTGACCCAATCAGGAGCAGCCGCGTCTGATCAGGAAGTACCAGAGGTGACCCCAGCCAATCCACTGTTACCCCACACCCCTCGATGACGTAACCCGGCTTTAAAAGAGGCTCCCAGGACCGGCTCGGGGCCTTTCTCTGCCCTCTGCTGTGCGGTTGAGTAGACGGGGTCCCTGCTGCAGCTTGTGCTTCTGAAATAAACCCTGCTCTTGCATTTCAGTGTGTTCAAGTCTCTGGCAGTGTTTGGGGATCCAACAATCTGGGCACAACAACATCAGAATGGCTGAATAAAAGTCCCCAGCGAGAGCTGAGGGGAAACTGGGTCCCTCAGACATTGCTGATGAGACTGCAAAGGAAAACCAGGCCACTGGGATAGCAGTTTGGCAGTTTCTCTCAGAAACTAAGCATGAAGGGCAGGCGTTTGTTCTGGTGGCTAAGGTGTTGATTGGGATTCCGGCATCTCGTTATGTAGTGCCTGGGTTCAAGTCCCGCTTCTCCCCATTCCAGCTTCATGCTAACGTGCACCCTGGGAAGCAGCAGGTGATGATCAAGTAGTTGGGCCTCTGCTGCCCACGTGGGAAACCTAGCTTGGGTTCCCAGGTCCTGGTGTTAGCCTGCTCCAGCCCCAGCCATTGTGGACTTGGGGCAGTGGATGGGAGCACGCTTCTCTCTCTCTCTCTGTGTGTGTGTGTGTGTCTGCCTCTCAAGTAAATAAAAATAAATAAAATTAACAGAAATAAACATGCAACCATGCTTTCACGCAGCCATTGCAATTTTGAGAGCTTAACCCAGAGAAATGAAGACTTTTGTTGATACAAAAGCCCATAGAAGAATGTGCACAGTGGCTTTATTTGTAACAGCACAAAAACAGGAAATAACCCAGATGTCCTTCAATGAGTGAATCATGGACAACTCTAGTATATCCATTCTGTGGAATACTACACGGCTGTAAAAAAGAGTGAGGCATTGATACAAAACCCTGGAGGTCGAACATTCAGGAAGCGATAAAATGACCTGACTGTGCAGACTCGTGTTTGCCAGGTTAAAGAAGAAGTAGGGAATGACGAGCGCGTGGCTGTGGCTCCAAGAGCAGCAGAAGGGACCCTGTGACCTGAGGGTCCCGGAGTCAACATCCTGTGCTACGGCTTAACAAGATGTGACCACCGTTTCTCAGGAACGGAGGAAAACTCATAGGCAAGCTCTGGACTGTTTCTTGTGAATCTGCAACGGTCTCGTGGCACAAAGTTTAACTTAAAAAGTTACTGGATTGTGTCCATTATACCTATTGATAGTTAAATCATTTTAAAAAACACAGACATTTGAAAACATTTACGTTGGGATCAGACATTTAGCCTAGCAGTTAAAATACCCACATCTGGGCCAGCCCCGTGGCTCACTAGGCTAACCCTCCGCCTGCGGCACCGGCACCCCAGGTTCTAGTCCCGGTCGGGGCACCAGATTCTGTCCCGGTTGCTCCTCTTCCAGTCCAGCTCTTTGCTGTGGCCCGAGAGTGCAGTGGAGGATGGCCCAAGTCCTTGGGCCCTGCACCCCATGGGAGACCAGTAAGAAGCACCTGGCTCCTGGCTTCGGTTCAGCGCCGGCCGCAGCGGCCATTGGAGGGTGAACCAAAGGCAAAGGAAGACCTTTCTCTCTCTCTCTCTCTCACTGTCCACTCTGCCTGTCAAAAAAAAAACAAAAAACAAAAAACAAAAAAAAAAAAAAAAACCACATCTGATACGGGGGTACCGGGTTCAATTCCCTGCTCTGGCTTCTGACTCCAGCTTCCTGTCAGTGCAAACCCTGGGAGGCCGTGAGGATGGCTCCAGTAACTGGGCTCCTGCCACCCACGAGGGAGATCTGGATTGCATTCCTGGCTCCCACCTTTGGCCCTGGGTCAACCAGCACTGGGGGCCTTTGGAAACTGAACCAACAGATGAGAACACTTCATATCCTGTCCACCTCTCAGTTAAATAAATATGCACACACATTTGAAATTTACTTAATTCACTGGAAAACACTGAACACATCCGCACATTTTTCTTAAAATCAACTAAGTTTCTCAAAACAAAGGGAAATTAGTGAGAAGAGGGCATTGTTTCTCCGTAACATGTGACTCCATCGCAGGCAGCCAGCTTCTCCCATCTGCTCGTGCATTCCGTCTCTTGCAATATGTTGTTTTGGTTGAGGACAATCTAGGCCCCGCCTTGGGAGAAGAGCAGAATATTGTCATAGCCTTTTTCAGATATTTGTAGACATTCTATATTGATACTGTACAAATGCCTGACAAGTGACAGTTTTTTGAAGATCAGTTGCAATGGGGAAGCTGAAACTATATAGATGCATTTGTCATACGCTGTTAACATTGAAATCTGTTCTCTTGTACAACACACAGGACATTTGCCTGTGCTTCACTTGTGGAGCCCACAAAGAGTCTTTGGTCTGTGGGTTCCAGAACCACACTTCAACAACCATTGCCCTAGCACTGGTAGCTTGAGACTTGAGAGAGGCATCCAATCAATGCACCAGTTGGATGATGGAATGTAAAACCCTTGGTTCCAAAGACTATCTAGAATGTGGACAAATAAAACAATTAGAGGGAAGGAGACAACAAACATATTCAACAGAATACATGTCCCTGGCCTCTTTTGTGCCCCCGAGGGTGGCCCCCTGTCTGTGTGCCTTGATGGCAATGCGGTTCCTCAAAGAGGAAGACTGGGAGTGGATGTTTGTCTTGGAAGGTTACGACACCTGGCTCCTGGCTTGGGATCAGCGCAGTGTGCCGGCCACAGCGGCCATTGGAGGGTGAACCAATGGAAAAAGAAGACCTTTCTCTCTGTCTCTCTCTCTCTCTCGCTGTCCACTCTGCCTGTCAAAAAAAAAAAAATACCCACATCTGATATGGGGGTACCGGGTTCAATTCCCTGCTCTGGCTTTTTTTGGGAAACCTTGAAAATGTCATGGCATCAGGTGCTTGTCAGGAGTGGAGTAGTTTTATTTTATTATGGTAAATTTTATTTTGAGGACATTACAATGAACTAGAAGTTCATTGTCAGGAGGTCATTGGCAGCCATATTGGATATGTTTAACTGGCACTGGTTCTAAGTGGTGAACCTGCGAGGAGTTGGGTTTTCTGCTGCACGAGACGGGGGAGGTTTGACGGTGCAAGGGGTGTGGGCGGTGCATGCAGGGCTGAGTGGAGTGATGGCAGGGGAGGGGCACTGCTCCCTGCCTACATCATTCACACCTTCCTTCTCATGCCAGGCTCTTCTGCATATTGTTCCGTATCATACCACCAACCCACACTCCCATACTCGAGGTACTTATAGTTTTTTTTAACTTTTATTTAATGAATATAATTTTCCGAACTACAGCTTATGGATTACAATGGCTTTTTCCCCTTATAATTTCCGTCCCACCCGCAATCCTCCCCTCTCCCACTCCCTCTCTTCTTCCATTCACATCAAGATTCATTTTCAATTATCTTTATATACAGGAGATAAATTTAGTATATACTAAGTAAAGGTTTCAACAGTTTGCACCCACACAGAAACACAAAGTGTAAAATACTGCTTGAGTACTAGTTACAGTATTAAATCACAATGTACAGCACATTTAGGACAGAGATCCTACATGAGGTGTAAGTGCACAGTGACTCCTATTGTTGACTTAACAAATTGACACTCTTCAATTTGTTAAGTCAACAACAGGAGTCACTGTGCACTTACTTCTCATGTAGGATCTCTGTCCTTAGTGTGCTGTACATTGAGATTTAATGCTATAACTAGTACTCAAACAGTATTTTTCACTTTATGTTTCTGTGTGGGAGCAAACTGTTGAAATCTTTACTTAATGTATGCTAAACTGACCTTCTGTATATAAAGAGAATCGAAAATGAATCTTGATGTGAATGGAAGGGGAGAGGTAATGGGAAAGGGGAGGGTTGCGGGTGGGAGGGACGTTATGGGGGGAAGCCATTGTAATCCATAAGCTGTACTTTGGAAATTTATATTCATTAAATAAAAGTTAAAAAATAAAATAAAATCTAGAACAATAAAAAAAAAGAAACATACCAGGGGATTTCAATTCAATCCCATCAAGGTGGCATGTACCAATGCCATCTCACTAGTCCCAGTGATCAATTTCTGTTCACAATTGATCATAATGATAGGACTAAGAACCAAAGGGATCACATAAACAAGAATAGTGTCTGCAAATACTAGCTGATAGAATAAAAAAGGGAGAGAACGATCCAACATGGGAAGCAAGATACACAGCAGACCCATAGAATGGCAGATGTCCTAAACAGCACTCTGGCCTCAGAATCAGCCCTTAAGGCATGCGGATCTGGCTGAAAAGCCCATGAGAGTATTTCAGGCATGGAAAGCCAAGACACTCTGGGGAAAAAAAAAACCTAAATGAAAGATCTCCACGAGTGAGATCCCAGTGGAAAGAACGGGTCATCAAAGAAGGAGGTACCTTTCTCTGAAGGGAGGAGAGAACTTCCACTTTGACCATGGCCTTGTCTAAATATGATCAGAGTCGGTGAACTCAGGGGGCTTCCATAGCCTTGGCAGCTCATGACAAGAGCCTAGGGTGATTACTAATGCCATAAACAAGAGTGTCAATTTGTTAAGTCAACAACAGGAGTCACTGTGCACTTACTCCTCATGTAGGATCTCTGTCCTTAGTGTGCTGTACATTGAGATTTAATGCTATAACTGGTACTCAAACAGTATTTTTCACTTTATTTTTCTGTGTGGGAGCAAACTGTTGAAATGTTTACTTAATGAATGCTAAACTGACCTTCTGTATATAAAGAGAATCGAAAATGAATCTTGATATGAATGGAAGGGGAGAGGGAGTGGGAAAGGGGAGGGTTGCGGGTGGGAGGGACGTTATGGGGGGAAGCCATTGTAATCCATAAGCTGTACTTTGGAAATTTATATTCATTAAATAAAAGTTTAAAAAAAGAAAAGAAAAAAAAAAAACAAATTGACACTCTTGTTTATGGCATCAGTAACCACCCTAGGCTCTTGTCATGAGTTGCCAAGGCTATGGATGCTTTTTGAGTAGACAAGGTCATAGCCAAAGTGGAAGTTCTCTCCTCCCTTCAGAGAAAGGTACCTCCTTCTTTGAAGACCTGTTCTTTCCACTGGGATCTCACTCGTGGAGATCTTTCATATAGGTTGGGGTTTTTTTGTTTGTTTGTTTGTTTTGCCACAGTGTCTTGGCTTTCCATGCCTAAAATACTCTCATGGACTCTTCAGCCAGATCTGAATGCCTTAAGGGCTGATTCTGAGGCCACAGTGCTGTTTAGGACATCTGCCATTCTATGAGTCTGCTGTGTATCCCGCTTCCCATGTTGGATCATTCTCTTCCTTTTTTATTCTATCAGTTAGTATTTGCAGACACTATTCTTGTTTATGTGATCCCTTTGGTTCTTAGTCCTATCATTATGATCAATTGTGAACAGAAATTGATCACTGGGACTAGTGAGATGGCATTGGTACATGCCACCTTGATGGGATTGAATTGGAATCCCCTGGCACGTTTCTAACTCTACCATTTGGTACAAGTCCCATTGAGCATGTCCCAAATTGTACATCTCCTCCCTCTCTTATTCCCACTATTATATTTAACAGGGATCACTTTTCAGTTAAATTAAGAACGTATAGTTTTTTGAAGGAGAGAAGCACATAAGCAGATAAACCCAGAACAACATGGTAGACATAGGGGAGGACTGGTCTAAGAGAATTATGGAGGCAGGAGAAAGACATGTGAGTCAACTTCCCTGTAACAATAGAGTTGAGGGGAAGATAAGGAAATTTAAATCAAGTCATCGCTTCTTCTTTCATCTATTCCATGAGTTAAACCTTCATGGCTTGAAGACATTCTTCAGCATCTTATAGCAGATAATCCAACACAGACCACTGTGGCTAGTGTATTTCTAAGCGATAAAGTCTTACACGAATGCCTTAAAATATATCTATTTTCTCCAAATATGTGGACTTAGTCTGATTTCTGTTTTGAGAAATCTGTTGGCTAAATCTGTTTAGAAAGCTGTGAATATTACTGTTGGAGACATAAGAATGTGTGATAATTAGTTGACTTATTTAAAAAGCAAAT